>NC_091665.1:14582500-15207500 GCF_042453785.1 Malus domestica | reverse complement strand
GAAAGTGCATTTTGGAGTAGTTTTGGGCACTAAATGGATAGCACATGAATGGGCCAAGGTGGATGGACATTATTGGAGCTCAAAAGACTAGGAATATGATAAGGAGATGAAGAAATTAAATTCAAGACAAAGAAGATAAGGAATCAGCTCAAAAGAAGAAACATTATCCAAAACCTTATCCAACTTATCTTATCCAAACTAACCTTATCTTATCTTATCCTATCCAAATCTTATCATGCCTTAATTCTAGCTGTAAGGGGACCTAAATATCTATTTCTAGAAGCTATTTCTAGAAGCATTCCCTTCTAGAAGTCCTAATTTCTGCCACAAAACACTTTGTTTCTAGAAACCCTACAAAAGTGGCGCCTATTCCCTTCTAGAAGGCTTTTGCCACTCCTTTTCCCTCCAATCTGTGCCGCACCTTTCCTTACCTAATTCCCTTTGGATTCTAATTTAATTAGCCTTTTTCCTTGTGGATTTGGGTTATGCAAATCCTTTTCAGAAATTAATTGGGCCAAACCTTTTTCTTAGTGGATTTAAACACATTTGCCGCACCCTAGGGCCCTAATTCTCTTAATGTGCTCATTCATAACCCAAATCTGATTCACCCTAGGGTTTGGCCGAACCTATATATACATATTTTCATCCAAAATTCGTCACCACCCCCTATCATTCAGAAACACATCCTGCCACACCATTCTACACCATTCTGCAACCCTTTTCTGCAACTTTGGAGAAGAATGAGTCTTGCCGTGCATTCCATTGATGAAGGATGACCTTGTGCAAAAGCCACCTGCAACCATTGGAGTTCTAAGAGTTCTTTCTTCCCTCGTTTTAGTTTCAATGTTTATTTCAATTTGCTTTTCAATTGCTGTGAATATGTGTAACTAAGTTTTTCTTAGTTAGAGGTGAATTCAAAGCCATGGACGTATGTTTAATATGAATTTATTCCTTTCAGTTATTGTTTCGTAAAACATGAATGTGATTTACTTATCTATTTGATTGATAACTTATTCTTGTGTGTTGATTAAGGATGAATACTTAGTTTGCATGCATGAATCTGATGCTAAATTACAAGTAGTGGAGATTGTTAGCCACAATCGTGTTAAGTAGATTCTTGGCAAGAGCATCATGCAGTTCATAGTTATAATTGCCTTGTCAATGCCTATGATTTTCGTGGAACTTAATGATCTTTGAATGTATCTCTATCATGTTGTTCATATAGGGAACTTAAGAAGAAAAATTTGGTTGCGATGCGTTGTCCATTCAATTCAATGAATTTAGGGAAATCTGAAAGTTAATTTGTGCATTCATGATTAATTTGGGGCATTGTCATTCATGGTTTAAAGAAAAAATACTGGAAATCGATTTATGTTGCATTTGTTTATGTGTGGAGAAGGACCCTCTAACTAGCCTATTTCACCATTCAATTCAACCAATTTCATATCTAGTTACTTTGTTTTGCAATATGTTTAGTTTTACTTCAATTTCATCGAAACCAAACCCCCTTTTCTATTTGGTGTTTTTTAGGTCAGAATCTGTCAAAACTAGGTTCTTTAGAGTGTTTTGAGTTAATATAGTTAGAATTAGTCCATAAACGTTGTTTGAGTCTCAATTTAGTTAAATTCGTCAAATTCACTCCCTATAGTCTGTTTTAAGTCTAATTGTTAGTATTGTGCTGTTTTGAGTCTTTTTAGTGTGTGTTGAGTTAGTTAAGTCGTAATCTGTTTTCTTTTAGTCTTTTGTGTCAAATTAAGTTTTATTTTCGTCCAAATCACTTGTTAGGTCTAGAATTGAGTCTTTTTAACTTAGTTTTGCTGATTTGAGTGTTTTAGGTCAGTTTAGAGTCTATAGAGTCTAGTCTTGTGTTTTTAAGTCTAGTTTAATGTTTTAGAGTTTAATTTATGTAGGGTAGGTTATGTTTTGTTTGTTTTGTTTGTTTTCTTTTGCTCGAGGACTAGCAAAAGGTAAGTGTGGGGGAATTTGATAGGAGCATATTTATGCGACTTAGTTAGCTTGTTTTCTTGCACTTATGTTGTTAGTTCTTACCTATTATAGTGTTTTTAGCTATCTTCGTGTATTTGTAGATCTAATTGGCAAAGTTGGCAAGAATGTGCATTTTGAAGCATTTTAGAGCACTTTTAGGCACCAAATGGATAGCTTATAAGGGGAGCAAGATGGATGGACGAATTTGAAGTTCAAGAGGCTAGGAATGTGCTGAAAAGATGAAGAAAATAAATCCAAGACAAAGAAGATAAGGAATCAGCTCAAAAGAAGGAACATTATCCAAAACCTTATCCAACCTTATCTTATCCTTGCCTAATCTAACTTTATCCTATCTTATCTTATCCAAATCAGTTTGTGCCTTAAATCCAGCTACAAGAGGACCTAAATATCTGATTTCTAGAAGGCTTATCCTTTCCCTACATATATGTCGTACCCTTGCTCTTCTAGAACCCCTAAATTAGTGCCATGTCAACCTTTCTAAAAGACCCTATAAATCTGGTGTTTTTCCTTGTTCTAGAAGCCTTAGAATTTGCTGGAACTTTTAATCCTTTTCCTTGTGGATTTGGGTTATGCAAATCCTTTTCAAAAATTAATTGGGCCAAACCTTTTTCCTGTTGAATTAAAACCCTTATGCCGCACCTTTAGGCCCTAGTCCTTTATTTATGCTGATTTCTAACACTAATCTAATTCCCCCTAGGGTTTGCAGTGCCTACATATACATATTTTCAGCCGAAATTCGTCCACCACCCCCATATACTTCTAACACCCTCTCAGCCGTAGAAACACACCATTCTACACCTTTGCTGCATCATTGGGAGAAGAAGAGAAGCTTGCAGTGCCTTCCATTGGAGCAAGGACCTTATGCACAAGCAACCTGCAACCATTGGAGTTTTAAGAGTTCTTTCTTCCCTAGTTTTAGTTTCAATGTTTATTTCAGTTTGCTTTTCAATTGCCATGAACATGTGTAACTAAGTTATTCTTAATTAGAGGTGAATTCAAAGCCATGGACATATGTTTAATATGAATTGATTCCTTTCAGTTTTTGTTTCATAAAACATGGATGTGATTTACTTATCTATTTGATTGATACCTGATGTGAGAATTACTTGACACACAAATTAAACCCTCTTTTTGACAATTGTAGTATAGATGTAAGTAGGGTATCGTTCTAGGCCGGGGATTAGGAGGGATTGCTAATCTATTCTAAATTAATTTAAAAATATTAAACAAGATTCAAGGACACAAAACTAGGCTAAAAACTCTAATAACTCGAAACACACTTAGAATGACTCAAAATAATGAAAACAATCAAATTAGACACTAGGAACTGAAATGGACGGAAATTGAATTAAAATACTAACAATAAAGAAAACTAACTAAATAATATAATTTAATAATGGATGGGTGTTTGGTTTTAATGAAAAGTAAATTAAACTTAATTAAATTACAGAATTGACAAAAACATAAAATTAAGGTAAAATGATAAATGACGGACTAGCTAGAGGGTTCTTCTCCACACATGACACATATGCAACCTAAATTGATTTTCAGTTGTTCTTTCAATAAATTGTAAATCTCAACGCCCCAAATTAACCGTGAATTGCACTAATTAACCCTCAGTTTTTCCACAAGTTATTGGGTTGGATGATTGCATACGACAACCCAAAACATTCCCTACAAGTTCCCTACATGAATTGCATAATAGAGATACAAGCAAGAATCATTAAGTTCTATGAAAAACATAAGCATTGACGAGACACTCGTTACTATGATTTGCATGAAACTTATGCCAAGAATTTACTTAACGTGATTGTGACTAGCAACCTTTACTACTTGTGAATATAAGTTCATAACGATTAGGTGAAATTCACTTATATTCTAGCATCAAATTCATGCATGTAAATTAAGCGTGCACTCTCAACCAACATACACAAATCAGTTTTTATACGAACGGATAAGTAAATTGAATTCACAACTTATGAAATCACAACTGAAGGTAATCAATTCATATTACAGATATAATCATGGCTTTGAATTAACCTCTAGCCAAAATCAGTTTATTTACACATTATTAAAAATAGAAATAAAATAGAAGTTTAGAGAGATTAAACCGAAAGAGAGGTGAAGATCTCTGTCTGCGTTCTCCTTTCACGCTGTATTGGACCGTCCTCACCTTTGTACTGACTCTGTCCTCCTTATTTTCTGCGCCTATTCCTGCGTGCTGACCTTCACAAGCTGCCCACGCAGCTATTTCTTTTTCGTCACAGACAGCCCACCTGTCTCTCTTGGATCCCCCCTCATTATCCTTCTTTATTTTTTTCCTTTTCTTTTCTTTATTCTTTCTACAAAACATATCAAATCTTATAAACACAAAAATAACGTAAATAGCTCAAAAATATAAGGAACTAACTAAGAAAAGACGAGTGAATTCGAAGTAAAAATATATATAAATATGATCCGATCAATACCTTATTCTTGTGTGTTGATTAAGGATGCATACTTAGTTTGCATACATGAATCTGATGCTAAATTATAAGGGACTTTCACCTAATCATTAGGAACTTATAATTAAAAGTAGGGAAGATTGCTAGTCACAATTATGTTAAGTAAATTCTTGGCTGGAGTATCATGCAGTTCATAGTTATGATAGCCTTGTCAATGCTTATGATTTCCATGGAACTTAATGATCTTTGAATGTATCTTTATCATGTTGTTCATATAGGGAACTTGAGAAGAATAATTTGATTGCGATGCATTGTCCATTCAATTCAATGAATTTAGGGAAATTTGAGAGTTAATTTGTGCATTCACCATTAATTTGGGGCATTATCATTCATGGTTTAAAGAAACAATACTGGAAATCGATTTATGTTGCATATGTTCATGTGTGGAAAATGACACTCTAACTAGCTTTTCACCATTGAATTCATCTTAATTTCGTTTTAACTTACTTTGTTTGCTGCAATTTACTTAGTTTTGTCAAATTTGTCCAAAAACCCTCTTAGTTCTTATTTAGTGTCTCGGTTTAGTTAATTGAGTTCAAATCTGTCTAATTTAGTGTTTTGAGTCTTCATAATCTTAAATTCATCCAAATCACTCCCTAGAGTCTGTTTTGAATCTTTTTAACTTAGTTTTGTTGTTTTGAGTCAATTTGGTCAGTTTCGAGTCATAAGAGTCTAGTTTGCAGTTTTTGAGTCTAGTTAAGTATTTTAAAGTTTAAATTGAGTAGATTAGCATCCCTTCTAATCCCCGGCCTAAAACAATCCCTATTTACATATACTACAATCATAGGGTTTTAATTTGAGTGTTGGATTATTTCACATCATAGATCATCTTTTTTGTAGGTCGTCTAACTGTGAGTTTGCTGGGAGAGACTTCGAAAGCTTCTCTATTTCTTCGGAAGACTTGCTTGCCTTTACTTTTGAGGGCTCTATTGGTGAAATAGTCGGAAATGTTGGTGCCCAGGCTGGAGCAGCTGGGGGTGAAGCGCCGGATGGTGCCGCTGGTGATGGTATGGTGACCGAGTAGTCATGGGATGTCAAAGCTGCTAAAGAGTAGTTTTCTAGGTAGCTATTAGGATTTTCTTTGTTTTCCTTGTTGGTTTTGCTTGAACTATTTCGGTGTTTGCTAGTTGTTTATCCATTTTGCTAGAAAATTTAATAAACTGGCTTCCTTCGCTTTTCTTCATCTTCGCTTCTTGTTCATGCCCTAACCTTTAGACTTTATAGACCAGTGGCATGCATGCTACTTTTCTATAAGTAGACATGCTTGCGTAGCTTACGCAACCATAGGTGTTGGTGTAGCACTTTGCAAAGTTGTTAACCATAGGGTTGGCAACAGGATGTCTTATTTACAGAAGTAGACAAATCTGCGTAACATTAGATTGTTAACCTTAGCTTTCTCCAATTTCGTAGGTTGCATAGCAAGTATCATAACACTTCATATATGCACGTTAGCTTGTTTAACCTTTCACAAGAATGTGCATGTATATAAGTCTGGTGTGGCTTTACTGCTCGAAGGGCAAGCTGTAGGCATTCTTCTGAAAATCATAGGCTACCTTAGTGTACTCGGTAGCAACTTTACGTCTCCAGGACAGCCGTCTGTAGGGCGTACTGCGTAATGTGCCATTTCTATCTTTGGGGCCCAGTTCCTCACAGATTAGGCCAAGAGACCCAAAATCCTTCAGCTAGCTAAGCCTTGAAAAAGGCCATTGTGGCTACTTCTAAGAATCCTAGCGCAAGCCATCATGCACCTAGTTATGCTAGGGCAGCCTGACTCATCCACATCTGGATATTCGGAGTGTAAATTTATCCTCCCGCCTTGGAGAGTAGACCTATGTGGGTGTCGGGGAATTGGTTTACCCTCTCACACTGGAGAGCAATTAGTTTATCCTCTCACACTGGAAAGCAAACCCATGTGGGTGTTAGGGAATTGGTTTACCCTCTCACACTGGAGAGCATGGTTGGTCGTTCGGGAGAGGGGTGCAATTCCTGCGATGAGTCCCTAAGAAGAGCGCGGTCTTCTTTTGAAGTGTATGAGTGATCAGTTGTTGTAAGCATACAACTGAGCCAAATTGTAGATTACTTCTGAATTCTTCATTGAAAACGAGTGAAACGAATGAATAACTTAGTTGTAAGGGACTGCAAAACAATTAGATAATCTTTGGCTTGTGAGGTGGTGTCTATCGAGCTGTTTGAGTCTTTGAGTCTTGATATAGTGAGAGGTCACACATGGTACTTCCTCAAGTTGTAGGCATTCCATTGCTTCTCAATCTATTTTTCATTCATGGTAGCGAGGGTGTAATTACCCTTGCCGCCTACTCTGCTGATCTTGTACGAACCTTCCCAGATAGGATCCATCTTTTTGGAGCCTTCTCTGTGGGCAGTGATAAAGGTTTTTCTTAAAACTAGATCTCTGGGTTTGAACTGCTGGATCTTGGCCCTTTTGTTATAGCTGGAGATGAGCTATTGCTGGTAGGCTGCGATGCGAGTGTTGGTCTACTCGCGGCGTTTCTTCTGTGCCAGATCTAAGCTTGTGGCTATCTTCTTTATGTTATGCTCAATGCTTGGCAGTAGAGTGCTGATACTTGGCACGATGACATTGGAAGGAATGATTGCTTCTAAACGAAATGCCAAAAAGATATGAGCCTCACTGGTTGCTCGTCTTTTGATGGTGCAATATGCCCATGGACATCCGGGGAATTCGTTTGGCTATTTTTACTTCTTCTTGGTGAAGGATTTGTTGAGGTAGTCGAGGATCGTCTTATGAGATGCTTCGGCCTGCCTATTGCCTTGAGGATATCTCGGTGTGGACATGTGCTGCTTTATACCATACTTTAGGAAGAACTTCGCCAAATCTTTGCCTACGAATTGCGGGGCGTTGTTTGTGATGATGGATTGAGGGATGCCAAATTGACAAATGATGTTCCTCCATATGAAGCTCTATGCCCATCTGTGTTATGGTAGTCATAGGCTCTGCTTCTACCCATTTTGTGAAGTAATCTCTTGTCACCATCGTCATACCTTTACCCCAGTAGCGGGTGGCATTGGACCTACCAAGTCGATTGCCCACTGCATGAACAGCCAAGGACTCGTCTATGTGTGTGATTTGTTGGCAAACAGTGCTGGTACCGGCTTGTAGCATTGGCAGCGGTCATACTTTTGTACTAACTCCTTAGCGTCTTGGTGCATGGTAAGCCAGTAGTAGCCTACGTTTTGAACCTTCTGTGCTAAGGATTGGCCTTCAGAGTGATTTCCACAAATGCGTTCATGGATTGAGCTTAAAACCTTTAGGTTGTCAAGAGGCTCTAGGCAGCGGAGATGTGGTCCAATGTAGGATCTTTGGACGAGAATGTCGTTCCATATGTAGTAGCGTGCTGCCTTTATTTGGAGCTTTGTAGACTCCAACCTTTCCATGGGGAATGTGCCATTGACCAGGTAGTCTATAATAGAACTTTGCCAATTTGGAATTGTACTAACCTATAACACTTCGACTACTAGCTTCGCCTCTATGCTTGGCTTGTCTAGATACTCCACCGGAATAGAGCGTTTTAAGTTGGTGGTCGAGAGCGGAGCCTAGGCCGGCTAGTGTGTCCATGTAAACGTTGTCTGCCCGCGGAACTTGAGTGAGGGTGTAAGTCTGAAACGGCTCAAGTACTCTGGCTAGCGATTAGCTGGGAATCAGAATGAATGTGAGCCTTTTCACCGCCAAGTCTTTTTCTATTCAGAGGCTTGCTAGTAGGGCCTTGTACTCTGCTTCGTTGTTGGATGCTTTGAAGCCTAAAGTGATCGTTTGCTCCAGCATCGAATCGTTTGGGTTGACAAGGACTACGCCTGCTCCCGAACCTTTGTAGTTGGATGCACTGTTGACATACAAATGCCAGAAGTCTCCATCGGGTGGAGCAGGCGCGACTAGGGCATGCTCAGCTACCTTTGGGGCGTCGTTAAGCCACTTTATTGTGTCACCTAGGCTAAGCGTGAAGGCGCAATAGGGAGTCGTGGAGCTGAGGCCATGCTACATGCAGTAGAAGATGCTCAACTACCGGTATTGGGCCACTCTAGAGTTGAATTATGGAACAAGGGTCGACTAGGGCCGTTTGACATGTAGCAGGAGGTGGTGTTCGATTGTCGATACATGCTGCTCCTATGTAGAATCTTTTGGGGCGACGAAGACAAAACTTGATTTCGAGTGTGTCCTTCTAGTGTTCGTCTACCCTTTATGCACCTTTGGGTCGAGTTGTTGCGTTCGTTTGAAGGTAAAACTTAAGATTTCGGATTGCAACAACTATCGCCAAAGTTAGCTTTTGAATTTCTGGTAGCATCGAATAGAGCTTTTGAACTATGAAATACAAGTAGTCATGCCTTCATCTCTTCTTATATGATGGTTGAGCTTATTGCTACTTCCGATACCGTCAAACATGCAAGTAGGTCATCTGCTGCTTCCGGTTTGGATAGTAGTAAGGTGATGTCAAGTTCTTTTTCAAGTCCTTGCATCTTTATCGGCGAGCCTTGTCCTAAAGTGCATGCTTGTCTGTCAGAGCGAAAGAGTCTGCCAGAGTTAGATCTTTTTTCATGATCAATTTTCTAAATCAACGGGTGGTCTGCTGGAAGTCCTTTTTGGAAAGCTGCACTGCCTGCTCAATCTCCTCCGTGAATGGTGACCAGCTTATGTCCTATCATAGTGCTTCGTTGGTGACCTCATTGCGTTGGAAATGGCGCAATCGCTTAGTCAAAAAACTCTCTACTGTTCCTTGTAGGCTTAGATGTAAATGAACACTTTGCCTGGAAGGTTACTCATGTTAACCATCAGAGTGTGACCCTAACCGTGAATGTATGCTCGTCCGTGGGCCTAGTCAAGAGTGCCCACTCCTTAACACGCTAAGACGGGAGTATACACTATCTCGAGGACCCAGTCAGAAGTACACTGCCTGAACGCTCGGTACGTGGTCAGTTGAGTAGCTGCTTGTCGGGACACTGCTGAAAAGGTTCTTCGTCTGCCCTTGTCTTACTTCGCGACACCTCATCTGGGGTACGTTGTATCTCGGGCTAGTTCACCAAGGTCGTCTGCTGTGCGAGGGCACTCGTCAACTTTATGACTTGTCGAGACAAGTGTTGTTCTCTATTTGTGTTGGAAGAGTTTGGAAGGAATGGATCTCCTTGAGCAGTGGAAGTGTGGTAGACTCCGCGACTAAGATTTAAGTTAGAAAATGTCAAATCCGTAAAAAAATGTGGTGAAAATGGTCCCGGTTCGATCGTTGGTCTGAAAATTTAGAGCCGGGACGGTTGAACTAATCTTGGACCGATTTGGGCTGCTTGGAAGGCCACGAAAGTAGGCTGGGCCGCAGGAGCAGGCTGGGCCACGGGAGTAGGCTGCTCAGCCAGAGTAGGCTGGGTTGCAAGAGCAAGTTGGGCCATGGGAGCGTGCTGGGCTATGGGAATGGGCTGCTCGACGTTTGGTTCACACTGGTGCGAGGCTTGGGTGAGGCTTGGTAACACGTTGGGCTTGCGTTGGGTTTAGAAGGCACAAGCTAGCTTAGCTATGGCTTGGGCCCTTAAAGGTTGAATTGGCACGGCTTGGGCCGGTTTGCCTTGGTTTCGTGGGCTTTGGATGGCATGGCTTGGGCCATGGTGGTGGCGTCATGGACCTGGTCGTGGGTGGCTAAATCCTCTCCGCAAAGTAACTCCCAAATCTTTCCCCTTTTATTATATTAATTAGCTAATCAATTAGACAATTATTCTATTAATTAGCTAATTAATTAGTTAATTATTCAACTATTCCCAATTGAACACAAATAAAAAATCTAGCCCACAAAAAGAGCCAAGTGGCCAGTCCTCTTTCACCCAAGGAGGCCAGCCACACCCCTATAAATACTACCTCATTCTCTCCAAAACTCAATTCCAATTCGCTTGCTAAAATTCTCTAAATTCTCCAAACACTTTTCCCTCAAAATTTTAACTTCGGCCAAAGCCCTCCCCCCCCTCCCCAATTCATCGTGGGCTCATGAGGCTTTTGGCCTAACATAAGGTGTTATTTGTTGTGTAGGTGCAATTTTGTCCAAGATCAAGGAGGAAGAAATTTGCATCCACAAATTGGTGCTTTCATTGAGAGTTGAGTCCCACACTCGTAAAAGACTCTAACATCCAAGGTTTTCTATTTTCTTGTCCATTCGTAGATTTTTTGTATGTTCTTATTTTTAGAATTCTTTATTTGCAAAAATTCTTTGGTAAAACATAATAGAAAAGTACAATGGCAAGAAATTTAGAAACTTCAACGAACGAAAATTCCAATGTTCAAGAGATGGGACCACGGCGATCCTGGAGGCTAAACGTGACAATAAGTGGAGCAGCACCACCACCACAAGGCCCCACCATGGCAACCACCGCAGTGGCAGGTTTTGAATTGTTACCTATTTTAGTCACTTTTGACTTGGTTGAGGGATGATTGTCCGCTGCTCGCACGTAGGAATCCTGGTGTGCCTCAAGGGTAATTTTATCATTTTTTACCCAAAATTCAACGTATCGCCTTGTGATTATTTTTGGCTCCACATAGATGTATTATGCAAATGCAAGACTTCCATTTGTAACATATCTAGTAACTTTCAACTTGCTACGGAATATATTGCAAAAGTGTTTTAAAAAAGAGAAGATGGGGTGGGTAAGAAGGGCTCTAACTCCAACCAAGATAAAAAATAAAAAATAAAAAAAAAAACCGTCAATTCATGTGTTTGGTTAATGATGAGATTGAAGTTTTACCTTGCATATACACAAAGTAAATTTGTTAAGAAATTTATTATTTTGTTAGTTTTTTTTTTTTTTTTTTTTTGGATAAGAAAAGCTTCATAGAAACCAGAAAGGCACAGAGACCTAACAAACACATAGAGGACAGTCCCGCAAGACCATCAAAAACAGAAACAAAGAATAAGACCCCAAAAACACCGTCCATAGGGTTCAAACGTACCACCACCCAAGCAAAAAACCCTCCACCCTTATGAATGAGGACATGGTATTATTTTGTTAGTTATGGACTACAGAATACAACCTCTGTGTGAAGGGCGGTGAATATTTTGTTTGTTCTAGAAAAATATAAAGTAGCATGTTTTGTCGGTGTTAATAAAAATAGTAAGGACACAAATTAGCAGGTACAAATTTTGTTTACAATACTTGTGGTACACATATCAATTAATTCATGTAGAGCACATATTTTCCGTGAGTTTTACGTATGGGAAATTTGAAAGTTTCACTAGAGAACCAAGTGACAATGGAAATAGTAGCTTAACTTCTTATTAATTTAGAATGTTAACTTTTCGCCGTTTGATGGTTTTTCGTGTCCTCCTAATTTCAAGTTTAATAAAACACTTTTATAAGGGTGGTGTGGTGTTGTTGCCAAACGAGGGTTTTCTCCCTTTCCCTCTCCTTGTTGTACGTAATGGATATAAGGCTGTTGAACAATTGATAAAAACCACGATGAAATCCAAGAATTCTCTCCGACTTCCTTGACAACTCTAAAACCTTTGCAGAGTTTAAAATATTGATATCAATAAAAGTATCAATATGCAAATTTGTAGAAATATAAATGGATATATCGATATCGATTTTGATATCAGTTGCTTTTGATGGAAATGATGACAATCAAAATGAAACTTTAGGGAATGTCAAATACTGGTTTAGAGAAAATATAAGAGTTTCTTCAATATTTAATTGAGATGACGAAAATATCGATTTTAGTTGAAAACTTAAGAGTTTCTCCAATATGTAGTGAGGTTTAGACTTCACCCCCCTTTCTCCCTTTCCATATATTTCTCTGATTTTTGGGATATTTTCACGAAAATGTCGACAGTAGCGAAAAAAATTTCAAACATTGCTTCGATATAGTTTCCGAGTGTTACGGTGTCAAGATCAACCTGAGGAGCTAACCAAGACTGGTGTGTAGAAGGACGAGGGTAAATGGTGGTGTGGACATGAATGGAGAAGAGAAAGGATTGTTGAACAAAAAATATAAAATGAAGATCATTAAATATGTGGCACAACTTTAAGCCATCAAATTCTTTCTGAACAGTCTAAATTAAAAGGAGGAAATGGGAGAGAGGGAAATAAGAAGGAAGAGAATCCACAAGTCCGTTATTCCCACAATGAAATAGTCACCATTTACTCTAAACATATAAAAATGCAATAGAATATTTATATAAAGAGGAGGGTATGTAGAATAATGATTAGAGTGCCAACAATAGTACCATTATAACATCTACATGTAAAGGAATCTTATTGATGAATGGCAATATGCTAGTTGCCAAGTCGCACACAACGAATACCCCTACATTTATATCGTGTGTGCGACCTATATCCAACGGCCATGGCACACACTGATTTTTCTCCTAAACCACTGGAAGGCCATGACTCTTTTTTTCTTTTTCTATATAAACCCCAAAGTAAAGGCATTGTAGGCAACTCTCCCCATTAGCTTTGATTAACCAAAAAACCAATATAGAAAACTACACACCACATTTCAAGCATTCAAGTAGTTCAAGGTTATGGCTGCAGTGGTAGAGGTCTGGATGAGCGACTTGGGTAAGCTGAAAGAAAACGTAGGGGCAAAGAAGTGAAAGCCAAACAAGGAGATGGCGATGAAATTGAACAACAACAGCAAAAATGTAAGGAAGGAAGAAAGGAGAGCAGCATGATGGTTCACATGCAGAGGGACTTGGACTCTTCTTCACTTTTTAGAGGACACTGTGCATTTGCTTATGGATTGCTTTGTGCCTTGGTGACTGTTGAGGAAAAATTGTACACAATACGTACACAAATAATTTACTCGACACAATTTTATCCTCGTTCATTTTTTCGAAGAGGATTTTATTAATTTGAGTTTGACCCATTCTAAACTATGCATCTATTAATTACAATTCTTCATTAAAAAGGAAAAACCCTTTGATTCCAATATGAATAAATCGTAACTTGGGGATTTGGGTGTTTATTTGATTTTGTGACTGCACCTAGGTCTCCCTTGAATGCCTACGTACCCTTGTTGAGGGATCAAGTCACTAGTAGTTCCTTACGTATTTGTTGGGATTTGATAACTTGTGTAGTTTTAGCTCGTGCAGGCAATGAGCATTTGATGCCTTGTGCAATTTAGGCTCTTGCAGGCGAGGACTTTGAGTCACTTGGAGCTTTTGATGCCTTGTGTAGCTTTAGCTCGTGCGGGCAAGGACTTTGAGCCATTGGAGTGGAATGCTGCTTCATGCCATTTGAGTCTTGTTGCGGCTTCATGCCATTTAAGTCTTGTCATGGCTTCGTGCCATTTGATATTCGATACGGCTTCGTGCCATTTGAAGCAACTTTGTGCCATTTCTAGCGGTTTTGTGCCATTTGATTTGATGTGGCTTTTTGCCATTTGGGATTTGATGGGGCTTAAGTCCACTAATTTGAGGTGGTAAATTCATCAAGCTTTGTGCATGGTTTGCGTCCAAGACATATGAAGTAATGTGTGTTCATGAGTTTGATGCCATCACCATTGTCTCAACACTTTTTGTTTTAAACCAATTTGAAACCAGTGTGCTTCATTCACATCGTTCGTCCTCTTGCCCTCTACTACTCGGCCCAAACTCCAACTCATAGGGTTTAAATTTGCCAAACCCATATGAACTTATATAAGAAGTTGTGGCTCTCCCGATTAGTTTGGTAATCAAGCCCTTTTTTATTTTCGGAATTGAACTTTCTAAATCCAAGTAGGACTCCACAAAGGATAAACCCACCCCTTCTTTTTATTCTTTTTCTTCCTGCCGCAATTTTTCTTTAGTGGGGTTCAAATCCTATATCAATTTTTCTTTGGAAAATTTTTGTTCTGCAACAAACTTGTCCCTTTTTCTAGGGAACCACATGCATGGCATCCCAATTTGTTTTGCTCTTCATCACGTCCTATTTGCACACTCGCACGTCCTTTCTTCTTGGACCTTGTGAAAGCTCCATAGACTTTGATGAAAAGAAAATTGCAGCAGCATGTCATCAACTTCAATTCAGAAACATGTCTTGGTTATTTGCTGCAACGATCAACATGTGAGAAAGACTTTGTTCTCGCTACTGATTTCTTGTGGAAGGCCGCGTCTGTAGCTCACACCTGCTTGTCAAGCTGACGAACTTCATCAAATGGTAGGAAACCAGAGTCTTTTGTGTAGTAGATTTTTGCGAGCTTTCTCAAGACACGGACGGTGATTAATGACTAAACTTGAAGTCGCCCTCTGCTTGTTGTCATCGAAAAGGGGAAATTTTATTTCCTTCCGTCTTCTCTAGTAACTTACGGAGCCGGGGACTGGGTGGAGATGGAAGACTTCAGATGTTTCTTTCTCAGCACAGAGCATGGGCGACGGAGAGCATCGATCACTCCTTGGAAATTCATGGAGCCAACGATGATGGCGAAGGGCGTCTAGTCGTGGAACATCATCTCAAACTTCATTGAGTGGTCTAGACCACTTAGAAATTCATGGCAGCAAAAGCTCAGTAGAGATGGCACAAACTGCTCCTTTCCTTCTTGGCATGGACGAAGAGTATGAACGAAGGGCACCGCTTCGGAGAGACTGAACATTAGTCCTCCACTTCGAATCTTCTTTCTCTAGGCAAAGACTGCAGCTTTCGTGCTTCAAACGGCGTCTTTCTTTCTTTTCTGCATTTTCTTCATCCGCTCGTCAACCAGGTCTTTGGCTTCATGTTCCGCTGCTTTTTCTCTCTCTGCGGCTGTGTCTTTGCCTTTCATTTTTGTGTTTCCTTTCTTCGTCCCTCGCTACTGCTAGCTAAGTTTTTGTTCCTTATGGCTTGCTTGCTGCCCAGTGTTGCTTCGTTGTGGCTGCTGCCTGCTATTGTTTTGAGGTTTCTATCGGCAGCTGCTGTCGCTGCTTATTTGGCGCCATTGTTAGGCGGTTGTTGCAACGGAAGCGAAGGACCATAAGGTGGCTGCTACGTCTGCTTGGGACTCTGTTCAACGTCGATAAAGTTGCTGCAAAGTGAGAGAGAAGATCCATTTGCACCGGGGACAGAAGTTGCCATTTTTGAAGAGGATGACTCTGTTGGTGACCACTTTGAGAGCATGATGCGGTCGATGGGCTTGTGGATCGAGAACGGTGCGGCTACTGTGGTCGTCGGTGTTGTTGAAGTGGTGGTGTTCGGCGGCTGCAGGTGGGCTTTGATCTTGATCTGGAGAGGGCTCGACAATGAGGTAAAATAGTTGTTTTTGCTTATTAGAAGGCGGTTCTCCATCGTCTTCGTTTGTGTAGGTGTGAAGATTGTTGATGACGGTGGATGTATTGCAGCTGAACCCCTTGTAAGTGTGGTGGAGGCTGGTTTCGTCGTCCCTGGAGGGTTAGCACCGGTGATAGTGATTGCCGCAGTCTTCGTGTTCGCAGATCGGCAAACGGCCCAGGAGGATATAAGCAAGGAAAGAGAAAGCTCCGTAGTTCTATTGGGAGTGTGGGCTTTGGTTGAGGATCCGAGAGAGAAGCAGTGCAGCCTTGGAAATTTGAAGTGGAAAGAGGAGGTTTATCCTTTAGATGGCTGCGATGGTGGAAGTTTCACCATTTTCTTTGCTTTGGTGAAAATAAGAAAAGCCAAGTCTTTTTTTTTTTCCTCTGCAAAAACTGAACCAACACCAAGACAAAGAACAAAATATAAACCAGGCCCTTTATGCAAAGGGATCCCCATTTTTTTCAAAAAATGGGGATTAGGTGTGGGACTCACTTCACATCGAACTTCAACGATCCGAACCGTCTATTTTTGTAAGTCTCGATTCATAGATCATTCTTGCAAAAATTCAATTTAATCCGAAACCATTTGCCTATTTAATTATCAAGATAAAATTTCATTGTTTCTTATATAACAAAGTATTCGTTCATTTCTTTGAACCCAATTAGATGTCTTAAACATTTCCGATTTGGCTAATATTTTGTAAGGATGATCTATGAGGTGCAACTTAAAAAATAGACGGTTCGGATCCTTAAAATTCAATGTAATGTGGACCCCACAACTAATCCCCATTTTTATAAAACAATGGAGATCCCTTTCCTTAAAGATTTCCAATATAAACAATAAATTTATACCCAATATTTTTGCTCCCTTTGTCGTGTCTTCCTTGCTTTCCCTCTTCTCTTTTGCCGTGAACCCCTCTATACTCCTCTCTGCCTTTTTTGTTGATTTCTCTCCTTGTTTTCTCTTCAGTTCTCCACTATTGTGTGCTCTTCTCTCTTGTCCTCTTTCTGTCGATTTCCCTTTTTGTGAAATTCAATCTCCCCCTTTATAGACTTAGGGTGACAGGAAGAGTGGGGTGAGAAAGCAGGTAGTTTTTCACCAACTTCCTTTTGCACGTTGGAGGAAATGGGCAACTCCTCACATGTTCTAGCAACATGGCTCTTTATGTTTTCTGATTTAATTCATTTTTTATTTGTTTAAAAAAATGAATGGTGTAAATTTTCTTAGTTAATCTTCACCGTGGATTTTAATTACCACCATCATCTCCACTTTCCTTGACTTGAGGAACCTTTTTTTTTTTACCCCAACAGTGACACTTGATGATATAAGTAGTTGTTGATTATTATTGAAGTGTTGATTATGGTGTTTATCGATGCACATCACATGATTTATAAATTTAATTTAAAAAATTGATTCCTTAGCATTACTCTGTAAACATGTTCTGTGTACTGTTTCATATAAATAATGTACTAATAATTTGCGTGGTCCCATTTTACCACTTCTCTTCTAGTGATGAAGAATGAGTCATTGCTTTTCGAAACCATCAATGATCCATTGGATTGTATCTACGATAACGTTGTATTATTTTTTCGATTTTTTGTCTATTTATTTATATTTTATTTATTTATTTATTTATTCTAAAGCTGAAGCAAATTGGTAGTTCTTATAATTGGTATGCAGCCTAATATTCTAGCAAATAGATTGCTGGTTTTTCTTGGTTCCAGACTCTACTCTTCCTTAAATTATTAAAATAGTTTCGAATTCTCAATCTCTCTCTCAAAATAGTAATTTTAAAAATAAAAAAATTCTTACAATTGATTTTGAAGGTAGGGAGGTTCTTCATAAACCCAAAAAATAAATAAATTAATGCAGTCAGACCTTAACAGTTTTTTAACGACAATGATACCCCATTAGAATATGATTAAACAGGGCTTAAATATTTTAGGGTTTATTTTTATTTCTTCAATATTAAGTGACTTTGTTAAGCATCAATTTTAGCACAAATTTCATTAAACATTTTTGAGACTCAGAATTTAATTGAGGTACTAATTAAATTGGTACAAATAATGTATAATAAAAATTTGGTACAAATAAGAGTTTGGGTACTCAAGTGAAATAAATGTCAAAGTCTATCAGATGTCATATTCGAAAAAAAAAGTGAAAAACAAAATAATAAAAAAATCCTCTACAATAGCATCTTCTGAAATTAAGCCAAACTGGCAGGCATAAAAGAGATACCACAAACCTTATGTGATGAATATGTGGAAAAAAATATACTTAGGATTTCCTTGTACAACACGAAGACCTGTAAACTAGGAGTACATAAGGGCAAGAATCAAACACAATCAAAGACAAGATCAATTACATATTGCTTTCTTATTTAATTGTATTGATTTTCTAAGGAAAGTGAATGTGAAAGACTCCAAACTTGCGCAACATAATCGAGAACTTCTCCTTATCGGCTAACTATTGCGACAAACCAACATGACGAGTGACAACTGCACCATCAAGCATGTTATATAAAAATGACAATCCATCTTAATGTGTCAAGTTCTCTGATGAAAAGTTGTATTTGCCGTTATATGTAATGCTGCTTGATTATCACAATATGTGAGAGATGTTGTGAAATGAGGATAGTGTTTCATGTAGTGTACAACCACTTCCATTGGTGCTCCCAAGTAGCTCAAGGATTCACACGACAGTTGCGTTCTTTAGCGCTTCCCAGTCTTGAGCAATTAAATGTACAAGGAGGGATTTATCATAAATGAATTTCCATGTTGTTCTTGATTCTGTGGCCACCTTATTTAAACTTGATGTATCGCAAAGCAATTTTGTTAGTCTTCCCGGATGCATTATCAACTTGATGTATTGCGAAGCAATTTGATTACTCTTCCCGAATGCATTACCAAATTTGTCAGCTTGAGGATACTTGACATGCATGGATGTAACAGGCTTGTGGAAATTCCAGAACTTCCGCCGAAGTTAGGGTGAGTGGATGTCAGTGACTGAGTATCCTTGACAAAATTTCAAAATTGTCATACATTTTGGAACGTTGAGATGCACAATTGTTTAACTGGATGGACTTGTCTAACTGCCAAAGACTCTGTGACAATCATGCTAACGACGTTACGAAAATGAAAACTATATTATCGAATGGCGAGGCTGATCGCTTCTTTCTTTCTATCGTCTGCAATCTGAATTTGAGAATGTATTTCCAGGAATTGAAGCTCCAAGGTGGTTCAGCTTTAGTAAGATTTTGAATGCCTTTGTTGTTGAAGTGTGTTCTTTCCCAGCCACTAGAGTCTGCTATCTGATGTGAAATTTAACTAACACAAATTAAAACCCTATTAAGATAGCTGTAGTATATGAAAGTATGGATCGTTCTAGACCGGGAATTAACTAGGGATGCTAATCTACACAAATATGACTCAAAAACACAAAACTAGACTTAGAAACACAAAACTAAACACTTAAGACTTAAAACTGACTCAAACTACTCAAAATAGCACAACTAAGTGAAATTGACTCAAAACTGACTCTAGGGAGTTAATTGGACGAATTTAAGTCTATTAAGACTCAAAACACTAAATTAGACAGATTTGAACACTTTTCTAACTAATCTAACACACTTAATTAAAGGGAGAATTGATTTGGATGAAATTTAACTAAACTAAACAGATTGCAAAACAAAGTAAATTAGGTGATTTGAATGGTGAAAACTTAGCTAGAGGATCCTTCTCCACACATGAACCATATGCAACATAAATTGATTTCTAGTATTGTTTCTTTAAACCATGAATGACAATGCTCCAAATTAATTGTGAATGCACTAATTAACTTTCAGATTTTCCTAAGTTCATTGAATTGAATGGACAATGCATCGCAACCAAATTATTCTTCTCAAGTTCCCTATATGAATAGCATGATAGAGATACATATCAAAGATCCTTAAATTCTATGAAAATCATAAGCATTGACAAGGCATTCGTAACTATGAACTGCATGATACTCTTGCCAAGAATTTACTTAACACGATTGTGACTAGCAATCTCCACTACTTTTAATTATAAGTTCATAACGATTAGGTGAAATTCCCTTATAATTTAGCATCAAATCCCTGCATGCAAACTAAGTATGCATCCTTAATAAACACACAAGAATAGGTTCTCAATAACGCAGATAAGTAAACCACATTCATGTTTTATGAAACAATAACTGAAAGTAATCAATTCATATTAAACATATGTCCATGGCTTCGAATTCACCTCCAACTAAGAAAAACTTAGTTACACATGTTCATAACAATTGAAAAGCAAACTGAAATAAACATTGAAACTAAAACGAGAGAAGAAAGAACTTTTAAAACTCCAATGGTTGCAGGTGGCTTGCGGCACAAGGTCCTCCTCCTCCAATGGAAGCCACAGCAAAGCTTCTTCTTCTCCAAAGTTGTGGCAAAGGGTATGAATTGGTGTGTGTATGCGGCTGAATGTGGTGTAGAATTATATGAGGGGGTGGTGCAAAATTGTGGTTGAAAACATATATTTATAGGCTAGGGTTTGCGAAATTTCTAAAGGGAAAAGGATTAGGGTTTGCAGCACACACATCTTGGAGAACAAGGAAAGGCTCGGCTTAATCCAAGGGGGAAAAAAACTAGGGTTTCTGGCAGATTTTTAGGGCTTCTAGAAGGTGAAAGGTGCGGCACACTTTTAGAGGTTCTAGAAGGAAAGAAGGCGCCACCTTTCTAGGGTTTCTAGAAAGGATGGTGCGGCATGATTGTAGGACAGGGATAAGCCTTCTAGAAGGATATTTAGGTCCCCCTTGCAACTGATTACTCATCTTCCAAGACATGAACTAATTTCTCCATCTCTTTAGCACGTTCCTAACTTCACTTGATCTTCAAAAACGTCTATTCCTTGATTTAAGGGAGGAGACTTATTGGGGTAATGTCATTGTGTAAGGTTTAGATTAGGTAGGCAACATGCCTTTTTCTTTCTTGTCAGCTGCTTGTAGCAGCCATCATTCCCATCTCTTTTCCCTCTCTCTTCTCACATATACCCGGACTCACTCTTGTACACAAAAATATATGAAATATACATTGAAACTTTAAATCAGAATATCTACATGGTATCAGAGCAGGTTCCTTTGTGACATGTCTTTGCCATTCTTGCTGCTACATTTTTGTCTAAAAATATGAACCATGGGTGAAGAAAGTTCAGTGAACCATGATGAGGAAACTCAGTATAGTCTCTCCCTAAATTTCTCAGACATCGAGGTTAACACCAATCAATGTCTGTGTTCAGTTCTCTTGAATGAGTTTAATTATTTCCCTTGGTCTCGAGCTGTTTCTCTAGCTCTTGGAGGCAAAGGAAAATTAGGGTTTGTAAATGGAAGTGTTGAAGCTCCAGACAGCTTCTCCTCTACATACAGCGCATGGCTTTGTAAGGATCAACTTGTCATGTCTTTGCTACTCAACACCATGGAGAAACATGTTGCTGAGATTTTTAGCTACTACAATTGTTCATGTGAGCTTCGGAAAGCCTTGCAGGATATGTATGGAAATCAAAACAATTATGCACGTGTCTTTCAACTTAAGAAGGACGTTGCCAATGCTCAACAAGAAGGGAAAGCATCTGTTCAACACCTTGGAAGCCTCAAGGCCATGTGGAATGAGTTTGATGTATACCTTCCACATACCACAAATCCTATCATTCTCTTAAAACGAACCGAGGAAGACAGAATCTACCAGTTGTTAGGGAGTTTGAAATCTAAGTACGAGGATCTAAGGAGTCACATCTTGATGAGTCAAGAACTGCCCACTTTCAACAATGTCTATGCAACTATCCAACGAGAAGAAGCAAGGAAGAAAGTGATGAATGTTGTGCACAGCTCGAGATCGATTGAGACTCATGCATATGCCTCAAATTACAAGACATCAGAGGCTAAGGTGTACAAAGGTAGAAATACACACCTAAAATGCAAATATTGCAATGGCGTTGGCCATGTGGAAGACAAGTATTGGGAACTTCATCTTGAACTCAAGCCTAAGTTCAGCAAAGATGGAAAAATGATACCAAGGTCCTCATAGAAATTTCAACCTCATTACAAGGCTGAACTTGCTAATGCACATCCTTCTATTATCTCACAACGATCCATGGAGTTCACTACCAATCCATTGTCCCTTATCAATGAGTTTGCAGACTATCTTCAAAGTAAGGGACACGGAGTGTTGGAAGTATGCCCACAAAGCCACTCATTTGATGTAATAGCTTTTTGGAATACTTAATGTATTAAACTTTTATATGTTTAATGAAGGGCAAAGCTTATTGTTAATCACTATTTATTGTATCATGTGTTTAAGTAATAAGGGAATCCAAGGGATGTATTTGATCTAAGAGACAAGTGATCTAAGTGAGTTAGATTATCGAGACCATTCTCTTATGTTCATTCCGAAAACGTTCCTAGCCATAGGATTGCCAATTGGGTATTGACAATCCGCTAAGGTTAGTATGTGTTATGTCGACTCAAGCGTGAATATGACTAGTCTCAAGTCATTTGGTGTTGGACACTAAGACAAACACATAGGTGCTCGAAAGCGTAATCGAGTACACTGAACAACGATCAAAAGAGAGTTCGAACATACATGTTATGAAAGAACTCGAAAGTTGCAATATGCAAAGTATTCCTTTGACCTGAGGCATCATAGATGTCTAATGGTTAGGTCCTTGATCTTTGATCATGTCAACGGCATTCCCTCGGAGTGTACATGGCATTGTTGGGGTCAAGTTATCTAGTCATGTAGGCATATGAATGCACAACAAAGGATCTCTAACCTTCCATGGTGGAAGGAGTATACTCTAAGATATGATTCTAAAGTCTTTGGCCAAAGCATATGAATATGACTTAGGAAGTTTGTTCCAAATCATATTCAAGGGAATCATATAGATATGTATCACATTGGATAGTAGACATGAAACAAACTATCACTAAAACAATGTGATTAAGAGTATTGTATTAGAGAATGACCGTATTGCATTGTAGTTGTAACTGGATAGGTTCTCCAACCAATTCTACTTAGCTTGGGTAACCATGACATACTGCTAGGTGTCACTCATGGTTTGTGGAAGCCCTAATGATTAGGAAACACTAATCATAAAAGGGAGAATTGAAATGTGGTTTCAATTCATAATCGATCGTTAAGAGTAACAATCGCCCACTACCTCACTAATTGGAACCTAATGGATCGTACACCGAGTAAGGGTGATAGTGAAGAAATTAAATGAAATGGATATTCAATTAAATGGTTTAATTGAAGAATGGTCAAGATTAATTAATTAGTTAATTAATTTTACGAAAGGTTCGTATTGGGCTTTTAAGTTGGTTTTGGGTTTCGGGGCCCAAAAGTGTTTTGGTCCATAAGGCCCATTATGTTTAAGTTGTATGACAACTAAAACAAAATGGGCAATAAGCCCAATCACAACATATAGGCCGGCCATGGTGAGGAGATGGTGAAAGTTTGCTTAATTGCAAGTTTGCCACTCACCAAAGAAAAGTGTTATAAAAGCAACTTTATAGCTATTTTCTAATTAGGGTTTTCTTTGAGGCAAAGAGGTGAAACATTTTCTCTCTTTCTCTCTACAAAGAGGCCGGCCACTTAGGGAGATTAATCTAGCAATCTCTTCTTCCCTAAGTCATCCATTTCATCTTCACACTTAACCCTTGGTGTGGAGACTTAGAGACATCAAACTTTTGGTGTTTTGGAGAACAAATCCTTAAATCCTCAAAGAAGCAAAGGAGCACTAAAAGGAGGAAAATCACAAGGAATATCCAAGGAGCTTGGAGGTGACTTGAAGGCCCTCTACTTGGGTGAATCCCTTGTGTAAACAAGGATGAGCTTCAAGGGTAAAGAAACTCTTAATCTTTACTTCTCTTTAATGTTGTTAAAGAGTTTATTGGTTCACCATATACTAGGCTTTGAAAGTCATGGGTTTTAAGAATTGTTTTTTAATGCATGTCTACTTTAAAGTGTTAATAGTTTGCATATGTATTCAAATGTTCTTACTTGTTCTTAGCTAGGACAAAATTTTTCCTTCACGGAGGAGGTTCACAAGTTCAAGGCAATGAAAAGAACAGCCATGCAGCCATGTTGGGACACTACTGCTTGTTAACTAGTACTGAAAATGATTGTTGGATAATTGATTCAGGAACCACAAATCATATGACAAACAAAGTCACAAATTTGCATCATTTTAAACGTTTTTCAAGTCCCTCACATGTGTCTATTGCAAATGGAAAAAATATCTTAGGTTTGGGAAAAGGAGAAAGAAACTTACTCTCACACAAAACACCTTCCACTGCCTTATATGTACCAACCTTTCCTTTCCAACTTCTGTCAATTGGAAAGATCACAAACACCTTAAACTGTCGTGCCATTTTCTAACCAGATAATGTGATGTTTCAGGATGTTCTCACCAAGAAGATGATTGGTGAAGGGGTCTTCATAAATGGACTTTACTACCTGTGCAAGAACGCCTATTTTACTCAGGCCCTTCAAGCTCAATCGAAGTCCATAGATGAAAACCAACTTTGGCATAAGAGGCTAGCTCACCCCTCTGAAGTTATCTTGTCTAAATTGTTTCCAAATTTTTGTAAATCTCATTTTACTTGTGATGTTTGTCAATTTTCTAAGTTTACTAGACTACCTTTTGGTAACTCAATGTCTAAGACAAGTAAACTTTTTGAAATGATGCATACTGATGTATGGGGACCATCAACTGAATCAAAAGAAAGGTTTAAATACTTTGTCTTATTTGTTGATGACTTCTCTCGAATGAGTTTTGTGTATCTTATGAAATCAAAGAGTAAAGTCCAAACTATTTTCAAAGATTTTCATATGCATGTTAAAACACAATTTCAACCAGACATTAAGGTGTTGAGATCAGATAATGGCACTAAATTTCTATCCAACAACATGCTTCAATACATAAGTTCTCAGGGCATAATACATCAAACCAGCTGTGTAGGGACTCCCTAACAAAATGGAGTAGCCGAGAGAAAAAATAGAGATCTTTTGGAAAAGACTCGTGCCCTCATGCTTCACATGAATGTTCCAAAGAAATTTTCATCATTTGTTATCCTCACTGCCACTTACCTCATCAACCGACTCCCAAGTCGTGTGCTAAGGTTTAAATCTCCCTATGAAGTACTCAAGGGTAGAAAGATTGATTTGACACACCTCAAGGTATTTGGATGTGTTTGCTTTGTTCACATTCAAGTCTTGTACCGTGACAAATTAGATGCCAGGGCAACCAAGTGCGTGTTTGTGGGGTATTCTTCCACCCAAAAGGGATACAAGTGCTGTAATCTAGCCACTAAGAAGTGTGTTGTGTCAAGGGATGTGAAGTTTGAAGAATATTACCCTTATTTTACTCACAAGGGGAATACTACAAATTAAGGGGATGAGCTGTTTGAAATGTTTTCACTTCCTCATAACATTAATAATCTAGTGTTGGAAGAAAGCTTAGTTACTATGATACCAGATATTGAAGAAATAAAAACTATGTTTCAACAAACTAACTCAATCACTGATAGCTGTATCCCTGCCAAAGAGAGAAACGAGGAGTCTCATTCTGATCATTCACAATCTCCTACAGAGTCTCAAGGGCTTAGAAGAAATCCTCCTCGAACCAAAAACCTCCAACTAGGTTGTAGGACTATGTTACTTATGCCTCACGGTATCCTATCAGTGAAAGTATCAGCCTTGGTGAGTTCTCAACATCTCATGTTGCATGTCTCTGTGAAATTGATAAACATAGTAAACCTAGAAGTTTTCAAGAGGCTTATCTCCTCCCACAATGGAATCAAGCCATGGCATATGAGCTTCGTGCTCTAGATAAAACTTGGAGCTTGGTTCAACTACCACCAGGAAAAAAAGCTGTTGGAAGTGGTTGGATTTACAAGATTAAATTCAAGACTGATGGTTCTATCGAGAGACACAAGGCCAGGCTTGTTGCTCGAGGTTTCACCTAAACCTTTGGGGTAGATTACAAGGAAACATTTGCACCTATGGCCAAGATGAATTCAGTGAGGGTTCTACTCTTAGTTGCATTTAATTGTGGGTGGACTCTTTATCAAATGGATGTGAAGAATGCTTTCCTTCACGAAGAGTTACAAGAAGAACTATATATGCAACCTCCTCTAGGTTATGATGGTAGTAAAGGCAACATGGTTTGTAAGTTGCACAAGGCAATCTATGGATTGACATAATCCCCAAGAGCTTGGTATGCCAAGCTTAGTTCAGTTCTAAAGAAGGCTGGATTCCTACGAAGTAATGTTGATTCCTTATTGTTTGTAAGAACTGACATCAATGGGAAATTGGTGGTGCTATTCTATGTGGATGATCTCATCATCACATGAGATAGTGCTGCTGAAATTGAGGCACTAAAACTCTCACTACGCCAAACCTTTGCTATCGAAGACTTGGGGAGGCTGAAATATTTTTTGGGCATCGAAATGGCAACCTTTCAAATGGGTTGTTTCTACATCAACGAAAATATGTATTGGATCTTCTTCAGGAAGCAAAAATGCTTGATTGCAAACCTGACATCACTCCCATGGACTCTAAACTAAGGCTCAACAAAAATGGAGAAGCCATGCATGATGTGAGTTACTATCAACAATTGGTGGGCAAACTTATATATCTCACCATCACACGTCCAGATATCACATATGCAACGAGCTTGGCAAGCCAATTTATGCATTCTCCTATAGTTGATCATCTTAGCATGGTTAACAGAGTCTTGTGTTATCTCTAGGGTTCGATAGGGCAAGGAATCATCATGCGTAACAACAATTCCACTACCATCAGTGGCTACACTGATGCATATTAGGCAGGGAATGCACTTGATAGGAAATCTACCATGGGCTATTGCACGTTTATTGGTGGAAATCTTGTCACTTGGAAGAGCAAGAAGCAACATGTCATTGTTCGCTCCAGCACAGAGGCTGAATATCGAGCCATGGTAGCCACTGCATGTGAACTTATATGGCTTAAAGGGCTTCTTTCAGACTTAGGGTTTATTAATACTACTTACATGTCTCTTATATGCGATAATCAAGCAGCCATGCACATCGCTGCTAACCCTGTGTTCCATGAAAGAACGAAACACATTGAAGTGAATTGTCATTTTGTTGGAGCTCAAGTGCAAACTCAAGTCATCCGGACCATTTTCATGCAAAGCCATGATCAACGGGCAAATCTCTTTACCAAGGCTCTGGCATCTACTTCATTTCATCGTTATTTGGGCAATCTTGGCTCGATTAACCTCTTTGATCCAACTTGAGGGGGAGTGTTGTTGAAGTGTGTTCTTTCACAACCTTTAGAGTTTGCTACCAAGGGTGACCCCTATGGCAAATCTCTAAGGTAAGGTTCAATGTAATCTCTAGGGTAAGGATAAGGCTAAATGTATTATTGTAAATCAACTTTCCCTTGATTTAAGAGAGGAGACTGATTAGGGTAATGTCTAGGGTATGGCTCAATGTAATCTCTAGGGTAAGGGTAAGGCTAAATGTATTATTGTAAATTAACTTTCCCTTGATTTAAGGGAGGAGACTGATTGGGGTAATGTCTTTGTGTAAGGTTCAGATTAGGTAGGCAACATGCCTCCTTCTTTCTGGTCGGCTGCTTGCAGTAGCCAACCTTCCCATCTCTCTTCTCATATATACCCGGACTCACTCTTGTACACAAAAATATATGAAATATACATTGAAACTTTAAATCAGAAAATCTACAGCCTTTGATGCATCAAGTGAAATATTTATTGTTTACCTCAAACATTGAAACTGGTGAACTCAGGATTAGCTCTAATGTAGTTGAACAAATGCGAGATGAATATGCTTTCTGTTTTGCAACCGCAATCCACATCAACAAAGAACAAATTTGGGGTAATATGTATGAGGTTTCTTCAACTGAGTTAGAGTCAGCTCAAGTGTTCACGGAGCTGAAGGAGATCAAGTGTCTTACACAGCCACCTCTTAGGTGCAGAGTGCGTTTCGATTTTGACTTTCTTAGCAAACGTTTGCTATGCTATAAAAGCTGGGGAGTCCACCTGGTAATGCCACAGGATGAAGACATTGTTCAACTGAGTTAGAGTCAGCGCAAGTGTTCACAAAGCTGAAGGAGATCAAGCGTCTGACACAGCCACCTCTTAGGTGCAAAGTGCGTTTCGATTTTGACTTTCTTAGCAAACGTTTGTTACTTTGTAAAAGCTAGGGAGTCCACCTGGTAATGCCACAGGATGAAGACATTGAAGTTAACAAAAGTGTTTATGGAGGTATTAGCCGATGAAGATACCTACTCATCAAGGTTTGGTGAAGAAATTGTGCCATTGCCATTAGGTGTGGGTGCGGTGCGGTTTTGAGTGAAATCGCAATCGAAACCGAAACTTTTTGCGGTGCGGTTCGGTGCGGTTTTGAAGCCAAAACCGAAATGAAACCAAACTATTTGGTTCGGTTCAGTGCGGTTTCAAACGGTTTCGGTTCGGTTTTTTAGAAAAAAAAATGTACAATTTAAAATATACACTTATTTACGCATAAGACGGTCTTATTTTCCTCATATATTAATTAATGAACATGCAACAAAAACAGCACCAACAATACATCAAAAACAGCAGCAAAACTGCAACAAAAAACAGCGGCAAAAATGAAAGAAAAAAATGCAGCAAATCTGCATAATCCAATGTTAGGGATATACATTGTGTGAAAGGTAAAAGATTCTTGAGAGCAAGGCCAATCCGAGTGATAGGAGCATATTCATGCTACTTAATTGGCTTGTTCTCGTGCATTTAGGTTGTGTTTACTTAGCTATTTTAGTGTTTAAAGTCACTTTTGTGTGTTTTCAGGTTCTAAGGTCAAAGTGTGCAAAAAGAAGCAAATTGGAGCCTTTTGGAGCAAAAGGAATGGATGAATTGAAGTCTTGAAGAAAGTTGGTTTCCTAATCCAAGAAGGATTCCTAATCAACAAAGGATTCCTAATTGAAGAAGGATTCCTACTCATTTGAGGATTCCTAGAAGAACAAGGATTTCTACTCCAACAAGGATTCCTACTTGAAGTAGGAAAGTTAAGCCAAGGTTTCCTATTTTGGTTGACCTTCCCTATTCCTAAATGTCCTTAATTTCCAGCCACTTTGAATACCTTTTAAGCACTTTGGGACACCAAACAAAGGCCCTAAACCACTCTAGGACCTTTGCCGCACCTTTCCCTTAATCCCCCTTCCTTGCCGTGCAAAGGATCCTCTTTCCCATCAGTTTTAGGTCACTTAGACCTTTCCCAAACCCTTGCCGCACAAGTAGACCTATTTCCCTTTAGTTTTAGGACATGTTTCCTTTCTTAAGACATGAGCCGCACCTCCCTCATCCTTTCCTCTTCCTTGCCGTGCAAGGGGGAGGGTTTCTTTCCCAAAATCTGACTTAAAACACATTCCTTTTATGTTTTAAGTAATTGCCACAACTTTTGGTGGGTTTCCTTTAAGTTTCTGATTTTATTTCCTAATTCTAGAATCCTTAGACTTAATTTCTGATTTCCTAATCAACCTAGGGTTTTAATTTCTGTTTTCCTTTAAATAAACCTCCTTGTTGCAGCCACAAAACATTCCACACACATCCATACAACTCCATTCACGCCAGAAACCTTTCCCCTACCTTTGCCGTGCCCAACCTTCACCCAAATCCATATTTTCTGACCCCAAAACCTTCCTAGCGTGCCACACACCCATCCTAGACACCTTCCCACCATTCT
This sequence comes from Malus domestica, assembly GCF_042453785.1. Classification (NCBI taxonomy): domain Eukaryota; kingdom Viridiplantae; phylum Streptophyta; class Magnoliopsida; order Rosales; family Rosaceae; genus Malus; species Malus domestica. The sequence goes on along the minus strand of NC_091665.1, from coordinate 15,177,975 downwards.
CCATCATCCAAAACCCATCCAAACCATCTCCATACCTTGTGCCGCAGCAAGAAGGAAGAAGGAGTGCTCTTGAATGTGCTTGCTAGTCTATTGCAGATTGTTGGAACTTTTAGGTGTAATCTTTCTTATGTTTTCAATGTTTCAATTCAATAAACTTTGTGTTGTGAGTATGAGGAACTAAACCCCCTTAGTTGGGGGGTGATTCGAAACCATGCACATGCTTGCAATATGATTTGATTACATTCAGTTGTTATTTCATAAGTTGTGGATTCAATTCGTTCATCTACTTGATTGATAACTTATTTGTGTATGTTGATTGAGAGTGCACGCTTAGTTTTCATGCATGAATATGATGCTAGATTATGAGGGAGTTTCACCTAATAGTTACAATCTTATAATCACAAGTAGTGAAGGTCGCTTGAAAACGATCGCGTTGAATGAATTCTTGGCACTAGTTTCATGCTCATCATAGTAACGAATGCCTCGTCAACACTTATAGTTCTCATTGTGCTTCATGATTCTTGATTGTATCTTTATTGTGTTCATCACGTAAGGAACCTTTGAGGAATGCTTTGAATTGTTGTATGCGCTTTCCCATCCAATTCATTAACTTAAGGAGAACTTGAAGGTTAATTTAAGCGTATCTAATTAACTTGGGGTGTTGAGTTTCATAATTTATTAGAAGAACAACTGAAAATCGTTTTGTTTGCAAGTGTGACATGTGTGGAGAAGAACCTCCTAACTACCCTTTTATCCATCCTTTTCATCCAAAAACGTTTTACAATCTGTTTTGTTTTAAAGTTTCTGTTTTGTTTTCAATTTTCGTCCAAAACAAATCCCCCTTTATTTTGAAGTCTTAGATTAGTTAGAAAGTGTTTTGATTTGTGTTTCTAAGTGTTTTGAGTCAAGTTATAACATATATTCGTCCAAATTTGTGTTAGTACTCAAAACTGCCCAGATTGTGCTTCTAAGGCAGTTTTGAGTGTTTATTTGCTGTTTGGTTCCTTTGCTTTGTTTTGGTGTTTTAACTTTTAATTTTACATTCTTTGAGTCTAGTTTAGTGTTTTAAACTTTGTTTTTACATTATTGAGTTAGTTTTCAAGAGTTTAGCAATCCCTCCTAATCCCCGGTTTAGAACGATCCCTACTTACATCTTTACTACAATTTGACAAAAGAGGGTTTAATTTGTGTGTTTAGTTATTTTACGCATCACCGAGTACCATACACGGGTGCACTTTCTTTGCTTAAACAAGTAAGATTTAGTGAAAGCTTCCCCACAGCTACTGTTTCAACTCTAGAATACACCTGTCAAAAGGAGATTAAATCATATACCTCATACGTAAAGGAGATGAGGAGAGATGTCATTTAAGAGATTGAAATAAGACATGAAATCAAAGGACATGATGAACAAAAATAGTATCATCATGTGGATCCAACACCGAAAATTTTGATATGAGAAGGACCATTTACCGTGGACATGAGATGCAACAGCATGAAAGTAGCAGCTATGCCATCATTACCAAGAACAGCTGTAAGATGCCTCAAGAGAGATTCCCTGATCTCTTTCACCACGTTGGGCTTTGGCTATAAGGTAGACAATAATAGCATTGTCAAACACAATATCTAAGTAATTAAGGGAAGGATGCAGAAGTGGGGAAATTTAGAGATCCCAGGTTTTGCATATACACACGCAGACAGGCATAGAAGTCCAAGTTTCCTGTGATTGTAGGGGAACAAGGAAGGAAGTCGTGAACTGCAAGCTTCCTGTGAATATAACAATGGAGACGTGGTACCTGCACCAAGGGAAAAATGTGAAACAAAAAAAAGTATAAAAATGTATGTACTTATGTACAGAACCAAACACGCAAAGTTTAGTCTTTTCTTATATATGGAGACCAACAATTACATAAATGCAAGATGAACCAATACCTTATTAGAGGGCAAGTGAACCAACACATCTTCGCTAAAACCATTTGTGAAATCATATGATGCATCCTTGTCCTCTTTAAACTCTGAATCGAGAGTGAAGACTCCAAAAAACTCAAAAACCTCATTTAGCTTTAAGTCAGACTCCAGACAATCATATATCTGAAAGCAACAAGAGTTTCATCAGCTTTCACGAAAAGAGAGAACAAATCTCGGTTCATCATTTTTCTATTAGTACAATTACTTGTCCAATGTACCTTAATAAGACAATGAAGTAAATCCCTGTCGACATCAGGCACCATAATCACACTAGAGCTGGTGCCCTCAGTAATTGACTGCTGAGATGGAGTAGGAAGGGAAGAATGTCCATTCTCTTTTTGGAAAACGAGAAGAAATTCAGTATGAATCAGTATATGTAGGGGAAAAATTGGATGGACTCGAATAGTGGTGCAAAATTGGATGACTAGTGTAGTTGAACTAATTAAAACATAACATTCAATATATGGTGCGGTTTCGGTTTCGGTTTGGTTTCGGTGCGGTTTTGAAAACCCAAAACCGAAACCAAACCGTTTTCTTTGCCGCAGTTCGGTTTTAAAACCGAAACCATTTCAAAACCGCAAAACCAAAACCATTAGGTGCGGTCCGATTCGATTCATGTTTCGGTTTCAATTTTCGGTTCCAAGTGCCCACCCCTAATTCCCATCCGAGGCAATGATGACAGCAAGCAGTATTGAAGTGTTGAATGATATTGCTCGGAGGATGAGGAATTAATGAGAATAATATCATTTCAAAAGTGAATGTGACTACAAGTACTCCATTCACTAACGTCGCCGTGCTGTTGTTGATACCATCCAAATGTTTGTGTCGTTTGTTTTCGGAAGATGACTACTTCTGCTACTTCTGCTACCTCGACTCTAACGTTGGCGATCAAGACGATCAAATCAGCAGGTAATGAAACCTCAAAGTTAGCTGAGTGTGAAGATGAAGATTTTCGAAGATGAAAGACTTTTTTCCTCGCTATCTTTGCTTGCTACTTAGTTTTGGTGAATGGTTCGTTGCTTGTGCTTCTGCTCGTTGGGTTTCTTGTATTGCAGTCTTGTTGGTCTTCATGGTTCATCTTTTCTGGGTGGTGAATGCAATCGGATATGCAGCGCGCAGATTTTGACTTGATTTGCGACTTGTGCAACCTGCCTTCAGCTTGTGGTTTCCTGCTTGGTGGCGGGATTCCATTTCCATTATTTCCTTGTTCTTGGAGTCTTACGTTGGTGGTAAGATTCCACATTTCAATTGGAAGCAAATCTCAAGTATATATCAATTGGAAAAATCAATGTCAGTGAAAAAAGTTAGGAGATGAGACTGTAACGGCAATTTCGGTTTGTTCTACCCGCTCTGAGCGGATGACTAAGCCTTTACGTGTAGTTCAACTCACCTAATCCTTTGTCCTGTCCCATTTTTGCTGCTTTCAGTTTTTTCTATGTACTTTACTGCTTACTTTCTTCAATAATATAACCAAAAACTAAATTTTAAAATACATCCAACTTGATAGTGTTGCAAAATTGGACTTAATTGGGGAAAAAGAAAAAACAGATATTTCATTGTTTAAACAGAAGTTGAAAAGAATATGAACTCTATTTTCTCACTGCATATATGTGTTTCCTAGTGCATGTATATAAACAATTTGCACAACAGCAATGGTTGCATTTACAGAAAGACATTTAAGCGGAAGAACTTGCCTCGATGCTAGCGGAAGAGATCTCGTTAATTAATCTGGGTACCTCTTCCTCCCATTTTAGAATCTCACTAGCATATCTAAGAGCTTCATCTACAGTATCAGACTCTAGCGCTGTAACCAGTGAAACAAACAGCTTCCTATCTGTTAGAGAATGAAAGAATCTTTTGAACTTCACTGCAATATATTGGAAGGCACGGTGAGCCAACGTGGGGTTATTGCTGTTGTTATTGCTACTACTGGGATTTTGGCTGGTTACCGGATTGAAGTCATGAAACCATTCACATCGAGTGAGAGGGGCTTCGTCAATCTTTTCTTCGAGCAGATCATACTTGTTGAGTATCAGAAGGAAGCCTTTTTGGTCAAAGGCTGGATGAGTAACAATATTTTCAAATAGCTGCTTGCTTGCCATCATCTTGTTTATGGAAACCCCGTTAACATCTGTAGAAAACTCATCGTATTCTGTCAATGAAACACAAAATGCGACCATGTCAACATCTTCAAACATCTCGACCAACTTGCAGTTTCCTCCGAGGGTGCTCTGATGCACTCTAATTAGTTGGTACCTGCGAAGAAAACAATGCCAATGCATTTTAAAACACTGTTTTCCATCAAACAAAATTGCTCAAGTTTTTCTTTCTAACATAAATATACTACTCGGAAATGTTTCAACAACAAAGAAACTGGAGAAAAAAGGACTGGTTTAGAACTTCGAATTCAAGATCATATCTTGGAAAATGAAATTGATTTTCAAGTAACCTATCGCTCATTTAGCATCAAAAAGTTATATTCCGTACCTGTGTTTTCCTTTATCGGCAAAGCATACTCTCAAAATTCCATTGACTATTGTGTATGTATTAAAAAAGTTTCATCTTACTTTTCCTGGTTATAACTAATCTAAAACTACATAGCAATTTCTATCTATTGGGCAAAGCATGTCGACAATAAATTTAATCAGCCAGATTAAGCACGATATTTGGCCAACTCAATGAAGAAAGATTAATGCATTTGTTGCTCAAGCATCATTTACTTGATGCATGAATCCGGAACTCACCTTAACGAAGGGTCATGCTGATAAGGAGGGTCCAGATTGCTATTTCCAGCTGATGGGGGAATTGAGAATTCCATGCTCGTAAGGCTGTTGGATGAGGTGATTCCCTCGGCATACAAGATGTCCATATCTGTGGGCTCATAATCTGTCCTTGAAATCTCAACAGCCTACACAGAAATATAAATATTTGAACTGAGTAACACGCATATAATATAGAGATCATGTATTATCCACATTCCATGTTCATATTTAAATGTATCCACGACCTAAAGAATAATTGAAAACTCAAAAGAACTAAAGCTAAAAGGAATTTAAAAATAAACAAATAAAAACTATGAGCAGAAACACTTTGAGAATGTGAATTGGCTAAAACTAAAGGACAAGGAACACACAGCGTGATCTCACCCGATTAAGAAAATATGCAGCTGGTCTGGGCAGCATTTCTATTTCATTCCTCCGGTCGTATGTGGATTGAATAGCAGGATCCTTCCACAAATCCTCAACAAATGGTGCATATTCACGGGTAGCTGCTGGAAATATGGCTTCCAGATTACCAGATACCATAGATTTGAGGAGCCAATCAGAAAAAGCTTTCAGTCTTGGACCAATGGAATATCTTGTTTTATCGTCAAGCTGGCTTGTATTCCCTGTGTAAACTGAATAACTTCAGGCACGACTCCATAATGACAAATACTGATAGCAATAAATTCATACAAAAGGCAAGCATCTCACTTGATGTTTAAAGTTTTAATATGTTATTTATAAGCCGAGCGATAACATAATACAATCATATACTAGAAAGATCTATCAACTTGACAGGAAAGTAAAAGATAGTAACAACTGGAAAGTACTAACAATAACATATGGGAAAAAATAATTTTGTCAAAGCTGGATAGTCAGTTGACCCTAAAGTTTTAAGGCTTTAGCAGTGAAGGGAAACGGCATTCCCAGACTTTCCAACATTCACTACTGAATCTTATTTTGTTCCTTTTAATCATTCAAAAGGTCTTGTAATCCCTTCTTTTAATCATTCACTCCTAAACCCTATATACATATATATATATATGTATATATATGTATGTATATATGTATATATATGTGTGTATATGTATGTATTCTTGAAACCCTTTCAAAATCTAATGTTTGTATGGGTATGTCCATATGCACTCTCAACGTCAAGAAAGGCAGAAATCTAATTTTATCAGTAGAGCTCATAACATGTTATATGTAGTTCATGATATCAGTGAAACAAATATTCTTTTTTCTTTATAACTAATTCATAGAAGACAACACATTTTCTTGAACCACTATTAGACGGGATTAGAAGATCAATGGTCCAAAATAAAGTGGGTGGACAATTCATTAATTCAAAATCGACACCCACAACTGAGATGCACAAATGATTAAGAGAAACACATAACAAATAATTCACTTGACCAAACAGGTAAAGCTATAGAAACTCAAACAATGTTATCCCTCATCCCCTGTTATCATTATTTGCCAAAAGGATCTAAACCGAATTTGAGTTATCTCTTGTTAACGGTTTATTTACAGCCTTTCTTCCACGTGCTGGATAGGGTAACCCATCTTAATTGTGTTTCTTTTACAAACCAAAAATAGTCACAAATCTCATCTAAATAATTAATTTATCTTACAGTTAGAAAGGAACGGGACAACTGACTTTAGTGAAAATGCCATCCAACATAAAAATTACAAAATGATGTAAAAAGGCTTAGGGTGAGCCTTGGCGTAACGGTTTGGTGCTCCTTTGTGACGGAAAGGCCAGACGTTCGAGTCGTGGAAACAGCCTCCTTGCAAAGCAAGGGTAAGGCTGCATATGATAGACGTTCCCCCAGCACCTCCTCCTCCTCCCCCCCCCCCAAAAAAAACACCCACCACAAACTCTTGTCAACTTGGGGGTCGCCCTTGATGTAAAAAAAAAAAAAAAAAAAGGCAGATCATAAACATAATGGAGTAAAGAAAACAAAGTATAGATTGATTTGTACCTGAAGGGCCAGGTTCATCCAAAAGCCGTCCTTTTCCTTTTCTCTTCTCAATCAAACTTTCTTCTTCAAACCACTCACGCCCTTCAAGCAATATACCAAGATAACTGTACAATCTGCTCTGGATCACGAACTTAATACTTTGGCGCTCATCTTCAGAGAAAGGAACATTGTACAAGAGCTTGGCCTAAAATAAGCGAGTACTTAGTGTCAGAAAAAAAAATAAGGCTATCATTTGGAATAAATATATTGGAATTAAGTGTTTGGTTTCATAAAGTGCCTTTTAAACCAATATTCCTAGCAGCGCTGTTTTAAAATGGACACTCAACCACCCACTGAGAAATGTTGAAGTTACTATAACATTTCCTTCCAAAAGTTTATTGAAAACAATAGAAAAAGTGTACCAAACTAGACTTACAGATGTGGAAGGGAAAAAGAAAACGATGTGTCACTTAAAATATAACGACAACATTGTTGTGGTAAAAGAAGAGTCATGTTTAGTTATCTGTGTGCACGTTTGCACTTGGTTATTAAATAGAAGAACACTGCTGCCGAGAGGATGCACTAATACATTATTAGTAATTACAAACACATCACATAGTGGTGCATTAAGAAAAATACATACAAACATACATGCATGCATGTATATATGTTTACACATCTCTGATATGCACTTGCCGCAAACTTTTAACAGGTATAAATATACCAAATAAATCAGAAAAAAAGTTTCTTGAAAACTTCAAGTCATGTCAATACTAGTTCACTGTCAAGTTTCAGCAATGATTACTACCATCTAAAGCTTTGTAGGGTAAATAATTTTACTGACCCTGAAGCTACGGAAGGAAATTCACCAATTAGGTGCTGACCTTTATAATATTAAGTGATGGGTAATCAGGTTATTCCTCCCCAAATGTCTTACCTGTTTAAATATAGTGCTTGTACCAGATTTGTGATGTCCAACTAGAACAATTTTGTTAAGCTTTTTCTCTTCAAAGGTGTTCCGGGTGTTCACTTCGTCAGTGGAAAGATTTGCAGAACCAGAAGGAATTGGCAAAGACAAGATGTTACAAACCATCTTTATTGTAGTCTGTAAAGAAGTAACTCCACAGTTAAGGGATGCTTGATCAAAACATTAATTAGGAAAGGGCGGAAAGGAACACAATTTATTGCACATCACATGCGTACACACCTTGTCCCATATCTTTCCCTTTACTTGATTCATTCCCTCTTCCTGATACTCCCCATCTGCACTCACCCAGTAGTGAAGATTTCCTTCACATGGCACTCCAGCCAACTGCATAATTGCAACAAAATGCATCAATACAATGTGTTTTGTTTTTCAAAGCATATAATATACAAAAGAACTTGAACCAGTCCAGTATAAAAACCTTCAGCATGAAGGCCTCTAACTTTGTGATCTCCCGATTGTTAATCAGTATATTTGTATCCCCATTACTAGCATTTCGCCTTATGTGGCCTCCCACACTCAACTGGGGGCTAATGATTTGGCAAGGCCTATGCCCTTCCTGTTCATTTAAAGAAGAATCATCATCGCATTGAGGTGCAATTTACAACAAAATAGAGGTCCAATATTAACAAGCTGAATAAAAAATTTAGCTGAGTTCAAATTTTACCTTTCCCCAAAAACCAGATACATTATCGTACCAATAGCATCCTGGTTTTATCTTTTTTGGTGGGTTTCGGCAACTTTGCAATCGAACCAGCTCTTCCTGAGATAAAGGTTCGCCATTCACAAAAATAAGATTGCCTGGCAGTTGATTTGCTTGGCAAGATATCTCGGCTTTCATTATCAGTTCAACTTCCGATTTAGTGAGAAGCCACTTCAACATCCTAGAACACTTGCCCAGTTTCCTTCGCCTTGACTCGTCAATTGCAAAACTAATGCAAGTAACACATTTCCTTCCTTCCGGCATTGACCCCATTGCTCTTAGCACACAATTATAGCAATACTTAGCACCACAAACAATGCAAACCTCCTTCTCCATGAGTCTGTTTCCTTTCCCACATCGATAGCATGACCCTTTCTTCCCACTTCTCTCAATCGTTGGCCTCACTCGCAGATCTTCTTCCCCTTCAGAAAGATCAAACTCTTCTTCCTGAACAATGTCATTTGAGTCAGGATCACGGAATGTCACAGCTGATGGCCTTTTGACATGGTGAGGAATTGCATCCGTATCAGCTTCCTCTCTACCAGAGAAAACCTCAGAGGAAAGACTCCTCGAACTTGAACCAGACTCTGATGAACCCCAATTACCGGGGCTCATATAATTCGGAAAGCCTTGAGCTTCTTGACCATCATCAGGCAATTCAAGCACACCCTCCAAACTTCCAGACAGACTGCCAGAAGACCCCAATTTCCCAGAGATTTCACCTTTATCTGATAAAGTCGAGACACCCTTTTCGCCATTGCTAATTTCCAATTCAGCAGGGGTTACTGAATTGGAAGAAACAATTTCCTTTCCAAACTTTACCTCAGTTTCAAGTTTCGACTCTTCTTTTGGTTTCTTGGTGGATTTTGAAATCGGATGAATCACAGGGAGGGACAAATTGTTCATGAGAGAGGCTGAAGAAACCGGAGCAGCAGTTGGGATGTGGCGAATATCAACAGGAAATGCATTTGGGATATCATAACCCACCGGAGGACCCTTGTACTCCACGGCAAACGAAAACTCCAACTCCATGCTAAAATCCCCACCATCCCCGTCGCCGCCACCAGATGCCGCCATAGCAGAACTCAGTTTTCTCATCACAGCAGCCATACCAGAGCTCACAAAATTCAGCAAAAAACCAGCGACTCCAACACCATAACAAAACAAAACAAAAAAAAAATAAAAAAGAAAAAACCCACCAATCTCAACCCTTTAATTTGAAAACCCACGAAGAAAAACGAAGATTAAACAAAACCCACGAAGCAAAATTCAAAATTTTCACAAACCCATCAAGGAAAATTTCTGGAAATTTGCGGTGAAACCCTCCAACAACCTCCTCACCTTGCCCCAAATAAAGAAGTAAAATAGAAAAATAAACAGAAACTCTTTGATGGAAGTCGCAAGTGTAGAGACGCAGACTTGGAGGAAGACTAATTCGTTGACTTCTCATTTTTCTCCAAGCGATGATGTCACGAAATTGCTACGAAAAATTCCGCATAGAAGCAACAAGAGAAGCAAATAGCCACACACAAATGCAAGGCCGACTGAGTCTTCAAAATGAGCGGGTGTGATACTCTGCAGTTACATATAGGGCGGGTTCGGTACGATTACCGTACCAAAATTCTTGTACCAATTATCGTACTAAATTTTCGGTTTGGTAAAATTTATTACTATTACCGTACCAAATTTTTGGTATACCGAAGTTTGTTATTGCCAAAAGTTTGGTTGGCATGGTATGGCAATGGTAATTGCCATTTTGTTTTGGGACAAAATATGTTTTTGTTTTTTTTAACCCAATTCAAGGGCAAAACTTTTTTTTTTAGCACATTTATCTCATACATTATAGATTAAATTCATCTATTATTCATCATTCACAATTCACACACATAATAATTCAAATGAAGCATCAAGATTCATCATGAAAATTAAGCTTACAATCTAAATAGAAGTTACGAACCAAAACAAATAGAAGTTAACAATCCAAATAGAAATTAAAGTTTCAAACCAAATGAAAATTGGAAGTAAACTTCAAAAAGGAGAATTCATTGATCGGTTATTCAAGCTTGAGATGTCGAAGCTTTTGGAGGAGGCATTGAACTTGTAGAAGATTGAGTTTGTGTCAAGCCTACATTACAAACAAAGAAAACATATTAATTAGTAGCAAGAAGAATTAAAGTTGAAAACCATTTAATAACAAATTTACTAAAAAAATTAAAGCATATTTTTCTTGTTTTCTCTTCTTCTATTTCGTTGTAAAATTGAAGCATATCTTCCGTTGGTCCTTGTAGAAGTTTACTTCACATGCCCTAAGCCAACCACTAGTACACACTAGTGCCTCCATTATTTTAGGAGTCAAGGATACCCTAAAAGGGTTCACAACCCTCCTCCTTAGACTAAATGCATTTTCACTAGCAACAGTAGAAGTGAGGGTTACAAAGATATTTTGGCTATTTGTGAAAGAATTAGGAACTCTTTTGTGTTTGATTTCCACAATTTTAAGAGATCAAAGTCACCAACAACAATGATAATATAAGTAGGGTTTTATTTTCAAATTATTGGAATATTATAAATATGTGTTATATAATTATGTATTATATAAATTATATTGTATTTTTGGTATGGTACGGTAATACCGTGGTAATGGTATCCATTATCAATACCGTACCATAAAATTTTGATACGGTACAATACCGTACAATTACCGATTGGTACAAAAAATTTGGCACAAAATCGGTATGGCACGGTTGGCAATTCGGTTGGCATGGCAATTTGGCAAAAAAATCCACCCCAAATGCCGCAGGTTTCCATCCTCAATGTTGAAATTTTTTATGTTTGGGGTATTGATTTTATGGGTCCCTTTCCTTCCTCGAATGGTTTCATGTATATTTTGCTTGCAGTTGATTATGTGTCAAAGTGGGTGGAAGCAAAAGCCACCCGGACTAATGATTCTAAAGTGGTTGCAGATTTCATTAGAACCAACATATTTGCAAGGTTTGGCATGCCACGAGTAATCATCAGTGATGGAGGGTCTCACTTTTGCAATCGGACCATTGAAGCGTTGTTAAGGAAGTACAATGTCAACCATAAAGTTTCAACACCTTATCATCCTCAAACCAATAGGCAAGCCGAGGTGTCTAATAGGGAGATCAAACAGATGGTAGAAGCCCTTTGTAGAAATACAGAAGTAACTACAGTTCTCCCTTATTCCTGTAAAAAACGACATCGTTCTGGTTCTAGAAGGGGTATTTTTGTCCCTATGATATGCGGTAAGAGCACTTTTTGTCCCTTTCAGTTTTTGTCCCCTTTTATTTGTAAGTGAGGAGTTCAATTCTCCTTACAAACAAAGTTGAACCATATGATTAAGGTAATTATATTGTAAGGTTTAGCTCACTTTTCTACCCCTCTAATGTTGATACAATTGTTTATTAAAAAAAATTGATAAAATAATAATATCATTAAGTATATCTAGTTGTTAATTTTTTTTTCTATAATTTTATTCCCCACACTCATGTGAGAAACAATTCTTTTAAATTTTTACGAAAAAAAGCAAATGCATATTTTTGATATCAATTCTTGAACGTAGTACACCAACTGACCAAAGGAATTTCAATTTGTGGTTTAATAATTTCCAACAAAAGCAACAATGTGGTATAATAATTAAACCGTTTATTTTCGGGTCTTTGTTGAATTAATCTTGTAAATAATCAGTCGTAGGAGAGGAAAGCTTCCAAAAAATTTCTTTCGACTATCAAAGTTTCCAATTCGTCGCCGTGACACAAGAAAATTTACAGATTATCATTATCTAGTGTGGAATAGAGAGTGCATCATGCACAGTTCATACAAAGTTCATGCAAAGTTTTAACGAGGTCATACCATTATTACACGCTATGATTTTTACATATTCTTCACATTTTCAATGAATATTATTGTATCATGCAAGCATCTATAACAAAATTTTGAATGCAATCGGATAACTTAAATTTCTCTCATCGTATAAAGTCTAAAATTGCTCACATGCTTGCTCAGCTCAATCTTATTGCTAGTCAGGGTTGTACTTGGCTAAATGATCCTCCGAGTCTAATTTTAGATTTGATTGTGTAGGACTCTCGCTCTATAGGATTTTGACTTGTACTGACCTTTGTTTTGAATAAATCTACTATCGTTTCTTTAAAAGAAAGTCTAAAGCTGCCTAGCGTTAGTGGGCTTTTAATTATTTATTATTTCTTGTTCAAAATTTCTATCATTGTTTGTTCACCCATACACATGTTTTGTGCACAAGTTTGCACATGATCAAGTAGATAGTGTATTGACAATGTATCACCCTTATAAAATATATACAATGTATCCTCCTTATAAAATATATAAATAATGTATTGTCTTTATATTATCATTATATGGTAGATAGTGTATTATCATTTTATTATCATTATATTGTCAATAAATTATAGGAAATTGTTATTGGCACTCTAAAAATCTCATTCTACACTCCAAACTTTCTATATTTGGAAAGAAAAATACACTTGTGAGAGTGCCAATAATACTTCCCAAATTATAACCCAACGTATGTAAGCATTTTATGTTTTAATCACAGTACATGCAAGAATGACTACATAGTGGGTTATGATAGGCTGTACCCGGGGGTTTTGGGGAAAACAAAACATCAAACCTGCTCTAAATAGGCAAAAAATAATGAGAGAGAATTTGTACTGGACATTGAACTGGAACGGGATCAACGTATTACTCTGCTTGTTTTCTTCACTTGTGTCAAATCTTTCAACTTTTATCTTTTTGTTATTATTGGCAATGATAAAAAAAAAAATGTATCTTTATATAGAGGTTTCATCCAACATCTCCCTTAGTGCTTATGAAAAATCTACACAACAAAACAATAAAAAAAACTACACACACTATATAGGGCATACAGCTTTTTGACTTTCATTTGAATGGGCATTCACATCACACCATTCACAACACTCTCCCTTGTACGCCCATATATCAATATTGGTTGCCTCATTAGAACCTTACTCAGAAAAAACCAGTGGAAAAAAGACGTAGAGAAGGAAAAAGAATACAACTTTGCTTGGATCATTGATATAGTATTGAGTGCATTTTTGTTGCCTTGAAGGCCTTCCACCTAGGTGAATCCCTTGTTAATAGGGGCATATTTATGTGACTTAGTTGGCTTGTTTTCTTGCATTTCCATAGCTAGTTTCTACTTATTATAGTGTTTTAAGCTATTTTCGTGTGTTTGTAGGTCCAAATGACAAAGTTGGCAAGAAAGTGCATTTTGGAGCATTTTAGAGCAGTTTTGGGCTGGAATTGATAGCTTACATATGGAGCACAAGGAATGGACGAATTTGAAGTTCAAGAGAGACTAGGAATGTGCTAAAGAGTTGAAGAAATTAATTCAAGACATTGAAGATAAGGAATCAGCTCAAAAGAAGGAGATATTATCCAAACTGCCTTATCTTGTCCAAAACCTTATCTAACCTTATCTCATCCAAACTAACCTTATCTTATCTTATCCTATCCTACCTTAATTCCAGCTGGAAGGGGGACACCTTATCACATTAGAATACCTAATATTTGATTCTAGAAGCCCTGAAACAATGCAAATAACCTGATCCTTTTCCCACCTAGAAATCTAACGAATTTAATCCATTTCTAGAAGTTTTGTGCTGAATTTCCTAGTCTTATTCCTCTAGGATTCTGTAATCCTTCTCCTCCACTACTTTGCACAAAATCCTAGCCTATAAATACATATTTTCTGCCACAATTCAAACCACCACCCTATACCATCAGATCACCACACCATCCACCACAAATTCATCCCATTGTGCTGTAGCTATGCAAAGAAGAAGAAGAAGAAGGAGCCACCTGGAGCCGTGCTTGCCATGCAAGATGTTAGATTGTTGGAGTGCTCTTAGGTGTTTTCTATCTTTTATTTTCAATGTCTAATTTAAGTTATCTTTGTTTAATTGCGAACATGAGGAACTAAACCAAGAAAACAAAACAAAATAAGAAACTAAGTAATTTATACTAAAACACACGGCAATAACACAAGGGATTAGCAATTTTGCTAATCCCCGGCAACGGCGCCAAAATTTGATGTGAAAATTAACTTGACACACAAATTAAACCCTATGGATGACAATTGTAGTATATGAGCAAATAGGGATCGTTCTAAACCGGGGATTAACTAGGGATGCTAATCAATGTGAAACTGACTCAAGAACATAGAAACATAATGTAGAACACTAAACTAGACTCAATTAATGCAAAACTAGAGTTTAAAACACTTAAATCAACCAAAAACTCAAAACAGCAACTAAAAGATTCAAAACTGCCTTAAAACCACTTTCTAGGCAGTTTTGAGTACCTAACACTAATTTGGACGAAATTGGACTATAACTTGACTCAAAGCACTTAAAAACACAAACTAAATTGATTTCTAACTAATCTAACACTTTAAAATAAATGGGGGATTGATTTTGACGAACTTAAAACTTTAAAACTTAACTTTGAAAACAAATGTAAAGCAAAACAGATTGTGATGAAATAGAATGATGAGAAACTAGTTAGAGGGTTCCTTATCCACACATGAACATATGCATATAATTTGATTCCCAGTTATGACTTCAACAAACAATGAATGACAATGCTTCAAGTTAATTAGGTTCGCTTAAATTAACTTTCAGATTTCCCTAGATTCATTGGATTGAATGGGATACGCATTACAACCAAATTATTCCTCATCAAAGCCCCTAACTATGGAATACGCATGATAGAGACATTCAACAAAGATCATTAAGTTCAATGGAAATCATAAACATCGACTAGGCATTCATAACTATGGAATACGCATGTTAATCCAACCTAGGGTTTACTTAAACACAATCGTGACTAGCGATCTTTACTACTCATGAATATAAGTTCATAACGATTAGGTGAAATTCCCTTATATCCTAGCATCAAGTTTAGGCATGCAAATTAAGTGTCGACCCTCAACCCACATACATAAACAAGTTATCAATCAAATAGATAAGTAAACCACATTCACGATTTATGAAATCATAATTGGAAGAAATCAAATCATATAAAACATATGTCCATGGCTTCAAATTCGCCTCTAACTAAAAAGGAATTAGTTCCACATGTTTAACATAATTGAAAAGCAATTTAAATTAAACATGAAAACAGAAACAAGAGAAGAAAAAACTCTTAAAACTCCCAAAGATGCAGATGACTTGCGCACAAGGCCCTCATTCATCAATGGAATGCACGACAAGGCTCTCCTTCTTCTCCAAAAGGTGCGGCAGAGATGTGTATGGATGTAGGATGGGGTTTTGTGATGTAGAATGGTGATTAGGGTTGCGGCAAGGTGTGTTTGAATGGTGTGAAGGGGTGGTGACGAATTTAGGCTTAAAACACATATATATAGGCACCACAAACCCTAAAGAAATCAGGTTAGACAATGGGCTAGGGTTTAGGTGCGGCTAGGGTTAGAGATGGGCCTTCTAGAATGCCTTGCAAGGCAAGGAAATAGGTGTTCTAGAAGGCTAGGTGCGGCTGATTAGTGGGCTAGGGTTAGGGTTTGTAGATAGGGCTTCTAGAAAGCCCAAAACCAAGAATAGAAACTCTCGAAATGGAAACCTCTAAGAATAGAAACTTCCAACTTTAGAAACTTTGGTTGCCGATTCCGACTTCTTTGTTCTTCACTTTCATTTCTTCATTTCTTAAGCTCCTTTGACCTTCAAACTCGTCCATTCCTTGTGCTCCATAAGCATACACTCCATTCCAGCTCAATTTTGCTCTCAAATGCTCCAAATTGCATCATTTTATGTAATATGCTCTTAAAACCTGAAAACACATGAAACTAACTTAAAAGACTACTTTAAACTAAGAAAACATAACTAAAATGCATAAGAACTAGCTAACTAAGGCGCATAAATATGCTCCTATCAAGAATGTCAATACCTGGGGTTGTCCATATCATAATCAATCAGGGAACAATTTGTTTTCCAACATGTACAATCCAGATTGGAGTGATCATTCAAACTCTATGTGGTGGGAATCTTAAAAAGTTCAACACGAAGGATATTGACAGCCATATGAGGAGTTGGATTCAAGTCATGCGCAGCCACCACAACCTCATATACAATATGCCCAACCAAACTCAGGTTTTTCAATAGATTATGATCAAATTCTTGATGAATTAATTTCTTTGGCGCAGGGCTCACAAAATCAAGCCAATGAGGCTCAACAAGGAGAATATTGGGAGCCATATGAAGGGTTCTATACAATGTCATATGCACCACCACAGCCTCCCCCATAACAATATGCCCAACCAAATTCAGGTTCGCTATTTGATAATGATCAAGCTATTCAATTACTAACTTCTGTATCGCAGGGATTACAAAATCAAAATAATCGAATAGCAAATCAAGCCCAAGTGATGAGCAAATTGAAGAATCAAATGCGAGAGATCGTGGAATTCATGGGGCAAATGCAAGAACAAAGTTAACTATCTGACTTAACTGTTGAAATTGTTGAAGCTATCACCTTAGAAAGTGGCATGGAGGTTGGAGATGAACCCAAGACGTCCAAACCAAAACGTCCAAACCAAGCCAAAACATGGATGAACAGTTGCTACTCGAAGAAGATGAGGATAACAAGGCCATAGCAAGGGAAGAACTACCCTTGTCGCAGCCTATCCTAGCACCAACACCCTTGCCGCAACCCCATATACCCTCTATGTCATCCACTACAACCAAGGTAAGCCCAAATTCAATTTGTCCTAACCCCGTTCCACAAAATGTCCTTATTCCTTGCAGGATCATGCAATCCAAGGAAGAAGGGGGTGAGAAGGGCATCTTCGAAACCTTTCCAAAGAATCAAGAGCAAGAAGTGGATGGGGAATGTCTAGAATTCTTCAAAGATGATATATTTAAGATGACAATTCCCAAAGAAGTTGGATTTTATGACACGGGACTGATGCGAAATATATAAGCACACAAATTAAACCCTCTTGTTGACAATTGTAGTATATATGTAAGTAGAGATCGTTCTAGGCCGGGGATTAGGAAGGATTGCTAAAACACTTGAAACTGACTTGAAAACGTAAAACTAAGTTTGGAACACTAAACTAGACTCAAAGAATGCAAAACTAGACTCTAATACACTAAAACAACTCAAATGACTCAAAACAGCATAAAACAAGCTAATTGACTCAAGACAGACACTAGGAGTGAATTTGGACGAAAATTGGTTTTACCTTGACTCAAAACACTTAAAAACACAAACTAAAACAGATTCTAACTAATATAACTCAACAAAGTAAAGGGGGATTTGGTTTTAACGAATTTGAACGTAAAACAAACAGATTGTAAATTAAAACAAAGTTTGGATGAAATTGGGTAAATTGGATGGATGATGGGCTAGCTAGAGGGTTCTTCTCCACACATGACACACTTGCATACAAATTGATTTCCAGTTGTTTTTTTTCAATAAACCATAAATCTCAACACCCCAGATTAATTAGGTACGCTTAAATTAACCCTCAGATTTTCCTTATGTCATTGAATTAGACGGAAATAGTGCATCGCAATCAAATTATTCTTCAAAAGTTCCCTACATGAAAGCGCATAATAAAGATACAATCAAAGATCATTAAGTTATATGAAAATCATAAGTATTGACAAGGCATTCGTAACTATGAAAGCGCATGATACTTATACCAGGAATTTACTTAACACAATTGTGACTAACAACCTCCACTACTTATGAATATAAGTTCATAACGATTAGGTGAAACTCCCTTATATCCCAGCATCAGGTTTATGCATGGAAATTAAATGTGCACTCTCAACCCACATACACAAACAAGTTTTAATTCAAACAGATAAGTAAATTGAATTCACAATTTATGAAATTACAACTGGATGTAATCAAATCATATTACAAGTATAGTCATGGTTTCGAAATTCCCTCTAGCTAAGAGGGGTTTAGTTCCTCATACTCGCAAAACAAAGATTATTAAACTTAAACATTGAAAACAAAAGAAAGATTACACTTAAAACGTTCCAGCAATCCAACTTGAATGGCAAGCACATCCAAGGGCTCTCCTTCTTCTTCTTTGCTACGGCAAAAGGTTGGGTGAAGGTATGAGTGGTGGTTTGTATGGAAGAATGGTTAATATGATGGAAGGTAGTGAATGGATTCATGATAGTCCATGGGTGCGGCTGGATGTGTGTTATTTATAGGGCTAGGGTACTCAGAAAATAATAGGAAAGGTTTAGAACTTAGCTAATTTGTCCTACAAGAATTAAAAGTCAGAAATTAAAGAGAAAAGGAAAGGGATATGTGGCAAGAAAAGGGAAAGGCATTTAATTGTCAGAATTTAATAGAGAAAAGGGAAGAAGGTGATGTTGGGTTTAGGAAAGAAAGGGAATGTGATTTGGTGTAGGAAATAGGAAAGAAAGGTTCTCCCTTGCACAACAAGGAAGAGAAAGGAACAAGGGAGGTGCGGCAAGGAGTGTTGGATGTCTAGAAGTTCTTATTTAGTGTCTTAATACGATTAGGAGTCTTCTTTGTTGCTGGAACTTAGGGACTTTTAGGATTAGGAAAGGTTAAAACCAAAATAGGAAACCTTAGCTTAACATTCCTTCTTCTTGTAGGAATTCTTGTGTAAGTAGGAATCCTCATTCTTCTAAGAATCCATCTTCAATTAGGAATCCTTCTCCCTTGCTCCAAGCATGTGATATTCATTCCAGGCCCAAAACTGCTCCAAAAGGCACCAAAATGCACTTTCTTGCCTCTTTAGCCCTTTAAACCTACAAACACACGAAAATTGCTTGAAATACTAAATTAACTAAGAAATAACAACATAAATGCACAAGAACAAGCTAACTAAGTCACATAAATATGCTCCTATCATACGCTTAAATTAACCTTCAGATTTTCCTTATATCATTGAATTGGACGGATAATGCATCGGCAACCCAAATTATTCTTCAAGAGTTTCCTACATGAACGGCATAATAAAGATACAATCAAAGATCATTAAGCTTTATGAAAATCATAAGCATTGACAAAGCATTCGTAACTATGATGAGCATGATACTCCTGCTAGGAATCTACTTAACACGATTGTGACTAGCAACCTCCACTACTTATGAATACAAGTTCATAACAATTAGGTGAAACTCCCTTGCATTCTAGCATCAAATTCATGCATGCAAACTTAGCATCAAATTCATGCATGCAAACTAAGTATGCATCCTTAATCTACAAACAAGAATAAGTTATCAATCAAATAGTTAAGTAAATTGCATTCACGATTCATAGAATTACAACAGGAAGTAATCAATTCATATTACAAGTATATTTATGGTTTCGAAATTCTCCCTAGCTAAAAGGGGTTTAGCTCCTCATGTTCACAAAACAAACATACATAAACTTAAACATTGAAAACAAAAGATTGAAAACACCTAAAACCGTTCCAGCAATCCAACTTGAATGGCAAGCACGTCCAAGGGTCCTCCTTCTTCTTCTTTGCTGTGGCACAAGGGGTGGGTGAAGGTTTAAGTGGTGGTTTGTATGGGAGAATGGCTGAAAGTATGTATGGTGGTGAATGGGATGTCCTGATGGCTGCGGCAAAGGACTTTGTTTAAGGTTTTAGGAAATCAAAACCCTAACTTATTTTGGTTAACAGAAATTAATTCAAATCCACTAGAAAAAGGGAAATAAAATCAGAATCCTAAGGGAAAAGGGAAGAGGATATGCGGCAGAACCAAAAAGGAGAAGGAAATAGCCCTTCCTTGAGCAACAAAGAAGGAAAAGGGGTAAGAGAGGTGCGGCACTGTCCAAAAGGGAGAGGGAATGTGTCCAGCCTTGTCCTATATAAAAAAGGAAAGGTTTTACAGGGTTTGGAACTAGGGAAACATGGCAAGGGATAATGCTACACAAGGAGGGGACAAAGAGGAAACACAAAGGGGACAAGGCGCCACCTTTGTAGGAATAGGTTGAATTGTGTCTTTCCTTGTCTTCCAAGCTTTCATTCTCACTTCTCTTGACTTCTAGCCTCTTTTGGTCTTCAATTTTGTCCATCCACCTTCCTCCATAGGTAAGATATCCACTTGGTGCCGAAAATTGCTCCAAAATGCACAAAAATGCACTTCTTTGCTTCTTTAACCCTTTGGACCTACAAACACACGAAAATGGCTTGAAATACTAAATTAACTAAGACATAACAACATAAATGCACAAGAACAAGCTAACTAAGTCGCATAAATATGCTCCTATCAAATTCCCCCACACTTAGCTTTTGCTAGTCCTTGAGCAAAACAAAACAAACAAAACAAACAAAACATAACCTAGACCTTCCAACATTTGCCTCAGGGATTTCCAATGAAACATGACATGCCAAAGATCACCACTTACATAGATTTTGGCAATCCTTACCCTCGAGCATAATCATAGTCACCATTTACTAGTTCGCATTTAATCAATTAAAATGACATTTTAAATGTAGTAACATGCCTTAGAGAATTCCTTCAATTCCTTACCGGATATACTCTCTATTTTCACACAGATTTTCTGACTAGACTCCCTATACTAGGTATATGTGAAGAAGATTGATGTAAACATGAAAACTAGTACTCATATATGTTTTAAACAAAGAAGGCAATTTCTGGAATTATTAATGCATGTAAATATATATGATCTCATGAACGGAATGCCACTACTTAGAAGCGAGAACCAGGGATTCCATATGCTCATACCAATTCCAAACTCCATAGATTGAAACACATAACACCCAAGATAGAAGTTCAAGGGTTGTAACGGGGCTAAAGTATTACCTAACAAAGAAAGGGAAAGGATAAACACACGTTCTTAAAGCAATAGTGAGCAAAGTAATGAAATTGGCACTTAGAATTCAATTTTGAATGCAAAAGTCCACTTTTAAACACAAAGAGAAGATTCATAAAACACTTAGGGCTAGATTCACATTTTTGGACCCTTTCCTCAACACACAACACTTGTGAGCTCATTCTCACTTATTTTCAACTCTTTTTCTTTCTTTTCTACACACTTTTTCTTTTCTTTTTTCTTTTTCAACGTTTTTTTTCACATATATATTTTTTTCTTTTATTTTTTAAACCCATGCCCTATTTCTTTGGCACACAAAACACACTTTGAAAACCCTTCCCCCGCACTTGTTTTTCTGCATAATGTTCATCAAAAGGAATTCTTTCTAAGTTATTGTCCACTACACTTTAAGAACAAGGGTATGGATAGTCCTATTCTAGGCTAGGTAGGGATATTGTGGCTAACAAAGAAAATAGGCTAAACAAGGCTCAAAGAGGTTAAACCTACAAAACAAATGCATGGGATGAAGGCTTTTTGGCTCTGGTGGTAACTACTATACAACTTCATCTTGTTATGTGTTATGCACTCAATTTTAAGCTTTGAATGAAACGGGCATGAGCTCTAGTATTTGGAACTATAATGATGAAAACGCATTCTAAGTAACAACCAAGCAAAGAATGATGAGATCATGTGATGTGAAATAATCCAACATGCAAATTAAACCCTATTGAATATCTAATTGTAGTATTAAGCAAGTAGGGATCGTTTTAAACTGGGGATTAACTAAGGCTGCTAATCTACTTAAATTAAACTCTAAAACACTAAACTAGACTTAAAAACATAAGACTAGACTCTAAACTGGCTTAAAACACTCAAATCAGCAAAACTAGATGAAATTGACTCAATCCTAGACCTAACAATTGATTTGGATGAAAATAAAACTCAATTTGACTCAAAAGACAAAAAGAAAACAGATTATGACTTAACTAACTCAAAACACACTTAAAAATACTCAAAACAGCACAATACTAACAATTAGACTAAAACAAACTCTAGGGAGTAAATTGGACGAATTTAAGACTAAATTGAGACTCAAACAATGTTTATGGACTAATTCTAACCTATATTAACTCAAAACACTCTAAAGAACCTAAATTGGACAGATTCTATCCTAAAACCACTAAATAGAAAGAGGGGATTGTTTTTGACGAAATTGAAGTAAACTAAACAAATTGCAAAGCAAAGTAAGTTAAAACGAAATTGAGATGAATTCAAGGGTGAAAGGCTAGTTAGAGGATCCTTCTCGACACATAAACATATGCAACATAAATCGATTTCCAGTATTGTTTCTTTAAACCATGAATGACAATGCCCCAAATTAATCGTGAATGCACAAATTAACTCTGAGATTTCCCTAAATTCATTGAATTGAATGGACAACGCATCGCAACCAAATTATTCTTCTCAAGTTCCCTATATGAATAGGATGATAGAGATACATTCAAAGATCATTAAGTTCCATGGAAATCATAAGCATTGACAAGGCAATTATAACTATGAACTGTAGATACTCTTCCCAAGAATTTACTTAACACGATTGTGACTAACAATTTCCACTACTTGTAATTATAAGTTCCTAACGATTAGGTGAAAGTCCCTTATAATTTAGCATCAGATTCATGTATGCAAACTAAGTATGCATCCTTAATCAACACACCAGAATAAGTTATCAATCAAATATATAAGTAAATCACATCCATGTTTTATCAAACAATAACTGAAAAGAATCAATTCATATTAAACATATGGCCATGGCTTCGAATTCGCCTCTAACTAAGAAAAACTTAGTTACACATGTTCACAACAATTGAAAAGCAAATTGAAATAAACATTGAAACTAAAACGAGGGAAGAAAGAACTCTTAGAATTCTAATAGTTGCAGGTGGCTTGTGCACAAGGTCCTCCTTCACCAATGGAATGCACGGCAAGACTCATTCGTCTCCAAAGTTGCAGAAAAGGGTTGTAGAATGGTGTAGAAGGTGCGGCAAGATGTGTTTCTGAATGGTAGAGGGGTGGTGGACAAAATTGTGGCTGAAAACACATATTTATAGCCTAGGGTTTTGACAAATTCTGATGGGAAAAGGCTTAGGATTTTCGGCAAAGGCTTGGGCCTCAATCCAAGGGGGAAAAGAACAAGGGTTTGTGCAGATTTTAGGGTTTCTAGAAGGGTTTGGGGTGCCACTTTTGTAGGGAATTCTAGAAACAATGTTATGTGGTTGATTTCTAAAAGAACAAGGCCTAAAAACATGCAACACCAATGTAGGAACAGATAAGGCCTTCTAGAAAGGTTTCTAGGTGATTTAAATCAGAAATTAACTCCCCCTTGCAGCAGGAATTAAGTTAGGAAAAGATTAGGATAGGATATGATAGGATAAGATAAGGTTTGTTTGGATAAGATAAGGTTGGATAAGGTTTTGGATAATATCTCATTCTTTTGAGCTGATTCCTTATCTTCTTTGTCTTGAATTTAATTTCTTCATCTCCTTATCAGATTCCTAGCCTTTTGAACTCCAAATTCGTCCATCCATCTTGGCCCTGTCCATTTAGTGCCCAAAACTACTCCAAAATGCATTTTCTTGCCAACTTTGTCATTAGGACCTACAAACACACGAAAATAGCTTAAAACACCATAATAAACACAAACTAACTATGAAAACGCAAGAAAACAAGCTAACTAAGTCGCATAAACAAAGGTTGTTAAACCAATAGTATGCACAGCAATGAAATCAACTTAGAATTCACTCTTGAATGCAACAAATAACTTGAAACACTAAGGGGATTTCGTACAACTTAGGGTCATATTCAAACTTTTTGGACCCTTTCTTCAACAATCAATACTTGTGAGTTCATTCTTACTTATTTTGAACTCTTTTTCTTTTTTTGTTCTTTTCTTTTCTTCTTTTCACGTTCTTTTTTCTTTTGTTTTTTTTTTCTTTCTACTCGTGTACATAACCTTCCCCCACACTTGATTTCTGCAATATGTTTGATCAAAAGGAATTCCCTCTAAGTCATGCTCCACTATACTTGAAGAACAAGGGTATGGATAGTCCTATTCTAGGCTAGGTGGGAATAATGTGGCAAACAACGAAAATAGGCTAATTAAGGATCAAAAGGGGTTAAACCTACAAAAACAAATGCATGGGATGAAGGCTTTTTTGGCTCTGGTGGTAACTACTAAACAACTTCATCTTGTTATATGTTATGCATTCAATTTTAAGTTTTGAATGAAACAGGCATGAGTTCCAGTATTTGGAACTAAAGTGATGAAACGCATTCTAAGTAGCAACCAAGCAAAGAATAATGAGATCATGCAACGACTTTGGAAAACAAGAAATCACAGATTAATAACTCTCCAAATAACGTTTAGGCTCAAGTCTTTCAGGGTTGTAGCGTTAATTTGAGTTCCTTCCTTCAAGCATGTTACAAAAACTGATTTTTTTTCCTTTGTGATTACATGTGAATTCGTAAATGACAACTACAACTAAGCATAAACCAAAGAGCATATCAAACTTCCATCCATGTTAGTAATTTTCTTTAATAGTCATGCAATTAAAAACCAAATCCTCATCATTGTGTTGGAAGGTACCCTAAGACATAAACACACAAAAACGACTCTTTTTGGGTTTTTCAAAACTTTTTCTACTTTTTTTTTCAATTTTTCGTATTTTTTGTCAAAGACACACTAAAACACTCCAAAACACTCTAAAAACACTTAAAAACAATGAAAAACAACTCTAGTTATGCTAGGTGGTAAAAACCCACGAATTTGCAATAAGAACACTTGTTTACCCCCCCCCCCCACACTTAGTTATGATAGCCTTGTCAATGCTTATGATTTCCATGGAACTTAATGATCTTTGAATGTATCTTTATCATGTTGTTCATATAGGGAACTTGAGAAGAATAATTTGATTGCGATGCGTTGTCCATTCAATTCAATGAATTTAAGGAAATCTGAGAGTTAATTTGTGCATTCACGATTAATTTGGGGCATTGTCATTCATGGTTTAAAGAAACAATATTGGAAATCGATTTATATTGCATATGTTTATGTGTGGAGAAGGACCCTCTAACTAGCTTTTCACCCTTGAATTCATCTTAATCTCATTTTAACTTACTTTGTTTGCTGCAATTTACTTAGTTTTGTTAAATTCGTCCAAAAACCCCCTTAGTTATTATTTGGTGTCTTAGTTTAGTTAATTTTGTTCAAATCTGTCCCCATTTAGTGTTTTGAGTCAAGTTAGTTTAAAATTCATCCAAAGCACTCTTTAGAGTCTGTTTTGAGTCCTTTTAACTTAGTTTTGCTGTTTTGAGTCAATTTGGTCAGTTTTGAGTCATAAGAGTCTAGTTTGCTATTTTTGAGTCTAGTTAAGTGTTTTAAAGTTTAAATTGAGTAGATTAGCATCCCTTCTAATCCCCGGCCTAGAACGATCCCTACTTACATATACTACAATCATAGGGTTTTAATTTGAGTATTGGAATATTTCACTTCACAAGTTTATGCAATCTAAGAATGAAGAGGATGAAAAAGACATTCTAGAGACTTTTAGGAAGGTGCACGTCAATATCCCACTCCTTGATGCTATAAAGCAAATTTTGAAGTATGCTAAGTTTTTTAAGAAACTTTGTACAACAAGGAAAGGGATTCGGGAGAAAGAGGTGGTTCATGTGAGTAAGAATGTCTCTGCAATGTTGCAAAGAAAGCTGCCACCTAAATGAAAAGATCTAGGTTGTTTCACTATCCCTTGTGTAAATTGGTAATACAGGTTTGAACAAGCTATGCTAGATTTAGGTGCATTAATTAATGTCATGCCATATTCTGTTTATGCATCTATAAATTTAGGAGAGCTTAAAAATGATGGTGTTATTATTCAATTAGCCAATCGATCTAATGCATACCTGAAAGGAGTTTTGGAAGATGTTTTGGTGCAAGTAGACCACTTGATTTTTCCTGCAAATTTCTATGTGCTTGACATGGAGGATTCAACCCACTCTTCACCATCGCCAATCTTACTTGAATGACATTTCATGAAAATAGCCCAAACCAAGATTGATGTGGCCAAGGGAGCGTTAACAATGGCGTTTGGTGGCGATATAATTAATTTTAAAATTCTTGAATCTATTGAGAATCCTAACGATGTTCGTTCTTGTTTTTCCATTGATGTAATTAAAGATATAGGGCAGGAACGTTCAACACCAATTAAGAGGGATGAATTTCGAAACACCAATGAAGAGGGAATTGGAGTAAAGCATAAGGGACACGCCCCAACCCTCATACCACTAAATCTGGCAAAAAGCACCCCTTGTTCATCTGTTGATAGTGCTGCCACTTCATTGTAGCACATTGGTGAGCCACCTCCTCCAATTCCAATTCCCATTTCAACTAATAGGTTTTTGCCTTGTATGGTGCAGGTGCCCAATCGAATGCAAGCTAGTGGGAATAATTACATTGACTTTAGGAAGCAAAACGCCACAATCAGGAAGGATGATTATCCCCTACCATTCATAGATCCATTGCATGAGTATTTTTAGGAGCATGTTGTGGAGGAAATACCCCTCCATGCTGTGAGTCCTAACGGAGCTTAAAAGGAGGTATCGTCTGGCTGGAAGACGTTAAAGCAAGCGCTTCTTGGGAGGCAACCCATGTGTTCAAATGAGGGCTTGATGGAATTCTAGCTCCATAACCAGATTTTCATTCTTAACCCCTTCTCTTTCTTGTTTTTCCTTTTCCATGATTGTAGTGTTTGTTAGTTGTGTTGTTTGCTTGCTTGCATGTTAGTCTATGTTTGAAACATTGAGGACAATGTTTGGTTTAAGTGTGGGGGGGGTAAACAAGCTGTTTTTGCATGATTTTCGTGAGATTTTATCACCTAACACTACTAGAGTGTTTCTCACAATTTTTAGTGTATTTTGAATTGTTTTAGTGTGTTTAGAAAGAAAAATACGAAATTTTGAAAAAAAAATACAAAATGTTTTGAAAAACCTAAAAAGAGTTGTTTTAGAATTATTTTTGTGTGTTTGTGTCTTAGGGTACCATACAACACAATGATGAGGATTTGGTTTTTAATTACATGACTGTTTAAGAAAGCTATAAACATGGATGGACGTTTGATATGCTCTTTGGTTTATACTTGGTTGTAGTTATCATTAACGAATTCACATGTAATCACAAAAGAAGAAAAAAAATCAGTTTTTGTAACATGCTTGAAGGAAGGAACTCAAACTAACACTACAACCCTGAGAGATTTGAGCCTAAACTTTATTTGGAGAGTTATTAATCTGTGATTTCTTGTTTTCTAAAGTCATTGCATGATCTTATTATTCTTTGCTTGGTTGCTACTTAGAATGCGTTTTATCACTTTAGTTCCAAATACTAGAACTCATGCCCGTTTCATTCAAAGCTTAAAATTGAGTGCATAACATATAAAAAGATGAAGTTGTTTAGTAGTTACCACCAGAGCCAAAAAGCCTTCATCCCATGCATTTGTTTTGTAGGTTTAACCCATTTGAGCTTTATTGAGCCTATTTTCTTTGTTAGCCACATTATCCCTACCTAGCCTAGAATAGGATTATCCATACCCTTGTTCTTAAAGTATAGTGGAGCATGACTCAGAGCGAATTCATTTTGATCAAACATATTTCAGAAATCAAGTGTGAGGGAAGGTTATGTACACGGGTAGAAAGAAAACAAAAAGAGAAGACAAAAAAGAGACAAAAAAAAACGTGAAAAAAAAAAGTAGTGAAATAAGTGAGAAAGAACTCACAAGTATTAGTTGTTGAAGAAAGGGTCCAAAAAGTTTGAATATGACCCTAAGTATGTACGAAATCCCCTTAGTGTTTCAAGTTATTTGTTGCATTCAACATTCAAGAGTGAATTCTAAGTTGATTTCATTACTTTGCTTACTATTGCTTTAAGAACCTTTGTTTATCCTTACCCTTCTTTGTTAGCCAATACCCTTAGCCCCGTTACAACCCTTAGACTTTAATCTTGGTTGTTATGTGTTTCAATCTGTGTAGTTTGGGATTGGTATGAGCATATGGTATCCCTGGTTCTCGCGTCTAAGTAGTGGCATTCCGTTCATGAGATCATATATATATACATGCATTAATAATTCCAGAAAGTGCTTTCTTTGCTTAACATATGTGAGTGGTTAGTCCACCTATTTACATCAATCTTCTCACATATACCTAGTATAGGGAGTGCAGTCAGAAATTCTGTGTGAAAATAGAGTGTATATCCGATAAGGAATTAAGGGATTCTCTAAGGCATGTTACTACATTCAAAACATTGTTTTAAATTGATTAAATGCGAGCTAGTGAGTGGTGACTGTGATTGAGTGTGTGCTCAAGGGTAAGGATAACTAAAATCTATGTGAGTAGTGATTTTTAATGTGTCATGTTTCATTGGAAAACTCTGAGACAACCGTTGGAAGGTTTAGGTTCTGTTTTGCTTGTTTTGTTTCTTTTGTTCTGCTCGAGGATTAGCAAAAGCTAAGTGTGGGGGAATTTGATAGGAGCATATTTATGCGACTTAGTTAGCTTGTTTTCTTGCATTTTCATAGTTAGTTTGTGTTTGTTCTAGTGATTTAAGCTATTTTCGTTTGTTTGTAGGTCTAATTGGCAAAGTTTGCAAGAAAGTGCATTTTGAAGCATTTTAGAGCAATTTTGGGCTGGAATGGATTGCATACATGTGGGGCACAAGGAATGGACTTTTTTGAAGATCAAATGAAGCGAGGAATGTGCTAAAGAGATGGAGAAATTAATTTAAGACTTGGAAGATGAGTAATCAGCTGTAAGGGGACCTAAAACCCTTCTAGAAGGCATATATATTCTCTTATACATGTGCCGCACCCACCTTTCTAGAAACCCTAGAAAGGTGGCGCCCCAAACTCTTCTAGAATGTTAGAAATCAGCCACAACACACTTTTTCTAGAAGCCCTACAAAAGTGGTGCCCCAAACCCTTCTAGAAACCCTAAAATCTGCTAGAAACCCTAGTTATTTCCCCCTTGGATTGGGCCAAGCCTTGTACGAAAACCCTAAGCCTTTTCCTCAAGAAATTAAACCAAACCCTGGCCTATAAATATATGTTTTCAGCCATAATTTCGACCACCACCCCCCCCCCCATATACTTCTAAAACCCTCTTAGCCACAGAAACACACCATTCTACACCTTTGCCGCACCCTTAGGAGAAGAAGATAAGCTTGTTATGCCTTCCATTAGAGCAAGGACCTTGTGCACAAGCCACCTGCAACCATTGGAGTTCTAAGAGTTCTTTCTTCCCTTGTTTTAATTTCAATGTTTATTTCAATTTGCTTTTCAATTGCCATGAACATGTGTGACTAATTTTTCTTATTAGTTAGAGGTGAATTCGAAGCCATGGATATATGTTTAATATGAATTGATTACCTTCAGTTATTGTTTCGTAAAACATGAATGTGATTTACTTATCTATTTGATTGAGAACTTATTCTTGTTTGTTGATTAAGGGTGCACACTTAGTTTGCATACATGAATCTGATGCTAAATTATAAAAGACTTTCACCTAATCGTTAGGAACTTATCATTAAAAGTAGTGAAGATTGCTAGTCACAATCGTGTTAAGTAGATTCTTGGTTGGAGTATCATGCAGTTCATAGTTACGATAGCCTTGTCAATGCTTATGATTTCCATGGAACTTAATGATCTTTAAATGTATCTTTATCATGTTGTTCATATAGGGAACTTGAGAAGAATAATTTGGTTGCAATGCATTGTCTGTTCAATTCCTAAAATATGCAACCACTTTAGAATCATTAGTACGGGTGGCTTTTACTTCCACCCATTTCGACACATAATCCACAGCAAGCAAAATATAAAGGAAACCATGTGAGGAAAGAAAAGGACCGATGAAATCAATGCCCCAAACATCAAAGATTTCAACAGCAAGTATGGATGTTTGCGGAATTTGGTCTATTTGACCTATATTTCCTATTCTTTGGCAACGATCACAAGTCATACAAAAGGTTCTAGCATCCTTAAAGATAGTAGGCCAATAAAATCTACATTCCAAAACTTTATGCGCTGTGTGTTGTGTGCCAAAATGACCACCACATGCATATGTGTGACAAAAAGTTAAAATTGAATGAAATTCAGACTCATGTACACACCTACGTACAACCTGATCAGAGCAATATTTCCACAAATAGGGGTCATCCCAAACATAAAAACGTGCATTTTTTTTAGTTTATCACTTTGGTGCTTGTTTAGGTCACTTGGAACTTGTTTAGACACTAAATAATTCACCAAATCAGTATACCAAGGTTCACTTACCTTAATGGACAGCAATTGCTCATCTAGGAATGTGTCTTGGATAGGCACGACATTGGCATGATCTTCATGCACCATTCGACTCAAGTGATCAGCCACCACATTTTCACTCCCTTTCTTGTCACTAATTTCAATGTCGAACTCTTGGAGAAGAAGCATCCATCGAATGAGCCTTGGTTTAGCATCTTTTTTTGTAAGCAAATACTTCAAAGCTGCATGATCAACGAAAACAATAACTTTAGTGCCAATTAAATAAGAACGAAACTTATCTAACGCAAACACAACAGCAAGAAGTTTTTTTTAGTGGTAGAGTAGTTTAATTGGGCATCATTCAAGGTCCAGGAAGCATAATAGATGACATGTGACTACTTGTTCTTCCTTTGGCCTAAAACAGCTCTAATTGCATAATCGGATGCATCACACATTAGTTCAAAAGGAAGGCTCCAATCTGGTGGAATGATGATGGGGGTCGAAGTAAGCATGTTCTTGAGGTGTTTGAAAGCTTTCTCATATTCCTCGTTGAACTCAAAAGCCACTTCTTTTTTAAGGAGACAGCATAGGGGTTGTGCAATCTTTGAAAAATCCTTGATAAATCGCCTATAAAATCCTGCATGACCAAGAAAAGAACGAACTCTCTCACCGAAGTAGGAGAGGGTAAGTAGTGTACAAGATCTATTTTTGACTTATCAACCTCAATTCCTTTTTCAAAGATTATGTGACCTAAAACTATGCCTTGTTTTACCATAAAATGACATTTCTCCCAATTTAAAACAAGGTTAGTTTCAACACATCTTTTCAAGATCAAGGTCAGATTATCCAAACAATCATCAAAGGACTTACCAAATACACTAAAATCATCCATAAAGACCTCAATGATCTTTTTAACATAATCTGAAAATATACACACCATGCATCTTTGGAATGTGGCTGGTGCATTGCATAAACCAAATGGCATACGATGATAAGCAAATGTACCAAATGGGCAAGTGAAAGTGGTATTTTCTTGATCCTCTGGGGCTATGACAATCTAATTATAACTGGAATAACCATCAAGAAAACAATAAAATGCATAACCAGCTAACCTTTCAAGCATTTGGTCAATGAATGGCAAAGGGAAATGATCATTCCTTATGGTGGTGTTGAGCTTCCTATCATCGATGCAAACTCTCCAACCGGTTTGAATACGTGCAGGCACAAGCTCATTCTCTTCATTCTTCACCACGTTGACTCCAGATTTCTTGGGAACTACTTGGACCAGCGAAACCCATTGACTATCAGAAATTGGATAGATAACTCCATAATCAAGTAGCTTGATTATCTCCTTTTTCACAACTTCCATCATTTGAGGGTTGAGTCGGCGTTGAGCGTCACGTGATGGTTTAGCTCCTTCCTCCAAGAGTATGCGATGCATACAAGTTGTAGGACTTATACCTTTGATGTCGGCCAAGCTCCATCCAATAAATATTTTGTACTCCCTCAACACCCTCACCAACTTCTCTTCCTCTTGTGTCGTGAGTGTGGAAGACACTATGACGGGCAAAGTCTCTTGTTCTCCTAAGAAAACATACTTCAAATGGCTTGGTAATGGTTTAAGTTCAAGGGAAGGTGGCTGCACAACTGAAGGTAACATTTTATTAGTAGAAATAGGAATTGAAATTGGTTCGGAAGGCTTACCAACATGCTTTGGAATTGATTCAAGGGCAGCAACAACTTCGACCAATTCCTCATTAGAAGGCACGGCAAGGTTGTTTTCTTCCTTGTCGTGAGCATGGACAACCCCTACCCCTTTGTTTTTGAGTCCTACTCCCTTTGTAATGGCCTTTTCAAGTGCATCCTCATTCAAATCTTCAAGATATTCCTGCGCCAAAGAATCAATTATATCAATAGAAAAACACGGATGATCATCACTAGGATACTTAACAGTTTCAGAAAGATTGAAATCAATGACTTCCCCATCAAATTCCATGGATAACATCCCTTTGAATACATCTATCTTGGTGCGGGCTGTTTTCATGAATGGCCTTCCAAGTATAATAGGCAATGAGGAAGAATGAGCCGAATCTTCCATCTCAAGCACATAGAAATCAGCCGGAAAGATCAAGTGATTAACCTACACTAAAACATCCTCCAAAACTCCTTTTGGATAGGCATTAAATCTATCGGCTAATTGAATAATTACCCCATCATTTTTCAGCTCACCTAAGTTCATAGATGCATAAATTGAATAGGGCATGACGTTAATAGATGCACCTAAGTCTAACATGGCATGTTCAAAGCGAGTATTGCTTATAACACAAGGAATTGTAAAACTACCCGAATCTTTGCATTTAGGGGGCAGTTTACGTTGCAAGACGGCTAAAACATTCTCACCTACTCTTACCACCTCCTTGTTCGAAATTCTCTTTCTTGTGGTGCACAGCTCCTTCAAGAATTTGGCATACTTCGGGACATGTTTGATTGCATCCAAGAGCGGGATATTGACTTGTACCTTCCTAAATGTCTCAATAATGTCTTTGTCACTTTCTTCCTTCTTTGTTTGCATGAATCTACGAGGGAAAGGTACATTAGGTGGAATAGGGTTAGAATTAACCGAAATTAGACCTACCTTACCTTTGTTGGACAGATTGGATGGATTATGGAGTGTAGAAGGCTGCGGCAAGGTTGTTTCCGTCCTTGCCATGGCCTTCTCTTGCTCCTCCTCTTCGATTTGCAACTTCTCGTCCTCTTTTTGGGCTGATTTAGATGGTTGGGATCAGTTCCCACATTTTTTCCACTTCTCAAAGTGATTGCTTTGGCAGATTCAAAGTCCCCTTTTGGATTGACAATGGTGGAGCTAGGAAGTTTTCCTTCTTCTCGAAACTGCCCCATAAACTCCGCCATCTGCGCAATTTGCTTCTTGACTTCATTCATCTCCTTAGCTTGATTTTGTTGGCCCTGAGTCAAGGAGGTTAGTAATTTAAGAAGTGTATCATTATCCAAAGACGAACTTGAATTGGTTTGGGCAGATTATGATGGAGGTTGTGGTGGTGCATATGGC
The DNA here is from genome assembly GCF_042453785.1 of Malus domestica. Classification (NCBI taxonomy): domain Eukaryota; kingdom Viridiplantae; phylum Streptophyta; class Magnoliopsida; order Rosales; family Rosaceae; genus Malus; species Malus domestica. Next base: position 15,144,321 of record NC_091665.1, on the reverse strand, counting down.
CTTGGAAACATCCCAGGTGGTGTTTGTCGAAATCCCCCTTGTTGGGCAGGTTGTTGTGGCTCTCTCCACTTGAAATTCGAATGATCTCTCCACCCCGGATTGTAAGTGTTGGAGTAGGGGACATTACGTTGCTGATTTGGTCCTTGATAACCCACGGCATGGGCAGTTTCCCATCCTCCATTTTCAATCAATTGAGGGCATTGGTCATTGAGATGTCCTTGCATCAAACACACTCCACATATGGCTGCATTTTGTGTTTTAGATCCATCCACAACCTGTGACACAAGGGTAGTGAGGTTAGCTAATTGAGATTGAATTTTAGAAATTGCATTTACAAATAGCAAAGTGTGAGAGGAGGGGAGGAAAATGGATGGGAATAGGAAGGGGAGGGCTACGTCAACATCCTACGTACATGTTCTTTTAACTATGTTTTGTTGATAAACTCTTAAAATTTACCTTCCTCGCATAAATAACTGTATATATTACTCAAAATAGAAACTATAACAGTTAACAAGATTTGGAACTATATATCATACTTGCATTTTATGAAGGAAACAAAAATAGGAGCTTATGCGTTTTTCTAGAGGTTTAGGTGTGTTTTTTTGTTGAGAAAAAAAAAAGGAAAAACAGTTTTTGTTTAAAAAACCGTTTCCGAATCGTTGCTGTTTTTTTCCCTATCATTAGGAAAAATAAAAAACCAAACTATAGTTACCTGTTTTTAAATTTTGTTTAAAACTGAAAACGTTACCTAGCAGACCTTAAGAACATGACTCTCTCCTTTCCAGCAGCACCTGAACAGTCGAGGGACACACGAGCTTCAATCTCAGGAGCCAGAACTCAGAACCAGTCCCATACCTTCTTGAGAATTAAGGTGAGCTCATTACAGAAAAACCTAATTCATTATAGTTATTTTATGATATATACTTAACTAATTTGTTGTATTTTCTCATTTATCCTACAAAGTTATATATTCATGTATTTTTATTAATTATAATCATTGCAACGCTTTGAAATACTACATTAAATTCCTATGTTTTTTGTTGTATCTAATTAAACTTTTAATTTTGGCCATCGATGGGGTTTAGGATCTTGAAGAGCTCTCATGGATATTGGACGTGATGATGTTTGTGGTTTTGAATGCAACATCTGCTTGGCTTTAGCGCAAGACCCTGTTATAACACCCTGTGGCCACCTCTACTGCTGGAGTTGTATGATGAAATGGCTTTTCAAGGCACATTCCAACAATGAGTGCCCAATTTGTAGAACTGGCATAGAATTCAGCCAACTCATCTTTTCTTGCGGAAAATCGAAAATACAATCGAATCCAAAATCTCCGTTTGAATGCAAAATTTGCTCCGAATTAGCCCGAGACCCAATTGTCACACTTTGTGGCCACCTTTATTGTTGGTGTTGTTTGAACAAATGGCTTAACAAATGGAATTCAAATTCCAACTGTTGGGTTTGCAAGGCGGTTATAGAGGATGAAAAATTAGTCCCTCTCTATGGAAAAGGGACCAAATCACATGGTGTCTCACGTCCGGGATCATGGTCTGCAACCGTTGGCACTGCCGGCACTGCCTTAAGTCTCGAAGTGAAATGTTTTGTTCAACGTGTATTTGCTACGATTGGAGCTCTATTTCGGTTTGGTCGACGTACCATGGAAGTTTTTATGACAAGAGTGTTACCAATTATTGCAATTCTTGTGATGTTGCATCCCTATTTGCCAAGGGAGAGAAAGAATGATTTGGTGGAGAAGGTTTTGGTTTGGAGCTTGTGGTCTTGGTTGATTGTAGTCATTTGGGATGTCCTCAATGGGAACATTAAACGACATAAAAAACTGGTACATTAAATTTGATTATGTTTGCAAGTGAATTGCTCTAGTGGTTAGGTTCTTCCACTTCAACTCATTGCGTCTCAAGCCTAAACCCTTTCCCTCCTCTCAGTGTAATTTACAATATTGTACGTTACATTGGTACAGGTTTTTAGTGTCCCTTTACATATTGCTTATGGGATTTGAATTTGTGCACATGTCAGATGATAGGCCAAAGCTAGGGATTCTATTGTTTAACTCCTTGCTTTGTATGTATTAAATAAATCAACAATGTAGGTACCACATAACATATTAATAATAAATTATCAATTTATTTGATACTTCGATTTTTTATAATGATGATCTTCAAATAATCGAAGATTAAGAAGTTTGAACAATTCTGACTATGATATAACTATAAGAAAAATATGTTATTTTGCAAGTAGGAGAACGAACTCATCCCAAAGTTTAGTGCAAGAAATCTATAAACTACTTGTTATTTTTATTCTTTTTATTTTTTGACAAACAATAGCATTAGTAGGTCAAATTGTTAATTGTTAGGAAGGAATAAGACCAGTGAGAATTGAACCACTACGGTGTATATGCATGATTACTTTCTCCCTGAACTTAAATGGAGTTACCAATTTCCTTGATGAACTTGAATTTTAGCCATCACTCTAAACTATTATAATTGACCAATTTCCCCCATAAACTTTAATTTTATCTGATTACTCCGTGAATTTTTATAGTTGGCCAATTTTTCTCTTGAACTTTAATTTTAGGGTTCTTTAGATATAAACCCTTACAACTCTTATTTCCTAGACAAAAACCCACCTAGTTATAAAACATCCAAACAAAACCCAAGTTTAAAAATGACTGCCAAGTATAGAAGTAATTGACCTATTATTACAAAATATTTACAATTTGTACCACAATATTCAAAATAAAATCAATAAATGTTATTACTCACCTTAATTACAATGAAAATATAATTATTGCACATATTATTACCCCTAACACACACATATATACACATTCAAATGTATATATTACTACCATAAGCTCAATATATGCATATATATATATATATATATGACACACCCTGACCAGAGTTGAGGTATGCTGGCCGACACTCGAAGATGACGTTGCCAAAAGAAAGGTGGCATATAAAATATGAATAAATTTAAACCAAAGCTAGCATTTATTTAATCTAATAAAGAGAGTGTGCAGTAGTGGGAAGAACCCATAAAACATAAGTGGTCAGAGCATAGATGACAGTACGACATAAGTAGAGCGGTCGAATCTAGTTAAGGTACTTATTACACAATCGGAAATAAGCTCGTACATTTATTTAGGGGAATGTCAGAATCGCCAAAGGTCCCTCTTACGCCATAGAGAATTCAGCTAACCAAGTCCTAGAGGGACAAAAAATAGAAGGTGTGAGTGGGCAAAAACAAAGGTTTATAAAACACATTTATTTTTTGAACATACTAACCCTCGTCATAAAACATGTATAATTTCCAAAAAATCATACTACGTATAAGTATGAAATCAAATATAAATCAACAATAATTCCAAAAATACACAAATCATAATATCTCAACTGTGGCATAAGAAAATCAAGTGCTCATCAATCTATGCTAACACACGAGTTCATGCAGAGGGATTTTGATATGAACAGGACTGGGTGTAATCATAATATACGCTCTATTACTACAATCACATGAAGACTGGCGCTAGGCGCATCACATACAAGTCCTAGTTGCCTATTGCAACCTAGGATAGGACGGGTGTTCGTCGATTAGACTTCTCCGGTGTTCCAACGCCCCTATCATTGGTTATGTCTTGTAGAGGGGAGTGAGAGCTTCAAGATGGTAGTGGTGGCGTCGAAAAATTCGACCGGAGTTGGCCAGAATCAGCATCGAAAAATGGGAGGTCGTAGTTTTGGGGGAGTTGACAGCTTCTCTCTCTCTCTTGTTCTCAATTTCTGATTGGTCCCTTAAACTCTAATCTAATTGGTCCTTGAACAAAATCTGATTGGGCCTCATCCCACAAGGTGGGAATTCAAATAATTTATAATCTAAAATATAAATAACTAAATTCAAACGTCTGTAACTATACCGTTATAATCCGGACGCGCAAATGGCTTTCTCTTATGCGTTCGTACCAACGAGTACTACGCAAATACGCTAAAAGAATAAGTAAAACATTTTTCTAGACGATGGTCAACGGAAGTCAAAGTCCTTACCTCTAGAGCATTTTCGTAAATTCACTCGATTAAAATACATAAAAACGTAAATTTAGGAACGGGTTGTCATATCTTATGCATATAGATAAAAAACCACATAATAACAAAGTAAAGCTCGGAAGGCTACATAATTACACCACATTAGTAATCATATGATATGATAAATGATTCATCAACATCCAATCATAATCATTCATTGACAAAACATATACACATTACTTGTCATTTTAGATGGTACACCAATGTGATACAAAATGTAGTCTAGCATTATTCATAATAAAATGTAAAATGAGTTTCTCAGGAACCATTTGATAACCACTTAATTTTTAGTTATTAATTCTTTATTTTCAGTTTTCACCTTTTGAAAAATAAAATATTGTTTGTAACTATTTTCAACTTTCAATTTAAAAAGTAAAAAAAATAAAACTCAAAATCAAAAAGTGAAAAAGTGAAAACTCAAAATCAAATTTTGAAAGCACAAGAAAGTATTTAATTTTCATTTTCTTTAAATCTAAAAACTGAAAATAGTTACAAAATGAATTTTAATTTTCAAATGTCAAAAAAATACAAATTTTATATAGTAAATATAAAAATAAATCGGCAAATGTATATGTTTTGACGTGATTCAAATTCTTATTTGACGAAAATTGAATCTAAGATATCTCATTAACAAAATGAGAAAATGAGGAGAATACTATTAGTTGTATAAAAATATCTCCTTTTGGGATAAACTAGCAGAAGTACCGGTCGTTACACCACCCCCTCAACTCTGAATCAGTTGTTTGGAGCTTGATATCAATGGTGGCTCTAAACCCCACCACAGCCCCCAAATCATGTCTGCCCAGAACCCATTTTCTCAAGGCCCCTCTCCTCCACTGCCCCTTCAAGCCCATCACACTCTCTTTTCACAATTTTCAAATTCACAGACGTTCCTTCCGGCAGCCACCTCTCTCCCTCTCAGTCACCACCACTTGTGGGCTGAAGACCCCTCAAGACAGCAAGAAGAGCAAGAAAAAAGGAAATAACATAACCAAGCCAATTATACTCTCCGAAGGAGCGCCGCCGCCTCTTGTGGAGAAGAGTGGCGACGCCGACGGAGGCGAGGAAGCTTCGGTGAAGTCAGGGAGTGGGAGTGGGGTGATGGTTCTGATGAAAAGGTTGCCGAGAAGGGTTCTTTCGGTTCTGTCTTATCTGCCTTTGGCTATTGGAGAAATGTTTGCCATTGCTGGTCTTATGGCTCTGGGTATGTTGAGTTTTTGGGTTTTGTTATCTTTGAGTAAGCAGCGTAATGACTTTTGCTTTTGGCTTTTTTCAGTTTGTTGTTTGCTAAATTGGGTTACTTGCTGGTGCTTAATGCTTGTTAGTAGTTGCTTTAAATTTGGGTTTTTTTTTAATCTTCAATCCAGGTAGCTTGTTTCCCTGGCTTATAACAGTGAGGTGGAAATAAAATTTGATTTATTTGTTTTGGATAATTTATTTGTTTTTTCATGAAAAACTAGAGTTTATAAGCAATGCCCTTTTCGGAATGCGCATAATTGTAAGCAATGCCCTGTTTTTTCTTATGAGGTATTGTAAAGAGAGATGTTTTTATCTTCATATGGAATTTTAACTAGGCCTTATGTCAATGCAATACTTCCGCAGGAACTTTCATTGATCAAGGTGAGGCCCCCGATTTCTATTTCGATAAATACCCTGAAAGTAATCCCGTGTTGGGAATTTTCACTTGGAGATGGGTTCTCACCCTTGGGTTTGATCACATGTTCACATCCCCCATTTTCCTTGCACTATTGACTCTCCTCGGTGCGTCACTAATGGCCTGCACTTACACTACACAAATACCCCTTGTCAAGGTTGCAAGAAGGTTTGCTTTCGTTTTTTGTTTTACTTTATGATCCCTAACTGGAAATGAGTTGCGCACCGCCCTATTAACGGTGGATTTAATTGGTAATAACAGATGGAACTTCATGCAATCTTCTGAGGCCATCCACAAGCAGGAATTTTCGGACTCTTTGCCGAGAGCATCAGTTCAAGATTTGGGTGTTGTTCTTATGGGAGCTGGATATGAGGTTATATATTTTTATATTCTTCTTTCTTTGTTTACTCTTTTTAGGAAATTTTTATTTTTTGTTAATTCCTCCCCCTGAATTATTTTTATCTCCTTATATTTATAGCTATGTGTTCAATATGGGTCGCTTCATCCTTTCAGGTATTTTTGAAGGGGCCTTCTTTATATGCTTTCAAGGGGCTGGCTGGTCGGTTTGCCCCTATTGGAGTACATCTAGCAATGCTGCTAATAATGGTAGGTGGAACTCTTAGTGCAAGCGGGAGCTTCAAAGGAACAGTTACGGTTCCACAGGGTTTGAATTTTGTTATAGGAGATGTGATGCACCCTATCGGTTTTCTCTCTACTCCAACTGAGGCTTTTAATGCAGAGGTTCATGTCAACAAATTCTACATGAACTACTACGACAGCGGTGAGGTGAATGTTTATGTGCTCTATTTTGTTTGCTTTGTGCTACCTTATCTCGCATGTTCTTAATGATAACGTTTATAATGACGTAATCATCTCCCAAATTTTGCTTGCTCAGTACTGCTAAATGCTTAGGTGGTTTACCTTTTCACCCCCTCGTATGTGTCCCAGGTATCACAATTTTACACTGATCTTTCACTATTGGACCTTGATGGTAAGGAGGTACTAAGGAAAACAATCAGTGTAAATAACCCTTTAAGGTATGGAGGGATCACGATTTACCAGACAGATTGGAGTATTTCGGCACTACAAGTACTCAAGGATAATGAAGGACCTTTTAATTTGGCGATGGCACCTCTTAAGATCAATGGAGACAAGAAGCTTTATGGGTCCTTCTTACCCATTGGAGATGTGAATGCTCCTAATGTTAAGGGAATGTAAGTGATTCTCCTACAGCTATATCTTTTCTTGTACCATTTGAATATGGAAGCTAAATTCCCAATTGGTTCTTGTTGGTGTTTCGAACAATTACAGAAGGCTCAACTGGGATGGAGAACCTTTAAAGCTTAGACGTTGCCTTATTTCCCCTGCCCCTTCATCCTTAAAAAAGGAGGGGCAGTGACCACATCTCTATTGGCAGATAATTGTTTCCGGTTGTTGCTTACCTACATTCTTTTATCTAATTTCAGATCAATGCTTGCTCGTGATCTACAATCGATTGTCCTGTATGATCAAGAAGGAAAATTTGCTGGAATCCGACGACCAAGTTCCAAGCTTCCAATTGAAATTGATGGCAACAAAATTGTTATTGTAGATGCAATTGGGAGCAGCGGTCTTGACTTGAAGGTGATGCCTAAACATTTTCTTCAACTGCATCCATTCTGCCTTGAAACTAAATCGTGTCCTTATCAGACTGACCCAGGAGTGCCGGTTGTATATGCTGGATTTGGTGCTCTAATGCTCACTACTTGCATCAGTTTTCTTTCTCATTCGCAGGTAAAATTCAATTATACGTCTTACCAGTTAGTGTTTTGTGTTTATAAACCAGAAATCATGTACCCCAATTTTGATGAAGGTTAAAAATGGTTTATATTTGTCTTCATCAAGTAGGCTTACATGTAATCTGGTGTCATCAATTGGCACTGCCTCTATTATAATCGAACTTTATAGTAGGATCACATAAATTTTCTAATGCACAAGTATTTGTAGTTTGGGATGGTATCATAGATGGGTGCCTATATCTTACATTGATATTTCTTTCTTTGGTTTTGTTATACGTAATTGTTGCGATTATTGAAACTGTTCCCCCAAATTATTAATATATGCTTATGTTCTTTGTTTTCTCCTCTGCTCAAATTAAAGATTTGGGCCTTACAAGATGGAACAGCAGTGATCGTAGGAGGAAAAACTAACCGAGCAAAGGGAGAGTTTCCAGAGGAGATGAACCGCTTGCTTGATCGTGTTCCAGAATTAGTTAACTCGCCTCTTTCCAGGCAATCAGATAGCATTGTTGGCTAGTCTTTGAGGCATCTAAGATGGAATAGCTGTTCTTCTGAGCACCGAAGTTAAATCCAGATATCGCTCCAGTTTAAAATGATTGCACAGAACTTCAAACAAAAATAGAGAATTCATTACAAATTTATGAAGCAGAATTCAACACGTCGGCAGAGCAGTTGAATTTGTTTTTATATGTATACGTACCGGGCCTACCGGCATTATACCATTGACAGTATGGTTTCCAGTGCAAGTGCAAAGTCGAAGCTCTTCAATTGTATGTATTTATTTATACATGTCCAATTTTTTTTCTCCAACAACTATCAAACTTACCATGCACATTGTAACAGTTGAGCCGCGTTCGATTCGGACAAGGGTACCATTCTTTACATTGACTTGGCTTTGCATTCTTTCAGTTTGTTTGTGCAAATGTGTTGATACCTGTTTCTTTTGGTCGGCCAGGCTGATTGCAACATTAATTTCCCGGGTTTAACTACTTATAATCAGTCATATTACTGCCTTTTCACACATGCTCCAGCTGATAGCAGGGCACTGGATTGATAGCGTGGACTTCAAGTAATGCAATCGAGCTTTAGAGAAAGCCTCGGTATGAATATCTGTTACTTGGTCTTGACTGCATAAACCTTACCTCACCCCCCCCCCCCTTTCAGCTTTATTGAGAAGATTCAGAACATATTTGGTTTTTTACACCATGATATATATACACTAAAGGGTGGGGGATTTGAGCTAATTCACGCAGAGCTTGAACCTTAAGACGAAACTGAAAAGACTAGAATCGAGTTTTTTCCTCAATACATTTCATGAATGTTATATGGAAACAGTCTCTATTGATGTTGATGCTCCAAATCTTGAAAAGCTCAGTTACGATGGCAACATGTTGGTATTTTACTCGTCAAAGGCTGCGAAAACCCTAAGGTACGCCAGAATTAACTTCACGCGCTGACCATGCAGGACGAACCTTTGAATTTGCCCATCATGATGTTCATCTTGTACACAGGCTTTTTACTGTAATTGTCAACGTTAAGTATCTACCACTTTCAGGTCCTATTTTCGGGGTAAGTATATGCTTCTACCTAGGGATGGGCAAATACCCATTAGTTATGGGTAACCGTGGTTATCTGCCCATTTAAATTTGACGGTTACGGTTATGGGTAACCGTTTAGATAAATAAACAGTTATAAGTATAACCGTTTACCAGTGAAATTTAAATGAGCGGTTATAGGTATTATCTCGGTTATAAACGGGTATCCATTTAACCATTTGTTTTAATATATGTAAAACTAAAAAGAAAAAAGAAAAAAAGTTCTAGCTAAGTTTAGTATCCTAAGACATATTTGATTATAAAGGGCCATAATATATATATATATATATATATATATATATATATATATATATATATATATATATATATATATATATATGCCTTACTTGAGAGAAAGATATAGTTGATAGAACGGGCCAATGTTTAATATATGTGATTGAATGTTAAAGCATTAAAGTGTTCGACAGTTTTGTTTTGGAGTCTTTTGGAGCTTTGGCCAATTCAAGATAATGATTACCTTGAGCTTTTAGAAACATGTTATTGTCGACGGATGCGTACCTATATATATGTATATATTTAATTGGCCTTGAGTTTTCAATTTATATTTGACCCAAAAATTATAAATCAATTAAATGGCTTGGATCAATGAACATATGTTTCTAAATAAAAATCCAAATATTTATCAAATTAGGTTATTAGCAGACTGATGCGTACTTACGTACATACATACATATATATATATATATATATATATATATATATATATATATATACAAGAATATTAATTAACCTACAACCAAGCATGATTCTTGCAATAGATTGACCGTCAAATAATTGGGAGACATCACATATATTCATAAATAATATTGCCGTTAATAAATTCATGTTAAATGTATTTATAACGGTATTTAATTGTTAGAAAAAGAAAATTATGACAAATTTCTTTTTAATTTTTAAGTTGTTAAAAAAAAATAAGTAGACGGGTGAAAAAAAGGAAGAGTAAACGGGTTAAAAATAGGTAACCGGGTACGCGGTTATGGTTAAATGGATGTGCGGTTATGGGTAAATAGGTATGCGGTTATGGGTATGGTTAACCGTTTATAAACGGTTATGGGTATAGGTATACCCGTTTATGTAAATACCCGTAAACGGTTATGCGGGTAAAAACTTAAACGGTTATGGGTAAATAACTGCGATTTCCTGCCAGCCATAACCATCGCCCATCCCTACTTTTCTAACTGGTTTTCTTGGAGGCTCGATCATAGCCTTTTTATGTCCTGGAAATATCGATTTTTGATAGTCATTCATTCGTCTGTACTTTTATTTCTCGTGAAGCATCCCAACTTCGTACATCAGTACATCAATATCTTGTGCATATGTTCAATAAATCCTTAGCACTCCGATGTATTGGTCGATCCATTTGGCAACACAATGAGGATGACGTAGAACATGAATGGATTTCACCAGAGTGTGGCTATTTGTTTGTTGTCAAGACTCAAGACTGTTTGCATGAGTGGATTCCGGCGGCAGCCAGATGAGATGAAAGTGGTAGAGTACCTGTTGAAGCACAGTGAGGTTCTGAATATCACGGTACTTTATACCCCAAGTAACTACTTAGATGAAGAGATGAACTTGTGGAAGGAAGTTTTTCTTCCATCTTGGGTTCAAACCATCTCTCTTCCTCCGTAGTTTAAATGAATTTAAAATAAATTATTTTATCGCCTATTAAAAATATAAATGAAACAAAGATGGCCTTGCGAGACGGGGTTTATTATTGCTTTATTTTTACTCGAAGGTTTATTTTTGCTTGGTTTTTACTTATAAGGCTTCCTTTTCCAAGGTTGTGCATGGTCCTTTCTTTGGCGAAATGTGAATGTGTTTGGAGCACTTGTGCTTTCGATTGTCTTTCTGTTTTAGGTTTTCTTTAGCGGCCGTTTGATAATCATTTCAGCTTTAGTTTCTTGTGAAAACGATATCTAATATGCAAAACTTCGGTTACATTGAGAATGTTATTGTGGAACTTGTATATGAGTTTACACTTCTAGGGTACAAGGAGCCTTGCAACATAAGATACAGTAAGACTTTCCGCTCGATTAGACAACGAGCAAGCTGCGTGCATAACCGGGTACGGTGTAGGGATGATGATGCCCAACTTGGATTACGCTAGTTGCAGGACCTCTTCACGCTTGAGGTCGAACACCCTGATAAGAGTGTCTTCAACAACCTGGGAGAAACCCAAATGGATTTGATCAATTATTAAGCTAAGAAGCAAAAATTTCGGTAGATAATGTGAATTCAAACAAAAGCGGTTCAGTGGTTCAAATAACATTCACATGGATGAGAGTTACCTTATCTGGAGTAGATGCCCCAGATGTCACTCCAATAGTGACAGGACCTTCTGGCAGCCAGTTTTCTTTCTCGACCAACTCGCCATGCTACCAAAGAAACACAACAGACAGTTATGATACGTACAAAGCCTTAGCGAAAAGACAACAAATAACCATACATGTAATTTTGTTTCTGTTATTGTTTTCTGAAAGAAGAACAACGTAAATTTGTAAACCATAACAAACTAAATTGCAGTTCTATGGCTTCAGAGACTCACATTGAGCTTATAAGCTATTCTGTTTCCAGGGCCTATTCTCTTCTCACTATCAATCCAATACGAGGGAATTCCACGTTCTTCTGCAATCTCTTGTAGGTGAGAGGTGTTACTTGAGTTCCACCCCCCAATGACTAACAAAAGATCTAGCTTCTCCTCAACGAGCTTGTACATTGCATCTTGTCGCTCCTGTAAAAGGAGCATATACATCACCGTGTACGTTTCTCAAAATTTTCTGAAAATGTATACAAAACTATAAACTAGCTTCACAAGGGTATGCAAGTTGCTGCTGCGGTGGGGCATTAGAATAATAAACACAATCTTACAAGAAGATAAAACGCAAAGCATGGTTACAAATTGTTCCATGGCACACCAACTACATAGAAATCTAAACCAAACCCAAAAAACCATGAACTAGAGAAAGAACTTGCCTGAGTTGCATCACATATTGTGTTGAAGCTCACAAAGTGGTCATTTATATTTTCCACTCCGTGCTTACGCATCATGGTCTTCTCTACTAATTTTCCTGTTAGATTGCAGATGCAATCAATAATTTACTCAAATAATCTGTTCGCCGCAGATGGACCAACATAACATAACTTCAAAGACTAACCAATCTCTTCAGTTTCCCCCTTAAGCATTGTTGTCTGATTTGCAATCCCAACTTTTACCAGGTCTCTGTCTGGATCAAACCCCGGAGAGAGTGCCTTTTTAAATTTCTGCATTCAAAGCCAATAAAACACTTCAACACTGCCTGATAGTATCACACAACCAAATGAATTGATATAAGCAACGTAAAAACGGTACCGCCATAAACGCCTCTTTAGTTGAGCTAGACCCATTAAGTTCCCCGCCAAGAATATAGTCACACACATACGTTGCCTGAAATACATTTGACATTAATAACTAATTAGCTTGACAAACAGAACGACTGAAGCTAAAGAGTAAAAACTTTTAACTTCGGCAGCAGTTCTACAAGAAAGTACAAAACATTGTATACCTCATCCATGTTTTTCACTATAACGTACTTCCCAGCAAAAGAAGCAGTGGCCACAGTCTCCTCATGAGAATATTTCCCATGAATGATCGAAGTGTAATCTCCTTTCTTGTGCTTCTCCACAGTATTCCAAACCTTCTCACGAAAACACCAACATAACATATCAGAACCAATTTAAATTTTCCCCAAAAATATTAAACGGACTAAAAGTAAAATTGCCAACCTTGGAAACCCAGGGGCAAGTAGTGTCAACAATTTGAACATCTCTGTTACTCAAGTCCAGCATCTCATCCACTCCGGCTCCGAAAGCAGGCAAAATGACCACATCGCCCTTGTTCACCACCTCAAACTGCTTCTGACCTTCCTCTATCGGAATGTTCTCCACCTTCATCTCCTCCAACCTCTGCTCATTTCATCTCAACACAATCAATTAAATAATTAACTAATATTTTTTTTTTATCACAGACGATATTAATACTCAAAGCTACACTAATGGAGCGTTTTAACCTCGGACAATCCACTACTAGCCACAATCCACCATTAGATGATTAATTAACTATTTTTTCTATAAAAAAAATGGGCAACCAGTGGCAAGCGTCGATTATCTACCCCTTCCTGGCCTGGAGAGGCTATGGAGAATTTCACCTGCCCGTGGCCATAGTTAAGCAGACTCAGCAGCTCGGAGCATGAGGACATCCTACATTTTTTCGTTAATAAAGACAAACCAAATACAACTGCAAAAATAAATTAAGCACCTTATTGACCGTTGGATTGTGGATGATTTCGTTGGTGATCCAAATCTTATCATCGGGAAACTGCTTTCTGGCCTCGTAAGCAATCTGCACGGCTCTCTCAACGCCCCAACAGAATCCGTACGCCTCCGCGAGCTTCACCTTCACGTTTCCCCAGGTGTACTCGAACCCGTTCTCCTTCAACGTCTTGATAATATCGCCTTAAAACATCAAAACTCAACAATTAAACTTAATTAATCGACTAATTAACTGCTTAATTACTGATTCTGAGGTGTAGCTGCACCGATTACAGCTTACTCACTTGTGTACTCGCGGTTCATGAGCTCCAGTGTCACCTCTTTGTGGCCGAAGCCTCTGCGGTTGTAGTTCTTGCTTCGAGTAAGGTTCTTGCGGAAGACCTTGGCGTCGAAGTCGGACTCGACGGCGGAGTAAGAGGAGTCGCCGGAGCATCGGACGGTGAAGGGTTTCCGGCAATTGAGAGATACTCTCCCGGCGAGGCTCTCTGAGAGGAAGAGATCGTTACACGGTGGAATTCGGCCGAAGTGGAGAGTGATCGCCATGGCTGAGAGAAAGGGAGAGAGAGCGAGAGGGAGAGGCGCGTGGAGAGAGACTGGAGGTAGTTGGCACTTGGCAGTGGCCTTGTTCCTTTTATCTTGGGGGCAACATTGTGCCCGTGCCCCATGAATATTACGTGTTTTTTTATATTTATTTGTCGTTCTACGAAAAGGATCGGGATTTGGGGATCGTCGTTTTGATACCTGGATGGCGGGGACGGATATGTGAAATTACCGAAAAGGTTACCGTAAATGGCAGGTTGCATGAATCATAATTGGGTGATGAACACGTGGCTTTTGGAATGTACCAAAAAATTTGAAAACACAATTAATGGCTCTTACCATTTAAACAAATTTGGACAACAAAATAATTTTGTGGATTAAGAAATTTTGTCTAAAATTTGGTGGCTCGAAAACAAAAATGGAAAAATGTAGAAGTACGTAATTATTTGGAGATTCGTGTCATTTAGAGATATGTAGTATTAAGAAATTTCTCAAGTTTTGAACCAATTGATTTCATTTGATAAAGTGAAAGCTACAAATTATAATTTATCCAAAAATAAATAAAAGCTAATTTATCCGATAGTTATAATTCATGATTTCATTTGATTTCGGTGTGGTATTTCATGATGAATCCGATAGTTATATTGGACATTTAGTTCACAATATACTGCATGTGAAAGTTAGGGTGATTGATATTACAATGATAGTATCAATGAGCTTTGAGTGGTTCAAGTTATTGGAAGTCTGCTTGATGGATCCTCCTCAACGAAATGGTGGTTGATGATATCAAGACAAGTCCATGATGTTTTTGTGTATAGAGACTCATATTTGTAAACCTCTTGATGTGGTTGTGCACAGATTGGAAAAGTCAACCTTTACTTTTTAATTTTGATTCTTGACGATTTGAGGAGCCGTCTAATTTGATGGGAGACGCACTCCTTAAGGGATGTATGTTTTCTTAACATTTTGAATAAAACTACTACCATTTCGCTTTAAAAAAACATTCAAAAAAAATTAAAGCATACTCATTAATTAGTTCAAAACAAAATAATACATCTGAAAATTACCAACAAACCTTTAAAATTCCATTCCACTTAAACTAATTTCTCTAAAACTGTAGACCCTTACCACACTTATTGCAAAAGCCAATTCCAGCCCACACAAAAAAGTGGTTGGAAGTACGACCCTGACCCTGCCATCAAGTGATCTACCGCCAACCATGTTAAATAGCAGCCAAGCCACTTAGGGGGCGTTTGTTACGCCGAACTATTTCGGACTGGATTAGCTTCAAGGACTAAGCTGGACTGGCTTAGACTAGACTAAGCTAGACTAACTTAGTGAAGCGTTTGGTGCAATGTTGGACTAAGAAGCTGGATAATAACAAATTCTAATATTATATTATTTAATATATAAATTATTAATATTTTATTATGATCTAGGTGATCGGAGATGACGAGGAGTCTATCGGGAGTGGTTGTTGAGCATGACGAGGACGAGAGAAGATAGTCTTAGCTAGTCCTATGGTTATTTGGGGGTCTCGCTAAGACCTCTTAGTGAAGGGTTTTGTCTATGCTAGTCCCCTTTAGTCTCATTAATGTCCCATTATGGAACAAACACAGTATTGGACTAACAAGTAGTCCAGTCCAGTCCAGTCCCACTTAGTGAGGGCAAACAAACGCCCCTAAGGGATCTGGTCTTCCGCAGCTGACAGATCTATAACTCGACTCTTCTTTATGCAACTTGGCTTTGGGCACACTTCCGGCGTTTTGAACAGACCCTTGAAGTAATGCACATTATTAGTGACGGCTATAAGCCTGGTCTCACAATATTTCCTTTATCCTTACCCTTCACTTAACCTATGGTATTACTACTCTCGATTTCAAATGTGTATTCCGTCGTTTATCTAACTCATCTAACTAATGGTAATGCTTGACTCCTACTCTCAAATTTGGCCATATCATTTTCTTTTCCTTTCTTTCTATTTTTTTCTTTGTGATTTTACCCATTTTATTTGCTTCACCGTAGTCATGGGCAGGATGAAGTTTCTCATAGCCTCTCCTATGGCCTTTTTTTGAAAAATAAAAAATAGTTTTGTCAAAATTTTAAGTTTATTTTCTTTCATCTAAATATAAGATTGGCGAGACAAAATTGATGACATAGAGTGTGCCATTCAACTTTCTCCGTTAGATTTACAAGAAAAGGGCCAAAACGTTGAAATCGGTAAGGTTGATTAAACCTAATGATCAAATAAAAGCATGTGAACAAGGATTCTAATTAGTTAATCTCTATTTTAATTACTTTATGAAATTAACTATTATGAACTTGTTACGTTCAAACTAGAGAATCAATATGAACGCAACGGAGACGATGAACAATATCGTAAGCAACTTGTTAAGGCCATTGAAGAAAGCCTCGAGTATTCACACAGCAGGTTCCCCTCAGCTTTTTTTGGGTGATATATCTGTAACAAGTGAAGGGATAAACATGAAGTTTTTTAATTCTCGTCATACAGGTCTTATTCATAAGACTGATCATCATTTTCTTCTTGCTTGAGGAGTCCTGCTCAACAAAATCAAATAGATTGTGATAAAACTGTAAGTGCAATTACCCCTTACCACCTAACCCTCTAAACCAATTAATTCATTCAGTTAAACCAAGCAAACCACACAAATTAATCAATTAAATCAAACAAATAAAGGAAATTAATTTAGGATTAGCAGGTGACTTGCCTGGTGGAGGATAATGCTGTCAACATGGATTAATTTTTGGACTCGTTTGGAAGTGCTTTTAAAATGACCGAAACGCTTATAAGAAAATTTTTTTGAGTTTCAAAAGCACTTAAAATGTTTCTGGTAAGAATGACCAGTTATGTGCTTCTTCCAAGAAGCACTTTAAGGGGTTCTATAGGATTTACTTGCATTTTTACTAAATATTAGTTCCACAAACGTTTTCACTAAAAAAAACACTTTTAATCAATTGAAAACTACTTCAAAACGAGCTCTTTATATAAGCATCAAATCCAAAAGCCTAGTAGGATTGCAAATAGGTAGCCGTTGATAAAATTCTATTTGGAATGGGGAACTATTTTTACTAAATAGGTATCCGTTAATTAATGTCGATTGGTTTCCAGGATGTGAACCTGATGGTGTGGTTCCTCCTGTTGTGGCTGAGGTGCAGAGTTCTTCTGCCCAATCACTTGGAAAAAATATTGGGACAACGACTGAAGGTTCGATTGGGGATGATTCAGTTGACTAACCTGTGGAAGTTCAGAAACCCTAAAAAGAAATGTTGGCATAATGTCATAATCGAAACTATTGGAGATGTATGCAAACATATAGGCATGAAATTATTGATGTATAAAACCCAATTATATAAATTCATGATTTTGCCACATCTCTCCATTCTTTCTTTCACATGTATTTTTCCAATATTCTTTTAACTAAACAGAAATGAAAATAAAAGTTGGGACTCCGGCCCTATGGCCAAAAGGAAACAGTTTTCTAATTGAATTCGGTTTCCAAAATATTTGTGTGTGCTGTTGCATCTATTAGTAAATATTTGTCGGGTGACTCGCGATATGGAAGTCGTCTATCACGAGATGAGCCAGAACATTTACTATCACGTTGATCCCCTTGACACACAAGTACTAGACCCCCTCGGCCATCATGAGAAATATTCTCCTTGCGTTCCACTGGAAATGTGCTTCGAAGTCTCCAGAACTACAGCTTCTTCAACCGCGCGATCTCTCGGAAGACGGACCCTGGTGCACCAATCAGAAGTTCAAGGGAGAAGTTACAAAGGCAAGATAATTGATGCGTGCTGGTTAGAAACCCGAAACGAATATGTCACACCTCATCTTTCTCAGGTGTTGTACTTTCTTAAAATCCACGAGGACAAGCACAGTGCTATGGTGGAGACGATTATAGACAGGGGTATCCTAATTAGAAACTTGGATTCCAAGAAAGGTCCTAAAGTCCTGAGCATGACGGTTGATATGAAAAGATACCATAACTGGATTCGCTGTGAAGATTGTTCGAAAGAAAAACAACTCAAGAGGGATGCGTTGATCAAGAAGACGCTGAAGAGGGTTAGAGTGGTGGCTTATGCCGATGATGTTAATGAGGAAGAGAGAGGTCGAGGGAGAAAAAGACGATGCATAGTGCGTGAAAGTGAGGTTTGCCCTATTTGTCTCGAAGAGTTCGTTGTTGGATTAGAGGATGTGAGGTCCATGCCTTGCACGCATGTGTTTCATGAAAACTGCATATGGAGATGGTTCGAACGGAGTCACCTTGATTGCCCTATTTGCCCCTTCGATATTTTTATTGAACCTGGATCACATGGCGAAGGCGACATCAGGGTTTAAGCTATTCTAGTTCACTGTTTTAATTGATACTTCGTTTTGTTGTATTTTTGTACAAAATATATCACTGGTTGCTTTCTTTTAATACACAAGGATGAATTTTCTGGACATGGGTAGTTATGCAAAGTATTCATTAAGGGACAAACACTTTGACAAAAACTTTGACACTCATATTACATAACATCCTAAGGTCCTCCTTAAGAGTGATGTAGGGGCGTGTTTGATTGGCTTTTCTAAGTTTCATTGGACTGGCTACGATACTTAGACTGTGTTTGGTGCAAGCAGGGATTGTGTTTAATGAGACTAAGCCGGACTCACTGGGATTAAACGCTTTGCTAAGGGGCCTTAGCGAGACCCCCCGAAAATGAGAGGATTGCTAATCCCGTCTCCTACACTTGCTTTGCTTCATCTTGGGCTCATCCAGGACTCCAGTATGCTTCGCATCATTCTCGTAGTAGTCCAACGATTGATGAGAGACCTGCATCGTCGTCGAAACCCAAATCCCCAAAAGACGAGATATTTGAAAGAATGCTATCAGATGAGCGCTGCTGCAAGCGCAACGACGGCCAAAAGTGTCCCCAATCCCCGCTTCAACAACAACGCTGCAAGTACAAAACACCACTTCAACGTGGTCAAACCCAAATCGAAGGGATCTAGGCCAACCAAGCTTGCCCATTCGGGATTCCACGCCCACCGAACAAAAACTTGAAAAACCAAGCTCAATTCTTCGTTTTGCAGAAAAAAAATTTGGCAATTAATCAGAAAAAAAAAGGGAAGGGAAGGAGAGTGTGGGACGGAGAGAACGAGGGAGATAAAAGGGAGAAAAGGATGGACTGATGAAGGCTTCCAGAGAGAGAGAGAGTTTTTTTTAGAATAAAAAATGGTAGAATGAATTAATATAATATTATTAGATATGAATTAAAAAAATATAATATTGTTATTTGGTATTATCCTTCTTTTTAGTCCGACATTGCACCAAACGCTTCACTAAGTCAGTTTAGCTTAGTGTATTCTAAACCAGTTTAGCTTAGTCCCTAAAGCTAGTCCAGTTCGAGATAGTCCGATGCAACAAACACACCCGAGAAGTTTATTAATTATCAAATGACATTGTTAAATTAAATTGAACTTAAGAATTAGCAAAAATAAAAGAAGAAAAGTGTTATCGGGCTGTTGGAAGCAGGATGAGAGACTTCCATAGAATAATTAGTGGACATTCAACCTTGAGAGTCTCCATAATTCTCATCAGTGGTTAAAAAAAAAGGTAATGCTAAGGAGACTAAATTTTTTAAACCAAATTTGTTTGACTGTAAGAATTAATGATTCAAGAGACTAATACTGGTTTAGGGTTTAGTTTGAGAGAGGCGGAGAGGTTGAGGGATGCCGAGGGAGTAGATCATGAACAATCCTAATGTTCATGGCTTGTTTCAATATGCTTTGACGACCATGCCCACTCCTCAGGGTATGAAAAGTATGACAATGGTGATGAATGGTCTAGCTATGGCAATGGACAAATATTACATAAAGCCAACATATGAGATGCCAACTTATGGCTATCCAAGGGGAGGGCACTCAAGTCACACGAAATATGACAGTTGCCCTACTCATGGCTACAGTCAAAGTTATTAACTAGATAATAATAATCTTAGAGATTGGCCTACTTATGACTATGATGAAAGTTATTGTTCTTTTGATAACAACCTCATTCATGAAAACTATGATAAGCCAACAGATGGTTTTGAGTACCAAAATACTTTCAAAGAGTACATAGAGCCAACCTATAAGATGCCAAATTATGGTCATCCAAATGGAGTGCTAAACAATGAGACTAGGGCTAAACTAGAGGAGTTCTCTAAACTTCATGTCAAACGCATGAACATTGGTGAAAAAGATGGCCAAGATTTGGGAAAAGGTGAATGTAAACTACAAAGCTTTTGATGAAACTATGAAAATGTGTAAAGATCAAATGCATCAAATTCCTCTTTTCAAAACAAACTCATCCTACCACAACCAATGAGGAACAAATGCTACATATTGATGAAGGTCTAAATGTGGCTCCAATCAATGAAAATTGCGTGATAGTGGATACGTTTGTAGGAGACCAAGCTGATTTGTCTAAATTGATAACGACAAAGATGGAGCTTATGGGCATCATAGGGCAACAACCACACTCACCTAGCAGTCACGCGGGGGGGGGGGGTGCCTTGAACTTGCACGTTGAAAGAAAAAGAAGAAGGCTTGGGGTAAAACATGAATGACCTTTTTCAGGGTACCAAACTACATTAAATGACCACTTTAGTTTTTGAATTTGATTGTTCTAAACTCCATTTAAAGTGAGAAAAATTTGAGTGTTAAGCTTTACTCATTTTTGTAGAAAATGTAAGAAAGAAAAAAATTCTGGGTTTTCTTAGTCTTACCGGATGCTTCAGCATTTACTTACATTCATCTTTATAGAAAAGAGAAAAGACCTTTGCTTTTGGAATGCCCAGACTAATTAGAATTCTTATTTGCTTTCTTTTCTTTCCCTTTGCAAAAGGAGAGATGTAAAAAAAGTTGCATAAGTCGAGTGCATACACCTGCCCCAATCACAGAATTCATACTATCTGAGACATACGAAAGTTGTTGAACTATAAGCTATGTTGCTGCAAGATCAAAGAAGAATTGGAGTGTTCGAGAATTAGCTTTTGGGTCTAATTTTGAAATGTTCTTAAGTTTTTATGTGTGTTCTTATTTGTAATGGATGACCATGACTATAACTTCTAGAGTGTATATCGTGCCACCTGTCAAATGTGTTTGATGTCTAGTACATGATCACAAGATCACGTTGAAAGTGTGAAGGATTGTAACAACTATATCTTTCTCATGCATGCAGTGTGAGGTGTAACCAAATCGAACTGAACCTAAGAGTGCAACGTACTCCACATTTCTTCCTTCATTGTTCTCTGCAAATCCATCTATTTGAGCTTATCAAATCTCACCAAGATTTAAATACAACACATCTAAACACTAACTTGGACTTAGAGCTTGATTCGAATTGAATCAAGGGGCGTGAATCTGTGGTTTATTCTCTGAATTTCTTCAACAAAGAACTCAGATGAATCAAAGATCAAGATGGCTGGATTTGGATATGAGCTTCGAGCTCCAGTCTGGGCATCAACTATGAATTCTGGTGCATTAGAATGAAAACTATTTTCAGATCCCACAAGTTGTGGAAGTTTGTGGAGGAAGTCTATGAACTTCTTTCAGATGAAAAACAACAAGTTATTGCTCAAAATTTCATTGTTTGAAATGCTAGAGCTCCGAGTTTGATTCAATGATCTGTAAGTGAAAAGATTTTTCCAAAAAATTGCAAACCAACTGATAACTAAGGTTGTTTGGGATGTATTGAAGCATAAGTACAGGAGCAATTCTCAAGTTATGTCTATGAAACTTTAAGTTATTCGTCGTGAATTTGAATATGCTAGAATGAGAAATGCTAAAGCATTGTTTGATTATTTGACTAGGTTGTTTGGATTGATTAACCGAATGAAAAAGTATGGTGAAGAACTTCCAAATAAGAGGGAGAAACTGTTGGTTAGCCTTACTTTAACTTATGATAATATAATATATGTTATTGAGGGTACAATGAAAATCAATGAGATTGATCCAATTGAGGTTGTAGAAACTCTCGCAAAGCCTGTTAAGACATACTGAAGATGGAGATGTAAATGAGAAGGCATTTAGTAGCCTTAGTATTTAATCAAAGGGTAGCTCGCAGGTTAGTGGTTACAAATGCAAGAAGCCTTGGAAGAATAAAGAGAAGAAGTCATTTGTGAGATCAAATAAGAAGCCAAATGTAGCTATAAAAAACACTGGCAATAAAGAAGGTTGCAAAACTTGTGGAAATCTTCAATTTGGTAATACTGGTTCAAGCCAAAATGCCACAAGTGTGACAAATTTGGTTAAATTGCCAAAGATTGCAAGAGTAAAATGGTGGTTCAAGACCATTATGCCAAGGAAGTTGGGGAAGATGTTGCAATGTTCTTTGTTTGCAATTCTACAACAGTTGTAAAAGTGAACATGTTTGGTACGTACATTGATAGTAGGTGTAATCACATGACTTCACATGAGCCAATATTGATCAACGTAGATAGAAATGTATATCCAATGATCAAAATGGGAAATGGACATATAATACAAGCTAACTTTGGTGATTGAAACCAAAATTGGCACTGGACATATCAAGGAAGTCATGCTAGTTTCAAGCTTGGATGAGAACCTGTTGAGTGTTGGTCAAATGCTGCAACGTGGGTATTTTTTCCATTTGAAGATGATAAGGTTGGGGTATTTGAAGAAAGAAAACTTGAAAGTCATTTTGTTATAGTTCAAATGATAGGAAACATATGCTTGTTTCTTATCCAGGAAGATATGTATCCATCAACATTAAAGGCAACAATTGAAGAAGATGCTTGGGAATGACATAAAAGATTTTGTCATTTGAATTTTGAAAGTTCGCAATTGTTGGCTGATTAGGAAATGGTGCATGGTCTGCCTAAACTTAAGAAATCAAATGTAGCCCATGAAGGATGCGTACCAAGAAACAACATAGAGAAGCATTTAGTAGACAAGTGACTTGGAGAGCAAGTGAAACACTAGAGTTAATACACTTAGATATGTGTGGCCTTATGCAGGTCACTACATTTGGTGGAAACATATATTTCTTGATAGTCCTTGCTGACTGCACAAGAATATGTTGGTTATATTTCTTGAAGCACAAGTTAAAAGTGTTTTGCGTGTTCAAGAGATCCAAAGCTATGGTTGAGCTATAAAGTAGTTATCAAATCAAGAAACTGAGAAGTGACATAGGTGGAAAATATACTTATCTAGAGTTTCAAAGCTTCTGTGAAGATTTGGGCCTTGAAAGACACTCACAGTGGCCTATTCTTCTCAAGAAAATAGTGTTGCAGAGAGGAAGAATATGACCATTGTTGAAATGGCCAAAAGCTTATTACATGACAAGAAGCTGCCTTATATGTTTTTTAGAGAAGTAGTTAAAATTGCAATATATCTTCTCAACAAATGTCCAACAAAAGCACTACAAGACAAGACACCATTTAAAGCATTCAGTGGGAGGAAGCCAGGAATAAAACATCTTAGTGTGTTTGATTATGTTTGTTACAATCGTATTCCTGGATACTTGAGACAGAAATTGGAAGAAGTTTCTGTGAAATGAATCTTTGTAGGATATAGAAAGGCTAAGAAAGTGTATATGATTTATAATTTGGCTACCAAGAAGATCTTCCTCTTTAGGAGTGTCATATTTGATGAAGATGGCATTTGGAGCCGGAAAATTGAGAATGATGCCTCACAGTCATTTCCATGAACTTGAAATTGAATGAGAAGAATGAAGTAACTGAAATGATCCAAGAGACTGAGAATGGGGAATTTTAGCTACAAGGGAATAATGTTTAGCCATAAGTGTATGTTCTTAGACTGAATTTGGAGAAACAAGCAATCTAAGTAGCACTCTTGTGAAAGTGATATCACTCACCGATGTCTATGCTAGATGTAATGTTAGTATTATTGAACCTGAGGAGTATGAGGAGGTAGAAATTGATAATGCTTGGAGAAGCAAAAAGCTTTACAAAGATTAGGGTTGTCCCATGCTTAATCGCCACTTTGGTGTTCTCCAAGGTTCCTGATGTTATGTTTGTAAAAGCCAAGGAAACTAGAACTGAAGTTGTGAAAAATCCTCTATCATGAAGAGTGAACAAAACAAGGAACCATTCCAGATTGGCTAACTTTCTCAATCAGATGACTTCGTTCAACCAAAATCAATTTTCGGAATTGCATAGTGGACTCCAGCAACAAATTGTTTGTTAGTGATTAAGCATTTTTACAGATCACCAGCAATCTGTAATTCCTTTGTTGTTCTTCATTTTCAGTTTCAGTCTTAGAGGTTTAGTTCTAGTACATGTAAGACGAGGATTATAACATCTTAAGGGTGTGTACTGAGCTAGCTATGCATAGTTAAATGAGTGTGTGTTGTGCATGTAAGCTAGCTTAGAATGCTTGACTCCTGTGGAGCATATGTAGCTCCAATGTTCACTTTGATTTCTTTGTTCTCGAATCTTCATTCACACTATGTACGATTGAAAGAAATAATGGATTCAAGTCTTATTCTTCCTCTAATTCTTGGAGTTTTTTATTCTTGCTAAAATAATTAATCAAAATCACCAATCAGACAACAATATTTTTACATCGGACCAAACTCCAGAAAACATGGTAGGTAGGCTCTTAAGCTTCTTTTCGAGATCTGAGGGTTGGAGAGATAGCCTGCTATTGCTAGGCTTGAAGACCTTCACAATGCTTCTTTAGCAAGCTCTCTTGGCACTTGCTCATCCAAATTACAGCCATGTTGTCCTCAATGTTGAAGATCAACACTAGCCCAAAGAATAAAAGCCCTGCCCACGAAAATTAATTAACACTTGAGCGAGGAAAAGTCTAGAAGAATGATGAGGTTTCCACCAACATGCAAGATTAGTGCGGTTAGTTCTAGCAAAGGAAGTTTGCGGAATTAGCTAGATATTTCTAGTATGGTGTCTCCATGCTTCTCCAAGGTACCATCCATGCCTATAAAAGGAGAAGGCATCCACCCCATTTGAAAAACCAAGAATTGAGAAGCAAGAACTGTTTGTACCATACTTGACCAATCCCAAAACTACTGAACACCGGTCAACGTTATACCGTCAAGGACCCAGAAGAGTTTCCCTCCAACCAGGAGGCCAATCACAGCGCGACACGTGTCGACATCAGAAGCCAATCATAGCGCGACAAGTGTCAACATCAGAAGCCAATCACAACACGACACGTGTCAATGTCAGAATGAAACTAGAAACTCTCTTCTATAAATAGAGATCATTCTTTCACAATATTTCCGAATGTCATTTGTACTAAATCATTCACTAGTACTCACTAAAAGAGAGCTTGAACTTATGTACTTGTGTAAACCCTTCACAATTAATGAGAACTCATCTACTCCATGCACGTAACCAATCTGGGTGAACCACGTACATCTTGTGTTTGCTTCCCTGTCTCTATCCATTTGCATACTTATCCACACTAATGACTGGAGCAATCTAGCAAAGGTCATAAACTTAACACTTTCTGTTGTACCAAAGTCCTCACTGATTTTGTGCATCAACATTTGGAAGTGAGGTCCAATCTAAGTGTGAGAGTGAGATATAAGGTCTTTGTGAGGAGTATGAGTGTTCTAGAGTTTATCTCTGGAAAGTAAGAGGGTGTCATAGCTTCTAAAATTGTGTCTTTGAGAATTTGTGTGTTGTAATATTTATGTGTAATACAAGTAATTTGTTTACTTGTTTGTCTCTCCAACACTTATATTAGAGTTGCGTACTCTAATTTTCTTGATAATTAGTACCATAGCGGTATGATCAGGGACCAGCTCTAGTGAAGCTTTCGGGAATCGTTTAGAGTTCAGTACTTCACAAGATTGTTGGCTGATCTTGCTCTATGTATCAAAATTCTTCTAGCACAATGGGTGATTTTTAAGTAGTTAAAGGAATTAAGAAGATCAACAACAAAAATTACAACATATTAACAACATGCACGGAGTCTTACCAGCAAGGTCAAGATCTTCAGGAGGTCATTGGCGGTAATGAAGTTATGCAGCCGAAAAAAGGTGCCATTGGCACTTTGCGTAACTAGAAGATTAAAGCAGGAAAAAAAGTGTTTGCCCTAAAGACCACAATTGAAGAAGAATTGTTAGAGCACATAACAAAAGCCAAAACACCAAAAGAAGCATAGGACACCTTCGCCACACTCTTTTTAGGAAGATACAAGGCTACAACTTCTTGGGAACGAACTATTTTCAATGGCACAACAGGACATGACGATTGCTCAGTAATTCCACAAGCTAAAGTCCGTGAAATTTATGAATTAAACCCTACTGTTGCTATCGTAGAATCCAAAATAAAAAGAATAATTATCTATGATTTGAGACTCAAATACCGAAGCCTTGTTGCTGCTATACAAGGATGGTCAACTCAAACATCACTTGTTGAGTTTTGAGACTTTGCTTGCCAATCAAGAAGCTTTGGCTAAGCAAATGGTGACAAGTCGGCAGGTCATAAAAAAGAGGTGAGTTCTCGGTCAAATGGAGCTCCAAAGTATCATGGCAATCATAGTGAATCTAAGAATAATAAAAGGTTTAAGGGCAAATGCTACAACTGTGGAAAGAAGGGCCACATGGCAACGCCTCTTGAATATGTCCATCAATATAATTCATCGTGTTGGTATTGATATCGTTATGAATAAGTAGGCCTGCTATGCACAAAATAATAAAAATACTAATAATCATAATAGCTATTATTTAAAAAATAATTATTGGGATTTGGGGAAGAAGATGAGGAAGAAAGGAAATTAGGAGAGAAGGGTGCAGATCTGGGATTTAACTTGGAATCGCATGAACCCTTGCTCGACGAAGCCCTTCATCTCCCTATGTTCCTTCTTCACCGCTCATTATTTTCTGGGACTTTACGCAACAAAGTCTGAAGGACATTTGTCGCACTCTTCTTCCTAAGCGACAAAGCATTTCGTCGCACAATAACCTCGTTTGACGCACAAAAATTGGTGCCAAATTCTCATTTTACCATGCATTTTTTTCTTCAGATTTTATGCGACAAATATAGTACGTTGTCAAGCATATACTATTTGCACGACAAAACACTTCGTCCTGCAAAGTTTTTTTTAATTTTTTTTTGCCATGAACATTTGGTGCGACAAACTACTTATTTGGTCATGCAAAGAGGTCTTGGGCGACAAAATTTCCTTTGTCTCCTAAAGCTTTGTTGCCCAAGTAGTTTTCTACTAGTGTACACTTTTACCTGTTTTATTGACACTATAAAGAAGTGCAATATGACTTTTTAAAACGAGTAAAATCACTTTTTTTTCAGAGTGAAAAATAAGAAACTAGGGCACAAAGGGTAGGGTTCATTCTCTCACTAGCAAGGTTCTAAAAGACGTTAGGTGCTAGTTAAGCGACAAGTTGGGGCCTAATGCCTATGTTGTCATGCAGCACCTAGGTGGACTAGGCGAATTTAAGTAAATTTATTATATATTGTATAAATAAGTGTCTATTTGTACTTTAAAGAATACAATACATAAATTATAAAATAAAATGACATATAGACTATAAAATTTAGAACATATTGAAAACACGGGAGCAAGCACATAATTAGTGTTCATCCAAGTTGTTTATACCATATTTAGGGCCTTTGTATTTAGATCTCGTACAAATACTCAGGGGACTTAAATGTAATTATGTAAGAAAGGAAAGGGCAAATATGTAATAAGTGAGGAGTCCTTATTCTATAAAAGGACCCCTCACCCTCACAATTAGGGGAGGCTAATCATTAGGCCATATCCTCAGCCTCTCAGAGCTCTCATCCTCATAGAGAAGCTCTCTCTCTCTCCCTCTTCAACTCTTACAGAGAAATACAATCAGTGTGGACGTAGCCCAAACCTTGGGGTGAACCACGATACATCTTGTGTCATTTACATTTCTTGCAGATTCACAGTCGGATTTACGTTGTTCTAAGACCTCCGGTTTTGTGCATCAACATTTAGCGCCGTCTGTGGGAATCGAAACGAAAAACTATGTCGGTTCTCTTTCAATTTTTCACCTTCACCACGAATCTGCAAAATCATAAAACAAAAAAAGAAAAAAAAAACTCAGAAACCCAGTAACCTTTCTCTTTCTCTCTCCACGCTCACCAATCTACTCCAAATTCTAAATTCTAGAGCCATAATTGTCTCATAAATGGAGGTTTCCTTACAAAGCAACCTCTGGGATAGTGTGGTGGAACTGACCAAAAGGGCACATCAAAAGAGAGAGAGAGGAATTAGGTTTTGTTCTGTGAAGTCCATCCGCCATTGATGATCTCCTTGCTCGCAAATGTAAAATTACGTTTCCCTTGCGCTTCAGCTCGCACTCTTCATCCTCAAACGTAGCCGTCGCCGATCTTCAGCTTCAACTGCTAGTCACTTTCGGTCGTCGCGTCACCGACATCAATTAGCCAAACTTATCTCCGGGTAATATGGCACACAGTTTGCTTAAGAATGTGGAGGCAGATGGTTGGGAACGATTAGATTTTCCCATCATCTGCGAGTCATGCTTGGGAGACAATCCCTACGTCCGGATGACACGAGCTGATTATGACAAGGAGTGTAAGATTTGCACACGTCCGTTCATAATTTTCAGGTGGAGGCCTGGTCGTGATGCGCGATTTAAGAAGTCAGAGATTTGCCAGACGTGCAGTAAGTTGAAAAACGTTTGTCAAGTTTGCCTCTTGGATCTCGAATATGGCTTACCAGTTCAAGTTTGAGATACTTCTCTGGCCATCAGTTCTGACTGCAAGTTATCTCCGGTTCTAAGACCCCTCCAGTTCAGCCCCGGACCCATGACTCTCGTCTCCAACTTCTTTTCCGACGGCGCCGACGACTGCAAGTCCTTCTCCTAGTTGCTCGCCAGAGCCATGACGTCTCCATCATCTACCACCTGTGAAGGCTCAGACAATCGACGAGCTCCACTCGCTGCAGAAAAAGAAGTCGGCACCCACCACCTCTAACAATGGCACTTATGGTGCTGCTTTTGCCATCACCATCTCTGAGGAGGAGCGACACAAGCAGCAGCTCCAGTCCATCAGTGCTTCTTTGGCATCGCTGACGAGAGAGACGGGGCCAAATGTGGTTTGATGAGACTCAACTAAACAGTCTGATACCCCCAAGGTTTCGTCGCACGTGTCGCACCACCACCACTGCTCACCCATGCTGTAAACCTGTAAAAAAGAAAAGCAAAAGATAAGCCTATTATTATGATTTCTTTTGTTTACTAGGTGAAGAGACAGCGGTGGAAAAGAGAAAAAGAGAAAGCAAAAGCAAAAAGCAAAAGCAAAAAGAGAAAAGTAAAAGCAAGGAATAAACACCCCACCTGAATTATGTGATTTACTTTTCTTGTTTTTGAATGATGTAATTTATTTTTCTTATCTTTCAGAGACATTTGTATAAACCCCATCAGAGGGTAATAAAAAAAACAGCAAAGCCCAAAATAAATGGGCTGGAATGTTATGTGGAGAGCGAAGGCCCATAAGCCCAAAATGGCACCAACCAAGTGATCAAAAGACGCCCAGTACTCCACAATTATTCGGCAACCTGCTGTTATTACCACCAACCAGGTGATCAAAAGTATGCCTAGTACTCCAAAATTATTCGGCAACCTGCCGCTATTACCACCAACCAGGTGATGAAATGTACAACCCGTACTCTAATATTATTTGACAACTAGCCATTCATGCTACCAACCAGGTGATGAAATGTACAACCCATACTCTCCTTCATGCCACCAATCAGGTAATCAAAAGTACGCCCAGTACTCCAAATTATACATGAGCATTACTCATGTCATTCATACATAAACATTCATGAGCATCACTCATGACAATCATAAACATTCATGACCATTATTCATGAGCATCACTCATGTTAACATTCATGAGCATCACTCATGACAACATCCATGAGCATCACTCATGTCATTCAACATAAACATTCATGAGTATCACTCATGTCAATTAGCTTCAAAAGCTTCATTTACAGAGCTCTAGCTTCAAAAGCTTCATTTACAAAAGCTCCAGCTTCGAAAGCTTCATTTACAGAGCTCTAGCTTCAAAGCTTCACTTGCAAAGCTTCACCTACAAAGCTTCAGTGCAGGGTATACAAATACCACATTCGAACAACCGCCACTTCAGCCTATACATGGATTCAATTTGAAGTCTGCAGCTAACAAACTCTATTGACCGAAGACTTGAGGGACTACATTATGTACCATATATGTATTGAGAAGCGAGCCCTTATTCTATAAAAGGGACTCATTCACCATCATTAGAGAGCATCAACTCTAGCCCATCATTCATGTATTGACGAGTGAGCCCTTATTCTATAAAAGGGACTCCCTCACCTTTAACGTCACAAGCCGAGCCAACCAAGCCAACATAAGCCACGAGTCGAGCAGCCTCGCAACATAGGCTACTTCTAGTTGAGCATCATTACAGATTGAGCACCGCCTCATATCGAGCATCAGTTCAAGACAACTTCTAGTTACTTCGGCCCACACATGGACTGAATTTCAAGTCTCCAGCCAAGAGACTCTCTTGACTGAAGACTGGGACTACTGTTTATACCATATTTAGGGCCTCCGTATTTAGATCTCATACAAATACTCAGGGGACTTAAATGTAATTATGTAAGAAAGGAAAGGGCAAATATGTAATAAGTGAGGAGTCCTTATTCTATAAAATGACCCCTCACCCTTACAATTAGGGGAAGCCATCCTTAGGCCATATCCTCACCCTCTTAGAGCTCTCATCCTTACAGAGAAGCTCTATCTCTCTCTCTCTTCAACTCTCAAATATGTTATAACAAAGAAGACACTTTCTGGAATTATTAATACAACATGTATATGATCTCATGAACGGAATGCCATTACTTAGAAACGAGAACCAGAGATACCATATGCTCGTACTAATTCCAAACTCCACATATTGAACATGTAACAATCAAGATAGAAGTCAAAGGGTTGTAACGGGGCTAAGGTATTGACTAACAAAGAAAGGTAAAGATAAACAAAAGTTCTTAAAGCGATAGTAAGCAAGACAAGCATGGCAAAGTAAAAACAATACATAGAAATGTTAGAAAACACAAATCTGGTTGTAGGAGCCGGAGGGTCCAAGGTCTCTTTATTCGAACACATGGGTTGCCTTCTATGAAGCGTTTGCTTTAACGTCTTCCAGCTGGACGATACCTCCATTTAAGCTTCACTAGGGCCAATGGCATGGAGGGGTACATCTTCCACGACATGCTCCTCAAAACTTCCATGCATTGGATCTATGAACAGAAGGGGATAGTGATCCTTCCTGATTGTGGCGTTGAGCTTCCTAAAGTCAATGTAAACTCTCCCACCAGCTTGAATCTGATTGGGCACCTGAACGAAAGAAGGTAACAACCTATTAGTTGAAATGGGAATTGGAATTGGAATAAGTGGCTCACCAATGTAGTGCGATGAAGACTCTAAAGTAGCAGTAATGTCAACAATTTCATAAGTGCTCTCCACCAGATTGGGTATTTTGAGGGCAGCGGTGTGTCCCTTGTGATCCACTTCAATTCCCTTGTCGATGGTGGTTCGAAATACATCATTCTTGATAGGTGTTGAACGTTCATGCCCTATATTTTTATTCACATCAATGGCACAACAAGAACGAACATCATTAGAATTCTTAACAGATTCAGAAACATTAAATTTAATCACATCGCCATGAAACTCCATAGTTAACGCTCTTTTGGCCACATCAATCTTGGTTTGGGCTGTTTTCATGAATGGTCGTCCAAGTAAGATTGGCAATGGTGGAGAGTGGGTTGAATCTTCCATCTCAAGCACATAAAAATCTGCCGGAAAAATCAAATGGTCTACCTGCACCAAAACATCTTCCAAAACTCCTTTCAGATATGCATTAAATCAATCAACCAATTGAATAATGACACCATCATTTTTAAGCTATCCTAGATTCATAGATGCATAAACAGAATATGGTATGACATTAATGGAAGCATCTAAATCTAGCATAGCATGTTCAAACTTGTATTACCAATAACACAAGGGATAGTGAAACTACCTGGATCTTTGCATTTAGGTGGCAGCTTTCGTTGCAAAACTGCAGAGACATTTTCACTTACATGTACCACCTCTCTCTCCGGAATCCGCTTCTTTGTTGTACAAAGCTTCTTAAAAAACTTAGCGTACTTTGGAACTTGCTTTATAGCATCAAGAAGCAGGATATTAACTTGCACTTTCCTGAAAGTCTCTAGAATGTCTTTTTCATTCTCTTCTTTCCTAGATTGCATAAACCTGCCAGGGAAAGGCACATTTGGCAGAATAGAGTTAGAAGGAATAGAATTTGAACCAAACTTACCTAAATTGGATGGCTTGGGGGTCTTAGGGGGCTGCGGCAAGGGGTGTTCTTCCTTTGCCATGACTCTGTCCAACTCATCGTCTTCTTGCAGCAGCTTTTCGTCCTCTTTTTGGCTTTGTTTAGACGTTTTTAAGTTGGTTCCAATCTCCTTGCCACTTCTCAAGGTGATAGCTTTAGCCATTTCATAACCTCATTTTGGATTGACAATGATTAAACTAGGCAGTTTACCTTGTTCTCTGAATTGTCCAATGAATTTTGCCATCTGCTCTATTTGATTCTTCAATTCGCTCACCTCTTTGGCTTGATTTTGTAAACCCTGAGTCAAAAAGGTTAGTGCTTGAAGATTTTTTTCATTATCCATTGACGAACCTGAATTTGGTTGGGATTGTTGTGGGGAAGATTCTGGTGGCTGCATAGGTCTTGAATAAAACTCCTCAGGTTGCTGCCAAAATCTTTCTTGTTGAACTTGTTGAGGTTCCCTCCACATAAAATTTGAATGATCTCTTCCACCTGGGTTGTAAATGTAGGAAAACAAGTCGTTCCTTGATTGATTATAGCCTTGATAACCCCAAGCATTAACACTACCCTAACCTCCATTCTCAATTAATTGAGGATGTTGATTAGTTTGATATCCTTGCCTAAAGGACACACCAAATATAGCCACATTTTGCATTGCAGTCCTTTTGATATACTGCGACAAAAGAGAAGTAAGATTCGCCATTTGAGCTTGAAGATTTGCAATTGCTATGTCTTGCTTCTTTAGTACCTGAAATCAAAGAAATAAACCTAAATCAAATATCAAAAGAAAAATAAACAAAAAACAAAGGGATTAGCAATTTTACTAATCCCTGGCAACGGCGCCAAAAGATGTGGTAAAAACTAACACACAAATTAAACCCTCTTTTAGATAATTGTAGTATGTGTAAGTCGGGATCGTTCTAGGCTGGGGATTAGGAGGGATGCTAATCTACACTAACTTGACTCAAAAACTAAAAACTAGACTCAAATACATAAAACTAAGCTAGACTGACTCAAATAACACAAAACTAGCACTAAGGGGTGTTTTGGATGAAAATTGAAGTAAATTGACACGAAATACTAAAGGGGGATTTGTTTGGACGAATTTTAAACTAAAACTAAGTAGGTTGCAGAAACAAAGTAAGGGTGATACGAAACTAAGGTAAATTAAGAGGTGAAATGCTAGTTAGAGGGTCATTCTCCACACATGACACATATGCATACAAATCGATTTCCAATTATTATTCCTATAAACCATGAATGACAATGCCCCAAATTAATCGTGAAAAGTACAAATTAACTTTCAGATTTTCCTAAATTCATTGAATTGGACTCAATGACGCAACCAAATTATTCTTATCAAGTTCCCTATATGAACTGCATGATAGAGATACATATCAAAGATCATTAAGTTATATGAAAATCATAAGCATTGACAAGGCATTTGTAACTATGAACTGCATGATACTCATGCCAGGAATTTACTTAACACAATCATGACTAGTGACTTTTACTACTTGCAAATGTAAGTTCTAAACGATTCAGTGAAATTCCCTTATATTCTAGCATCAAATCCTTGCATGCAAACTAAGTATGCATCCTTAATCAACACACAAGAACAAGTTCTCAATAAAACAGATAAATAAATTGCATTCACGATTTATGAAACAATAATTGGATGTAATCAATTTATATAAAACATATGATCATGGCTTCGAATTCACCTCTAGCTAAAACGAAATTAGTTCCACATGTTTGCAATTAAATGAAACCAATCTAATTTAAACATTAAACTAAAACTAAGGATAGAAAGAACCCAGGAACGCTCCAGCACTCCAATGGCCTTGGATGGCAGGTCACGGCACAAAGCTCTTCTTCTCCTTCCTTCCTTGCAAAGCTGCAGCACTCTTTATATTTTTTTATTCTAAATTTCTCTCTAAAGCTCTCCCCCTGAAAACTGCGGTAATAACTTGTATTTACAGGCTAGGGCAAGGCCTACTTTGTGGTGGAAAAGGATTAAGTTATTTGCAGTGTTTTAGGACTCCTTAAATCAGATTAGAAGTGGTTGAATGTGATAAGGAATCCCCCTTGCAGCTGGAGATAAGGTAAGGTAGGATTAGCATATGATAAGATAAGATAAGATAAGGTTGAGATAAAACAGGACTGGATAAGATAAGGTAAGTTTGGATAAGGATAGGATAGGATTAGATAAGGTTTGCTAAGGATAAGGTTTCCCTTTAATTTCTGATTCCTTGTCTCCCAAGCCTCACTCTTAATTCCTCCAGATTGTAGCACATTTCTAGCATTAATTAAACACCAAAAATGTCCATCCAAAGTGCTCCCCACGCATACTATCCAATCCAAGTCCAAAACTGCTCCAAATTGCTCCATTTAGCCATTTATTGTCATCTTTGCCAATTGGACATACAAACACACAAAAATAGCTTAAATTACTATAATAAACAGAAAATAACTCACTAAATGCAAAGAAACAAGCTAACAAAGTCGCATAAATATACTCCTATCATTGAACTAATGAGAATTTTAACAATTTTGCAGCTGATAATGGTGGTGGTGGCAAGCCATGCTACTACTTCACTGCCACCTCAACTTTACCACTGGAACTCCATTTTTCTAGACACACTAGTGCCAAAAGCTCTCAGTCAACTTGTCCAACTTGGTTTGTATATCCAATCTTTGACTCATGGAGCTAATCCTATCATTTTACTTATACGAAAGAAAAAAGAACAGAAAAAAATGATTTGATTCTTGTGAATGGTATTTTAAAGGAATGGGAATAATTGAATGAAATTGGAGTTGTATCCATAAACACTAGTCTTGAAACATGTTATGCATGTGCATAGGAGGAGGTCATTGCTGGATAGGGAAAAATTAGGGAGTGGGAGAGAAATTGGATACAAAACTGAATTGAATTAATACTCTTGGCATTGGAAGAAAATTAATCATTTAACCCTCTTTGGTTCTCTTAATATGAAGAAAGTATATATAGATAGTACAATTATTTTGAAATGTATGTACTAATCAAATGAACCATCACAAACTATTAACCGTCTGCCATTTTCTTCCCTAGAGCGAAATTGCCTGGGTTCAAAAATAGAAAGTCTAGCTACCTGGCATGATCACTTGGCAATGTGTTTCCCCTGTAAGAATAATTCAATAACAGATAGCATGATATCCCGCTAGGTATAATAACAAAAAAGAATCTCATAATAATGGGATGTTTCCTTCATGAGAAAAACTAGACATATGACTATATATATATATATATATATAAACAGATTACTCATAAGTAGCCACATAACTACATAAGCGGTCAACTACTCTCCTCACCTGAGTCTCTCTATCTCTCATTCATCCCCTAATCTTAGTAAAGTTGTAGTATCCAATGGGTTTTGCACCTGGAAAGAGGGAGGAGAAAGAGAATAAAATGAGGTTGATCTATGAGAAACAGTGATCGTCATAGCCAATGGAGCCGTAATTTAAAGAAGTTGAGGTTCTACCATAAACCAATTGGTAATATGGAGAATAACTCAACCTCATAAACCCATGCAAGGACATTCTCCCATCAATATGGGATTCATTCTCAATACATCTCCTCAAGTGCTGCCAATTTTCAAGCCTAAGTATGACAAGTCTTAAAACATTTAGTGTTGGACACTAAAACAAACACATATGTGCTCGAAATGGTAATTGATTAAACTGAACAATGATCAAAAGGGATTTCGAACATACATGTCATATGAGAGAGCTCATGAGTTGCAATATGCAAAGTAGTCATCTGACCTGAGGCATCATAGTTGTCTGATGTTAGGTCTTTGATCTTTGACTATGTCAAAGGCATTTGAGAGTGTCCACGAAATTGTTGGGGTCAAGCTACCTAGTCATGTAGGCATGTGAAAGGACAACAAGGGATCTCTAACCTTCCATGGTGAAAGGAGAATACTTTGAAATATGATTCAAGAGTTTTTGGCCAAAGCATATGAATATGACTTAGGAGGAATGTTTTAAATCATATTCAATTGAATCATATAGAGAAGTATCACGTTGGATAGTAGACATGAAACAAACTATCACTTAAACAATGTGATCAAGAGTATCCCAGGATGGGTGACCCACTGGCTTCAGGTTCCATGGGAACTCTGAAGTTAAGCGAGTTCACATGGGAGCAATCCCAAGATAGGTGACCCACTGGAAGTTCTCGTGTGAGTTCCCAGAAACAAAACCGTGAGGGCATGGTCGGGGCCCAAAGTGGACAATATCGTGTTAGGGTGGAGTCAAGCCCGAGATGTGACAATTTTCATTTTGTTTAGTTATATATAAATCAATTTTATGAATCCAAAAACCAATTGTGTAAGTTGATTTCTTAGTTAATGTGATTGATTAAGAATTGGGTGATTATGAACCAAAGGCCTTAATAATTGAGCTATATGATTGGCCGCTTAACATTATGAATGATGGCTTAAGTAGTTTAGATTTGAATGTAATTTGATTAGTTCAAATGTGATGTAAAAGGGCATATGCCCTTCTCTTTATTTCAAGTATTCATTTTTGTTCAAATGCATGCAAATTGGAACAATTAGGTCCAACTAACACTTTAATTAGATTAACTAAAATCAACAACTACCCACCTTAGACCCAAGGTCCAACACTAGGCTCGTGTTGGATCAAATCAAACGGTTCATAATCATCCTACTACCTAAGATGACTATATAGT
This sequence comes from Malus domestica, assembly GCF_042453785.1. Lineage (NCBI taxonomy): Eukaryota > Viridiplantae > Streptophyta > Magnoliopsida > Rosales > Rosaceae > Malus > Malus domestica. Next base: position 15,107,194 of record NC_091665.1, on the reverse strand, counting down.
CCATATGAGGATGCTATGCATGCGTTAGTAGTTCCATATAGTCTCGCTCGTTTCATCAAAATATTGGGAGTATTATATACTACTAATTCATATAAACTTGGACCAATGGTTGTGATAGGCCCAAGTCCTTTTAATAAGATTAAAATGAAATTGATGTAGCCCAACACTACTCCCTCAAAACGAATATTAAGTTGGTAAGCGAGAGATGCTTTGAAGATCTTTTCTTGGGCCTTCCACCTTAGGGGGGGTTCAATTGTTTGTAACTAATACACGGGCTTCACCCTATCATGTGGAAGTTCAAAGTATATGCTTACACTCAGGAGGAGTCCATATACATACATGATGTGGTGAGGTAGGCAACGAGGATGACCAACATCTATCCTTATGAGGCTATTCTTAAACCCCTACAAGAACTAGCATGGTGGGAATGACTTAACTAAGTGCAATGGTGCCAATATTATATCATTGTGAGGCACATTCTCTAGAGGCCAAACTAGATGGGTAATTACAAGAGTTGTAATTGGCTAAAGCGTTATCCTGTCATCATTATTGTTGCTACCCAACATCATATCATTATGAGGTGGGCTTGGTAATGGTGAGTCTCCCATACCCCGCTAAGGGTTCAAAATAACTCTTTGATTCCATTTAGAGGGATGTGGATTTGCCAAAAATAGTGGGTGGTGCCATTTGACTTAAGACTCGATCAAGTAGTTTTAAAAATCAACAATCTAATACGATTTATGTTACATTAGGTAGCAAACTGTTGGAAGTATGCCCACAAAGCCACTCATTTGATGTAATAGCTTTTGGAATACTTATTGTTTTAAACTATTATATGTTTAATGAAGGGCAAAACTTATTGTTAATCACTATTTATTGTATTATGTGTTTAAGCAATAACGGAATCCAAGGGATGTATTTAATCTAAGAGAGAAGTGATCTAAGTAAGTTAGATTAACAAGACCTTTCTCATATGTTCATTCCTAAGCCATAGGATTGCCAATTGGGTATTGACAATCCGTTAAGGTTAGTATGTGTTATGTTAACTCAAGCGTGAGTATGACTAGTCTCAAGTCATTTAATGTTGGACAATAAGACAAACACATAGGTGCTCGAAGGGTAATTGACTACACTGAACAACAATCAAAAGAGAGTTCGAACATATATGTCATGTAAGAACTCATAAGTTGCAATATGCAAAGTAGTAATTTGACCTAAGGCATCATAGATGTCTAATGGTTAAGTCATTGATCTTTGATCATGTCAAAGGTATTCCATCGAGAGTGTCCACAACATTGTTGAGGTCAAGCTATCTAGTCATGTAGGTATATGAATGCACAACAAGGGGATCTCTAACCTTCCATGGTGGAGGGAGAATACTCTGAGATATTATTCGGGAGTCCTTAGCCAAAGCATACGAATATGACTTAGGAAATTTGTTCCAAATCATATTCAATTAAATCATATAGAACAATATCACATTGGATAGTAGACATGAAACAAACTATCACTCAAACAATGTGATTAAGACTATTGTATTAGAGAATGACCGTATTGCATTGTAATTGTTACTGTATAGGTTCTCCAACCACTTCTACTTAGCTTGGGTGGCCATAACATACTGCTAGGTGTCACTCATGGTTTATGGAAGCCCTGAAGATTAGCAAACACTAATCTTCATCAAAGGGAGAATTGAAATGTAGTTTAAATTCACAATCGATCGTTAAGAGTAGCAATCACCCACTACCTCGCTAATTGGAACCTAATGGATCGTACACCGAGTAAGGATGAAAGTGAAGAAATATAAATGTGATGGATACGCAATTAAATGGTTTAATTGAGAATGGTCAAGATTAGTTAATTAGTTAATTAATTATAAGAAAGGTTCGTATTGTGCTTTCAAGTTAGTTTCGGGTCTCGAGGCCCAAAAGGGTTTTGGTCTACAAGGGCCAATGAGTTTAAGTTGTGTGACAACGAAAACTAAATAGAAATTAACCCAAATACAAAGTCAAAACTGGCCATAGGGTGAGTGGTAGCAAACTTGGGTTAATTGCAAGTTTGCCACTCACATGTGAGGTGGTATAAAGGCATCTTTATAGCCATTCTCTCACTAGGGTTTTCTTAAGGCAAAGAAGAGAAACTTTTTCTCTTTTTTCCTTATAGAGGTCGGCCTTCCTAGGGGAGTTTACTAGCATCTAACTTCCTCTAGGTAATCCATTTCATCTTCACACCATCATCCTTGGTGTGGAGACTTAGAGGTACCAAACCTTTGGTACTTTTGGAGTTCCTTTCCTCACATCCTCAATGATCAAAAGAGCATCAAAAGGGAAGAAAATCACAAGGAAGATCTAAGTAGCTAGGAGGTGACTTGAAGGCCATCCACTTGGGTGAATCCCTTGTGTAAACAAGGATGAGCTTCAAGGATAAAGAATCTCAAAATCCTTTCTTCTCGTTAATGTTGTTAAAGAGTATTGTGTTTCACCATTCACTAGGCTTTGAAAGTCATGGGTTTTAGAATTGTTTTTTAATGCATGCCTACTTTAAAGTGTTATTAGTTTGCATATGTGTTCAAATGTTCTCACATGTTTTTAGCTAGGACAAAATTTTTCCTTCACAAACGACATGCCTAAAATTACACCTATCACAATACTTGACAAAATGAGCCTTAAAGCCAAATTTCCTTGCTTGGTATCATCACATTGAGAATGTCTCAAAGGTGAATCACATATTGTATGTGCTCAAGCAATCTCCTCCTCATGTACCTCCTATAAAACTAGCTTCAAAGGAGTGTCAAAGTTATGCCAGACACTATAAGGATGACTTACAAGTCAAATGCTTAATCCTCACTTAACTTAGTGAGGATCTTAAGAAGCTACATAAGCACATGGACACTTCTTGTGCCAAGGTTGATAGTTTGTGTAAGATGCATGACATTGAGACTAGTAATGTACGATTCTCAAATGTTTGTAGTTTATTGAATGCCAAAATGGCAAAGGGGACATCGGTCCAAAAACATGGACAAAAGATGGAAAGGATCTTCCAAGATCTTGAGAGGTTAGGAACTCCCATCGATGGGAAAATGGCCCAAAACTTTTTCCTTGCATCTCTCTCGGATGATTTCACTAAGTTTATTGTAAACTATGAAGTAAATAGATTCAACCATTCTTTTTTCTGAGATGATTGACATGTGTTGTGAGTTTGAACAAAGTTTCAAAGGTGACAATGAGAATGAGAATGCAATCACAAGGAAAAGTTTGCATAAGAAGGCAAGAAAATCCAAAGGAACATGCTTTCATTGTGGAAATGATGACTGTTGGAAGAAGAAATATAAGGTGCCTATTGTGAGCCTTGTGACATGAACTTTTGAAGAGACTATTTTTGTCATAGAGAGCGCTTTTACAGTGAGCTTCAATTCCTGGATTTTTTATTTAGGCGCTAGTCAACATATCTACAATTTGTTGCAGGGACTAACAGGGAGCAGAACATTGCACAATGGGAGAAGATTGTGCAAGTTGAGAATACACTAAAATCTCTGCAAAAGTAGTAGGCACCTACATGCTCAAACTGCCCTAGGGGAAGTCTTGGAACTTAAAAACTGTTTATATTTTCCTTCTTGTATAAAGAACTTAATATCCATCTTTATGCTTTTGAGAGATGGGCACTCAGTATTGTTTGAGAAAATGAGTTGTACTTTATGCTTGAACGGTCGTATTATCTCCCATGGTAACATGATCGAATGACTTTTTCACCTCGAGAATAGCAGTAGGATGCACTGTATTAAAAGCAGGAATACCTCAAACCCAAAAGGGCAAGAGAAGAAGTTTACCAAGAAAAGATGTGACATTGTAAACGTGGACATGTGAACCTTGATAAAATTCGTAAGATGTCGAAAGATGAATATTTCCGCCCATTAGGTAATGGTCAAATGGGTACTTGTGAATGCTGCTTGAAAGGGAAGATGTCCAAATCTTCATTCACTAGGAAAGGAGAGCGTGCCACTGAAATTCTAAATAGATTATTCTATCGCTGTAAATAAAGCCACGCGGGAATAACACACACATAATAAATCTGTACACTTACTTTTACCTTTTTTCTATTGCCGCACCCCTCTTTCAATTAAATAAGCTACAACAATTGCAACAATTCTTATATTTTTATTTCCGTTATTTTAAAATTATAATTTTAAATTTCTTCGTCTAATATTTCAAATACTTTTTTGTTTATGGCCAAAGTCTGTGTGGAGAGAGAGAAACATAAAGCAAAGAGGCCTCCTCCGTTGCATCATCTCTCTCTCATTCAGACTTTCCAGTTCAGCTTCTTCCCAACCCATCCTCTGCAGAAGCACACCCAAAATCCACCACTTCAACTAGATCCATCTCTCCAACTTCCCCTACCAGCTCAAACGACGTCGTCCAGCTCCACCATTCCCTTTCACGGAACCCTCGTCTTCAAAATTCAATCAATCCTTCAATCTCTCGTCTCTCGGGGCAGAAACCCAATCCCCAATTCGTCCCTACGTGAATTCCCTGCATGCGCGTACTGCCTATTCGGGTCGATTTCAAAAAAAAATTTACAGTAAGTTTTCGATTTTCTTGCTTGGGGGGCGATAAATAATCGATGGAGGATTGCTTGGGCAGCGACGAGGAGTACTATTACTCCGATCAGGATTCTCTCGACGTCATCGAGAATGAAGACTCTGATCTTCCGTGGATTCTCCCCAAGGGGCCCACTACTAAGGTTTTCCGATTGCTTTCTGGGTTTTCAGCTCTTTCTAGCAATTAATAGGAGTTTAATTTCGATTATTTATTCCTAATTTAATGGGATTTCATGGTATAACTGTAATCTGTGTGTTTATTTTTTTTTTCTTGTTTTGTTTGGGTGCATCGTGCATTAATATGTATGTTGTTTGTATCAATTTGGAAAGACTTACCTTTTTTGTTGTGGGGTGTATGGGAATTCGGGTTACTTAACGCTTTCTTAACAATTTTGGTATTCTTTTCGATATTTCATATGATTTTTGTTGTTGCGTATTTCTTTCAAATAAGTTTTAGCTCTGTTTACTTATTTGGGATTTTGATGGTTTTTGTGTACGGTTACAGGTGATCACCAAAGAATCTCTTTTGACTGCGCAGGTAGGGAAAGAATAGTCCTTACTGCTCTGCTTGAAATCCTCGCTAATTTGTCGTCACTGTCTAAGATTAATGTTTCAATTCGGCTGTGTTTTCTGCAGAAGGAGGATTTGCGCAGGGTGATGGACTTGCTATTCCTTAGGGAGCACCATGCCAGGACTTTACTTATTCATCATCGCTGGGATGTTGAGAAGCTTTTTGCGGTGTATGTAGAGAAGGGAAAATCTTGGTTGTTTGCGGAAGCAGGTGTAACTGTTGTTGATCATCAAGATCTTGACCCATCGCCCCCCAATTCTCCAGTAATGTGTGCTATTTGTATAGAAGATGTACCTAGTAATGAGACGACAAAAATGGATTGTGGACATTGCTTTTGCAACAGTTGTAAGTACTCTACACTTTTTTTGCATTTCTGAATGTTATCATGTTTATTCTTTTAGTGGATTTGTACAATTATTAGTATGCAATTCATCAAATGGCTTTTTTTATTTTATTTTATTTATTTATTCTATATCGTGTATTATACATATGTAGTAAGTAAAATGTGCATACATATAAGGTCTTTTTTGCCACGTGCCTTATTTTCTATCATGTAGCTACTGTCGTAAATTTAACATTCTGTATCTTATTTAGGCTGGACAGAGCATTTCGTTGTAAAGATAAATGAGGGTCAAAGTAAGCGCATTAGGTGCATGGCTCACAAATGCAATGCCATTTGTGATGAAGCTGTTGTCAGAAATCTAGTCAGTAAGAGGCATCCCCAGCTTGCTGAAAAATTTGACCGTTTTCTTCTTGAGTCATATATTGAGGACAATAAAAGGGTTAAGTGGTGCCCGAGCACTCCTCATTGTGGGAATGCAATACGCGTGGAGGATGATCAGTTTTGTGAGATAGAATGTTCTTGTGGTCTGCAATTTTGTTTCAGTTGTTTATTACAAGCTCATTCACCATGTTCATGTTTAATGTGGGAGCTTTGGGCCAAGAAGTGCCGTGATGAATCAGAGACAGTTAATTGGATCACAGTTCATACAAAACCTTGTCCCAAATGTCACAAACCTGTGGAGAAGAATGGTGGCTGCAACCTTGTGAGCTGTATCTGTGGACAAGCATTTTGGTGAGGGTTCTTTTTTTTCCCCTTCATCTTGCTCCCTTCGGTTGATGTATTTGTATTATCTTGTTTTCTTGTACTTTTAACGTTCTTTGTAACTTGATGCAAGCCCTTGCTAATTCTGGCTTGACAAATGTCAAAAATGAGCAAAAATTTCCATTATGGGTTTGATATCTATTGACTGCTTTTGGAGGGTTGAAACTGACTTCTACGTTCTTTACTCTTGATGCCAGTTGGCTATGTGGTGGAGCGACTGGTCGAGACCATACATGGTCAAGTATTGCAGGTCATAGCTGTGGTCGGTACAAAGAAGACAAAGAAAAAAATGCTGAGCGGGCAAAGCGGGATCTTTACCGGTATATGCACTATCATAACCGTTACAAAGCTCATACTGATTCCTTTAAGCTTGAAAGTAACTTGAAGGAGAGTATACAAAAGAAGGTGTCAATTTCAGAGGAGAAGGACTCAAATCTCAGAGATTTCAGCTGGGTAAACAATGGACTCTCCAGACTTTTCAGATCAAGGAGGGTTCTTTCATATTCGTACCCATTTGCTTTTTATATGTTTGGAGAAGAGCTGTTTAAGGATGAGATGACAGAGGAGGAAAGGGAAATAAAACAAAATTTGTTTGAGGATCAGCAGCAGCAACTTGAGGAAAATGTTGAGAAATTATCCAAGTTTTTGGAGTCACCTTTTGATCAATATAATGAGAATGAAGTTATGGATGTAAGGATGCAAGTGATCAATCTCTCAGCAATCACGGATACCCTCTGTCAGAAAATGTTAGTGTCTGAAAATATCTCGACATAACTCTCTACAACACATAGTTATGAATGTGTTTGTGCATACATGTTATGGTCATTAACACGTGTTTTTTAAACTGTATGCAGGTATGACTGTATTGAGACTGATTTATTGGGCTCTCTACAACTTGGTATCCACAACATAGCACCTTACAAGTCGAAGGGCATTGAGAAGGCATCAGAACTTCCTGTTAGTTGGGTCAATAATGCCAATAATGCCAATAATGCTGATAAAGGTCCAGCATTGCATTGTGGTACAAGTGGTAAAGTAGATTCCATGAATTCTTCTGCCTCGCTCGATGTCCTAATTAACAAAAAAGAATTAAAACTATGGTATTTGTAAAGAAAAAAACTCGGTTGTATACCATTTAATATGTTATATTCAAACATCTGAGCTGAGCTAGTAGAACCTGTCAACTTTTCATGTGTCGCTATTACGGTATACTCAGGAGCTCAATTGCATGCTGAAACTTTATTATAGTTATTATGATCATTAAACAATCTTAGATTATATATTAGGAAAACTAATGAAAAGGGCTTGAAAACTTTGAGTTTTAACGATAAGGACAAAATAAAGGGTAAAGTGAATAGTACCACAATTGACTTTTTAGTGTAAAAATGTGGTTTTTTGTTAAAGTGAACAGTACCGGGAGCTTTTCGTTAAAGTTCCCTTATATATTTGATTATGCCTCTTCTTACTTATAATTCACAATACAACTTGAGCATGTATCTTCATCAGTCGATAATGTTTTTGGTATATCTAGCTATAGCTCAATATAATAGTCATCCCTTATTTGCAATGGTTATATGTTAGCTTTATGATCAGTTTTTTTGCTGCTTAGGTAATGTTTTAACCTGGCCAATTGATATAAAAAATTGAACGCTTTTTTTGCTTCTTCTGTGGTCAGCTTCTTTCACCTTTCTTGTAGTTGTATAGATTAGTGAAAACTTACATCTGATTGGAATCCCCTTAGAAAGATGAGAACTTGGACCTTTTTTTACAGTGGGTAGCGGTTATCAAATATTTCCTGTCTTTTATCAGTAGCTCTTCCTACTAGCATCACATCATATCGTCTTGGCATTGTGATTTTGTAATTTTCAATTGGATAGACTGTACTTATAAAACCTTGGTCTGCAGCAGTCATCATTAATTTTTTCAATGAAGAAAAGCAGTGTAATATTATGTGTTCTTGGTAGTTTTTAAAGAAATTTGTTGGGGGTGCAAGCTATAGATGGTTCTTTTCTTTCGTGTTCAGTTTAAAGAAAAGTTTCATAGTATTGTCTCTTGTATAGAACATGATGGATGCAAAACAGAAAATTCAGGCTAACATGTGTAAGATTTTACTGATACACTTCTAATGTAGGAGGATCGACGGAACTGGAACAAGCTTCAGGTTTTGGAAGTTCAGATGAGAGCGGATGCTCCTCTCGGAAGCGTGCTAGGAAGGAGGGTCTTGGAGGTGGTTTTGATCTAAACTTGCCAGCAGAGGTTGACAGATCTGATTCATGAAAGCTGCATGCTTCATACAGAAAAAGGTGTACAGTCTCTAACGTAAGACCCTATTTTTCTACGATGGTATCATTATTATTAAACACTCAAGTGCTTTACGTTCTAAGCTCCCAAGTGCTCTGAGTTTTCCCCATTCTTCCTTGTGTTGCTATTTGTTTCTCGTGGAAGAGAAATTTGGAGATCCTTGTATCTAGATCCATTTCTTTTTTTTGAAAATATGTATTTTGTAGATATAGTTTATGGGGCGGGGGCTATTCGGGGGAGCTAAATTTGTAAATTTTCCAACTGAAATTTGAGCTATTCTTAGTTATTATCTTGGGATAATATTAAAAAATTTTGGAGACTGGAAATACTTTAAACTCTATCATTTGTATTAGGAGGTCGTTTTCTTGTTTTTTTTCCTTCGCCTTTTTGTTGTGTGCAAATTCTGAAAAGTCACTAGAAAAGCTTTCTTTCAGGAATGATTTTTTTTTCTTTCTCTAGGGACAACTAGTGGTAAATCATAGTTATCAACCCCTTCCAGGCTAAGAGAGGCTATGGAAGATTTCACTCTGCCGTGGCCATAGCCAAGCAGACTCACTAGCTTAGACCCGGGGCCTCCCACATTCATGTAATTGAAGTGAAAACATATGCACTTTGCATTTGGTTGGTGGCAACCAACTCAAATCCAACAACCACTTTGGATTGTGTTTTGTAAGTCGGTATAATTCATAACCCGAAGTAGAAGTCGGGCAAATGCAGGTCGGAGAATTTCCTACCAGAACAAGTTAGGTATCTATATTTGTTGTATATTCATTTACCATGTCTTAATTTTATTGGTTGCAGTTCAAGTTTGTACTTGTTCAACTTCATTACAAGGGGAAGTTATTGAGCGTCGAACGTAATGTCATGTGTTGTTGGCAATTCACTCATATTGTAACACATGTATATTATTAACCTAATTCAAATTTTCTATTTTATAATACTACACCTTGGATTAATGAAATATCAGCCAGTTCCCTTTGCCCGCAGATATTATATTACGAATGTGACACTGTGTGGCCGCGTCCGTCACACCTGGTGCTAATAGAGGAATACGTAAAGATGAAAAGTAAATTACTAGACCGTGGTTCAACCCACTAATCCACGGTGGCATTCGTTTCTCTTTATTTGTTTGCATTCCTGTCTACCTGGTTTGCTTTCACCTCCAAGCAGCCCAGCCCTGTACCGAAACGCCCAAAATTACGAGGACCGATGGTGCAAAATCAGGTTCAAACAGTTCATTGATGGTGCAAAATCAGAGCCATCTGCTTGACCCAAATTGCATACTGAGTCGCTGACTAGTTTTAAAATAAAAAATTAAATCCAAGACGGATGTCAAACACGTCCTTGGATATGTATCCTCTGCCATCCATATGTTCGAATATCATAAATAACGCGTTTAATATTGAATTAGTGCACCCTACTTTTTGATGTAGGAGTGTGCTATCCACACACCCTTTTTTATTTCTCACACATTCTTTATTAATTTCTGTCCGTTAATCTTCTTCAATTCATTCGATCCGAAGGTTGAAAATTAGAAGGATGTGTGAGAAGTAAAAAAAAGGTGTGTGGATATCACATCCTGATGTAAATATACTGTTGTATTAAAAAAAAAAAAGAATATAGGTTCCAAACAAACAGGCCAGGTCTGGAATACAAAAGTTCGGGCAACCAAGCATCTCTCTCTCACTGTATCCCGCTTCTTCCTCGCTCGTCAGCATAGCAAGATCGTAAGTGCTCTCCCTCGTTCTGTTTCTCTCCTTCATGCGAGTTGCCTGTCGATTTCTCCGGAATTTTTTTTATTTCTTGCTGATTTTTTTTTGTTTTTTTGGAGCTATCTGATTGTTGTTAAGATTGGAATGAAGAATTTAATTTTTCTGATTGTTTGGATTGTTTTGGCTTTGGTCGATGTTCCGGTTTCTGGGTTGGCTATTCGGCGGTTTTTTTTCACCATTGCGGCACATCACCTTCACTTTGTTAGTGGAGGAGGGTGGGTGGCTGTTCTCCCCAAGAGGGATTGTGGGGATTAGGGGTCTTAGGGTTTAGAGGGTTTAGGAGCCATGGAAGGCCAAGAGGCCGATTGTGATTGCAAGTAAAATACTGGGAAATGCAGATGGATAATGGTATTTCTTTTTACTTGGAGATTCAATTTTTTGGGCACATGAAAATCCCGCTTCTCTGTTGTTATACAATGAATTTGATATGGCATGAAGCAGTGAAAAGATGAATGGGCAGAAAACATATTCAAGAGAACATAAATGCAAAATTTTCTTTAGAAACTCCATAAAAGCTTCATTTTTAGTTTATTTTAAATTTGTAAGGCAAACTCTAACCAGACTTTATGGATACTAAACATAATGTTCTATGATAAGATTAGGAACGTGTTTCTGGTTGTGGCTTATTTGGACTTGTGCTCATTGTGTGTTATTTTTATGTACTGTTAAAGTAGAGACTTTCATACTCAGTAGTGAGATCGAGTTAGCTGTCTCAGCAATTTGGATTATTACGGTTACCATATTATGCTTATACTCTCGGTTCAATGTTAATTACTGCAAGTTCTTTATTATAAAAATTATTTGGACACGCTTTCATTCTTCCCTAGCTCTTGATTCACTACTAACATATGAAATCAAACTATATTTGCTTCCCCCGCTTTGGTATCGAGAGTATTTTTATCTCTTGAGGTGCTTATACTGTATACAACTATCTCATTATAGCATACAATAAGTAGCTGCAGGTGGTTAGTCAAACTGTATATCATCTGTGCCTTAATATTTTATCACATTCTTAGTCCCTGGAAAGAGTTCTATAAACATTGTCCTTGTTTTGTATTCAGTAAGTTGCGCCCCACGAAAGAGAAGAGAGCTGATCCTCAGTCTGTGAGAAACAGAAGGAAACACTACCATGAATGCCCCAGACCGATATGAACGGTTTGTCGTTCCGGAGGGAACAAAAAAGTAATTCTACTTTCTGGAAAAAAATTTAGCTCCTTTTTAGTATAAATTTTGAATCCTAATTTTTTTTTCTTCCTATTTGCAGGGTGTCGTATGAGAGGGACACGAAAATCATAAATGCAGCATCATTTACAATTGAGAGAGAGGACCACACCATTGGCAACATCCTCCGCATGTATGCAGGCCTATTCCTTTATTTCAAGTTCTATTTTGTTTTTAAACATTTTGTCATTCTTAGATCAATTGTATAAGCTTAACCAAACCCTATTTAATAATTCCTTTTGAAAATTGCGACATTCAGGCAGCTACACAGGGACGAGAATGTTTTGTTTGCCGGCTACAAGCTTCCTCACCCCCTTCAGTACAAGATTATTGTCAGGGTTAGTTTTCCCAATTTAATTCTCTATGATTATTTATCCTCTGCCAAAAAAAAAAAAAAAAAAAAAAAAAAAAAAAAGAGAGAAAGGAAAAATGCTAATCATGAAATGAGATGTAGAAGTGCTCATATAATGTTGTGGTTGTGACCTGAACCAGTAAATGGTGTTTATGTAGATTCACACAAGCAGCCAGTCTTCACCAATGCAGGCATACAACCAGGCTATTAATGATCTTGACAAGGAATTTGACCATTTGAAGAACGGTTTTGAGGTATCGCTTTTTGATGCTTCTCCTTCTCAACGCTTGCTTTAGTAAAACTCTCACCTAGTGTTGGTCCAACTAAATAAAGGCATTGGGAATGCTTTCGAGATTTGAAATTTACCTTTACCTATAGCATTTATGAGATTTTTAACATTGTGCTACTATGGAGCCCTTTTCGTTTAATAATTGGTGTGGACTTCAGTGTCATGGTAGTTTAATTTGGACCGTATGTCAAATGAACTTACTATCATGTTTATCTAATCATAAGTCTAGAGGACAATGATTGATATCACGCAGCTGAGAGTATAAGATTATGAAATTGCTATCATGTTCGACATAAGTTCTCAAATATTTTAGAACAAACTAAGGCATAAATACGAGGGGCTTACTATGTTCTCGTTTTTCTTATGAAATATCTGAAAGCATATGAGGTTCATGTGAAAGGATATGATTCGTTTTATAAGGCTGTTAAGTAATATCAAATGTGTCGTGAATTGCGTACCTAGGAGTACAACGATGAGTGCATTTACATTTCTAAATCCTGTATGCAGGCTGAAGTTGCAAAGCATTCAGTGGAGTACTAGTACGCATTCCGGGATCTGTAAGGAGGCTTGTTTTGACTGTTCATGCTAGATAATCATTGTACGTAACATTAACTGCTGTCTTCTTTAACTAGGGATCAAAGTACTTTGTGTGCATTTTGATGTTTGGCTGTCTCGTGAATGTTTATTGCTAGTTATGAAATGAGAACAGGATGAAGGGGCTAACAGTTTCTTGAAAACATGGTGTGCATTGCTTCTTAGCATTACTCGTAGTCAGTATTCACGAATCACGAGATACAGTAAATGTACAAAAGGCACAAACACATGCAAAACGCCTTAGGCGTGGTCGTCTGTATGTCATATGTTTTATGAATTATGATGCACAACACGTATATGGTACGCTGTAAAGGGTCGGCATGTTTTATAACCCTTTTGCTGCTGCTCGGTTGTGAATTCGCCATTAGGGACTATTTACGCCAACGACACTCTCGGTGGTAAAAAGTTGTGGAGAAAATGAGTGGAGAAAATGAAAGTAATCAGTGTGAAATTCAGTTGTGAATTCACCATTTAGGCCTTCGTCATACCTAATCAAGATACTATAAACGTGATTTGTGATGGATAGACAATTACATTGAAGGAATCGAATCTTAAATATATCTTAATCCTAATTCATTGTTTTACCCTACTTTCCGACCTAGGCTAACCTAAGCAAGGGGAGGGCAGGGCAGGGTTGATGTGTGGACAATGTCTCGACCCAACACCAACGGAATCTTATACAAGCACGTTAATCGACAATTAGTTAATGTGCATTGAATGACTTTTTACGTTTGGTGTATTGAATGATGTGCACTTCTTTTTTAATGAATGGGCCTTAACACTGAGTGATATAAATATTGAATGAAAGGGATTGAAAATATAAAATCGAATAGTTATAGAAATTAAATTTAACGGCTTAAACATTCGGAGCACTTAGTGGTACTGAAGCCGGATCCCAAGTCCCAAGTTATGTATATTATTTGTGGGCTTTAGCTGGGTGTTTATTTTTGTGCCATGCCATTGTATTTTAAAATGGAAAATATTGTCCGTAAAATGAGAGGCAGGATTAGAAGAAGAAAAGGCAGCCCCCTAAACCAGGTTTAGAATTGGGACGATGCCTCATTGGCTTGACCTAAAACAAAACTACATTTGGTTTTGTTGCCGTTCCTTGTACCCGGATGAGGATCCTCTCTAGGTCCTCTTTGTGATGTTCCTCTCCGGGTTTTTATTTTTTATTTTTGTTGTTGTTGTTGTTTGTGAGGATTCTAGCGTTCCTCACATTATATCCATTTATTGTATATCGAGTGGTTAACTTTTGTTAAATACTATTTGTGTTTAATTTTAAATAAAAAAATTCAAAATGACTTATAACCGCACAATGTACAATAAATGAATAGGATGTGAGGATCTGGATGGGGTCCAAATCCCAACCCTGTATGTATTTCTTCTAGGTTTTGGCGCCCCACACTCTCTTGGTTTTGAACTAGATTGCTAGTTGCTGCTCAAGTTATTCCTTTTATCTAATTTCATTGGAAAATATAATCTTACTAATACTTAGACCTGGCAGTTTTTGACACGACACGAAAACGACACGAAAATAACTGGTTTCGGGTCAACACGATAACTTATCGGGTCACTATCGGGTGACCCGTTAAGAACCCGTTAATAACAGGTTCTTAACAGGTATACACGCGGGTAACACGTGGGTAACCCGTTTCGACCCGTTAAGAAAAAAATTATTTTAATAATTTTAAAGTTTAATTACTAAAAGATTTATTATAAAATACAATAGTCATATTAATATATACAATATATTCTATATTAAATATATAGTTTTGTATTATTGTTCTATATAAATTATAAAAAAATAAAAAAAAGGTTTAGTCATTATTTATTTTTATTATGAGAGTTCCTTATTATCATTACTAGGATAAATTTTACATAACATATTCTTGTCCAAAATTAAAATATACTAGTATAGTATTTGTATATGCAAGAACTAAGAAGACATACATACAAGTATGAAAAATGTGAAAGAATATATAAACACTCGTGATTTATCATTATTCCTTCACGAATAGATAATTGTTACACTTATATTATCGTTTAGATTTTTAAAATCCTTCAAACCCTCATGAATAATGTTTTTTATTTGAGGGCAAAATTAATAAAATTAATAATAATTATTGTAGAAGTGTAAAAAATGTAAAAAAATATATATACAATCACTCATATATAAAAAATGTAAATACTTTAAATTAAAGATCAAATTTATTCATTACATTCTTATAGGGTCGAGGAGTGTATATGTAAAAAATCATCAAAATGTAAATACTTGTGATTTTTCGTTTATAACCGTCGAAAACTTTTGTTCCGTTACGTAATCTCTGAATGTTTGTTTTTTACCATTTTTTACGTTTGCAATCTCGGAATGTGTACAAATAAGTTTGACGGTTGGATCGTTGAAAAAAGTTTCGTAGAATGCATATTGCATCAAAACGGTAGATTAAACAAACACTTAGAGTTAATATTATACTTCTATTAAGTATAAAATAAGTTTTTGTGGTATCCACTAGTGTAAATACTTTAAATTAAAGATCAAATTTATTCATTACATTCATATAGGGTGGAGGAGTGTATCTGTAAAAAATCATCAAAATCGGAGCTAAAATAACCGTTAAATTGTGATTTTTTGTTTATAACCGTTGATAACTTTTGTTCCGTTACGTAATCTCTGAATGTTTCTTTTTTACGATTTTTTACGTATGAAATCTTGGAATGTGTACAAATAATTTTGACGGTTGGATCGTTAAAAAAAGTTTCGTAGAATGCATATTGCGTCAAAATAGTAGATTAAACAAACACTAAAAGTTAATATTATACTTCTATTAAGTATAAAAAAAGATTTTGTGGTATCCATTAGTGTAAATACTTTAAATTAAAGATCATATTTATTCATTACATTCTTATAGGGTCGAGGAGTGTATCTGTAAAAAATCATCAAAATCGGAGCTAAAATAACCGTTAAATTGTGATTTTTCGTTTATAACCGTCGAAAACTTTTGTTCCGTTACGTAATCTCTGAATGTTTGTTTTTTACGATTTTTTATGTATGCGATCTCAGAATGTGTACAAATAAGTTTGACGGTTGGATCGTTGAAAAAAGTTTGGTAGAATGCATATTGCGTCAAAACAGTAGATTAAACAAACACTTAGAGTTAATATTATACTTCTATTAAGTATAAAATAAGTTTTTGTGGTATCTACTAGTGTAAATACTTTAAATTAAAGATCAAATTTATTCATTACATTCTTATAGGGTCGAGGAGTGTATCTGTAAAAAATCATCAAAATCGGAGCTAAAATAACCGTTAAATTGTGATTTTTTGTTTATAACCGTCGATAACTTTTGTTCCGTTACGTAATATTTGAATGTTTGTTTTTTTACAATTTTTTACGTATGCAATCTTGGAATGTGTACAAATAAGTTTGACGGTTGGATCGTTGAAAAAAGCTTGTTATTACGAGTGTTTATATATTTTTTCTATATTTTTTTACACTTCTACATTAATTAAAAAACTATTAAAGACTTTAGGTAAGCGAAAATATACTTAAAACAAAATTGCGTTTTTATGTTTTGGATGTGATAATATGGAATGTATATACTTATTTAGTATTATGTTTTTCATTTGATTATTTATTGGTTTAAAATATATTTTCCTTAACGGGTAACGGGTCGGGTCATATTACCTGTTAATATTATCGGGTCGATTTCGGGTCGGGTCATTTTACCTGTTTATTTTAACGGGTGTTACACGACACGACCCGTTAAGATATCGGGTATGACACGAAAACGACACGAACACGGAAAACACGACACGAATGCCAGGTTTACCCTCCTATTTATGTGGTCACGATTAAGCCACGTCAACATCTTATATTATTATTTCTTTTTGTTTTATTATTTTTATAAAAAAACAATATAAAATATTGACGTGACTTAACCGCGACCACACAAAACAGAAGAGCACGGGGAAGGCACCAAAATGGGATGGCAGACAATCCAAGTCCTTTCTATTTCTTCCCATCAGAGTTTATACTGTTTCACATTTTATATATATTTTTTTATGTTTATCTCGGCAGCTATGTTTTTTTTCCGTTCAGGTACTTATCGATTTCTCAAAGTTTGGCTTCTTCTGCATTTAATGCCGTTTTACTGAATTTTTGGAAGTGGACAAGCAAAGTTTTGATCTTATTATGCAGGAAGAAAAGTGGGAAGGTGATAGTAATCTGAAGCTGTTCAAATTCATGGAGGGAGTTTCAAAACACAAGCGTTCCAACTAGGGATGGGCACCGGTTATGGCGGGCGGGTAACAGCAGTTATTTACCTATAACTGTTTTCATACCCGCATAACCGTTTACCCGTTGGGTAATTGCCTAAACAGTTATACCCATACCCATAACCGTTTATAAACGGTTAACCATACCCATAACCGCATACTCATTTAACTGTAACCGTTTAATACCCATTTACCCATTTACCATTTTTAACCCGTTTATCTTTTTTTTTTTTTTTTTTTTTTTTTTTTACCATTTCCCCTTTTTCACCCGTCTACATGTTTTTTAACAACTTGAAAATTTTAAAAAAAAATTGTTTTCTTTTTGACAATTAAACACCGTTATAGGTATATTCATCACACATTTCCGTATTTTAATTTTTTAAGTTCTTATACTTTTCCAATAATTGAAATAATAGTTTACGGACGATATTTCATGTAAAACCGTGGTGGCTATGTCTCGGCATATAAGCATATATATGTTACAGACATAATCAATATGCACTTGTAATTAGCATAGTGTAAAAAAATAAAATGATGCATGTTGGCAAGTGCCAAACAGTGTGTGGCTTGCCAAAAAGGTTTTATGCTTTGTAGGCTTGTATTAAAAATTGGAGCAATAGAAATATAAGTTATTGAGCACATCATATAGGTTTTATGCTACATAAATCATGCACTATAGTCAATAGCATTCATCTAAGTTTTGTCTGATAGGGAACATGGTTTTTGTTAATTTTACATATATAAAATAAATAGGTAAACGGTTACCCATTTATAACCGTGGTTAATATCCATAACCGCTCATTTAAATTTCGGGGGTAAACGGTTATACCCATAACCGTTTATTTATCTAAACAGTTACCCATAACCATAACCGTTTAATTTAAATGGATGGGTAACCGCGGTTACCCATAACCAATGGGTATTTGCCCATTCCTAGTTCCAACAGGTAATTTTCCATTTTCTTCTTTATTTTTCTTACCCTTTTTTGAATTCCAATATTAGTTTACCATTTCCTTCTTCTGCAATGTAGATACCGGTCAATTTGTTTTAACTGCAAAAAGATAACAGGAAAATAATTGTTTCACCATATAAGTTCATCCTTCAGGCATTTTCTGCAAGCAATTTCCATAAGTTTTTTTGGTAATTTTTCCAATTGGACATGCAATTTCTCTCAAAAAATGAACTGGTTTTTTACCAGGAGTGAGAATCCAGTTAAAAGAAAACTGAAAACTGTAAACGAAACAGTTATCAAAGGGTCTCAATTTTCTTCATTCCGTATTCTAACAACTTTTCTTTACTGACAGTGAACCAGTTAAAAGAAAACTTGAGAAAGATGAAGTGAATAAAACCCTCCAAGCTCCTGACAGATTGAAAACGATAAGAGGTTTCTTTTGGACGAGGATTGTCAGCCCTCCACTTCCCGTGCCCTCCTGTTTTGTGTGGTCACGGTTAAGTCACATCAACATTTTATATTGTTTTTTTCATATATATAATAAGACAAAAATGAATAGTAATATAAAATGTTGAAGTGGCTTAACCGTGACCACACAAACAGGAGGGCACGGGGAGGACATCGGAAGTGGAGGGCAAACAATCCTTGTCCGTTTTTTTTTTAATGTTTTATTTATTTATTTATTTTAGAATTTTTTCTTTTCCACTAGGGTGTCTCAATAGGACAAAATGTCAGATTCAGTGGTAAAAAAAATCTCTTAATCCTGTTTTGTTTCATAGAATGAAATGGGAAGATATTTTGAAACTACGAATTTTGACCTTAAAACTTGTTTAAGTCAGGAGCCAAATATTTCACCTTATACAAGTAAGATATTCTTTAAATTAAATAAATATGTATAAAAAGATATGTATGTGCATCCAGTGATTTATAGTTTCCTTCTTTTGTAGATTTTGGATCTTAGAAAACAATTACAGGACCAATTTTTGGTACGTCATGATTTGGAGAAGGCATTGAGTTATCGGCCGTTATCACCTGATGCTACAACTGAAAACTCACTCCCTAAGGTAGGCTGTTATGTGTCCTAGATGCAATTTATCAGTTCAGGTATGCTGCCTTCGATTCTGAGTCTCCCTTTGTGTGAAATTCCAATGTCATTATTTGGGTTAATATTTGAACTTTGAGCTGGAGGAAGAGAAGCCCAAAAGGAAGCCCAGAAGACATGACTCTGCCTGAAGGCCCAACATCAAATCCATTCGCCCAGCCCAAGGTAAAGTGATGATTCCACATTAAATACAAAGGCTAGTAGCTTGAAAGAAGTGACATTTGATGGAAATCAGCCTACTCTCAGCCCAAAAGCACTTTCTGAATGGCAGAGTACATAAATTACTGATGAGTCACTACCCCTTAGTTGCTTTCGGGCAAGAGCCAAGTTGCAAGTAGTCAGGCTAATTCAGCTATAAAAGGAGGAAGAAGGCCTAGAGACAAAGACACTCAACCAATCAAACAAACAAATACACAAACTCTGCTCAAGCCAGATTTGCATGCGAAGCTGTAGTCAGCCCTTAACCTCAATCCTTTTCAAGATCATCCCTCACAAAAGCCATATTTTGTCTAGTTTAATAGCTCTGCTACTCTTTCAACCACAGTAGTATCGATTCTCTTATGTTCAACCTGCTCACCATTCACTCTTTTTTTCTCCCCAAACCTTTGTACTTATAAAGAAGTGACGTTGTGCAAGATTCAACTTTGCCTGACAAGGTTAAATCTAGCCCGACTCCTTTTGTTTTGTTCCTTACTTAATAGATCTAGTATTAACATGTATCTTCGATATATATATCCAAGTTATTTCCAATCTTCTAGTGGTTCAAAGCGTATCATTTGGGCATTACTATTGAAATAAAACCATTCAGCCAGATTTGGATATTCGCTCTTTAAAGCATACAAGATGAACAAAAGTCCTTGACTTTAAGGCATAAAAAAGAACTTAATGTAAACTTAACCCATCTACGATAATCATTTGATTACAAGAAGTCAGAGTAACTTGGGGCCTAAGTAATTAGCTTAAATACACTTGTTTTACATCTGCCATACAGAGATGGCAGTGGCACGCCTAAGCACTTAAAGTTAGTTTTGATTGTGAGCTTCCAAGTCTATACCTAAGGCTCTGCAAAGGCACCTTTTCAAAACTAACTTTGTTCTCCTCTTGCAGCATTGTAACGAGCAGGAGATCGACAATCAACTAAAGTGCCAACTCCTCGAGGAGCTGTGTGCTCGAGCTAAGAACGCCCACCAGTGATATTCCTGCTCGAACATAGTTTTGGCACGCCGAGTGGGACCAAATCTTGTATGCCAAGAAGGCGAAAGAAGGAACAAACCTTCGAATGGGGATCAATGCAAAAACTGCCCCACTCACACTAAGATCTAGCATGACAAATCTCTTCGAAGATTTACAAGGACCTATCTTGACAGAAAGTCTGACCTCTTCTGAAAAATCAAAGGAGAGGGTTACAAAAGAAGATCTACAAGCTACCCTGATGACTATCTTGAAAAGACTGGAGAGAAGTACTCTAAATATGGAGAGAAACTTTGGGGGAGCTAAAGAAGAAATGGACAAAGACTGTTCCATAGATCCACAGAATAGGTCAAATCAGAAGCACTATACTCCAGAAGATGATAATGTTGGAAGGGCAGCAAACCAGACTAGCCCCACGAAGGAACCAATTATGTCCTTATTCCCTCTACTAAAAGAAGAAGGGGATAAGGAAAAGAACAAGGAAGAAACCAGAGCCAGCCAGTTAGCTTTGAATGAGATCAAGAAGCCCGAAATGTCTGACCCCTTGTCGTTTTCATTGAATAACAGAGGGCAATACAAGCTAGAAATAATGCAAACATTGGGAAAATCTCAAGCTAATACAGTAACAGGTGCTGATCCTTTTCTACAAGCCCTCGCGAACATGATCAATTTAACATGGGTAGAGAAAAGGAAAGAAAAAGCCATCGAGGAAGTAAGAGCTGAAATGCGACAAATTGATAGGCCAACTGAATGAGCTATCAAGCTACTTGAAAAGCCTAAGGCAACAATAATCAAAAGAGTGGTTTTGTGCAATAAATGTCAATGTGAGTGCGAGCTAGAAGTACCAGCTGCAGGAGCTATCCTCGATCAGGAATTGATCAAGAGAAGAGAAATAGAAAAGCAGGAATCCTGAAGATGTATCATGTGGGTAGATAAAAAAGAAACCTCTCGGAGCGTCTTCCAGAGGTTGGGAGGAGACTCTTAACCAAAGAACTTGTCAGAAGTGTTCAAAAACTACAAAGCTTCAGAAGAAGTAGATGACAAGAAGGCCGAAACACCAAGGTGGGTAGACGTAAGGTCACCTCAACCAAGTTATGCCAGTGATGTTAGAATAAAAGAGAAAATAGTGAACCCAGTCACTAAAAAGAATGTTGCCTGACTTGGGTAGAGATGGTATGTAGTTGGAAAGGACGGAAAGCCCGTTAAAGATATGAGAACTTCCATGATCAGGAGAGTCCAAAGGCAACATAAAGCTCACATGAACTCATTGAAAGTCCCCACCACCTTGGATACCTCTAAAAATGGAGGGGTAAACAGGGTACCTGATGAAGGAAAAAATCAAATTCGTTGGAGAACCAAGAAGGAGGTAGAGAAAGCTAGTAGCAAGACTGAAGGGGAAGGAAACCATACGCCACCGAGCTTTCACCCAGGAAAATATAGAATCCTAAGAAGGGCTCAGGAGGATATGGTAATGATGCCAACACCTAAGTGGAACATAGAACCAAGCTGTTTCGGAACAATCTCGCTCGAGAGAGGAATACCCTCATTAATATTGGTTGATACACTTTGTGAAAGCCTAGTACAGGTGCAGAACTTCGGCATAACTTGAGAAGAGGCGGTGCCTTAATTGATATTGGCTGAAGAATCACAAGCTTGGTTAGATGGGTTTATGAACCACATAGGGGGCAAGGAGGGAAATGTACCTGGACCCAGTGACTTCCACGTAAACATGACATATGTTTTATCAGCCATGTTTCGCGCCGAGCATGATTAACCTCCTGTCATGGAAGGTGATTACCTGGCAACAGAACCCATGATGGCGCATGTTAGCGTTGAGAATACAAGGCAAAGAAAACCTAACCAAACTGGATTGCCCAAAACATCAATAAAGAAGCTTGAGAGGATATACTAGGATAAGATGGTTTTTGTCCGCCCAAGTTCAAGCCTGGCTAGCCATCTCAAGCCCATATATGTAACTGCACACCTGGAGGGAATACCTTTCAAAAGGGTCTTGATCGATGGTGGGGCTACAGTTAATGTGCTGTCATACAAGCAGATGAAGAAGATGTGTAGGAGTAAAGAAGATCTTATTCCTACCGATCTTACAGTTTCCAGTTTCTCCGAAGCCATCACCAGGACACATGGGATACTGCCGTTAGAGGTGGACTTAGGATCAAAACAAATTATGCTGGCTTGTTTTGTTGTGGACAACACTTCCACTTATGGAGCTTTGCTAGGTAGAGATTGGATTCATCAGAGTCTCTATGTGCCATCTACCTTACACCAACCAGTAGCCGTCTACCATGAGGAAGGAGAAGCATGACTTGGATTCTGCGAGATGATAGAGGTTGAATCACGGCTATTTCTCCCTACAGCCAACATTGCAAAGCTTTTAGAACAAGGGCTAGCTCTTACAAGGGAAGAATGTGATCGGCCCTATATCATCCCGACTCCTCAGCACCTTTAAATGTCAAAGCAGAATAGGAAAAATCAAATGATTGCATTCAGGTCCTTAATAAAAAGACTGTTGGTATATGGGAAAGAGAAAAAACAGGAAAGGGAAAGCTCATCCGAAGAGGAAAATGAGTGGAGCAGGGAAGCCTCAAGTAGCCAGATGAATAAAGAGGATTGTTTTGGGAAAGAGCTAGAAGCAGCCATCCATATAGCTGAGTGTATATATGACTTGGACGGGCCGGAAGAGTTGCCTGAGAGTCTAGAGCTGGTTGAGTTTTTGTGTGCAAAGCCTGATAAACCAGCCCCAGAGGTGGAAGATCCTTTAGAGACCATCGATCTAGGAATGGAGGACGATCCAAGACCTATACAGATCAGTGGTTTGTTGAAAACTGAAGATCGGGCAGGGATTGTTAACTTGCTGCATGAATTCAAAGATTGTTTTGCTTTGCATTGTTGGAAATGTGCCCTAAAACCAATCATGTGATGATACTTTACGGACATTTCACATGTTAAACTAATCTAGTTTAATATCAAGGGCAAAGATTATTGTTTTAAGCCGTCTCATATAAATGTTATATGCTTAAACGATAAGTCCAAGGAATATGTAATTAGGAGAATGTAATTTAAACAAGTTAGATTTATGAGACCATTCTCTTTCGTATACATATCCTAAACGTTCCTGATCATAGGATTGCCAATTGGGCATTGACAGTCCGTTAAGATCAGTACGTGCTGTGTCTTCTCTCATGGAGAGTGACTGGTCTCGAGTCATTGGTGTGATTGACACCAAGACAAGCATGTAGGTGCTCAATAGCGAATGAGTCCACTGAACACGATCAACGAGGAGTTCTCATACTCATGTCACATGAGAACTCATGGTTGGGATAATGCAAAGTAGTCCTTTGACCTGAGGCATCATAATTGTCTTGTGGTTAAGTCCTTGATCTTTGACTATGTCAAAGTCACTCCATCAGAGGGTGTCCACGGCATAGTTGGGGTTAAGCCACTTAGCCATGGAGGCAAGTGAATGCGCAACAAGGGATCTCTAACCTTCAAACCGTTTGAGGGAGAATACTCTATGATATGATTAAGAATCTCTAGCCAGAGTATGAATAAGATTTAGGAAGTCATTCCAAATCACATTCAAGGTAATCATAGAAGTAAATGAATCACATTGGATAGTAGACATGAATAAACTATCAATCCAAACAATGTGGCCAAGAGTATTGTATTAGAGAAAGACTGTATTGCATTGTAATCCTAAACTGAATAGGTTCTCCACCTCTTCTGATTAGCTTGGGTAACCATGACATACTGCTAGGTGTCACTCATGGTTTGTGGAAGCCCTAAACGTGTATAATCACTAAAGGGAGAATTGCAAGTAAGTTTCAATTCACAATCGATTTGAAAGAGTTCTAATCGCCCACTGCCTCGCTAAAAGGTTCCTAATGGATCATACACCGTGTAAGGTAAAGATTGAAGAAACAATGGAGATGAGTAAGAATAATTAAATGGTTTAATTATTTATGGCAAGGATTAATTAATATGTTAATTAATCAAACGAATAAAGTTCGTTAAAAGACCTAGGGTTAGTTTTGGGCCTTAAGGCCCAATAGGCTTCGAACGTCAAGCCCATTGACTTAAGTTGTATGACAACTTAATAACTAAATATTCACAAAGGCCCAAACAACCCAATAACACCCTATGGCCGGCCATATTAATAATGGAGTGGGTTTTGGACTTATTACAAGTTTGCCACTCCAATGAAGGTAGGTATAAATATGACTTTATAGCCTTTTCTTCATTAGGGTTTCTTTTGGGAGAAAAGATGAGAAAAAAAGCTCTCTTTGCTCTCTAAGAGGCCGGCCACCCTAGAGGAACATAGCTAGCAATCTTACTTCCTCTAGGTCACTCATTTCTTCATCAATCCTTCCTTGGTGTGGAGACTTAGAGGTTCTCAACTTTGAGAACTTGGAGAAACCAATTATTCCATCCAAATCCATAGAGCTAAGAAGCAAGGAATGAAGGCCCTATCTCTTGGGTGATTATCATTTGCTTATGCAAAGAGGAATCAACAAAGGTATAAATTTCTTAACTCACTTTGTTTTGAGTTGAGTCTTGGTTCACCTAACTACTAGGCTTTGAATTTCATGGGTAATGTTTTGTTTTGAGTGCATACTGATAGGAGCATATTTATGCGCCTTAGTTAGTTAGTTCTTATGCATTTATGTTGTGTTTTCTTAGTTAAATTAGTCTTTTAAGCTATTTTCATGTGTTTTCAGGTTTTAGAGACAAAGTGAGCAAAAGGAAGCAATTTGGAGCATTTTGGAGCAAAATTGGGCTAGAATGGAGTTCATGCATATGTAGCACAAGGGATGGACGAATTTGAAGGATTGATGAAGCTAGGAATGTGTTTTGAAGTTGAAGAATTGAAGATACAAAGTTTCCTAGTTGAAGTAGGAAAGGGCTTAAATGAAGGATTCCTAAATAAAGAAGGATTCCTAATCAATGTAGGAGTCCTAATTGAAGATGGATTCCTAGACGAATGAAGTTTCCTACTCAAGCAAGTATTCCTACATGAAGAAGAAGAATTAAAGCCAAAGAATCAACTCAAGAGAAGGATCTTATCCAAAACCTCATCCATAACCTTATCTTAGCTTATCTTATCCAAACAAACCTTATCCTATCTTATCTTATCCTAATCCTAAATTATCCACATTCCAGCCACTTAGGAGGGTTTCTAACTAGATTAGGATGCTTAAAATGAGATTTCTAGAAGACCTAATCCTTTCCTACAAAGGTGCCACACCTTATCCCTTGTTTTTCTAGAAATCAGCCACAAAATAACCTTTCTAGAAGGCCTTATCCCTTCTCCTACAAAAGTGACGCCCCAAACCTTTCTAGGACTCCTAGAAACCTGATTATTCCTTTCCCCCTTGGTTTCTAAAAGCCTTAGCCTTTTCCTTCAAGGATTGTGTGTTATTATCCTATACAAATTAGGCTTTTAAATCCTTTTCCTTTGCTACATAGGGGCTGCGAATTTCATCCTATAAATACCACCCTTTGCTGCACCATTTAGTCACCATCCTCTACCATATTTTCACTACACCATTCACCCAAACATACCTTGTGTGCCGTGAGTTTGCAAGGAGAAGAAGGAAGACAACTTGGAGCCGTGCATGCCATTCAAGGAGCTTGGATTGTGGAGCGTTTCTAGGTGTTTTCTATCTTTGTTTTAATGTTTAAATTTATTTATCTTTGTTTATTTGCGAGTATGAGGAACTAAACCCCCCTTGGCTAGGGGGGGATTCGAAACCATGATTATGCTTGCTATATGATTTGATTACTTTTAATTGCGTTTCATAAGTTGTGATTTCAATTTGCTTATCTATGTGAATTAAAACTTATTCTTGTATGTTGATTGAGGGTCGACACTTAGTTTGCATGCATGAATTTGATGCTAGGATATAAGGGAATTTCACCTAATCGTTATGAGCTTATATTCACAAGTAGTAAAGGTTGTTGATCACAATCGTGTTAAGTAAATTCTTGGCATAAGTTTCATGCAATCATAGTAACAAGTGCTTCGTCAATGCTTATGGTTTTCATAGAACTTAATGATTCTTGCTTGTATCTCTATTATGCAATCATGTAGGGGACTTGTGGGGAATGCTTTGGGTTGTCGTATGCAATCATCCAATTCAATAACATTAGGAAAATCTGAAGGTTAATTTAAGCGGACCTAATTAACTTGGGGCGTTGGGAATTCATGGTTTATTGAAAAGCAATTAGAGATCGTTTTATATGCAAATGTGACATGTGTGGAGATGAACCCCTTAGCTAGCCTTCCATTCACCCATTTAAATCAAATTCGTTTTTACAATCTGTTCTAATTTACAAAGTTTGTTTTGTTTTTAAATTCGTCCAAAACCAATCCCCCTTTGTTTTAAAGTGTCAAATTAGTCAGTAAGTGTTTTACTTTGTGTTTTTAAGTGTTTTGATTCAAGTTAAAACCCAAATTCGTCCAATTTGGTGCTTAGTGTCCAAAACTGCCCAGATTGTGTTTTTAAGGCAGTTTTGAGTGTTTTGGTGCTGCTTTGAGTCTTTTGGTTTGTTTTGGTGTTTTAAAGTTTAGTTTTGCATTCTTTGAGTCTAGTTTAGTGTTTCAAACTTGTTTTTACATAGTTGAGTCAATTCCAAGTGATTTTGCAATCCCTCCTAATCCCCGGCCTAGAACGATCCCTACTTACATACTTGCTACAATTGATAAAAAGAGGGTTAATTTGAGTGTCAACATAATTTTCACATCAAATTTTTGGCGCCGTTGCCGGGGATTAGCAACTTTGCTAATCCCTTGGATTGTTTTATTTCAGTTTTAATTCGTTCCAGATTCTGAGTTTGTTATTTTGTTTCTTATTTTAGGTACTTGTTTATGACTCGGAGTGCTAATCCGGTTCACGAACATATTTTAGACTTTGACGACGATTTTGAGCGTGAGTTGAGACGAAAGAGGAAGAACCCGGAACCTTGTGAATCAAGTGCAAGTTCGGAGTCCGTTTCTGAATTTGAAGAGGAAGTGGAAAACATGGCAGCGGACAACCGAACAATCAAGGAGCTTTCCGCGTCGGGATTGGATAATGCCGCACCCTTATGTATCCAATACCCTAGGGCGGCTCCGGACAAAACTGCCGAGTTCGAATTGAAGTCAAGCTTGTTACATCACATTCCGAAGTACCATGGGCTGTCCATGGAAGATCCGAACAAGCATTTGAAGGAGTTTGAAGTCGTTTTCTCAAGCATGACTCCGGTGAACGTGGATGAGAGCATCTTGAAGATGAAGGCCTTTCCCTTTTCTCTCCTAGAGAAGGCGAAAGATTGGTTGTACGAATTGGCTCCCGGAATTGTCACATCATGGGAGAGCATGAAACGAGCTTTCTTGGAGAAGTTTTTCCCAACTTCTCGAGTCATCCTCCTACGAAAAAGGATAAGTGGAATTCAACAAGATGAAGGTGAGTCTTTTCCTACGTATTACGAACGTTTTAAATCTCTTGTTGCTTCATGTCCACAGCATCAAATGAAGGAGGAGCTTCTTTTACAATATTTCTACGAGGGACTTCTACCAATCGAACGGAAAATGTTAGATGCCTCAGCGGGAGGAGCATTGGTGGACAAGACCCCTACGGCTGCAAATATGTTGATTGCTAATCGAGCGTTGAACGCTCAACAATACGAAGGTGTTGGACAAAGGAGCATGCCACAGCAACATCAAGTCAATGAGGTAAGTGCCACAATCGAACTTCAAAATCAAATGGCTAACCTTACTATGTTGCTTTCTCAGGTGGTGGAAGGTTCAAAAGTCAAAACCGTAGCTTCTTGTGGCGTATGTTCCATGCAAAACCACCATACGGACAAGTGCCCCCAATTGATAGAGAATGGAGGGTGGGAGACACTCAATGTTGTGGGATATGGCAACCAATACCAATCACGTGGTGATCCGTTTTCCAATACTTACAATCCCGGTTGGCGTGATCATCCGAATTTCAACTGGCGAGACCCCCAACAAGGCCAACAACAAAGCGGATTTAGGCAACAACCCCAGGGTTTCTATCAA
Organism: Malus domestica; assembly: GCF_042453785.1. Taxonomy (NCBI): domain Eukaryota; kingdom Viridiplantae; phylum Streptophyta; class Magnoliopsida; order Rosales; family Rosaceae; genus Malus; species Malus domestica. The sequence goes on along the minus strand of NC_091665.1, from coordinate 15,078,805 downwards.
AAGCCGTTGGCACCACCACAAGCCCAAGCACAACCTGCCCAAAGCAATGCAGGTAATTCAAGTGATAATGATAAGATTTTTCAATTACTTACTACTTTGACGCAAGAAGTCCAAACTCAAGCCAAAGAGAGGCAAATCCAAGATAGGAGGGTGGACAACTTGGAGAAGCAAGTGGGACAAATTGCTGAGTTCATAGGGCAATTTCGTGAGCAAGGAAGGTTGCCTAGCTCAACGGTGGTCAATCCGAAAGGTGGATTCGAATCTGCAAAGGCTATCACGCTAAGAAGCGGAAAAGAAGTAGGAACCGAGCCAAAACCATCCAAATCTGCCCCCAAGGAGGACGAGAAGATGCAAATTGAGGAGATGGACCAAGCAAAGGCCACGGCAAGGATTGAGCAATCCTTGCCGCAACCACCAAGGCTATCCAATTCGGCCAATAAGGGTAAGGAAGGTATAATTCAAGTTAATTCTAATGTTATTCCTCCGGATGTACCCTTTCCTAGCAGATTTTTGCAAGCCAAGAACGAAGAAGAGGAACAAGACGTTCTTGAGACGTTTAGAAAGGTGCATGTCAATATCCCTCTCCTCGATGCTATAAAGCAAATCCCGAAGTATGCCAAGTTTTTTAAGAAGCTTTGTACAACAAGGAAACGGATTCGGGAGAAAGAGGTGGTACACGTAAGTGAGAATGTATCTGCATTGTTGCAAAGAAAGTTACCACCTAAATGCAAAGATCCAGGTAGTTTCACTATCCCTTGTGTTATTGGCAATGCGAGGTTTGATAATGCTATGTTAGATTTAGGTGCATCTATAAATGTCATGCCATATTCTGTTTATGCATCCATGAATCTAGGAAAGCTTAAAAATGATGGTGTTATTATTCAATTAGCCGATCGATCTAATGCATACCCCAAAGGAATTTTGGAGGATGTTTTGGTGCAGGTAGACCATTTGATTTTTCCTGCAGATTTTTATGTGCTTGACATGGAAGATTCGGTACACTCTCCATCATCACCACTCTTACTTGGACGTCCTTTCATGAAAACAGCTCAAACCAAGATTGACGTGGCCAAGGGAGCAGTAACTATGGCCTTTGGTGGTGATATGATTAACTTTAAGATTTCTGAATCGGTTGAGAATACTAATGATGTTCGTTCTTGTTGTGCTATTAATGTAATTGATAATATAGGGCAGGAATGTTCAACACTAGTCAACAAGAATGTACCACAACCCACCATCGAGGAAGGAATTGGAGTGAACAACAAAGAGTGCACGGCCCCAACCTTGAAATCATCAAATCTGCCCAAGTGCAACCCTTGTGAATTTGTCCATAGTGCTACCACTTCTTTGCCGTACAAAGGTAAGCCACCTATTCTAATTTCGATTCCCATTTCAACTAATAGGTTGTTACCTTGTATGGTGCAGGTACCAAATCGAAGACAACGTAATGGGAGAGTTCGTGTTGATTTAGAGAAGCAAAACATGACAAATAGAAAGGATCATTATCCCATCCCATTCAAGGACCCAAAGAATGAAGTATTTCGTAGGTTAGGTTGTGGAAACACCCCTCCATGCTGTGGGGTTCCATAAACCTTCAATGGAGCATCGTCCGGCTGGAAGACGTTAAAGCAAGCGCTTCTTGGGAGGCAACCCATGCAACTAAAGAGGACCTAGGAAGCTCCGGCATCATAATCAGATTTGCGTTTCTAAACCCTACTCTTTATTGCTTTTACTTTGCCATATTTGTCATGTTTGCTAGTTGTGATATTTGCTTGTTCTTCTGTGAGTCTATGTTTGAAACATTGAGGACAATGTTTGGTTTAAGTGTGGGGGGGGTAAACAAAGTGTTTTTGTGTCAAATTCGTAGGATTTTACCACCTAACATTTCAAAGGTTGTTTTTCATTGTTTTTAAGTGTTTTTAGAAAGTTTTGATGTGTTTTTATGTGGCTTTACCAAAAAATCCGAAAATTCAAGAAAAAAAATAGAAAAAGTTTTGAAAAAACCCAAAAAGAGTCGGTTTAAAGTTGTTTTTGTGTGTTTGTTTGTGTCTTAGGGTACCTTCCAACACAATGATGAGGATTCGGTTTGTAATTGCATGATTGTTAAAGAGAGTTATAAACATGGATGAAAGTTTGATTTACTCTTTGGTTTATGCTTGGTTGTGGTTATAACTTATGACTTCACATGTAATCATAAAGAAAAAAATCAGTTTTTGTAACATGCTTGAAGGAAGGAACTCAAACAAACGCTACAACCTTGTGAGACTTGAGCCTAAATGTTTATTTGGAGAGTTAAAATATGTGCATTCTTGTTTTCTAAAGTCGTTGCATGATCTCATTATTCTTTGCTTGGTTACTACTTAGAAGGCGTTTCATCATTTAGTTCCAAACACTAGAACTCATGCCAATGTCATTCAAAACATGTTATTGAATTGCATAACACATATTCAAGATGAAGTTGTTTAGTAGTACCACCATAGCCAAAAAGCCTTCATTCCATGCATTTGTTTTTGTAGGTTTAACCCCGTTGAGCCTTGTTTAGCCTATGTTGTTTGTTAACCCACATTATCCTTACCTAGCCTAGATTAGGACCATCCATACCTTTGTTCTTGAAGCATAGTAATAAATGACTCAAAATGAATTCCTTTTGGTCATTATTGACAGAAAATAAGTGTGGGGGAAGTGAGTTTTGTTGTGGGTGTGCCAAAGTCTTGAATGAGGCATGAAAAAGAAAAAAAAAATGAAATTCGTGGAAAAAGAAAAAGAAAAAGAAAAAATGTGAAAAGTATGAAAAAAGAGTTGAAAAGATGTGAAAAAGAGTTCTAAAAGTGTTGATTGTTGAAGAAAGGGTCCAAAAAGTTGCATTTGACCCTAAATATGCATGCGTATTCCCCTTTGTGTTTAAAGTTGTTTTCTGCACTCTAAAGTGAATTCTAAGTGTCAATTTCATTGCTTTGCTTACTATTGTTTTAAGAACGTTTGTTTATCCTTTACCCTTCTTTGTTAGCCAATACCCCAAGCCCCGTTACAACCCTTTACTTTAATCTTGAGTGTTATGTGTTTCAATTTGTGGAGTTTAACATTGGTATGAGCATATGGTGTCGCTGGTTCTCGCATCTAAGTAGTAGCATTCCATTCATGAGATCATATTTAAACATGTTGTTAACTCCGGAAAGTGCTTCCTTTGTCATACATATATGTGAGCATTCGTTTTCATATTTACATCAATCTTCTCACATATAACTAGTATAGGGTGTGTAGTCAGAAATTCTGTGTGAAAATTGAGTGCATATCTAGTAAGGAATTGAGCAAATTCTCTAAGGCATGTTACTACATTCAAAACATCGTTTTAATTGGTTATTTGTGAACTAATAAGTAGTGACTATGATTAAGTATGTGCTTAAGCGTAAAGATGGCTAAAATCTGTGGGAATGATGATTTTTAACATGTCATGTGCATTGGAAATCCCTGAGGCGATTGTTGGAAGGTTTAGGTTGTGTTTTACTCGTTTTGTTTCCTTTATTTACTTTGTTTCGTTTTGTTTTGCTCGAGGACTAGCAAAAGCTAAGTGTGGGGGAATTTGATAGGAGCATATTTATGCGCCTTAGTTAGTTAGTTCTTATGCATTTATGTTGTGTTTTCTTAGTTAAATTAGTCTTTTAAGCTATTTTCATGTGTTTTCAGGTTTTAGAGACAAAGTGAGCAAAAGGAAGCAATTTGGAGCATTTTGGAGCAAAATTGGGCTAGAATGGAGTTCATGCATATGTAGCACAAGGGATGGACGAATTTGAAGGATTGATGAAGCTAGGAATGTGTTTTGAAGTTGAAGAATTGAAGATACAAAGTTTCCTAGTTGAAGTAGGAAAGGGCTTAAATGAAGGATTCCTAAATAAAGAAGGATTCCTAATCAATGTAGGAGTCCTAATTGAAGATGGATTCCTAGACGAATGAAGTTTCCTACTCAAGCAAGTATTCCTACATGAAGAAGAAGAATTAAAGCCAAAGAATCAACTCAAGAGAAGGATCTTATCCAAAACCTCATCCATAACCTTATCTTAGCTTATCTTATCCAAACAAACCTTATCCTATCTTATCTTATCCTAATCCTAAATTATCCACATTCCAGCCACTTAGGAGGGTTTCTAACTAGATTAGGATGCTTAAAATGGGATTTCTAGAAGACCTAATCCTTTCCTACAAAGGTGCCACACCTTATCCCTTGTTTTTCTAGAAATCAGCCACAAAATAACCTTTCTAGAAGGCCTTATCCCTTCTCCTACAAAAGTGACGCCCCAAACCTTTCTAGGACTCCTAGAAACCTGATTATTCCTTTCCCCCTTGGTTTCTAAAAGCCTTAGCCTTTTCCTTCAAGGATTGTGTGTTATTATCCTATACAAATTAGGCTTTTAAATCCTTTTCCTTTGCTACATAGGGGCTGCGAATTTCATCCTATAAATACCACCCTTTGCTGCACCATTTAGTCACCATCCTCTACCATATTTTCACTACACCATTCACCCAAACATACCTTGTGTGCCGTGAGTTTGCAAGGAGAAGAAGGAAGACAACTTGGAGCCGTGCATGCCATTCAAGGAGCTTGGATTGTGGAGCGTTTCTAGGTGTTTTCTATCTTTGTTTTAATGTTTAAATTTATTTATCTTTGTTTATTTGCGAGTATGAGGAACTAAACCCCCCTTGGCTAGGGGGGGATTCGAAACCATGATTATGCTTGCTATATGATTTGATTACTTTTAATTGCGTTTCATAAGTTGTGATTTCAATTTGCTTATCTATGTGAATTAAAACTTATTCTTGTATGTTGATTGAGGGTCGACACTTAGTTTGCATGCATGAATTTGATGCTAGGATATAAGGGAATTTCACCTAATCGTTATGAGCTTATATTCACAAGTAGTAAAGGTTGTTGATCACAATCGTGTTAAGTAAATTCTTGGCATAAGTTTCATGCAATCATAGTAACAAGTGATTCGTCAATGCTTATGGTTTTCATAGAACTTAATGATTCTTGCTTGTATCTCTATTATGCAATCATGTAGGGGACTTGTGGGGAATGCTTTGGGTTGTCGTATGCAATCATCCAATTCAATAACATTAGGAAAATCTGAAGGTTAATTTAAGCGGACCTAATTAACTTGGGGCGTTGGGAATTCATGGTTTATTGAAAAGCAATTAGAGATCGTTTTATATGCAAATGTGACATGTGTGGAGATGAACCCCTTAGCTAGCCTTCCATTCACCCATTTAAATCAAATTCGTTTTTACAATCTGTTCTAATTTACAAAGTTTGTTTTGTTTTTAAATTCGTCCAAAACCAATCCCCCTTTGTTTTAAAGTGTCAAATTAGTCAGTAAGTGTTTTACTTTGTGTTTTTAAGTGTTTTGATTCAAGTTAAAACCCAAATTCGTCCAATTTGGTGCTTAGTGTCCAAAACTGCCCAGATTGTGTTTTTAAGGCAGTTTTGAGTGTTTTGGTGCTGCTTTGAGTCTTTTGGTTTGTTTTGGTGTTTTAAAGTTTAGTTTTGCATTCTTTGAGTCTAGTTTAGTGTTTCAAACTTGTTTTTACATAGTTGAGTCAATTCCAAGTGATTTTGCAATCCCTCCTAATCCCCGGCCTAGAACGATCCCTACTTACATACTTGCTACAATTGATAAAAAGAGGGTTAATTTGAGTGTCAACATAATTTTCACATCACATACAAGCATGTTTCCGCCTTTAATTGTTAATTGCATGCTATATAGATGTTGCTCAAATGAACATGTTTTTCACAAAATAACTTTCAGGCATTACATTGAGATGCCATGTTTAGACCCAACCTTAGTATAACACAGGATGCCTATCAAGGAGGGGTTTAAACCTGTCAAGCAAGCACCACAGAGAATGTCAAAGGATATCGAGGTGAAGGTTAAAGAGGAGATTGTGAGACTAGTAAAGGCTGGATTTATTAGGCCTGCCAAATATGTTGAGTGGTTGGCCAATATTGTTCCTGTATTAAAAGCTATAACTAAAGCAGTTAGGTGTTGTGTTGATTATAGAAACATTAATGGAGCCATGCCTAAAGATGAATATCCCATGCTAATGGCCGACTTATCTATAGATGCAATGGCCAAACACAAAGTTATGTCTTTCATGGATGGGAAAGTAGGATACAATCAGATAAAAATGGTTAAAGAAGATATACATAAAAAGACTTTTAGATGTCCAGGTCATGTCGGAGCATATGAATATGTGGTAATGCCAATCGAGCTCAAAAATGCTAGTGCCACTTATCAAAGAGCAATGAATGCCATTTTTCATGACCTAATTGGCCATAACATGGAAGTATATATTGACGACATTGCGGTGAAATCCAAGGCCGATGAAAAACTTTGATGATCTCAAACAAGCCTTAACAAGAATGAGGATCCACAAGTTAAAGATGAATCCAAAGAAGTGCGCTTTTGAAGTAAGGTCGGGCAACTTTTTGGGATTCCTTATTCATCAGAGTAGAGGTTGATAAAAACAAGGCTCGAGCAATAGTGGAAACACCTTCACCCACCAATAAGGTTCAATTGCAAAGGCTGCTAGAAAAAGTCAACTTCTTGAGGAGATTTATTGCTAATTTAACGAGCAAGATTCAGCCGCTAACTCCTTTGTTGAGACTAAAGGATAAAGAAGATTTTGAATGGGGCCCGTAACATCAAGAAGCTTTCAATAACATAAAAGCTTACTTAGCTTCTCCACCAGTGCTTATGCCACCTCAGAGGGGAAAGCCATTAAAATTTTACATCTCTGCCTCAGAGAGATCAATTGGAAGCTTGCTAGCCCAAAACAACGAAGGCGGAAAAGAGCAAGCCGTATATTACCTCAGTAGAATGCTTACTAAGTTGGAGACAAGATATACCTCAGTGGAGAAACTATGTTTGGCTTTGTACTTTACTGCTTGCAAGTTAAGGCATTACATGTTACCTTGCCACATCTATATCATCGCCAAGACCGATGTGATCAAATACATGCTGGCAAAACCTATGTTGACAGGAAGAACTGGGAAGTGGATTCTGGCTTTATCTAAATTCAGTTTTCAGTATGTACCTCAGAGGGCAGTCAAAGGGCAGGCAATTGCAGACTTTTTAACTGAGCATCAAGAGTCCCAAGAAGAAATAATCAACATCTCAGGAACCTTGGAGGTGGCTAACATCTTAATCTCACCAAGCAAAGCCATTTTGGGCAGAGAATAGTGGATTCAGCAGAAGGTAGAAAGGATATCTGATAGGAGCATATTTATACGACTTAGTTAGCTTGTTTTCTTTCGTTTTCATAGTTAGTTTGTGTTTATTACAGTGTTTTAAGCTATTTTTGTGTGTTTGTAGGTCCTAATGACAAAGTTGGCAAGAAAGTCAATTTTGGTGCATTTTGGAGCAATTTTGGGCACTAAATGGATAGCACATGTATGGGCCAAGATGGATGGACGAATTTGGAGTCAAAAGGCTAGGAATCTGGAAGGGAGATGAAGAAATTAAATTCAAGACAAAGAAGATAAGGAATCAGCTCAAAAGAAGGAGATATTATCCAAAACCTTATCCAACCTTATCTTATCCAAACAAACCTTATCTTATCCTATCCTATCATAATCTTTTCCTAACTTAATTCTTGCTACAAGGCGGAGTTAATTTCTGATTTAAATAACTTAAAAACCTTTCTAGAAGGCCTTATCTGTTCCTACATTGGTGTTGCATGTTTTTAGGCCTTGTTCTTCTAGAAATCAGCCACATAACATTGTTTCTAGAATTCCTTACAAAAGTGGCGCCCCAAACTCTTCTAGAAACCCTAAAATCTGACCCTAGTTCTTTTCCCCTTGGATTGAGGCCCAAGCCTTGGCCGAAAATCCTAAGCCTTTTCCCATCAGAATTTTTGAAAACCGTAGCCTATAAATAAATGTTTTCAGCCACAAATTTGTCCACCACCCCTCATGCCAATCAGAAACACCTTTGCCGCAACCCTAGACACCATTCTACATCATTCATTCAATCCATTCACTTCCACATACAACCTGCCGCAACCTTTCATCCTCATCAGCCATCATTCATCATCCTACACGAGAATACACCATCCATCACCCCCAAAACCACCAACCACACCTTGTGCCGCAGCAAGGAAGAAGAAGGAGAGCCTTTAGACGTGGTGTCATTCGAGTTAGAGTTGCTGGAACATTTTAGGTGTAATCTTTCCTTTGTTTTCAATGTTTAAATTCAATAAACTTTGTTTTGTGAGTATGAGGAACTAAACCCCTCTTAGCTAGGGGGAATTTCGAAACCATGGCTATATTTGCAATATGATTTGATTACATCCAGTTGTGATTTCATGAATTGTGAATTCAATTTACTTATCTGTTTGAATTAAAACTTGTTTGTGTATGTGGGTTGAGAGTGCACACTTAATTTGCATGTATAAATCTGATGCTAGGATATAAGGGAGTTTCACCTAATCGTTATGAACTTATATTCATAAGTAGTAAAGGTTGTTAGTCACAATCATGTTAAGTAAATTCCTAGCATAAGTATCATGCGCTTTCATAGTTACGAATGCCTTGTCAACACTTATGATTTTCATATAACTTAATGATCTTTGATTGTTTCTCTATTATGCGCTTTCATGTAGGGAACTTTTGAGGAATAATTTGATTGCGATGCGCTAATTCCATTCAATTCAATGACTTAAGGAAAATATGAGGGTTAATTTAAGCGTACCTAATTAACTTGGGGTGTTGAGGTTCATGGTTCATTGAAAAAGCAACTAGAAATTGTTTTGTATGCAAGTATGTCATGTGTGGAGAAAGACCTCCTAGCTAACCCATCATCCATCGAATTCCACCAAATTCGTGCAAATCTACCTAGTTTTAGTTCTTGTTTTGTTTATTTTATTTTCGTCCAAAACCAAATTCCCCTTTACTTTAAAGTGTCTAACTAGTTAGGATCTGTTTTAGATTGTGTTTTTAAGTGTTTTGAGTCAAGTTAAAACCAATTTTCGTCCAAAATTGTGTTTTTAGGCAGTTTTGAGTGTTTTTAGCTTATTTTGAGTCGTGTGAACTTGTTTTGAGTCTTTTAAGTTTAGTTAAGTGTTTTAAAGCTTAGTTTTATCTATTTGAGTTAGTTTAAAGTGTTTTAGCAATCCCTCCTAATCCCCGGTTTAAAAAGAGGGTTTAATTTGTGTGTTAAGTTAATTTTCGCATCAAATTTTGGCGTCGTTGCCGGGGATTAGCAACTTTTCTAATCCCTTGTTATTTCTCTTTGTTTATTTTCGTGTGTTTTTATATTAGTTGCTAACCTTGTTTTGTTTTCTTGTTTTTAGGTACTAGTTTATGACTCGGAGTTGTCAATCGGTTCGTGAGCATATGTTAGACTTTGACGACGATTTCGAGCGAACTTTGAGAAGTAAAAGGAATCAACAAGAGCCCTAACCACCTCAACCTGCACCAGATCTTGAAGAAGACAAAGTACAAGTGGAAGAGGAGCCCACTACTCAGATTTTTGAGGAAGAACAAGTTATGGCAGCAGACAATCGAACAATCAAGGAGCTTTCCGCTTCGGGATTGGACAATGCCATGCCCCTATGCATTCAATATCCAAAGGCAGCCCCAGACAAGACTGACGAGTTTGAATTAAAGTCTAGCCTATTGCACCATATTCCTAAGTTCCATGGGTTGTCCATGGAAAATCCTAATAAACACTTGAAGGAGTTACAGGTTGTTTGCTCAAGTATGACCCCGGTGAATGTTGATGGGAGCATTTTGAAGATGAAGGCTTTTCCCTTTTCTCTCTTGGAAAAGGCTAAAGATTGGTTGTATGAACTAGCCCCCGGAACTGTCACATCTTGGGAAAGCATGGAACGGGTGTTCTTGGAGAAGTTTTTTCCAACTTCTCGAGTCATTCTTCTACGCAAAAGGATTAGTGGCATTCAGCAAAATCAAGATGAATCATTTCCAACTTATTATGAAAGTTTTAAAACTCTTATTGCTTCATGTCCACAACACCAAATGAAGGAGGAGCTTCTTCTTCAATATTTCTACGACGGCCTTCTGATGCGAAATATATAAGCACACAAATTAAACCCTCTTTTTATCAATTGTAGTAAAGAATGTAAGTAGGGATTGTTCTAGGCCGGGGATTAGGAGGGATTGCTAAAACACTTGAAACTGACTCAAAAATGTAAAACAAAATTTAAAACACTAAACTAGACTCAAAGAATGTAAAACTAAAGTTTGAAACACTGAAACAAACCAAAAGGCTCAAAACAGCAAACAAACACTCAAAACTGCCTTAAAAACACTTTATGGGCAGTTTTGAACACAAACACAAATTTGGACGAAATTGGGTTACAACTTGAATCAAAACACTTAAAAACACAAACTAAATGGATTTCTAACTAATCTAACACTTTAAAAGGGGGATTTGGTTTTGACGAAATTGAAAACAAGACAAAACTTTGTAATTAAAACAGATTGTAGAACGAATTTGAATGAAACTTATGGATGGAAGGCTAGCTAGGAGGTTCTTCTCCACACATGTCACACTTGCATACAAAACGATCTCCAATTGCTTTTCGATAAACTATGAATACTCAACGCCCCAGATTAACCGTGAATTGCACTAATTAACCCTCAGTTTTTCCACAAGTTATTGAGTTGGATGATTGCATACGACAACCCAAAACATTCCCTACAAGATCCCTACATGACTTGCATAATAGAGATACAAGCAAGAATCATTAAGTTCTATGAAAAACATAAGCATTGACGAGGCACTCGTTACTATGAATTGCATGAAACTTATGCCAAGAATTTACTTAACGCGATTGTGACTAGCAACCTTCACTACTTGCGAATATAAGTTCATAACGATTAGGTGAAACTCCCTTATATTCTAGCATCAAATTCATGCATGAAAATTAAGCGTGCACTCTCAACCAACATACACAAATCAGTTTTTATACGAACGGATAAGTAAATTGAATTCACAACTTATGAAACGCAATTAGAAGTAATCAAATCATATTGCAAGCATAAACATGGTTTCGAATTCCCCTCTAGCCAAAGGGGGGGTTTAGTTCCTCATACTTACAAAACAAAGAGTATTGAATTTAAACATTGAAAACAAGGGAAAGAAAACACCTAAAATGTTCCAGCAATCCTAACTTGAATGGCATGCACGTCCAAAGCTTCTCCTCCTTCCTCTTTGCTGCGGCACAAGGTTTTGGGGACAGGTTTGGATGGTATTTGTATGGAGGAATGGATGGGAGATGGTATGGTGGTGTTTAGGATGGATGGGGGGTGTGGCAAAAGAGAGAAAGATGGCTGAAAATGTGTTTGTGATGTAGTGTATGAATGTGTAGATGGGTTTGGCTAAAAGAATGGATGGAGAATGGGTGGTGTGGCTGATTGTGTTTTTGATGTAATGTAATCTCTAGTGTTCTTCCCTTCACTCCCTATTTATAGAAGCTTCAAAGCAAAGAATCACTCAAGTGGCTTCAATAAACAATACAAACAAAGACCAAAATGATGCAAAAACAGCTAGTTCACATGCTCTTTTATCATTGTGTCTTGCCTTTAACAAAAGGCAATCATTCCTCTTTTGGTAATTCAACTCCTTTGTAGCTGTCCATATGCCTTCATTCTTCAATTTCTGATACAGTTGCCTTGTATTCCATCCCTTTTCCACATGTACTAGCTGTTAGACAACTTTCACACACATGTTTTGCATCATTTCATCTTGCAAACATCAACTTTCGGCCACTTTACACCTCTACACACATGCTATGCATCATTTCAGCTTGCAATTATGTTTGTAGTTGCTGAAAATGTGAATACATCTTGTAAAGCAATCCAACAAATGGCATCTTTCACTTCTTTTCCTTTCAAATTGTTCCTTAAGTGTATGTATCTGCACACTTCCACACTTCAACTTCATTATTCAGATTTTTGCATGTGTTGAAACCCTTTTTAAAACACCAAAAACGTCCATCCCACTTGCTCCATATGCATGCAATCCATTTTGGCCCAAAATTGCTCCAAATTGCACCAAAATGCACTTTCTTTCCAACTTAGTTATTAGGACCTACAAACACACGAAAATAGCTTAAAACACTCTTATAAGCAATAACTAACTAAGTAAATGCAAGAAAACATGTTAATTAAGTCGCATAAATATGCTCCTATCACCTTCTACCAATTGAACGCCAAATGCTAGATGCCTCAGCGGGATGAGCTTTAGTGGACAAAACACCCATGGCTACCAAGACTCTCATTGCCAACCGAGCTTTGAATGCTCAACAATATGAAGGCGTTGGTCAAAGAGACATACCACAGCAGCAAAAAGTTAATGAGGTAAGTGCTATTTCCGAACTTCAAAATCAAATGGTTAATCTTACTTTTCTTCTTTCGTAGGTGGTTGAAATACCAAAGGTACAAAGTGTGGCTGTTTGTGGCATGTGCTCAATGAATGGACATCTCACGAATAAGTGCCCTCAATTGATCGAGAACGGAGGGTAGGGTAGGAATCTGCCAATGTCATGGGTTATGGGAGCCAAAACCAACCAAGGAGTGATCATTTCTCTAATACATACAATCCCGGTTGGAAAGATCATCCAAATTTCAAATGGAAGGTGCCCCAACAACAAAGCGCATTTAGGCAGCAACTTCCGAGATTCTACCAAAGGCCGTATGCACCCACACAACCTCAAGCACAACCTGCCCAATCCAAATCAGGTTCGTCCATACATAATGATCAATTTTTTCAATTACTAACTTCTATGGCGCATGGAATGCAAACTAGAGACAAAAAGGTGGATGAATTAGAGAAGCAAGTAGGGTAGATTGCAGATTTCCTAGGCCAATTAAGAGAGCAAGGCAAGTTGCCTAGTTCAACTATTGTCAACCCAAAAGGAGGATTTGAATCTGCCAAAGCAATCATGTTGCGAAGTGGAAAAAAAATTAGAAGAGCCCCACAATCATCTAAATCAGCCTCAACTGAGGATAAAAAGTTGCAATTTGAGGAGGAGGAACAATATGTTGGAAGTATGCCCACAAAGCCACTCATTTGATGTAATAGCTTTTTGGAATACTTAATGTATTAAACTTTTATATGTTTAATGAAGGGCAAAGCTTATTGTTAATCACTATTTATTGTATCATGTGTTTAAGCAATAAGGGAATCCTAGGGATGTATTTGATCTAAGAGACAAGTGATCTAAGTGAGTTAGATTATCGAGACCATTCTCTTATGTTCATTCCTAAAACGTTCCTAGCTATAGGATTGCCGATTGGGCATTGACAATCCGCTAAGGCTAGTATATGTTATGTTGACTCAAGCGTGAGTATGACTAGTCTCAAGTCATTTGGTGTTGGACACTAAGACAAACACATAGGTGCTCGAAAGAGTAATCGAGTACACTGAACAACGATCAAAAGAGAGTTCGAACATACATGTCATGTAAGAACTCGAAAGTTGCAATATGCAAAGTAGTCCTTTAACCTGAGGCATCATAGATGTCTAATGGTTAGGTTCTTAATCTTTGATCATGTCAACGGCATTCCATCGGAGTGTCCACGGCATTGTTGGGGTCAAGCTATCTAGTCATGTAGGCATATGAATGCACAACAAGGGATCTCTAACCTTCCATGGTGGAAGGAGAATACTCTAAGATATGATTCTAAAGTCTTTGGCCAAAGCATATGAATATGACTTAGGAAGTTTGTTCCAAATCATATTCAAGGGAATCATATAGATAAGTATCACATTGGATAGTAGACATGAAACAAACTATCACTCAAACAATGTGATTAAGAGTATTGTATTAGAGAAGGACCGTATTGCATTGTAGTTGTAACTGGATAAGTTCTCCAACCACTTCTACTTAGCTTGGGTAACCATAACATACTGCTAGGTGTCACTCATGGTTTGTGGAAGCCCTAAATGATTAGCAAACACTAATCATTAAGGGAGAATTGAAATGTGGTTTCAATTCACAATCGATCGTTAAGAGTAACAATCGCCCACTACCTCGCTAATTGGAACCTAATGGATCGTACACTGAGTAAGGATGTATGTGAGGAAATTAAATGAAATGGATAAGCAATTAAATGGTTTAATTGATGAATGGTCAAGATTAATTAATTAGTTAATTAATTTTACGAAAGGTTCGTATTGGGCTTTTAAGTTTGTTTTGGGCTTCGGGTCTCAAAAGCGTTTTGGTCCACAAGGCCCATTATGTTGTATGACAACTAAAACAAAATGGGCAATTAGCCCAATAACATTAATATGGCCGGCCATTAGGGTGAATAGGCAAGCTTGGATTAATTACAAGTTTGCCACTCACTTGAAATGAAGTATAAAAGGAACTTTATAGCTTTATTTCTCATTAGGGTTTTCTTAAAGAAATTGGGTGAAACACTTTCTCTCATTTTTCTCTAAAGAGGCCGGCCACTTAGGGGAGGGACATCTAGCAATCTCTTCTTCCCTAAGTCATCCATATTATCTTCACAAGATACATCCTTGGTGTGGAGAGTTAGAGACATCAAATTTTTGGTGTTTTGGAGAACAAATCCTAAAATCCTCAAAGAAGCAAAGTAGCACTAAAAGGAGGAAAATCACAAGGAATATCCAAGGAGCTTGGAGGTGACTTGAAGGCCCTCTACTTGGGTGAATCCCTTGTGTAAACAAGGATGAGCTTCAAGGGTAAAGAAACTCTAAATCTTTACTTCTCTTTAATGTTGTTAAAGAGTATATTGGTTCACCATATACTAGGCTTTGAAAGTCATGGGTTTTATGAATTGTTTTTGAATGCATGCCTACTTTAAAGTGTTAATAGTTTGCATATGTATTCAAATGTTCTTACTTGTTCTTAGCTAGGAAATTTTTTTTCCTTCAAGTGGTATCAGAGCCTAGGCCTAGTTTATGGTGAATCCTTTTGGGTTTTGTGATTTTCATGATTTGTGATTTAAATGTTGTAAATGTTACAAGCTTTATTCTTGCTTTTGAATATATAAATTTTGCTAGAAAATTTAGCATCTCAAATGTTGTAGATGTATTTCATTTAAGCATGAATATTTGGAACTAAAATTTGGTGCCATGTGTTTTTTGGAAATTCGGCCAAATCCTTAGGGTGATTTTTTGGGTTCATGTTTGTCTTGTTAAAATGGTTTTAAGGTGACTTTTGGAACCCCTAAGTACCCTAGGATATTAGCCCTCTTTTGAGTGGTGAAAAATTGAGTTTTGGTGAATGAAAACATTCATGGAGCTATTATGAGTTTTCATGGTGTTCTTCAAATGTTCTTGAAGTTCTTGCCAAGAACAAAAAGGTTTGAAGTTTTGATTCAAAAGTTTTATGTTTTTCATAAAGTTTTGGTTTATTATTTGATGGTTGATGGTTATTGGTGAGATGTGATGAAATGGTTTTAATGTTTGTCATAGACTTTAATTTTTTTTCTTACAAACCATCCAAATCACCTTTACCTCACCCACCAAAATCAACTTGCAAAAACTTTTTAGAAAATTTTCATTTCTTCTCTCCTTGGCCGGCCACCCCAACAAGTGGGGTACTTTTGGGGCCTTTTGTGCAATTACATAAAGTTTTGATACTTTTGTGTTTTTGCACTTTGGCCCAAAAGTTTACGTTTTTACGTTAAGGCCCAAAAACTCTAAAGGACAAATTGTTTTGCTCCTTTAATGATGTTTTTACATTATTAAAACTTTGGGATCTAGTTGTATTTACATGAAGTTGTGGACTATTGTGTTTTTACAAAGTGACCCCAAAAGTTTATGTATTTTCATTGTGGCCCAATTGTTGTGGTCATAGTTTCCTTTTGGCCCAAATAAAATGAGAACAAAATTGTTTTGTCTCTTTAATGAGAATTGGATTTTCATTTCATTTAGTTCCATTTAAATCAATTCTATGGATCCAAAAACCAATTGTTTAAGTTGCTTTCTTAGTTAATGTGATTAATTGAGAAAAGGGTGATTATGAACCAAAGGCCACGATAATTGAGCTATGTGATTGGCCGCTTTACATTATGAATGTTTGGGTTTGGTAGAATAGATTTGAATGTAATTTGATTAATTCAATTTGTTGTAAATGGACATAAGTCCATCATTTGTGTTGTAAAAGGGCATAAGCCCTTCTTATTATTTCATGTATTCCTTTTGTTTAATTGTATGCAAAATGGAATAGTTGGGTCCAACGCCCAATAGGAAATAACGGTTTAATTGGATTAAACGCGTAACTAAAATCAACAACTATCTACCTTAAACCCAAGGTCCAACACAAGGCCCGTGTTGGATCAAATTAAACGGTTCATAATCATCCTAAAACCTAATATGACCATATAGTCCATATGAGGATGCAATGTGTTCGTTAGTAGTTCCATATAGTCTCGCTTGTTTCAACGAAACAGTGGGAGTATTATATGCTACTAATTCATATTAACTTGGACCAATGGTTATGATAGGCCCAAGTTCTTTTAATATGATTAAAATGATTTTGATGTAGCCCAAAACTACTCCCTCGACAAACGAATATTAAGTTGATAAGCGAGAGATGTTTTGAACATCTCTTCGTAGGCCTTCCACCGTGGTGGGCTCCAATCGTTTGTGACTCATGCACCGGCTTCACCCTATCATGGGCGAGTTCAAAGTATGTGCTTACATCCAGGAGGAGTCCATAAACATATGATGAGGTGAGTGTAGGCAACGAGGATAGCCGACATCGTATCATCGTGAGGCTATTCTTGAACCCCTTCACAAACTAAGCATGGTGGGAATAACTTAAACTAAGTGCAATGGAGCCGACATCGTATCATCGTGAGGCAACATTCTCTAGAGGCCAAACGGATGGGTAATTACAAAAGGTTGTAAATGAATAATGCGTTATTCTCTCATCATTATTTTTGCTAGCCAACATCGTATCATCGTGAGGTGGGCTTGGTAATGGTGAGTCTCCCATACCCCGCTAAGAGTTCAATATAACTCTCGAATTCTATTGAGGGATGTGGAATTTGCCAAAAATAGTGGGTGGTACTATTTGATTCAAAGACCCAATCAAATAGTTTTAAACAAACAATCTAATACGATTTATGTTATGTTATGTAGTTAACGACATGCCTAAAATTATACCCACCATTATACTTGACAAAAGGGGCCTTAAGGGCCAACGTTTCCTTGCTTGGTATCGCCACATTGAGAATGTCTCAAAGGTGAAAGACATATTGTATGTGCTAAGCAATCCCCTCCTCATATACCTCCTACGAAACTAGCTTCAAAGGAGGAGTGTCAAAATTATGTTAGACACTATGAGGATGATTTCAAAACAAATGCTTAATCCTTACTTCACTTAGTGAGGAGCTTATGAAGCTACATAAGCACATGGACACTTCTTGTGCCATGGTTGAAAGTTTGCATAAGATGCATGACATTGAGACTAGTAATGTACGATTCTCAAATGTTTGTAATCTAATGAATGCCAAAATGGCAAAGGGGACATCGGTCCATAAACATGGACAAAAGATGGAAAAGATATTTAAAGATCTTAAAAGTTTAGGAACTTCCATAGATGGGAAAATGGCCCAAGACTTTTTCCTTGCATCTCTCTCGGATGATTTTACTAAGTTTATTGTAAACTATAAAGTGAATAGATTCGATCATTCTTTAAACGAGATGATTAACATGTGCTGTAAATTTGAAAAAGGTTTCAAAAGGGACAGTGGGAGTGAGAATGCAATCACAAGGAAAAGGTTGCATAAGAAGAAGGCAAAGAAATCCAAAGGAACATGCTTTCATTGTGGAAAGGATGAATGTTGGAAGAAGAAATACAGGGTGCGCATTGCGAGCCTTATGACACGAACTTTTGAAGAGACTATTTCTGTCATAGAGAGTGCTTTTACAGTGAGCTCCAATTCCTGGATATTTGATTCAGGCGCCAGTCAACATATCTGTAATACGATGCAGGGACTAGCGGGGAGCAAATCACTGCGCAATGGGGAGATGGTTGTGCGAGTTGGGAACGGCACTAAAATCTCTGCAAAAGCAATAGGCACCTACATGCTTAACCTACCCTCTAGGGAAGTCCTGGAACTTAAAAATTGTTTATATTTTCCTTCATGTATAAAGAATTTGATTTCCATCTCTAAGCTTTTACGAGATGGGCACTCAGTATTGTTTGACAAAATGAGTTGCACTTTATACTTGAACGATCGTATTATCTCTCATGGTGATATGATAGAGGGACTTTTTCACCTAGAGACGAATAGTGGGATGCACTGTATTGCAAGCGGGAATACCTCAAAACCCAAAAAGGCTAGAGAAGAAGTTAACCAAGAAAAGATGTGGCATCTTAAACTTGGACATGTGAACCTTGATAAGATTCACAAGATGTCGAAAGACGGATATATCCGCCTATTAGGTAATGACCAGATGGGTACTTATGAATGTTGCTTGAAATGGAAGATGACCAAATCTCCATTTACTGGAAAATGAGAGCGTGCCACTGAAATTCTAGGGTTAATCCACACTGACGTATGTGGACCTATGTCTACTATGTCGAGAGGAGGCTTCTCCTACTATATCACATTCACCGACGATCACTCTCGGTTTGGCTATGTGTATCTTATGAAGTACAAGTCAGAATCCTTTGAAAGGTTCAAGGAATTCAAGAATGAAGTTGAGAAGCAAACTGGGAAACAGATAAAGATCCTAAGATCGGATCGAGGGGGTGAATATCTGAGTAATGAGTTCCTAGATTATCTCAAAGAGTGTGGAATAATATCACAGTGGACTCCACCGGGAACTCCACAACTTAATGGAGTTTCTGAAAGGAGAAATCGAACCTTGATGAACATGGTTCGTTCTATGATGAGTTCCGCTGATCTACCAGTAACATTCTGGGGATACGCTCTATATACAACAGCTTACTTTCTTAATAGAGTACCTTCCAAATCAGTTTCACAAACGCCCTATGAGATATGGCATGGAAGAAAGCCAAGTCTTAATCATGTTAAGATTTGGGGTTGTGAAGCATATGTCAAGAAGCTTAAAGCTACTAATCTTGAAGCGAGATCAGTAAGATGCTATTTTGTGGGATATCCTAGAGAAACTATGGGATATGAGTTCTACCATCCTGACGACCAGAAAGTCTTTGTCGCCAGAACTGCTAAGTTTCTAGAGGACGAATTTGTTCTCAAAAGAACTATAAGCAAAGAGATGGAAATTAATGAGATTAATAATGAACCACAAACAAGCACTCGACATATTGACAACCCTGTTCCTGAACCCCTAGCTCCACGTAGATCTGAACGGGTTAGTAAGCCACCTAAGAGGTATGGCTTAGACAATGACTTTGCGGAATTGCACCTTCTAGGTGACAATGACACAAAGGAGGACCCTAGGGACTACACTGAAGCAATGTCCGACATTGATTCAAAGAGATGGCAAGAGGCCATGAAATCCGAGATGGATTCCATGTATCAAAATCAGGTCTGGACTTTTGTAGACCCTCTAGAAGGTATTGTACCTGTTGGAAACAAATGGGTCTTCAAGAGGAAGATAGGCGTTGATGGGAACGTGGAGACTTATAAGGCTAGACTAGTAGCCAAGGGTTACAGGCAAAGAGAAGGGATTGACTATGAAGAAACTTTCTCTCCTGTAGCCATGATTAAGTCCATTCGGATTTTGCTTGCTATAGCTGCGTACCATGATTATGAGATATGGCAAATGGACGTGAAGACGGCCTTTCTGAACGGCTACCTAGAGGAAGAGCTCTATATGACTTAACCCGAAGGTTTCATGTCCAAGTCTGAAAAGACTAAGGTATGCAAGCTTCAAAGGTCCATTTATGGACTTAAGCAAGCCTCCAGGAGCTGGAACATTCGTTTCGACACTGAAATCAAAACGTTTGGTTTTACTCAAAACGAAGACGACAATTGTGTTTATCAAAAGGTCGTTGGGGAAGCAGTAGTATTCCTAGTGTTATATGTAGATGACATATTACTATTCGGGAATGACACTGCAATATTTTCTTCTGTAAAAGTGTGGTTGTCCAAAACATTCCACATGAAAGATTTAGGAGATGCATCTTATGTACTTGGGATAAAGCTCTATCGTGATAGATCCAGAAAATTAATTGGATTATCCCAATCTATGTACATTGATAAGGTGCTAAGTAGGTTCCAGATGGAATATTTTAAGAAAGGTTTTCTTCCTGTTAGACATGGAATTCACCTTTCTAAGTCCATGGAACCTAAGACTCCTGAAGAGATACGGCAAATGAATACTATTCCTTATGCTTCCGCCATAGGGAGTCTCATGTATGCCATGATATGCACAAGGCCTGATATCGCATATGCTGTGAGCATTACTAGTCGATATCAATCTAACCCAGGACCAGAACACTGGGCAGCTGTCAAGACGGTCCTTAAGTACTTAAGAAGAACTAAGGACATGTTCCTCGTATATGGAGGAGCGGCAGAGTTGCGAGTGGAAGCCTATACAGACGCAGATTTCCAATCTGACGTCGATGATAGAAGTTCCAACTCCGGATATGTATTCACTTTGAATGGTGGGGCTGTCAGTTGGAAGAGCAAGAAACAGAGTGTAATTGCTGATTCCACAACAGAGGCTGAATATGTCGCTGCAGCTGAAGCCGGCAAAGAAGCGTTTTGGATGAAGAAGTTCATCACTGAACTTGGGGTGGTTCCAACCATTACATCACCAGTAACTTTGTACTGTGATAATAGTGGGGCGATAGCTCAAGCCAAAGAACCCAGGGCACATCAAAAGAACAAGCATTTTGACAGGCACTTTAATATCATTAGAAGATATGCTGCCGAGGGGAAAGTCAACATTCTCAAAGTTGCTTCAGCCGATAACGTAGCAGATCCACTGACAAAGCCAATGTCTCAAATCCAGCTTGACCGTCATATGGAAAAGATGGGTATTAGATACATGGGAGGATGGCTTTGAGTGCAAGTGGGAGATTGTTGGAAGTATGCCCACAAAGCCACTCATTTGATGTAATAGCTTTTTGGAATACTTAATGTATTAAACTTTTATATGTTTAATGAAGGGCAAAGCTTATTGTTAATCACTATTTATTGTATCATGTGTTTAAGCAATAAGGGAATCCTAGGGATGTATTTGATCTAAGAGACAAGTGATCTAAGTGAGTTAGATTATCGAGACCATTCTCTTATGTTCATTCCTAAAACGTTCCTAGCCATAGGATTGCCGATTGGGCATTGACAATCCGCTAAGGCTAGTATGTGTTATGTTGACTCAAGCGTGAGTATGACTAGTCTCAAGTCATTTGGTGTTGGACACTAAGACAAACACATAGGTGCTCGAAAGACTAATCAAGTACACTGAACAAAGATCAAAAGAGAGTTCGAACATACATGTCATGTAAGAACTCGAAAGTTGCAATACGCAAAGTAGTCCTTTGACCTGAGGCATCATAGATGTCTAATGGTTAGGTTCTTGATCTTTGATCATGTCAACGGCATTCTATCGGAGTGTCCACGACATTGTTGGGGTCAAGCTATCTAGTCATGTAGGCATATGAATGCACAACAAGGGATCTCTAACCTTCCATGGTGGAAGGAGAATACTCTAAGATATGATTCTAAAGTCTTTGGCCAAAGCATATGAATATGACTTAGGAAGTTTGTTCCAAATCATATTCAAGGGAATCATATAGATAAGTATCACATTGGATAGTAGACATGAAACAAACTATCACTCAAACAATGTGATTAAGAGTATTGTATTAGAGAAGGACCGTATTGCATTGTAATTGTAACTGGATAGGTTCTCCAACCACTTATACTTAGCTTGGGTAACCATGACATACTGCTAGGTGTCACTCATGGTTTGTGGAAGCCCTAAATGATTAGCAAACACTAATCATTAAGGGAGAATTGAAATGTGGTTTCAATTCACAATCGATCGTTAAGAGTAACAATCGCCCACTACCTCGCTAATTGGAACCTAATGGATCGTACACCGAGTAAGGATGTATGTGAGGAAATTAAATGAAATGGATAAGCAATTAAATGGTTTAATTGATGAATGGTCAAGATTAATTAATTAGTTAATTAATTTTACGAAAGGTTCGTATTGGGCTTTTAAGTTTGTTTTGGGCTTCGGGTCTCAAAATCGTTTTGGTCCACAGGGCCCATTATGTTTAAGTTGTATGACAACTAAAACAAAATGGGCAATTAGCCCAATAACATTAATATGGCCGGCCATTAGGGTGAATGGGCAAGCTTGGATTAATTACAAGTTTGCCACTCACTTGAAATGAAGTATAAAAGGAACATTATAGCTTTATTTCTCATTAGGGTTTTCTTAAAGAAATTGGGTGAAACACTTTCTCTCATTTTTCTCTAAAGAGGCCGGCCACTTAGGAGAGGGACATCTAGCAATCTCTTCTTCCCTAAGTCATCCATATTATCTTCACACAAAGATACATCCTTGGTGTGGAGAGTTAGAGACATCAAATTTTTGGTGTTTTGGAGAACAAATCCTAAAATCCTGATATGATATTAACTAGCACTCAAATTAACCCTCTTTTTATCAATTGTAGCAAGTATGTAAGTAGGGATCGTTCTAGGCCGGGGATTAGGAGGGATTGCTAAATCACTTGAAAACTGACTCAAATACGTAAAAACAAGTTTAAAACACTAAACTAGACTCAAAGAATGCAAAACTAAACTTTAAAACACCAAAACAAACCAAAAGACTCAAAACAGCAAATAAACACTCAAAACTGTCTTAAAAATACAATCTGGGCAGTTTTGAACACTAGACACAAACTTGGACGAAAATTGGTTTTAACTTGACCTAAGACACTTAAAAACACAAACTAAAGTGAATTCTAACTACTATGACTCAACAAAGTGAAGGGGGATTGATTTTGGACGAATTTAAAAACAAAACAAACTTTGTAAACTAGACAGATTTTGAAAACGAATTTGATTTAAATGAATGGATGGAAGGCTAGCTAAGGGGTTCATCTCCACACATGTTATACTTGCATTCAAAACGATTTCCAATTGCTTTTCAATAAACCATGAATTCTCAACGCCCCAAGTTAATTAGGTCCGCTTAAATTAACCTTCAGATTTTCCTAACGTTATTGAATTGGATGTTTGCATACGACAACCCAAAACATTCCCCACAAGTCCCCTACATGATTGCATAATAGAGATACAAGCAAGAATCATTAAGTTCTATGAAAACCATAAGCATTGACGAAGCACTTGTTACTATGATTGCATGAAACTTATGCCAAGAATTTACTTAACATGATTGAGATCATCAACCTTTACTACTTGTGAATATAAGTCCATAACGATTAGGTGAAATTTCCTTATATCCTAGCATTCAATTTATGCATGATAATTAAGCGTGCACTCTCAACCAACACACACAAATCAATGTAATTCATATAGATAAGTAAATTGAATTCACAACTTATGAAACGCAATTAGAAGTAATCAAATCATATCGCAAGCATAATCATGTATTTCGAATCCCCCCCTAGCCAAGGGGGGGTTTAGTTCCTCATAAGCATAAAACAAAGAGTAATAAGTTTAAACATTGAAATCAAAGGGAAGGAAACACCTAAAACTTCCAGCCACTTAAACTTGCACGGCATGAACTTCCAAGGCTCCTTCTCCTCCTCCTTGCTGCGGCAAAGGACTTTAGGGACAGGTTGGGACTTATATGTATGGGTGGATGAGTATGGACTAAGGTAGAAGTGTGTAGGAAGGGTGGGGGGTGCGGCAAGGTCAGATTGTATGGTGAATGGGAGTGAATTGGTGCGGCAAAGGGTTCTTGTGAATTTCTGGAGTGAATTGTGAATTGTGGTGAGTGGTGAATGTGAAGGGTGCGGCACCATGTATTTATAGGGTCCTAAAAGTCTAGCAAATCAGATTAGGACTTGGAGGATTAAATCCCATCAGGAAAGGGCTTAAAACAATCAGATTTTGGGTAGGAAAGGTCCTCCTAGGTGCGACAGGAATGGATTAGAAGGATAAGGCTTCTAGATGGCCTTGCAAGGCAAGGAAATCAGGTTTCTAGAAGGGATAGGTGCGACACTAAAGGATAGGGCAGATTAGGGCTTCTAGAAACCCTCTAATGCAAGGAAAACTCACGGCAAGGATGGATAAGGTTTCTAGAACAAGGATAAGGTATCCTAAATGGATAAGGTGCCCTAAATGGATAAGGATTCCTCATTTCACTTGGAAACTTTGCCTATTAGGATTAGGAAACCTTGTCTTTGTCACTCCTTCTTCATCTTGGACTCCTTTTCCTTCTTGGACTTGGAAAACTTCTTTGTTGCTTCACTTGAGACCATTTGGATTTTGACTTTCCTACATCAAGTAGGAAACCTTGTTTGAGTAGGAATCTTCATCTTCAAGGAATCCTAATGCAACTAGGAAACCCATTTTGACTAGGAATCCTAATTCAACTAGGATTCCATGTTCACTTAGGGACTTTCCCACTTCAACTAGGAAACTTTGTTAAAGTAGGAAACATCATCTTCAAATCTTCAATTTCGTCCATCCTCTTGGCTCCAAGCATATGACATCCATTCCAAGCTCAAATGTGCTCCAAAAGGCTCCAAAATGCATCCTTTTGCATACTTTGCCCTTAAAACCTGAAAATACATAAAACTAGCTCAAAAGACTACTTTAACTAAGGAAAAACAACGTAAATGCACAAGAACAAGCTAACTAAGGCACATAAATATGCTCCTATCAAATCCTCAAAGAAGCAAAGGAGCACTAAAAGGAGGAAAATCACAAGGAATATCCAAGGAGCTTGGAGGTGACTTGAAGGCTCTCCACTTGGGTGAATCCCTTGTGTAAACAAGGATGAGCTTCAAGGGTAAAGAAACTCTAAATCTTTACTTCTCTTTAATGTTGTTAAAGAGTTTATTGGTTTACCATATACTAGGCTTTGAAAGTCATGGGTTTTATGAATTGTTTTTTAATGCATGCCTACTTTAAAGTGTTAATAGTTTGCATATGTATTCAAATGTTCTTACTTGTTCTTAGCTAGGAAAAAAATTTTCCTTCACAAGAGCAGCCCACGGCAAGGGTAGAAAAACCTTTGCCGCAACCCCCTAAACCTTCCAATTCGTCCAATAAGGGTAAGGAGGTTCCAATTTTGATTATTTCTAACAATATTCCTCCAAATGTACCCTTTCCTAGCAGATTTATGCAATCAAAGAAGGAGGAGGTTGAAAAGGACATCCTGGACACTTTTAGGAAAGTGCAAGTCAACATTTCACTCCTTGATGCAATTAAACAAGTTCCAAGGTATGCCAAGTTTTTAAAAGAACTTTGCACAACTAGGAAGAGAATTTTGAGCAAGGAGGTTGTCAAGGTAAGTGAAAATGTCTCAGCTGTTTTGCAACGTAAATTGCCCCCTAAATGCAAAGATCCAGAGTTTGACAATTCCATGTGTTATTGGGAATACTAGATTTGAGCATGCCATGTTAGACTTAAGTGTAGCCATTAACGTCATGCCATACTCTATTTATGCATCAATGAACTTAGGGGAGTTGAAAAATGATGGAGTTATTATCCAATTGGTCGATCGTTCTAATGCCTATCCAAAGGGAGTTTTGGAAAACGATTTGGTACAGGTTAATCATTTTATCTTCCTAGCAGATTTCTATGTTCTAGAGATGGAAGATTCAAGTCATTCTTCCCCGTTGCAAATCTTGCTTGGATGACCATTCATGAAGATAGCTCAAACCAAGATTGATGTGGCCAAGTGAGCATTAACAATGGCATTTGGTGGCGATATGATTCACTTTAAAATTCCTGAATCTATTGAGAATCCTACTGATGTTCGTTCTTGTTTTTCCATTGATATAATTGAAGATGTAGGGCAGGCAAATTCAGCACCAATTAGGAAGGATGGATTACGAACCACCAAAGAAGAGGGAATTGGAGTGGAGCACAAAGAACACGCCACTAACCTCCAAATGCACAATCTTGCCAAAAACACCATTGGAAAATCTGTTGACAGCGCTGCCACTTCATTCCATCACATTGGTGAGTCATCTAGTCCAATTCCAATTCCCATTTCAACTAATAGGTTATTACCTTCTTTGGTGCAGGTCCCCAATCGAATCCACAATGATGGGAGCATTTACATTAACTTTAGAAAGCTAAATGCCACAATTTGGAAGGATCACTATCCTCTTCCATTCCTAGAGCCAACTTAGGGGCAATTTGAGGAGAATGTGATGGAGGAAACACTACCCCATGTCATGGGGTCTAGCCAAGTTGAAGAAGAGGTCTTCGTCCGGCTGCAAGACGTTAAAGCAAGCGCTTCGTGGGAGGCAACCCATGCATTCAACAAAGAGAAGATGGAACTTTCATTCCAAACCCAAATTTGCGTTTCTAACCCTTCTCTTTGCTGCCTTATTTTTCCATGTTTAGTTCGTTGTGTGTTTGTTTGTTTTTGTGAGTTTATGTTTGAAACATTGAGGACAATGTTTGATTTAAGTGTGGGGGGGGTAAACAAGTGTTCTTATGCAATTTCGTGGGATTCTATCACCTATCACTTCTAATGTTGTTCCTTATTGTTTTTAGGTGTTTTAGTGCATTTTGAGCTGTTTTGGTGTGTTTTGAAGTAAAAATCCGAAAATTTGAAAAAAAATCTGGAAAAAGTGTTTTGAAAAAGCCAAAATGAGTTGTTTTTGTGTGTTTGTTTGTGTCTTAGGGTACCTTCAAACACAATGATGAGGATTTGGTTTTTAAGTGCATAACTGTTAAAGAAAGTTACAAACATGGGTGGAAGTTTGATATGCTCTTTGGTTTATGCTTGGTTGTAGTTATAGTTTATGAATTCACATGTAATCACAAAGGATAAAATTAGTTTTTGTAACATGCTTGAAGGAAGGAACTCAAACAAATGCTACATCCCTGAGAGACTTGAGCCTAAATTTATTTGGAGAGTTATTAATCTGTGCATTCTTGTTTTCTAAAGTCGTTGCATGATCTCATCATTCTTTGCTCGGTTGTTACTTAGAATGCATTTCATCATTATAGATCTAAATGCTAGAACTCATGCCCGTTCCATTCAAAGTATGACATTGATTTGCATAACACATATTCAAGATGAAGTTGTTTAGTAGTCACGACCATAGCCAAATAGCCAAGACCACCTTTGTCATTTGATTTGTAGGTTTAAACCCTGTTGAGCCTTGTTTAGCCTATTTCTTTTGTTAACCACACTCTCCCTACCTAGCCTAGAATAGGACTTTCCATACCCTTGTTCTTAAAGTATAGTGGAGCATAACTTAGAAGGAATTCCTTTTGATGAACGTTATTGCAGAAATCAAGTGTGGGGGAAAGGTGTTTCAAGAGAAATATGTATGGTTAGTGTGCCAAAAGAAAGGAAAGGCACGGGTATGAAATAAAAGAAAAAAAAAAAGAGTTGTGAAATAAGTGAGAATGAACTCACAAGTGTTGGTTGTTGAAGAAAGGGTCCAAAATGTTTGAATTTGACCCTAGGTGTTGCATGAATCTTCCCTTAGTGTTTCAAGTTATTTGCTGCATTCAAAAATGAATTCTAAGTCGATTTCATTACTTTGCTTACTATTGCTTTAAGAACGTTTGTTTATCCTTACCTTTCTTTGTTAGCCAATACCCTTAGCCCCATAACAACCCTTTGACTTTATCTTAGGTGTTATGTGTTTCAATCTATGGAGTTTGGGATTGGTATGAGCATATGGTATCCCTGGTT
This sequence comes from Malus domestica, assembly GCF_042453785.1. Taxonomy (NCBI): domain Eukaryota; kingdom Viridiplantae; phylum Streptophyta; class Magnoliopsida; order Rosales; family Rosaceae; genus Malus; species Malus domestica. The sequence goes on along the minus strand of NC_091665.1, from coordinate 15,050,999 downwards.
CTCGCGTCTAAGTAGTAGCATTCCGTTCATGAGATCATATATATATACACGCATTAATAATTCCAAAAAGTGCTTTCTTTGCTTAAAACATATGTGAGTGGCTAGTCTACATGTTTACATCAATCTTCTCACATATACCTAGTATAGGGAGTGTAGTCAGAAAATCTGTGTGAAAATAGAGAGTATATCCGGTGAGGAATTGAGGGAATTTTCTAAGGCATGTTACTACTATTAAAACCATGTTTTAAATTGATTAAATGCGAGCTAGTGAGTGGTGACTGCAATTAAGTATGTGCTTGAGGGTAAGGATAACTAAAATCTATGTGAGTAGTGATTTTTAATGTGTCATGTTTCATTGGAAATCTCTGAGAAAAACGTTGGAAGGTTTAGGTTATGTTTTGTTCGTTTTGTTTCCTTTGTTTTGCTCAAGGACTAGCAAAAGCTAAGTGTGGGGGAATTTGATAAGAGCATATTTATGCGACTTAGTTAGCTTGTGTTCTTGCGTTTTAGTAGTTAGTTTGTGTTTATTATTGTGTTTTAAGCTATTTTCGTGTGTTTGGAGCAGTTTTGGGCACTAAATGGATAGCACATGTATGGGCCAAGATGGATGGGTGAATTTGGAGTTCAAAAGGCTAGGAATCTGATAAGGAGATGAAGAAATTAAATTCAAGACAAAGAAGATAAGGAATCAGCTCAAAAGAAGGAGATATTATCCAAAACCTTATCCAACCTTATCTTATCCAAACAAACCTTATCTTATCCTATCCTATCATAATCTTTTTCTAACTTAATTCCTGCTGCAAGGGGGAGTTAATTTCTGATTTAAATCACTTAGAAACCTTTCTAGAAGGCCTTATCTGTTCTTACATTGGTGTTACATGTTTTTAGGCTTTGTTCTTCTAGAAATCAACCACATAACATTGTTTCTAGAATTCCCTACAAAAGTGGCGCCCCAAACCCTTCTAAAAACCCTAAAATCTGCACAAACCCTAGTTCTTTTCCCCCTTGATTGAGGCCCAAGCCTTGGCCGAAAATCCTAAGCCTTTTCCCATCAGAATTTGTGAAAACCCTAGCCTATAAATAGATGTTTTCAGCTACAAATTCATCCACCACCCCTCATGCCATTCAGAAACACCTTTTCCGCAACCCTAGACACCATTCTACATTATTCATTCAATCCATTCATTTCCACATACGGTCACAACCTTTCATCCTTATCAGCCTTCATTTATCATCCTACACGAGAATACACCAGCCATCACCCCCAAAACCACCAACCACACCTTGTGCCACAGCAAGGAAGAAAGAGGAGAGCCCTTAAACGTGTGCCGCACCAACCACACCAGCCATCACCCCCAAAACCACCAACCACACCTTGTGCCACAGCAAGGAAGAAAGAGGAGAGCCCTTAAACGTGTGCCGCACCAACCACACCAGCCATCACCCCCAAAACCACCAACCATCATTTTATCTTTCCTTTGTTTTCAATGTTTAAATTCAATAATCTTTGTTTTGTGAGTATGAGGAACTAAACCCCTCTTAGCTAGGGGGAATTTCGAAACCATGGCTATATTTGCAATATGATTTGATTGCATCCAGTTGTGATTTCATGAATTGTGAATTCAATTTACTTATCTGTTTGAATTCAAACTTGTTTGTGTATGTGGGTTGAGAGTGCACACTTAATTTGCATGCATAAATCTGATGCTAGGATATAAGGGAGTTTCACCTAATTGTTATGAACTTATATTCATAAGTAGTAAAGGTTGTTAGTCATAATCATGTTAAGTAAATTCCTGGCATAAGTATCATGCGCTTTCATAGTTACGAATGTCTTGTCAACACTTATGATTTTCATATAACTTAATGATCTTTGATTGTTTCTCTATTATGCGCTTTCATGTAGGGAACTTTTGAGCAATAATTTGATTGCAATGCGCTAATTCAATTCAATTCAATGACTTAAGGAAAATCTGAGGGTTAATTTAAGCGTGCCTAATTAACTTGGGGTGTTAAGGTTCATGGTTCATTGAAAAAGCAACTGGAAATTGTTTTGTATGCAAGTATTTCGTGTGTGGAGAAAGACCTCCTAGCTAACCCATCATCCATCTAATTCCACCAAATTCGTGCAAATCTGCCTAGTTTTAGTTCTTGTTTTGTTTATTTTATTTTCGTACAAAGCCAAATTCCCCTTTACTTTAGAGTGTCTAACTAGTTAGGATCTGTTTTAGATTGTGTTTTTAAGTGTTTTGAGTCAAGTTAAAACCAATTTTCATCCAAAATTGTGTTTAGAGTTAGAAACTGCCCAGTTTGTGTTTTTAGGCTGTTTTGAGTGTTTTTAGCTTATTTTGAGTCTTGTGAACTTGTTTTGAGTCTTTTAAGTTTAGTTAAGTGTTTTAAAGGTTAGTTTTATCTATTTGAGTCAGTTTAAAGTGTTTTAGCAATCCCTCATAATCCACGGTTTAAAAACGATCCCTACTTACATATATACTACAATTGTCAAAAGAGGGTTTAATTTTTGTGTTAAGTTAATTTTCGCATCAATATCCAGCCTTTGGGTTACCACTTGGAAGTTTTATTTTGATCGATCTTATACTCGGGATGCGGCTGGAGCCGGGATCATTATTATTGATCCTAGAGGTACTCACCATTGTTTTTTATTCTTCCTGAATTATCAAGAAACTACCAACATTCGAGCAGAATATGAAGCCTTGATAATTGGCCTAGAAATCTTGATAGAATTGGGGGCAGCTGAAGTTGAAGTGTTTGGTGACTCAGAATTGGTGATCAATCAGTTAAATGGGGAGTATAGATGCAGACACATCACCATGGTCAGTTATTACTTGGCAGCGACCCAATTATTGAGTTGTTGAGGCACCGAAATATCAACTAGCTATATACTGAAGGATGATTTTGTGAAAACATGTTCATTTGAATAACATCTATAGCATGCATTTAACAATTAAAAGGCGGAATCATGCTTGCATGCATTCAAAAAACAAAACATTACCCATGAAATTCAAAGCCTAGTAGATTGGTGAACCAAGACTCAACTCAAATCAAAGTGAGTTGAGAAATTTATACCTTTGTAGATTCCTCTTTGCATAAGCAAAGGCTAATCACCCAAGGAGAGGGCCTTCATTCCTTGCTTCTTAGATCCATGGATTTGGATGGAAGAATATGGTTCTCCAAGTTCCCAAAATTGAGAACCTCTAAGTGTCTACACCAAGGTTGGATTGGAGAAGAAATGAGTGACCTTGGAGGAGTAGGATTGCTAGATACACCCTCCAAGGGGGCCGGCCTCCTAGAGAGAAAAGGAGAGACATGTTCTCTCCAATTTTCTCCCAAAGAACCCATAATGAATTTTAGGCTATAAAGTTCTTTATATAGTCACTTCTTTAAATGACTTAAGAACCAAAAACCCTAATTCAACACACATGGCCGGCCATATAAGGGATTTGGGCTTTTGGGCCTTTGTGAATCTTTATTCATTAAATTGTCATACAACTTAAGTCAATGGGCTTGACGTTCGAAGCCCATTGGGCCTTAAGGTCCAAAACTATCCCGAGGTTTTTAACGAACTTATTCATTTGATCAATTAACATATTAATTAATCCTTGCCATAAATAATTAAACCATTTAATTATTCTTACTCATCTCCATTGTTTCTTCAATCTCCACCTTACACGGTGTACGATCCATTAGGTTCCTTTTAGCGAGGCAGTTGGCGATTAAAACTCTTTAAAATCGATTGTGAATTGAAACTTACTTTCAATTCTCCCTTTAGTGTTTATACACGTTTAGGGCTTCCACAAACCAAGAGTGGCACCTAGCAGCATATCATGGTTACCCAAGCTAATCAGAAGAGGTAGAGAACCTATTCAGTTTAGGATTACAAATGCAATACGGTCTTTCTCTAATACAATACTCTTGACCACATTGTTTGGTTTGATAGTTTATTCATGTCTATTATCCAATGTGATTCGTGTGCTTATATGATTACCTTGAATGTGATTTGGAACAACTTTTCTAAATCTCATTCATAATCTGGCCAGAGATTCTAAATCATATCATAGAGTATTCTCCCCCAAACGGTTTGAAGGTTAGAGATCCCTTGTTGCGCATTCACTTGCCTCCATAGCTAAGTGGCTTAACCCCAACGATGCCGTGGACACCCGCGGATGGGGTGACTTTGACATAATCAAAGATCAAGGACTTAACCACAAGACAAACGTGATGCCTCAGGTCAAATGACTACTTTGCATTATCCCAACCATGAGTTCTCATGTGACATGAATATGAGAACTCTTCGTTGATCGTGTTCAGTGAACTCATTCTCTATTGAGCACCTACGTACTTGTCTTGATGTCACACACACCATTGACTCGAGACTAGTCACTCTTCCTGAAAGAAGACACAGCATGTACTGATCTTAACGGACTGTCAATGCCCAATTGGCAATCCTATGATCAGGAACGTTTAGGATGTGTCTATGAAAGAATGGTCTCATGAATCTAACTTCTTTAGATCGCATTCTCCCAATCACATATTTCTTGGACTTATCAAGGGATTTAGCCTAGATCTGATGATCGAAGAAATGGAAGTCGAAGACTGAAGGACACCTGTCCTTCGGTATTTAAGAGATCCTTATTTCCCCACAAGTAAGAAGGATAGACAACAAGCGACTAAATACGTTTTGTGGGAAGAAAATCTACTAAGGAAGACTCCAGATGGGTTAATGTTAAAATGCCTAGGCCAGGAAGAGTCTATAAGAGTCATGGCCGAGGTGCATGAGGGAATCTATTGAGCTCATCAAGCTGGAACCAAGATGAGGTGGCTGCTTAGAAGATACAGGTATTTCTGGCCCGAGATGGAAAAAGATGGCCAGGCTTATGCCTTAGGGTGTGAAGAATGCTAAAGACATAGGCCACTCCAACATGTGCCTTCGATACCTTTGAACCCTGTGGTCAAACCTTGGCCCTTCAAAGGGTGGGCAATGGACTTCGTTAGGCATATTCATCCAGCTTCTAGTAAAAGACACACTTTCATAATCGTGGCCACAGATTACTTCACTAAATAGGTGGAGACATCAGTTGTCAAGAATGTTACTTCAGCCACGGTTAAGAAGTTCATTGAAACCCAAATTCTGCACAGATTTGGGGTGCCGGAAGTAATCGTCATAGATCATGGACCATCTTTTATTTCAAAAGAAGTGGAAGAGTTTGCCAATAAATTTAGAATAAAGATGGTTCAATCTAATCCTTATTACCCTCAGTCAAACGGGGCAAGCAGAAGCTAGCAACAAGATTTTGGTGGGCATTGTCAAAAGGACAGTAGCCGAGAACCTTGAAGAATGGCACGAAAGATTAGGGGAAATTTTGTGGGCATATAGGACGTCCAGAAGGATGGCGACTGGAACAACTCCTTATGCTTTAACTTTCAGGCAAGATGTTGTGATTCCCATAGAGATTAATGTAAGTTCGGTCAGAATTCAGAATTAGTTCGGGCTACACAATGAAGAATATGTTCAAGCAATGTGCCAAGAAATTAAGGATCTTGATGTAGCCCGAATTGAAGCTTTAAACAAGATTCGGGAAGGAAAGGAAGATGTTACCCGAGCCTTAAAGTTGAAGAATTTCAAAGAAGGGGAGTTAGTCTGGAAAGCAATCCTCCCTTTAAGAGCACAAGTTAGGGGCTTCAAGAAGTGGAGCCCAACTTGGGAAGGCCTTTTCATTGTTAAACAGGTATTAGGCAAAGGCGGATATTACTTGGCGAATGTGGAGGGAATATTATGATGTGAAATATTCCAACACTCAAATTAAAACCCTATGATTATAGTATATGTAAGTAGGGATCGTTCTAGGCCGGGGATTAGAAGGGATGCTAATCTACTCAATTTAAACTTTAAAACACTAAACTAGACTCAAAAACATCAAACTAGACTCTGATGACTCAAAACTGACCAAATTGACTCAAAACAGCAAAACTAAGTTAAAAGGACTCAAAACAACTACTAAAGAGTGCTTTGGACAAATTTTAAACTAACTTGACTCAAAATACTAAATAGGGACAAATTTGAACGAAATTAACTAAACTAAGACAACAAATAAGAACTAAGGGGATTTTTTGATGAATTTAACAAAACTAAGTAAATTGCAGCAAACAAAGTAAGTTAAAACGAAATGAAGATGAATGCAAGAGTGAAAAGCTAGTTAGAGGGTCTTTCTCCACACATGAACATATGCAACATAAATGGATTTCCAATATTGTTTCTTTAAACCATGAATGACAATGCCCCAAATTAATCGTGAATGCACTAATTAACTCTCAAATTTCCCTAAATTCATTGACTTGAATGGACAACGCATCACAACCAAATTATTCTTCTCAAGTTCCCTATATGAACAGCATGATAGAGATACATTCAAAGATCATTAAGTTCCATGGAAATCATAAGCATTGACAAGGCTATTGTAATTATGAACTGCATGATACTCCAGCCAAGAATCTACTTAATATGATTGTGACTAGCAACCTTCACTACTTTTAATTATAAGTTCCTAACGATTAGGTGAAAGTCCCTTATAATTTAGCATCAAATTCATTCATGCAAACTAAGTATGCATCCTTAATCAACACACAAGAATAAGTTCTCAATCAAACAAATAAGTAAATCACATTCATATTTTATGAAACAAAAATTGAAAGTAATCAATTCATATTAAACATATGTCCATGGCTTTGAATTCACCTCTAACTAAAAAGGAATTAGTTCCACATGTTCATAACAATTGAAAAGCAACAGAAAATAAACATTGAAACGAAATGAGGGAAGAAAGAACTCTTAGAACTCCAATGGAAGCCACGGCAAGCTTCTCTTCTCCTCCAAGGGTTGTGGCAAAGGATGTACAATGGTGTGAATTGCGGCTGAATGTGTTTCTAAATTATATGGGGGGTGGTGGTCAAATTTTGGCTGAAAATATGTATATATAGCCACGGCAAACCCTAAGGAAATCAGGTTAAAGTTAGAACTTAGCAGCAATCAAGGATTAGGGCCCCTAGGGTGCGGCACAAAGGTTTAAATCCACCAGAAAAAAGGTTTGGCCCAATTAATTTCTGAAAAGGATTTGCATAACCCAAATCCACAAGGAAAAACGCTAATTAAATCAGAATCCAAAGGGAATAGGGTGAGAAAAGGTGCGGCAGGAATTGGAGGGAAAGGGAGTGGCTTGCAAGGCAAGGCAAAAGCCTTCTAGAATGGAATAGGCGCCACTTTTGTAGGAATCTAGAAACAATGTGTTTTTTTGGCAGAAATTAGGACTTCTAGAAGGGAATGCTTCTAGAAATAGCTTCTAGAAATAGATATTTAGGTCCCCTTGCAACTGGATTTAAGGTATGATGGGATTAGGATATGATAAGATAAGATAAGGTTAGTTTGGATAAGATAAGGTTGGATAAGGTTGGATAAGGTTTTGGATAATGTTCCTTCTTTTGAGCTAATTCCTTACCTTCTTTGTCTTGAATTTAATTTCTTCATCTCCTTATCAGATTCCTAGCCTTTTGAATTTCAAAAACGTTCATCCATCTTGCTCCATATGTAAGCTATCCATTCTTGGCCCAAAACTGCTCTAAAATGCTCAAATTGCACTTTCTTGCCAACTTTGTCATTAGGACCTACAAACACACAAAAATAGCTTAAAACACTAAAATGACCACAAACTAACTATGAAAATGCAAGAAAACAAGCTAACTAAGTCGCATAAATATGCTATCATATTACAAAAACATCCAATCAATGTTAACTTCTTAAAAAGATATCGTCCGACCTTGTGGGATGTTAGAGATTGTTACATAGAAAAAGAATAAGCGGAGCCTGGGATGTAAGAAGACAGTTTTTACATTCATAATACATGAACTTCAAGAGGAATACAAGATAAAGCAATCTGAGGAAATCTTATTCATTTGAGCAAAAATTGAAAGTTACATCAGATCTAGCTCAATGGCTGTATACTAGTGCAAATCTTAGAATATGGGTGTTACATTTTTGCTCAACCCTTTCCAAATGCTGTTCCAAACTCTTGTGATTTTCCTGCACCTTCATCCCCAAAACCCGATCGAGTTGTGCGGCCAATAAAAGCCTGATAGCTGGCCCGAAGCATATCCCAATGGAGGTGATGCTGAAGTCTGACTTATGGGGGGTAGCAGGTAAATGGGTGATTACTCGACTAGCCTGCAAGGTTTCAGCAAGATTAAAGCGAGCAGAGCACCTGATGGAATTTGTTAGTGGTAGTGATTGTTCCTTAGGCACATTGTTTCCAACAGGAAAAAAGGTTAGAGAATACCATGCCAATCCTAAGGGATACAATCCCCTATCTCTAGAAGGAAGTCTGGAAAACAAGGTTACCCGAGGACGATGAAAACCATCAAGAAGGAAGGACTTAATAGCGATCTCTTCAATAAAAATGGAAGGATGAGTTAGGCTCATAAAACTTTGGGTATCATTGTGGAAAATTACAAGAAGAAAGGATCAGCGGAAACTGAAGTGATCTCAGAACAAGCTGGGAAATATTCGAAGGGCTTTGAAAGGGTTTTTCTCGAAGAAATTCTGGGAATATGAAAAATCAATCGGTTTTAAAAACCCAGAAGCCGAAATTAAGCTGGATTCTATAAAGGGGATCAGGTGACAATTGGAATTCGCGGGAAGAGGAATGGAGCCAAGTTTGCATTAACTACATCAGAAAATGTGAGTTCCGAGTAAAGCGTGCGAGGGCATGATGACTTTTCAATCATTATTAACGCCTCGGTTTAAAGGCTTAATAACGATTTAAGGGGGCACTATTTGGGTTAATATTTGAACTTTGGGCTGGAGGAAGAGAAGCCCAAAAGGAAGCCCAAAAGACATGACATTGCCCGAAGGCCCAGCATCAAATCCATTCGCCCAGCCCAAGGAAAAATAATGATTCCACATTAAATACAAAGGCTAGTAGCTTGAAAGAAGTGACATTTAATGGAAATCAGCCTACTTTCAGCCCAAAAGCACTTTCTGAATGGCAGAGTACGTAAATTACTTATAATTCACTACCCCTCAGTTGCTTTCAGGCAGGAGCCAAGTTGCAATCAGTCAGGCTAATTCGGCTATAAAAGAAGGAAGAAGGCCAAGAGACAAAGACACTCAACCAATCAAACAAACAAATACATAAACTCTGCTCAAGCCAGATTTGCATACGAAGCTGTAGTCAGCCCCAACCTCAATCCTTTTCAGGATCATCCCTCACAAAAGCCATATTTTGTCTAGTTTAATAGCTTTGCTACTGTTTCAACCATAGTAGTATCGATTATCTTATGTTCACCCTGCTTAACATTCACTCCCTTTTCTCCCCAAACCTTTGTACTTACAAAGAAGTGACGCTGTGCAAGATTCAACCTTGCCCGACAAGGTTAAATCTAGCCCGACTCCTTTTGTTTTGTTCCTTACTTACTAGATCTAGTATTATCATGTATCCTTCGATACATATCCAAGTTATTTCCAGTCTTTTAGTGGTTCAAAGCGTATCATTTGGGCATTACTATTGAAATAAAACCATTCAGCCAGATCTGGATATTCACTCTTTAAAGCATACAAGATAAACAAAAGTTCTTGACCGCAAGGCATAAAAAAGAACTTAACGTAGACTTAACCCATCTACGACAATCCTTTGATAACAAGAAGTCAAAGTAACTTAGGGCGCAAGTAATCCGCTTAAATACACTTGTTTTACATCTTCCATACAGAGATGGCAGTGGCATAGCTAAGCACTTAAAGTTAGTTTTGATTGTGAGCCTCCAAGCCTATACCTAAGGCTCTGCAAAGGCACCTTTTCGAAAGTAACTTTGTTCTCCTCTTGCAGCATTGTAACGAGCAGGAGACAGACAATCAACCAAAGTGCCAACTCCTCAGGGAGCTGTGTGCTCGAGCCAGGAATGCCTACCAGTGATATTCCTGCCCGAACAGTCATATAATTTATATTTTTCCTAAAGAATTTGGAGATGTAAAACCAATCACGATGAAAGAACAAGTTCTAAATTGTTAATTTAGATACTAATATGATAATTACTCTTTAGAAAATTAGGCAAATAAATGATTTTTTTTTCAGTCATGATTCCTTAGAATTAGTGCTATTTTTTAGATAATCAGTTGATTTTCCTTTTCGTTGACTCAGTCTGCCATAGGCCTTATTAAGGAAATTGCAGTGTTAGAGGAACAAGTTGTGCATTTGGAGCGCCATCTTCTTTCTTTGTATCGAAAAACGTTTGACCGAAAAATATCATCTGAATCGAGTGTGGCTGGACGACTCAATTCATCTCCATTGATCACAATTAAAGAGGTTTACACTAGAAAATGACAATACAGCCACCCGCTTTAACGATCTTCTGTCTCCTCGGCATAGTTTGAGATGACTTGAATCTAAATGTATATGTTTATACCATATTTAGGGCCTCGTATTTAGATCTCATACAAATACTCGGGGGACTTAATTGTAATTATGTGATAAAGGAAGGGGAAAATATGTAATAAGTGAGAAGCCTTTATTCTATAAAAGGATTCCTCACCCTCACAATAGGGAGGGCCAATTCCTAGGCCTGAGGTCTCTCATATTCAGAGGAAGCCTCCTCACCTCAGAGGCTTCGCTCTCACCTCACAAACTCTCTCTCCCTCACAGATAAATACATAATCAGTGTGGACGTAGCCCAAACCTTGGGGTGAACCACGATACATCTTGTGTTATTTACATTACTTGCAGATTCACGGTCGGATTTACGTTGTTCCAAGACCTTCGATTTTGTGCATCAACATTTGGCGCCGTCTGTGGGAATCGACCCAAAAAACTATGTCGGTTCTCTTTCATTTTTTAACCTCCGCCGTGGATCTGCAAAATCTGCAAAAAAGAAAATCCAACAACCCAAAGCTTTCCCAGAAAAACCCAAGAAACCAGTCCCATCTCTATTTCCTCTCTCTCTACAGATCCGGAAGCAAAAAGAGATTGAGGTGAGAAGAAAAAGCAAGGAGAGTGAGATCAAAAATTGGTAAATTATCTAGGATTTAGCTTTGTGTTACTGAACTGGTGATCCGACAACATGATGGCGTCTCCACAGTCGGAGCTCTTTGCGAGGACGCCGAGTTTCGGTAGGGCTCTACCTCACCGCCACCGACCTCCCTTTCCTTCTTAGCATGACAGACAATAAAGTCATCCAGGCGGAGTTGGACAAGCTCACTGACTGGAAGTTCGAGTGGGAGCCCATACGCGACGGGTTCCAAGTTAAGGGAATCACCAAGTCAACCAAGATCCTCTCAGGTCGGATCGACGACCTCCAGTCCTCTCGGGTCGGATCGACGACAGCGGCTTGGGCTGCACCAGCATGACCAAGAAGCTCACTCACTTCGAACCGTAACTCGCCTTGGAACTTGACCTTGACTCGTTCCTCAATTCGCACATCTCCCTCTCCAACGAAGACGACGACGATAACGACCTTAGCTCCGTCCCCCACCGCACGACTGACGAAATCCTCAACAACACCTCATCGTCCCTACCCTCCAATTTTGAGAAATTGGGAAATTGGAGGAAGATCAGTGGTCGGAGATGGCGGACTTGTCGCCACTCCTACGCCGCCTCCCTTCTCCTCCGTCAAGAAATAGATGATTTCAGTGAAAGATGCTCTAGGAAAACAGGGAAAGAAGGCTGCGAAGGCCACCAAGAAGGTCGAGGATCTTGCTGGCAACATGTGGCAACACTTGAAAATGGGACCTAGTTTTGCTGATGCCGCTGTGACAATAATTGCTTAGAGCATAAGAGTAATTACAGAAGGTGGTCATGAGAAGATCTTTCGACACAATTTTGAGACTGTCCTAGATGAGCAACTTCTAAAGACATTTGCTTGCTACCTATCCACATCTGCTGGCCCAGTAATGGGAGTTTTATATTTGTCATCAGCTAAGTTTGCATTTTGCAATGACGATCCCCTTTCATACACAGTTGGTGACCGGACTGAGTAGAGCTATTATAAGTTGCAGGAAAATGTAGCCAACAAGCAATGCAATCACAATGATCCCAATAGAAGTTGTAATGGCTAACCACGGCCAAGGTGGCTTCTGTTTGAACCTACATCGCATCTCATGCATGACAGTGAGGAGCCCTTATGTTTGACGCTGTAATAATCGGTGTTCTTTTCCAATACCTACTTTAGCACACGGGGTGTTCTTTTCCAATACCTATTTTAGCACAGGGTGCATATGCATGACAGCCTAGAGACAGAAAGTGAGGGTCAAGAAACAGAAAGAATATCAGAAAGAAAAGCAAAAAGCAGAAAAGGAAAAGCCGAAAAGAAGATGCTCCATTATTCCACTAGTCCACTATCCCATGGGATAACATGATTAAAGATAAGAAGATGCCCATCAAGGTTTCCCCGTCTCCACTTTCTGTTGGACCAGAAGATGCCCATCAACATGCTGAAAACATGTAATTTATTTTTCTTATCTTTCGAAGACATCTGTATAAACCCCATCAGAGGGTAATCAAATAAAAAAAAATGGCATAGTCTAAAATAAATGGGCTGCCATGTTGTGGAGGGCGAAGGCCCATAAGCCCAAAATAGCACAAACCAGGTCATCAAAAGTACGCCCAGTACACCACAATTATTCAGCAACCCACCGCTATTACCACCAACCAGGTGATCAAAAGTACGTCCAGTACTCCACAATTATTCGGCAACCCGCCGCTATTACCACCAACCAGGTGATCAAAAGTATGCCCAGTACTCCACAATTATTCGGTAACCCGCCGCTATTACCACCAACCAGGTGATCAAAAGTACGCCCAGTACTCCAAAATTATTCGGCAACCTGCCGCTATTACCACCAACCAGGTGATCAAAAGTACGTCTAGTACTCCTAAATTATACATAAGCATTACTCATGTCAATTATACATAAACATTCATGAGCATCACTCATATCAATCATACATAAACATTCATGAGCATCACTCATGTCAACATTCATAAGCATCACTCATGACAACATCCATGAGCATCACTCATGTCAATCAACATAAACATTCATAAGCATCACTCATGTTAATCAGCTTCAAAAGCTTCATTTACAGAGCTTTAGCTTCAAAAGCTTCATTTACAGAGCTCTAGCTTCAAAAGCTTCATCTACAGAGCTCTAGCTTCAAAAGCTTCATTTACAGAGCTCTAGCTTCAAAAGCTTCATTTACAAAAACTCTAGCTTCAAAAACTTCATTTACAGAGCTCCAGCTTCAAAAGCTTCATTTACAAAAGCTTTAGCTTCAAAATCTTCATTTACAGAGCTCTAGCTTCAAAAGCTTCATTTACAAAAGCTCTAGCTTCAAAAGTTTCATTTACAGAGCTGTAGCTTTAAAAGCTTCATTTACAGAGCTCCAGCTTCAAAGCTTCACTTGCAAAGCTTTACCTACAAAGCTTCAGTGCAAGGTATACAAATACCACCTCCGAACAACCGCCACTTCGGCCCATACATAGATTCAATTTGAAGTCTCCAGCCAACAAACTCTATTGACCGAAGACTTGGGGGACTACATTATGTACCATATATTGGGCCTCAACTGGGCTTCATGAAAAATATTTGGGGGACCTAGCCCATTATCTATATACTGAAGAGCGAGCCCTTATTCTATAAAAAGGACTCCCTCACTTTCATTAGAGAGCACCCATTATTCATGTATTTAGGAGCGAGCCCTTATTCTATAAAAGGGACTCCCTCACCATCAACGCCACAAGTCGAGCCAACCAAGACAACATAAGCCATAAGCCAAGCAGCCTCGCAACATGTGCAACTTCTAGATGAGCATCATTTCACTTTGAGCACCGCCTCATATCGGGCATCAGTTCAAAACAACATCTAGTTATTTCGGCCCACACATGGACTGAATTTCAAGTCTCCAGCCAAAAGACTCTCTTGACTGAAGACTTGGGGGACTACTGTTTATACTATATTTAGGGCCTCGTATTTAGATCTCGTAGAAATACTCGGGGGACTTAAATGTAATTATATGATAAAGGAAGGGGCAAATATGTAATAAGTGAGAAGCTTTTATTCTATAAAAGGATTCCTCACCCTCACAATAGGGAGGGCCAATTCCTAGGCCTGAGGTCTCTCATATTCAGAAGAAGCCTCCTCACCTCAGAGGTTTCACTCTCACCTCACAAACTCTCTCTCCCTCACAGATAAATACATAATCAATGTGGACGTAGCCCAAACCTTGGGGTGAACCAGATGCATCTTGTGTTATTTACATTACTTGCAGATTCACAGTCGGATTTACGTTGTTCCAAGACCTCCGGTTTTGTGCATCAACAGTATAGAAACACAATATAAAGAATGTAGGCAAATAAAACTGGCAATAAGGATTTTGAAAACGATGTTTAAACGGCTAGAACTTTGGTTTCCATCTCTAATATTTTTCGCCTAAGCAATCGATTCACACAATGATACAAAAAATAATTTTAGATGCTTAATGTTTGTCAACCTAAAGGCATGGTATCTACTCTTTAAGTTGTTGATTTCCCTAAACAACGAATTAGACATAGGTGCCTACTCTAACTCTTTTCATCTACTAAGTTGCACTCCGAGAAAACATAATCCAATGGAAATCAACAAACACGTGAATCCTAGAACATGGTATCTATTCCAGTTATTCATGATAATTAATTCCAAGAACCGTAACTAGTTCTCTTGTTACTCGGCATTAGGTCTGGCAAACAAGTCGTGTTTGTTGTGTTCATATCATTTTCGTGTAATACCTATTATCTTAACGGGTCGTGTCATATCACAGCCATTATCTTAACGGGTTCTTAACAGGTCAGGTCATTTTACTCAATAGGTAAAATGACCCGACCCGTTAAGAAAAATATATTTTTTCTTTCTAAATTTGTTCATACCACATTGCCATAAAAATATTACTTCAAAAACTTATTCATAACAAAAAAACCCCAAATTGAAGAAACGAAACCAATCTTAATTTGAAAACTAATTTGAAGCACAACCCTATATTTTGAAAGCAATTCGAAAGAATCAACAATTACCTTGATTAGGGCTCGAGATTCGCTCGATCCAGAGAGGGAATCAGAGACAAAATTAGCATATCGACTGGTGGTAGGTTACTAGGTCATATATGGTGACAGTGATGTGGTGGAGGGAGACTGGAGAAGGTGGTCGTGGACTTATTGATGGCCAGAGTTGAGGTTTGAGACTGAGATTCGAGACTTTTGTGTGTGTGTGTGTGTAAGAGAGAGAGAGAGCGTGGCTGTTTTGATTCGAGCCATCGAGAATGAGAGAGTCTGATTTAGGGCTGAGACAAACATTGGACAGTCGAGATTAAATCTCAGCCAATCGAAGGGTCATCAATTTTCTGATTTTTTCTTTTTGATACACACACATATTTATATTTTAACTTTCAATTCAGTTCGGTATTAAATCCTACTGTTTAATTATAGTATTTCTTTTTAGTGTTATAAAATTATTTAATTAATATTTTTATATCGTGTAACAGGTTACTCATTTGTATACCTAGACCGACTCGTTATCTTAACAGGTGTTTATCGAATTACCTGATAACGAACCGATTCATTATCATGTTGACCCGAAAATCTATTAATTTCGTGTCGTGTCGTGTTAGGTTAACAAGTCGTATCAGAAATTGTTAGGCTTACTCGGCATAGGTACAAGACTCGGTCATCCAAATTTACCTATGCAATGAACTCAATTACAAAGCTCTTCTATGGTGATCAAGTATAAAATAACTCAATAAGATTAGAACTAAATAGGAATTAACCATTAAAACATCAACAAATTGTCTTGTTCTTGTAACAAAAGTGAATCGAAAATACTCAAGGAAACATGATTAGGACTTCAACCAAGTCTCAACTTTGGAATTTAGTATACTGTAAATAGGCAGCAGAAATGACGAATTGCGAAACGATGCTTTGATCCTTCCTCTTTTTCCGTTTCTACTGTGGCTGCCTCGTTCTCTATTCTTATGGCTGCTACTGCCTTTGCTTTTCTTCTTTTTCTATTTATTCTCCCGCTGCCTTGCTTTACTTCCTGATAAGGGATTGCTTCCACTTCCTGATATTGCTTCCCTTTTCATTTTGTAATAGCCCAAGGCTTGAATGGCCTTCTTTTCTTCTCTCATAGGGATCTTTGAAGTCTCATTATGTCCCGTTATATCGAAAATCCTTATTTATTTGCTTTCAGGTTTTTTGGCTTCTTTCAACTGGTTAAAAATCCTAATAAATAGGAATTAACTCTCCTTTAATATGATGTGACAACTCATTCTTAATTTTACGTTTTTATTAATTTTAAAAGTGTGAATTTACAAAAATGCCCTAGAGGCAAGGACTTTGACTTTCGTTTACCATCGTCTAGAGGTGAATTTACAAAAATGCCCTAGAGGCAAGGACTTTGACTTTCATTTTAAAAGTATGACTTATTCTTTTAGCGTATCCTTGTAGTACTTGGTGCGAACGCATAGGTGAAAGTCGTTTGCGAGTCCGGATGATAACGGTATAGTTACAGACTTTTGAATTTGGTTATTTATATTTCAGTTGTAAATTAATTTAACTCCTTCAAGGAAGTAGCCCAATCAAGTTTTAGGCACAAAGGACCAATCACATAAAGGTAAGGAAAGCCTTCAGCCAATTAGAAAAAGAATTTTAAAAATAAAAAAAATAAAAAAAAAGCTCACAGCTTCCCCGTGGCCCACACCTCTGCGACTTCCCATTTTCCAAGGCTGATTCCGGCCAACTCCGGTGGAGTTTTTCGACGCCACCACCACCATCTTGAAGCTCTCATTTCCCTCTACAAAACCCAACCAAGAACCACCTTGATTAACCACTATATGAGGCGGTTTGAGACCACGAAAGTCGACAGTTCTCTCGGTGCTCCGGCGAATTGGCAAAGCAATGGCCAATGCCACCACTTGGGCTTTGTAGCCCATCATCCCAGGAGAAAATCTCAACCAACCTTGACCCTATTGGACCACTGTAGACGACGAATTGACGCCGGGAAGCTTTAGGCACTTGCTGGCTTTGTTGGCAAAATTGACTATCTTTCGTCCACTTTTGGACTTCATGGCAGGTATGAAAGTTATTCTTCTCTTTGATATCTTCATTTTTGTGAATTTTGGTAATTTTTAGAAATAGTTGAATTTTCCGGCAAGTCGGGGTGACCAACCACCACCTAGGATGGCGCGTGGGCCGAGGGGTCCCCTGACCTTCCTAGGCTAAATTTGAATACCTTGGTTCCATTTATGAAGCCCGATTGATGAAATTCCGTCGTTTCAACTTAGTCCCATTATGGTCCACCACTTGATTATTACAGCAATCGACGATCCAACCGTTGGATCGTCATTAAATTTTAATACATTATATTATGTAATATTTGAGGATATTAGAAACTTACGGATTGGGAATCTGACATACGGATGTTCCCAAATTGGAATTGTATGTTCGTAAAATAAAACGTTGACCATCACTTGAATTGGCAATTGGAGGAGATCCAACCGTTGGATCGTAATGAAACTTTAGTATGATGTTTTAGAAGCACAATGTGGATCTTTGGAAATTACAGATCAGAAATCTGAAATGTGAATCTTCTGGATTGAGTTACGTAGGGTTGTGGACCCTACCGTCGATCTTTGACCGACGATTGACTTTTGGTCAGTTGGTCCCAAATCATTCTAGAACATCATTGGGGATATGTTTTATGTAACTTACGTGTTTTATCGATGAGAACTCTGAGATGTGATTTGATAATTGTTATAGGCGACGATGGTTCATGATGTCTCAATTTTCGTGCTAGGGAGTCGTAGTGCGAACCTCAGGTGAGTGGGTTTTTTCCTTTTATCGTATATAGATATGACTAATAATTCCAAATGCTTTTAAATTGTTCTATGCATTTTATGCCATGTTATATATATATATATATATATATATATATATATATATATATATATATGTTAAAATACTATGGTATGGTTGAGTTTTAGATTGCATTATGGTATATTTATATGCATATTATCAGCATATAATTACTGTGAATGCTTTGAAGTACTAAGTTGAACTATGAATGGCTTGATCTCGTTTGAGGGTACGTAGGCAGTCTAACAAGACTGTTAGATGCAGCCATAAAACAATCCAAATTTAACATGGTACTTGGTTTCTTTAAGGAAAGAAGTTATGATGGTTAACAGCGTAGAGATTAACCATGATTTTATTATGGTCTATCACTGGGTTTAGTTTTGATTAAGAATGTTAGGACGTTAAAATGGTTATGCCAAATGACGCTGTAGATGCCCTGGTAAGCTTCAGGTGGGTACATGTTGATAACAGTGATTTCAATGTGCATGGTTATGTTTTTATGTATTTAATGCTCATTATCCTACACCTCGGTGTTAATGCTCCGCCCGAGGATAGGGCCTAGCCTTCACGTGATCATAGCACTTGAGCGAATTTATTTACACCTAGCCTGTCGTACAAACCACATTATGTGGTTCTGACTCGTGTGCAGGAATTGGTAGATGAGCTATATAGGCAACTCTAACACTGTTGTACAGGTTGCCTATGAGTCGTACAGGTCACTATAGGTGACTCCGACTTATATGCTAGCATTGATTGATGAGATGGATGACTCATACAGGTCACTATAGGTGACTCTGACTTATGTGCTAGCATTGATTTATTGAGCACATGATTATTTATATCGCTCATGAGATGCTGTGTCGTGGTATTTTTATGGATTTACTGTTGATATACTTTTGATTTTACATTGATACGTGGTATGATTTTTTTTTAAACTGTATAGGTGTTACAACGAGGGGTTATAACGACTTAGAAGGTTTTTATTAAAATTTTATTTCCAAGGCCACTCACCCTTACTTTGTTTCCACCCTCCAGGTTTTTTAGCTGAGCTTTCTTATCGACAAGGATTCGGGGCAAATTTTGGTATTGGAGATTACCTTCAATGGTATGATTCTCAATCCACTCTACTGTACTTTACTTATGCTCTGACATCATGTGTGAAATGGGTTCATTTTCGCTCACAGTGCACTCTCGTATTTAGACACTTTTAGATTTAAATTTATTCACATTTTCCCCACATCACTATACTTTATGGCTTCGTCACCCTCTTGGTGTCGGCCAGCACAACTTTTTTTGGAGTCCAAGTGAATTTTTCAGGTTGGGGTGTGTCATATGCAACGTTGATACACATTTGTAGAAAACTTTGTATTTGCGCGCAGCTCGACCTTCATGTACTAAAACTGCCATAACTATTAACTCCCTTTAGAAAAATGATATTCGCTAACACTTCACAATTTATACACATACAATCCTTGTCGTACAAGGAAAACAATAAACACAATATATATCCTTCCTAGTAAATGACTCCTACAATATCTCCACTCACTGACTCACGTTATTGTGTTCTATTGGGATATCATCTTCTTTGATTTGCATATATAGGCATGTTTACTTAACAAAAATGAGAAATCGGAAAGCTTAAAAATAGAAGAACGAAAAGAAATTAGAACAACTACCCACTCGTAGATTTGATTTTATACATTGAGTAAGGATGCACATTAAATATTACAAATGAGAGAGTTGGTAATTTGGTCTAGCGACACTCGATCTGCATTCTATTGCAGAATGTCATGAGTTTGAATTTTGTGAATGGTTGTTAAATTAAAAGAAATGAGAAAATGAATGAATCTGAAAACTTAAAAATAGGAGAAGTAAGGAAAGAGAATCAGAACAATTACCCTCTTGTCGATCTGATTTCATACATTGAGTAAGTATGTGCAGTAAATGTTACAAATAAGAGAGTTGGTAATTTGGTTTAACGACACTCGATCTTCATTCTATTGGAGAATGCTATGAGTTTGAATTTCATGAATGGTTATTAATTAAAAGAAAACAAAATATACATCCATCCTCAATTTATAAACCATTTGTTACTTGACCAATACCCAAAAAGAAATAAATAAATAAATCATTTGCTCAGTTCGACTTGGGGTTTATCAATTTGGTTAGTAGTATTTTTTTCCGTGTATAAAATTTGACCGGATTTTGTGTAAAATATCATTATCTAAAGATCATATGCAAAAGTTCATTATATGGAGATTTTTTAGCTATTCTTATGCATAAAAAAATGAACGGTTCATCATGATGAAGCTACTTACTACGAAAACTATTGATTGGTTTGACACACATGAATGGATAAGCGATCTTCAAATTGAATGATTATTTGTATATATAATTTTAGACAATGATAAAGCGAATGAGAAATTTTAATTATGATATTCTTATTGTAATGATAAGTTAAGGCCCTATATACTTCTCACACATTCCTAATTAATCTATGTTCTTTAATCATCATTTATTCATTCGATCCGTCGACTGAAAATTAAAATAATGTGTGAGAAGTAAAAAAAAAAAAAGGGTAAAGTACAAAAAACTACCTCAACTATTGGTGTCACGACACTTTCATACCTCATCTTTTAAAATTGACAATGGCATACCGTATCTTACAAATTTGTGACAATGTCATACATTCGTCAATTTTTCTGTTAATTTCTCTGTTAAATGCTGACGTGGCCTGACGCGTGTCCCACTCACTAATCCAGCTGGATTAAAAAATAATTAAATATATTTTTAATAATTAAATATTAAAAATTAAGAATAAAAAAAACAAAAAAAGAATTTCCTATGGATGCGGCATCCCCTTTCCTTCTCCGGCACCAATTTCATTTTTTTTTTTGTTCTTCTCTTTCCTTCTTCTTCTTCATCTTCTTCTTCTTCTCCTGGGCCGAAACTGGATTTGTCACTTTTTTTTTTCGTTCTTCTTCTCTTCTTCTTCTTCTTCTTCTTCTTCTTCTTCTTCTTCTTCTTCTTCTTCTTGGGTCGAAACTGGGTATGATTTTTCTTTTCTTTTTGTTTTTTGTTTTTTTTTTTTTGTTTCTGGGTTGCAGGTAAAGGGAAAAGGGGACGAAGATGAAGATGGGGAGGAGACAGAGAGGGTTCTTCTTCTTCTTCTTGGGCTGAAACTGGGTTCGAATTTTTTATTTTTTTATTATTTTTGTTTCTGGGTTGCAGGTAGAGGGAAAAGGGGAAGAAGATGAAGATGGGGGAGGAGAGATGAGTGCGCGTTTGGTTGGGGGGGACGAACTGGGTTGGCAGAGTGAGGGAGGCGGAGTAGTCAAGGAAGATGATGCCGTGGAACGGCATCGTTGCGATCTCCAGATCGAGGGTGGCGGGATGAGGGAGGCGGAGTTGTCGAGCAATATTGGATTCTTCATTTTGGGGTTTTCGAATTGCGACAACAATTGCTGCAATGGGAAGGTGGGTTTTGTTCCTTCTGGGTTTGGGTCTTCTAGGATGCAAAGAAGTGAGAGAGGTGAGAAAGGGGGGAGAGAGAGGAGAGAGAGGGCGGTGGAGGACGGTGGGAAGGGGTTTTGGGTTGCAGAGAAGAGAGAGTGGCGACAAAGGGGGGAGAGAGAGAGATTTAATATATATATATATATATATATATATATATATATATATTTTTTTTTTTTATTATTATTATTATTATTATTAAAAATATATTTTATTATTTTTTAATCCAATTTGAATAGTGAGTGGGACATGTGTCGGGCTATGTCAGCATTTAACAGAGAAATTAACAGAAAAACTGACGGAGGTATGACATTGTCACAAATTCGTAAGATGCGGTATGACATTGTCAATTTTAAAAAATAAGGTATTAAAGTATCATGATACCAATAATTAAGATAATTTTTTGTACTTTACTCAAAAAAAATATGTGGATATCAGACTCCTCAATTAATTGCAAGTACATGAACAAGTATTATGTTTCTTTCTTTTTGGGCGACGTTGTTAATGATTTCGAGCACTTTCTTTGTACTTGCAATCAGCCCAAAAATGCGAGATTGACAGGGTCACATTTCAATCATGTCCAAAACCCAGACTCGATTTCAATTAGTTTGACTCAGAGGAGAGAGATGGAGAGAGAGAGAGAGAGAGTCTTGACATTTAAAGAGCAAGTTTCCCCTATCTGATTCCAAGAGCTGCAGAGCCCATCTCTGGGAGCATCCCAATTCCCAACTCGTGTTTTCTCAGAGGTTTGTTTTCTGTACAAATTCATCTTTTATATCTTTCTTAAAAATTTAGTTGTACATTTTTGGCTTTGGAAAATGCATGAATTGGAAACTACATTGTCCTCCCCGCATGGATTAATAGGATTATGATCATCTACATGTACTTTGTATGTTGGTATTGTCCTAAACTGATCATGTTTTAGAGTGTAGGTTTTAGCGTTTAAGAATTTAGCTTGGAGGGGGAGGGGGAGAATTCTAAATTATAACAATAATTCGGGGAAGGGTGGAGTTTCTAACTCAGAACGCATGGGTGGAAACCCAACACCTTATCCACTTGGATATTGGACCACATGCTATAACGTTCCAGACCAAACATTCTCCCATCACTGTTAATTAATTGGATCTTCAAGGAACGAGTAGAGTACAAAAATGAAAGTTTGATTCGAGTGTCCCTCGAAATTGGGATAATAAAAAAAGTCTGTTGCTTTGCTCATTAGGAACAAAATATTTTGTTTGTGCGCTTCAACTATAATGTCGAGTGGGTGTAGAGGGTCGATAGATAGATGGCCTTAGAGTTGGCTTATGTAGTTACAAAATTACGGTTGGGATTATTTGAGTTGGTAAGTGTTTTTGTTCTACTGTTTTTAGATTTCTTTATTTGAATAGTCTTATTATCTGTTTTTTCGGTTGCTCTATCTGCATTTGAGCTTCAATTTGAACTCCAAATTGTTCTGTACTGTTTCTTCATTGTTTATGCACAATTATTTCTTCAAAATACCTCCATTTATTTACTATATTTGTATCAAATGATGGAAGAACCTAGCCAAGGATCAAAGACATAGTACATAAACAAAGAAGCTAGATCAGAAGGAATCAATTGATGTGACACAAAAGGAAGACAGAAGAAAAGTGCCAATGACTAAAAACAGTGAATATGCCCAGTTCAAGTGCGCTATGGTTGGATTTGGTGAGAAAAAGGCTGAGTTGAAGAACAACTTTGAACAAAAGCCACTTGTCTTGAAGAAGCTTTATAGCACACCATGTGGAGCACTGATAAAGGCGTATCAAGAAGGGAAAATGACGGTAAGAAAGTCAAATTTGGATGTCAAAGAAGTTTGCAATTGTTATGACACAACAAAGAAAAAGTTCAAGTTTCAAAATGGATATAGTCATATCACGACTGAAGATGTGGTGCGGATTTATGGGATACCGAACAAAGGAACAGAAGCACCAAAAACAACAAATTCAAGAAAGGGAAAACCAGGTGTTTCTCGATTAACAGACAAGTTCTTCAGTGCAACGGCAAGACCCGACAAGAGGGATCTCTCTAATGCAATTGAACTTGCATTTGAAGATGATTCAGAGAGAGGGCAAGATGATGCAGCATGTTTAATAGTGTTGTACTTACTTATCACTTTATTGCTTGCAAATTCTGGAAACTACCTGCCATGGAGTTACGTCCAAGCTTGTGAGAGTGTAGAACAGATAGAGACATATAATTGGGCAAGAGAGATAAAAGAATACCTTCAAAATGGAATCCACAAAGATCAAGTCAAAACTGAGGAGACGGGGAAACAATCTGCAATAAGTGGATGCGTCATGACTCTGCTGGTGAGAAAAGGAAAACAAAACTCAAACTCAATATTACATAAGATTATCAGTTAACTCTTTTTACATAAGATAATCCTTTGAACTATTGGAGCAATACTTATTTCCTACTTCATGGTGTTTATCATTGGATTGTTTTTACATGTGCATCTTGGTATCGTTCTCTATTAATAGCACCTTTGTATTGAAGCCGATACTCATAGTTTAGGCACATGTTTAAATGATGAAAGGCCTTGTTTAATTGTTTTCACATGAGACTTTTTTACGTGTTTCTGCATTTATCAGATATTTCCATGACTAATCCATTACCCCAATTTTTATAGTATTGGTTGTGCAATCGAGGAAATATGATCAAACCGATTGAAGGAAGGGAGAAAAGTGAACCCACTGCAGTGAGATGGGACCTCCACATGCTCCATAAACACTTACAAAAGATAAAAAATATTCAAATCAAGGTACAAAACCCAAAATGATTCTGCAACTTTTCTTATTATTCAATTACGAAATTTAATAGTTGATTGTTTATCTATTTCTGCATAGATGGACAATGCAATAGAGGAGGAAGATTCAAACCTCATTCAAGAAAAAAAGGAAAACTAATGAAAAGAGCTTGAAAACTTTGAGTTTTAACGATAAGGACACAATAAAGGGAAAAGTAAATAGTACCATGATTGACTTTTTAGTGTAAAAATATGGGTTTTCGTTAAAATGAACAGTACCAGGAGCTTTTCGTTAAAGTTCCCAAGAAAAAACTGATAACAGTGACTTTGTGAATCCTCCAACTAATTCAAATACTCAAAAAAAGAAAGCTAGAAAAGCCCTGTCTTTCCCCTTTTGGATTCCATCAAGAGCCAGAGACCCCATATTTGGGAGCATTCCAATTCCCAGCTTTGATGACATTGAATCCCTGCTCGTATTCTCAGAGGTTTGTTTCTAAATTTTATTTTGCTTTGTCAAATGCATGAATTGTATACTACAATATCCTGTCCACATTGGTGGATAACAGAAGTAGGATCATCTAGCTTATTGTTCTTTGACAAATGATAGGATATTAACAAAATAGCTTTATACATTGTCATCCCGCCCGTATGGGTTGAACCATACACCTCCTCCAACAAAGTGGAAACAAAAGAACAACTGGTCATGTGCAAATAGGATCATGATCATCTACTTGTAATTTGTATGTTGGTATCGTGGTAAAACAGTTATGTTTTAGAGTGTAGGGTTTAGCATTTAAGAATTTAGTTTGTCATCTTAATCAACTCTAACGTAAAGTGAGCTGGGCTTATTTCAGTGGGTAAGTGGGCGTAGAGCTTGGTTGGATGGCAATTGAGTTGGCCTATGTAGTCCACAGTTTCAGATATTAAGTGTAGAGACATTTTCGTTGTAGCAACTGTATTTAGGTCATAATTCCTATCTCATGAGTTTTGTCATCTGTAGACCTGTAAGTATTCAATGCCGGATTGAAAAGCTTTGGATATCACTTTATGCTTGAAGTGGTTTCGTTTGTTCACCATTCTTTTAAGAGATGATGAGCTTTGTACATACCTGTTTAAATTAATAATCTGATTTTCTAGAGTTAGCATATTTCTGAAAACATGTTTGGTGATCTCTGAATTCCAATATGTATTTTGCTCATAAAGTCACAATTGCGAATCCTCCACAACAAGGCCAAGGCTGGACGACATGTGTGAAGAAATAACTGAAGGATTTCCCCGTATGGACAAGAGAAAGATAGTGAAAAGGGCCAGGAGTACAGAGGATGGACTGGAGGCCTTGGCCAAAGTTGCTGCAGTATGTAGGAGCCTTTTTATTTGATGTAATGTCTTTCGTTCTTGTCTTAGCCTTTTGGAGATCTACATTAACTTCTTCCACGCAGGTGGCAAAAGAGAGGGCCGAGGCTACCATCACCACCTCAGACTCAATTATAGCACAAGAAGCCCTCAAAGGGGATGTGAATGGCAGATGGCATCTGACTTCTGTGGCCCCTCCAACTGAACAACCTAACCTTATCGACATCAAATCCGAACTATCCGATAATGACTTAGTTGATTTTCGAGGCTTGGCAATGGTTCCAAGGCATCATGCTTCATTGCTTGAGAGGGCATGCATATCCACATTTGGCCATGTACTCAAAGAGGTCCTTGAGATGGCGTGAGTTTTCTTATAAGACGTTAGGGGAGCTACTGTTTTTCCTCACTTCGACAAAGCGGAAAGAAACGACACATAAGGCATGGGAGCATCTCCAAACGCTCTGGGAGGATACCAAAGGCTTGGGGTTTGATTTATCTTGGTTAGCTCCTGTTATGGAATCTGATCTAAGTTCAAGTTCTGAAACTGAGAATACTTGCTTGTTGGAAGCACAGAAGAAGGTTGTGAAGGAGCACACCATCAAGCTACATTGCCAACTGGCAACACTTACAATGCAATTGACCGAAGCTGAGAAAGAGCTCGCTGATCTGCGGATGCTACTTAAACACGCTAAGAAAAAGCTGCTGTCCAATGAGGAATTTCTATATACAGACTTGTGAATGTGTACACATGAGAAGAATAGCTGATTTAGAGCTTAGAGTCACCGCGACAATAACGCTGTTTTGACAAGCTCAACGCAAAAATTAGGTAAATAGAATGGCTGCCTGAGCATTGTATGTTCTTCATTTGGCAGCATTTTGAATCATCGAGGATCTACTGTTTCACAGGCCAGCAATGTGAGCGTTGACAATCATGTTCTTTTGGATATAGATTTATCTGTAGTCTATCACAACTGTGTATATATTTACTCTTTTCAGCAGATTAATCACATGAGTTAGTCTTGGAAAAGAAACTGATGGGTCAGTTGCATTTTAGTTCCATCTGGTTTACCACATCGATTTATCCATGTCAATTCAGTTTTGATAGTTCGGGAGCATTTTTGCTCACCACTTTTTCATATATCGTCAATGTGGATACGATGCTAGTGGTATAATCCACAACGCTAGTGGTATAAAAGTAAACACCTTTATTTCAGCGGGAGGTGAAAGGAGGCTCGAACAGAGGAGAATCGCAATGGAGGGGTCCTGTACACTGCTACGACGGAGGGGGACGAAGCTCGCCAAACTCTCAGAGAACTCATCATCTACCCTCTCCTTTATTTCCGTCAAGCCCAAAAGCTAGGTCTCAAAGTAAACACCTTAAACCCCTCCCGGCACCGAAAAGGTAAATATTGATTGAATCATCAATTTTCCTAGGTTTTTACTTTTTGAATTTGCTCGATCATATTGTTATAGTTGTAATTAACATTGGTTGCTAATTGGGTTTTACTAATTTTGTTTGCTTATTGGGTTTTTATGAAATTTTGTGTTTTTGTTTTTCTTCATGCTGGAGAAGCTTGGTACGAGCAGTGGTTAGGGAATGTGGTAGCACATTTAATTGTCATTAGGTACCCTAATATTCCTTAATCTTTACTTTGATCGTATCTTATGGGTACAAATGAAATGATGGCAGTGTTGTTCTTGACTCATAAGCTATGATTACGATATTATGTTGTCATGGTTTTAATTTTGTTTATTTTTCAATAGTCCACATTCTGTCCACAAAGCACATGCCGGAGAAAGTCAGAGGCTTCCTTGTATACATTGTCAGGCAAGCCATATGTTATCTTTATAGATGAAATAGATGCACTCTGTCCTCGCAGTGATTCTAGGTAACAACCAGTGGTGCAAGAGCGGACTCTAATGAACTTTGGGCATGCCCGGCTTAACATGGTTAAGTTATGTTTGAATTGCAGAAGAGAGCAAGATGTGGTTGTTGCATCCACTAACAAAAAAAACTAGGCATATAGTGTATATATTCCAAGACTCTTGATAACAAATGCGTAAGCAAATTCATAGATAGCTCAATTTTCCAATTCACTGTTTCTTCCGTATTAGTCTGTAATTTGTGTTTGGCTACTTAGAAAATGTGAATGAATGAAGATTTGGAATTAGAATGTCGATAGTGTCTGTATGACGATTATAAGTGCAATGCATTTTAGTTATCTAGTAAAATTTTCAAAGTATATTCTGCAATTTTTAGATGCCATGGTTGAGGTATTGGTGGAATGCTCACCCATCGGAAATTAAATGACTAAGTTACTTTTGTCTGCAGGTTTAACGTGAGCTCCATTTGTGAAGGTAGATCCAAACCTAAATGTAGTTTGGACTGCATGTCTAATCTGATAAGCTTCTGTTTTATTTATTAGTTTTTCAAAGGTATGTTTGGAATCAATTTGGTTGTACCGTGTAATCAGGTTGTGTTTACAGTTTTGAATTTTTCAATTGCTGCTTGTAAATAGGGATTTCAAAATCATGATGTATTCTGAAGTTGGTTATAAATACATAGCACCCTGTGTTGTTGAGGGTGTGCAATACAGTGAAAACTATTTGAATTCTTAAGTTATTTTAGTCTCACAGTTTTCGTGGGTTGGTTCGCCGAAAAAATATTTTCCGCATAATTGCTTTAATAATTTTCTGTAATTTTTCAAGCCACCGTGATTGCAATCATGACCCGATAAATACGTAATGTTTAGTGAGTCGTGTTTCATAATCATTCGAAAATGATATATAACTGCTCATGCTCATTGCATGCTCAAAGGATGCACATTGCATGCCCAAAGAATGCACATTGCATGCCCAAAGAATGCACATGTCATGCACATTGCATGCTCAACACATGCATATGATATGCACACTACATACTGAACAAAAAACATGCGCATGCTCAAAGGATGCACATATGATATGCACATTGCATGCTCAAAGGATGCACATGTTGTGGAGCCAAAAATAATTACAAGGCAACACGTGGATTGTTGGACAAAAAGGACCAAAATACCCCTGAGGTACACCAGGATCTCTACGCGCAAGCAGTCGACAATCTTTTTTTCAACAAAGTCAAAGATGCTCCAAAAGAGGTCAACAATTCAAAGTCTATCTCATCAAATTCCCTTTTGCAAGGTAACCTCCAAATTATTGTGTTAATTGGTTAATTAATGGATTAATTACCCAATTAATCCATTAAATATCAATTAAGTCACCCATTTAATCCCAAAACCATATCAATGGCCGGCCAACCCCATCCAAGAAAGAATCCATCATATTTTCTACCTTTTTCTATCATTTTCTCCTTTTTAATTACACTAATTAGCTAGCTAATAAATCCCATAAACACCAAAACATTCCCTTTATGTTTAATTAGCCAATTAATCATAATAAATTGGCTAATTAAACCAAAATTCATTCCAAAAAAACCAACCTATGGCCGGCCACTCTTTTCTCCAAAAAGGACCGGCCTATCCCTATATATAGGCTCCCATTTTCACCAAAAAGCCATTCCAACACTCTTGCAAAATTCCACAAACTCTCTTAACACTTTTTCTCTCTAAATTCTAACTTTGGCATCGGAGGTTCTTCAGCCAAAGCCCCCCCCCCCATTCATCGTGGGTGTGTGAGGCTCTTAGCCTTGACCTAAGGTGTTAATTGTTTTGTAGGTGCAATTTTGTCCAAGAAGAAGAAGGCGGAAATTTACATCCACAAATTGGTGCTTTCATTGAGAGTTGAAATCCACACTCGTAGAAGACTCTCGCACAAAAAGGTTTTTTCTTTATTTTCTAGTCCATTAGAATATTTTTCATAAGTTCTTATTATTAGAATTTTTTACTTGCAAAGGTTCTTTGATAAAACGTATAAGAAAAATATAATGGCTAGAAATTTAGAAAATTCCACAAGTGAAAATTCTAATATTCAAGAAATAGGATCGCAGAGATCCGTGAGGCTAAATGCGACAATAAGTGGAGCAGCATCACCACCACGAGTTTCCACCACGAGAACCACTGCGATGGCTACCTCGGTAGCCACCAATGGCGAGGTCCATGGTGCCTTCACCACGGCCCGAGCCGTGCCATCCAAGGCTCACGGCACCAAGGCCACGGCCCAAGCCATGTCACTCCAAGCCCAACGCGAACTCAACGCGTTGCCAAGCCAAGCCCAAGCCTCGCACCCATGTGCATCACACTCCAAGCAGCTTGCTTCCGTGGCTCAGCCTGCTCCAACCAGCAGCCCACTCATATGACCCAGCTTGCTTCAATCGATCAGCCCACTTTTATGGCCCAGCCTGCTCCTGCCGAGCAGCCCACTCTCGTGGTCCAACCTGCTTTCGCGGCCCAGTTTGCTCCCGCGGCCTTCCAAGTAGCCCAAATTGGTCCAAGATTAGTTCAACCATCCTGGCTCCAAATTTCCAAACCAATGATCAAACCGGGAGCATTTTCACCACATTTTGCTACAGATTTGACATTTCCCAACTCAAATCTCGCACCCGGAGTTTACCACACTTCCACTACTCAAGGAGAAACATTCTTTCCAAGCTCTCCCAACTCAAATGGAGAACAACACTTGTCTCGACAAGTCATAAAGTTGACGAGCGCCCTCGTACAACAGACGACCTTGGTGAACCAGCTCTTGCAACACACCGAGATACAACGTGTCCCAGATGAGGTGTCCCAAAGTAGAACAAGGGCAGACAAAGAACCTCTCCAACAGCGTCCCGGTAAGCAGCCACTCGACCAGCCACGAATCAAGCGTTCAGGCAATGTACACTTCCGATTGGGCCCCCGAGATAGCGTATACTCCCGTCTTAGAGTGCGGAGGAGGGTGCACTCTCGACTAGGCCCACAAACGAGCATACATTCACGGTTAGGGTCACACTCCGATAGTCAACATAAGCAACCTTCCAGGCGAAGTGTTCATTCACGGCTAAGCCTGCAATGAGCATCATCCACCTCATATCGGAGTAGGCAGCACGACGAACGGAGAGAAGTAGCCACTAAATCCGGTTCAAGTTCAACAGGCAGCCTGTGAAGAACTCGCTCGCCTGCTAGGAACACCTCACATGCACTGCATCCGCGGCATAGACGAGCCAAACACATGGAAGAGCAGCCTCGACCAACAAGTCACGGCTGGAGGCAGCCGAAAGCTCCGCTACCCCAACAAAGGCAAATTCAGGAAGAAGTAGAGAGACTCTTGATCAAGCGATTGCACAATTTCCAACGCAATGAGGTCACCGATGATGCACTACGATGGAACATGATCAACATAAGCAGGTCACCCTTCACGGATAAGATCGAGCAGGCAGAGCCTCCACGCGAGTTCAGCATGCCACATTTCACATCTTTCAAAGGGGATGAAGACCTGTAGAGACACTTAAAGCACTACCGAAGCACAATGATCCTCTATCGAAACAACGATGATCTTATGTGCAAAATATTCACCACCACTATACAAGGCGAGGCGCAAGATTGATTCTACACCCTGCCGCCACAATCCATCTAGAATTTTGATGAACTTTCTTTGGTTTTCACCAAAGAATATTCATCATATCACTCGATCAAAAAGAAGTCTAACCATTTGTTCAACATCAAGAAGAACCCAAAAGAGTCGATTCGCGACTATATGAGGAGGTTCAAAGCAGAGAAGGCAAAAATAGTCGGATGCAACGACTCGATAGCTAAAGCAACCTTCCAAAAAGGACTTCCAGCAAACCACCCACTGTTCGAAAAACTGATAATGAAACAAGATCTAACTTTGGCAGACTCTTTCGCTCTAGCAGAAAAGCATGCACTTTGGGACGAAGTTCGCCAATGCCCATTTAAGGCAAATCCAAGCGATCTTGAATATGAAATTCCCCACTACTCTGAAGGAGATTCAAAGTCTGAATGGACGAGTAGTCGCATCTGAAGCAGAAATAAGCTCTACCATCATACGAGAAGAGTTGAGGGCCCGACTACCTGTATTCCACAGTTTAAAAGCTCTTATTGATGTTATCAGAAATTCAAAAGCTAACTTTGGCGATAGTTGTTGTAACCTAAAAGCTCAAGTTTTACCTTCAAACGCACGCAATCATCATCATGATGCACTATTCCGCCGAATCCAGACGTGCGACGATAAAGGAGTAGACCTTAGTGGATGCAAATATTTCTGATGAACGCAACAACTTAGCCCAAAAGACACGCCAAGGGCAGACGAACACTGGAAGGAACACTCATAAGCAAGTTTTTTCCTCGTCGTCCCAGAAGATTCTACATAAAAGCAACATATACTGGTAGTTGAGCACTACATCCTGCCGCGCGTCACACAGCCCTAGCCGACCCTTGCTCCATTATTTAGCTCTAAAGTGGCCCAATATCGAAAGTTGAGCATCTCCTGCTACATGTAACATGGCCCTAGCTCCACGGCTCCCTGCCGCACCTTTACTCCTAGCCTTGACAACGCAACAGAGTAGCCCAATGACGCCCCGAAGGCAGCCGAGCACACTTTAGCTGCACCTACTCCCTCAATGGAGATTTCTGGCATTTGCATGTTGACAGCGCATCCAACTACAAAGGCTCGCTAGTAGCTGTGGTTCTTGTCACCCCAGACGGTTCAATGTTCGAGCAGGCGATCACTCTAAGCTTCAAAACATCTAACAACGAAGCATAGTACGAGGCCCTACTAGCAGGCCTCCGAATGGCAAAAGAGTTGGTAGTGAAGAATCTCGCAATTCATTCTGATTCCCAGCTAATCACCAGCCAAACTACTGGGGAGTACACGGTAAAATATCAGAGGACGGCGCAATCCCTAGAGAAAGTACGCAAGCAGCTTGAGGCATTGGAGAAGTTCTTCCAAGAATATGGCATCAAGCAGCACATGTCCATGCCGAGATATCCTCAAAGTAATAGGTAGGTCGAAGCATCCAACAAAATGATCCTCAACTGCCTCAAGAAATCCTTCACCAACAAGAAGGAAAAATGGCCAAGACGAACTCCCTGGATGTCTATGGGTATATCGCACAACTAAAAGATGAGCAACCGGTGAGACTCATTTCTCTTTGGCATTTGGTTCGGAAGCAATCATTCATTCTAATGTCATCAAGCCAAGTATCACCACTCTACTACCAATCATTGAGCAGAATAGTAAGGAGATGATCACAAGCTTAGATCTGGCAGAGGAGAAGTGCGAGCAGATTATCACCCACATTGCAGCTTACCAGCAGCAGTTCCTCTCCAGCCACAATAAAAAGGCCAAGATCCGGCAGTTCCAGCCCAGAGATCAAGTCCTAAGAAAAGCCTTCATCACTGCCAGCAGAGAAGACTCCAAAAAGATGAATCTTATCTGGGAAGGTCTATATAAGATTAGCAGAGTAGGCAGCAAAAGTAATTACACAACGAAAAAAAGATCGAAAAGCAGTGGAGCACCTTCAATCTGAAGAGGTACCATGTGTGACCTCCCACTACATCAAAGCCTGAATACTCAAGAAGTTTGATAGGCACCACCACACAAGATGAGGACTATCCAGTTGTTATGCAGTTCCTACCTTACAGCTAAGTTCTCATTCGTTTCACTCGTTTTTCAATGAGGAATTTAGAAGTAATCACAACTTGGCTCGGCTGCATGCTTACAACAACTAATCACTCATGCACTTCAAAAGAAGACTGCGCCCTTCTTAGGGACTCATCGCAGAATTGCGCCCCTCGAGGAACCAACCATGCTCTCCAGTGCGAGAGGGTAAACTAATTGCTCTACAGTACTAGAGGGTAAACCAATTCCCCGACACCCATATGGGTCAACTCTCCAAGACTGGAGGATAAACTTTACACTCCGAATATCCAGACATGGATGAGCCTGGCTGCCCTGGTATAACTAGATGCACGATGGCTTGCGCCGGGATTCCTAGAAGTAGCCACAATGGTCTTTTTCAAGGCTTAGCTAACTGAAGGATTTTGGGTCTATTGGCCTAATCCGTAAGGAACCGAGCCCTAGAGACAGAGGGGGCACATTATGCAGTACGCCCTACAGACGGCTGCACCCACCCCTTTCTTCTCCCTCCCGTCTTCCCCAAACCCACCATGCACCCATCTTCCACCTCCTCCTCACCCACTACCTGCAACCTAGAAAAGAAAAAAAAAACCCCATCTCCC
This sequence comes from Malus domestica, assembly GCF_042453785.1. Classification (NCBI taxonomy): domain Eukaryota; kingdom Viridiplantae; phylum Streptophyta; class Magnoliopsida; order Rosales; family Rosaceae; genus Malus; species Malus domestica. Next base: position 15,017,256 of record NC_091665.1, on the reverse strand, counting down.
TTTCCCTACAACCCAGATCACGTCTTCCCCAATGGGTGTGGATTTAAGGAGCAGGGTGTGTAGAGGAGGGAAGAGGGTGGGTACGGAGGGTAGGTGCGCGGGTGGGTGTGAGGGTGGGTGCAGAGGAGAATGGGTGCGGTGGGTTAGGGAAAGACGGGAGGCGGAAGAAAAGGGTGGATTGCAAGGAAGGGGGGTCGGGGAAGATGAAGATGGGTAATCTTCTTCTTCTTCTTCTTCTTGTGGGTTGCAGGTTGGGTGGGGGAGGGAGGGAGGGAGGGAATACGAAGTGGGGGTTGCGGGGAGGTGTGTTTCAGCTTTTGTTTTTGGTTTTTTTTATTTTTTATATTTATTTAGAAGATTCAGGTTTTTAAAAAAAATTAAAAAATTGTTTTTTTTTTGTCATATGGCACACATTTTGCAGCCATGTGATACAAATGTGGCAGCTACGTCAGCGCTTAACGGATCAATGGATGGAAAATGCAACGGAGGTATTATTTTGAAATAAAATAGTATGTGAGGTATGAAAGTGAAATGTTTTAAAGATGCTGTATAGGGTTGTAATAGACCTCAAACCTGAGGGACTACTATGTAATTTACCCAAAAAAAAATTATCAAACTTGTGTTTAATCTTCTCTTCTCAGCCTCTAACCATAAGCAGCTTCTCAATGTTAAATTCCTCAGAAAACAACAAAAGTAACCACACAAACACTGCAATTAGATACTCAAATACTTACAGAAACATGATTGCTCAGACTTACAAAATTGGATCAGATTAGGATAAAATTTAGGTTCAGGAAAATGTAAGAATTAGGGAAAAAGAAGCGAATTATGAGAGAATCAGGAGACGTACTCATATGGAAACGAAAGTAATTGCTAAAGGTGATTTGGGGGGGGCGGCGATAAGCGTCTTTGTGGGGCCTCCAGTGACGACATATAAGAGGACTCGGTGGACTCCAGTGTCTTTTTCCTTCAGAGAATAAGATAGAGAAAGACTCTAGAGAAGTCACAAAAATTGGAAATGGGTTTGAACTTTGCAGCTCGCTATATGCTATCAAACTCAAGTACAACTCTCGCACATTAAAACCCAGATCGCAGATTGAAAAAGGGTTAGGGTTAGGGTTAGTAATTTGCCAAGAAACTGAATGTGAGTTTAGACCTGGCATTCGTGTTGTATTTTTTGTGTTCGTGTCGTTTTCGTGTCATACCCGATATCTTAACGGGTCGTGTCGTGTAACACCCGTTAAAATAAACGGGTAAAATGACCTGACCCGAAATCGACCCGATAATATTAACATGTAATATGACCCGACCCGTTACCCATCAAGGAAAATATATTTTAAACCAACAAATAATCAAATGCAAAACATAATACTAAATAAGTATATACATACCATATCGTCACATTCAAAACATAAAAACGCATTTTTCTTTTAAGTATATTTTCACTTACCTAAAGTCTTTAATAGTTTTTTAATTAATGTAGAAGTGTAAAAAAATATATAAATGCTCGTAATGACAAGTTTTACAACTTTCATGAAGAGCTTAACTTTGAAATTCACCATTATAATTATATAAATCATATATCAAAATTTAACCGTTGATTATTGTTTACATTTACGCTTCATTGTTCTCATCAAATTTTGTTTTTTCAGATTTTCTTTTTTGAAAACTTGATCTATTAGAGGATGCAGGAAGATGAACGGTTTGGATCGTTGATATTATATTCAGAGTTTTACGGTTAGTGAAAATATTGCTTGATGTTTATAAAGTTTTTACAAACTATATGACATCGACTCATATTTCAGTTAACCGTAAATATCGAAACATGATATCAAAGATCTGAACTGTTCATCTTCTTACATCCGCCAGATGATCATGTTTTCAAAAAAGAAAATTTTAAAATGAAATCCGGTAAGAAAAATAAAGCGTAAATGGCAATCGACGGTTAAATATGAATTATAGTGTTAGATTTCGAAGATGACCCCTTCTTGAAAGTTGTAAAGTTTGTCATTATGAGTGATTGTATATTTTTTTTACATTTTTTACACTTCTAGAATAATTATTATTAATTTTATTAATTTTTCCCTCAAATAAAAAACATTATTCATAAAGGTTTGAAGGATTTTAAAAATCTAAACGATAATATAAGTGTAACCATTATCTACTCATGGAGGAATAATGATGAATCATGAGTGTTTATATATTCTTTCACATTTTTCATACTTGTATGTATGTCTTCTTAGTTCTTGCTTATACAAATACTATATTAGTTTATTTTAATTTTGGACAACATGTTAAGTAAAATTTATTCTAGTAATGATAATAAGGAACTCTCATAATAAAAATAAATAATGACTAAAACCTTTTTTTTTAAACTTATATAGAATAATAATACAAAACTATATATTTAATATAGAATATATTGTATATATTAATATGGCTATTGTATTTTATAATAAATCTTTTAGTAATTAAACTTTAAAATTATCAAAATAAATTTTTTCTTAACGGGTCAAAACGGGTTACCCACGTGTTACCCATGTGTATGCCCGTTAAGAACCCGTTATTAACGGGTCACCCGATAATGACCCGATAAGTTATCGTGTTGACCCGAAACCTGTTATTTTCGTGTCGTTTTCGTGTTGTGTCACTGTGTTGTGTCAGAAACTATCGGGTCTATGCGGGTTGGGAATAAGAGAGAGTGTAGATGTCATACAAAGAGAGAAGAGAGAAATTAGAAATAAAAAAAACGGAAGGAATTAACTCATTTATATACGAGGACAATTTGATAATTTTAAGGTGCAGGAAAAATCTTATTTCTGTCCAATGGTTGTGCATTGCGTGCATATGATGTGTCGAAATGTCCTATTTCTATTCCAAAATTAAGAAATTGTCCCATTTTAGGGTATTTTTCAAAAAAAATATTATATTCTTAAGTGTTTGTATACTTATATTCTAACACGTAGCGTACTGATTTGTGGTTCACATACACTAAAAAAATCTTCAATTACTAAAACCAATAGTGCGAAGTTCGATGAGTAAAAATTTGTGCTTTTAACGCACAAACAAACAAAATAAGGGTAATGCTGGGTAGGAGAAATCTTTAAACTAAATTGCAAAATCAAATGATGTATCACCAATAGGAAATAAACATATTAATCAACACTTAATCAATATAGATAATTACATCATTTGGTTTTAAAATTTGGTCTACCTAATATTATCTACAAAATAAACACACACAAACAAACAACATAAACACACAGAAACACAAAACCCTACCTGCTCTCCCCTGTCTCCGTTCTCGCACATAGCCAATCTCAAAATCTAACCTCAGCGCCGTCAACTCCTTCCTTGGGTTGGAGGTCAGGGACAACACCTTTTTTTATTTTTTATTTATTTTGTCCTCTCTTCTCTTTCCTTTTTATTAGTTATCCTTGTGCACTTCTCTTTAGATGCTCATGGTTGTCAATTTAAGAAGTCACAACTTTTTCTATCGACTTTGCTTGTAGTTTTCTTGGTGTTCTTTGCTATTTTCCTGCGTTTATTGTCATTTCACAGTGTTTATCACCATTTTGTGCATCTTGACAAACCCAATCCCCACCCTACTGTTGAAAATATGCCTAAAGCCAATCATAAGATGATACTTTACGGACATTTCACATGTTAAACTAAACTAGTTTAATATAAGGTCAAAGATTATTGTTAAAGCTGTCTCATTAAATGTTATACGCATAAACGATAAGTCCAATGAATATGTAATTAGGAGAATGTGGTATAAAGAAGTTAGATTCATGGGACCATTCTCTTTCATACATATATCCTAAATGTTCCTGATCATAGGATTGTCAATTGAGCATTGACGATCTGCATAGATCAGTACATGTTATGTTTTTTTCCTATGAGAGTGGTTCTCGAGTCATTGGTGTGATTGACACCAAGACAAGTATGTAAGTGCTCAATAGAGAATGAGTCCATTGAACACAATTAACGAGGAGTTCTCATACTCTGTCACATGAGAACTCATGGTGTGCAAAGTAGTCCTTTGGCATGAGACATCATAGTTATTTTATGGTAAGGTCTTTAGTCTATAACTATATTAAAGGCATTCCATTTGAGGATATCTACGACATAGTTTGGGCTGATCTACTTAGCGTGAATGGGCAACAAGGGATCTCTAACCTTTAATCTGTTGGGGGAGAATATTCTGTTATATGATTAAGAATCTCTGGCTAGAGTATGAATGAGATTTAGGAAGTCGTTCCAAATCACATTCAAGATAATCATGTAGAAAAGAGAATAACATCAGACAGTAGACATGAATAAACTATCAAAGCAAACAATTTGATCAAGAGTATTGAATTAGAGAAAAACAGTATTGCATTTGTAATACCAAACTGAATACATTATCCAAACTTCTTCTGATTAGTTTGGATAGTCATGACATACTGCTAGGTGTCACTCATGGCTTATGGAAGCCCTGAAGATGTATAATACTAAAGGTAGAATTGAAAGCAAGTTTCAATTTACAATTGATTAGTAAGAGTTCTAATCGCCCACTACTTCGTTAAAAGGAACCTAATGGATCGCACACCGTGTAAGGTAATGATTGAAGGACATAACAATGATAAGTAAGGACAATTAAAAAGTTTAATTGTATATGCAAGAATTAATTAATATATTAATTAATTCATACGAAGGGTTCGTATTGGGCCTTAAGTTAGTTTCAGATTTTGGGACCTAAAATGGTTTTGGTCCACAAGGCTTTTCAAGAATCCTTTCCTCTATCCAAATCCAACATGACACAAGAAGCAAAGTTCCTCCATCTACATTCATGGAGCCAAGGAGCATGGAGACAAAGGAATGAAGCCCTCTCATGGGTGATTAACCTTTGCTAAGCAAAAAGGTGCTTCAAATGTATAAAGGTTTCTCAACTCTCTTTGTGTTTAGAGTTGAATCTTTGTTCACCACCACTACTAAGCTTTGAGCTTAATGGTTTAAGTTTTGTTTTAAAGTGCATAAAAGCATGCTTCAGCCATTTAATTGTTAAATGCATAATATGTATCTTAATAAACTTAGTTTCTCAAATAATTTCCTTCACCTACAACCCCCTTCCTTCAACCCCGAACACCCATCATTTTACATCTTTTTCATTTGTACCTTTTTCTCCCTTGCCATTGTTCCACAACCTCTGCTCAAAGCCTAGAGCAAAATACCTATTTGGTCTGTAGATTTAAGCACTCCGTTCACGGTTCTGCACCCAATTGGCATTTCGAAAATTTGGGGCCAAGCGTGTTTCGGCTTTGCCCAAAACAAAGGTTTTTTAGATGCCCCCTTAGCCCCATTCCTTTCCCTTTTATTTTAGTTTTTGGTTCTACTTGCAAGTAGACCTGGCATTCGTGTCGTGTTTTTTGTGTTCGTGTCATTTTCTTGTCATACTCGATATCTTAACGGGTCGTGTCGTGTAACACCCGTTAAAATAAACGGGTAAAATGACCCAACCCGAAATCGACCCGATAATATTAACAGGTAATATGACCTGACCCGTTACCCGTTAAGGAAAATATATTTTAAACCAATAAATAATCAAATGAAAAACATAATACTAAATAAGTATATACATTCCATATTATCACATCCAAAACATAAAAACGCAATTTTGTTTTAAGTATATTTTCGCTTACCTAAAGTCTTTAATAGTTTTTTAATTAATGTAAAAGTGTAAAAAAAATATAGAAAAAAATATATAAACACTCGTAATGACAAGCTTTATAACTTTCATGAAGAGCTTAACTTCGAAATTCGCCACTATAATCATATAAATCAAAGATCAAAATTTAACCATTGATTGTTGTTTACATTTATACTTCATTGTTCTCATCAAATTTCGTTTTTTTAGATTTTCTTTTTTCAAAACATGATCTATTAGAGGGTGCAGGTAGATGAATGGTTTGAATCGTTGATATTATATTTAGAGTTTTACGGTTAGTGAAAATATTGCTTGATGTTTATAAAGTTTGTACAAATTATATGACATTGACTCATACTTCAGTTAACAGTAAATATCGAAACATGATATCATCTTCTTACATCCACCAGATGATCATGTTTTCAAAAAATATAATTTTAAAAATGAACTTCAGTAAGAAGAATAAAGCGTAAATGACAATCGACGGTTAAATAAATTTAAGGTTTCACTACTACAAAATTATCTATTGCTGACGGTCCAAAAACTTTTTTCAACGATCCAACCGTCAAACTTATTTGTACACATTCCAAGATTGCATACGTAAAAAATCGTAAAAAACAAACATTCAGAGATTACGTAATGGAACAAAAGTTTTCGACGGTTATAAATGAAAAATCACAATTTAATGGTTATTTTATCTCCGATTTTGATGATTTTTTACAGTTACACTCCTCGACCCTATAAGAATGTAATGAATAAATTTGATCTTTAATTTAAACTATTTACAGTAGTGGATACCACAAAAACTTATTTTATACTTAATAGAAGTATAATATTAACTCTAAGTGTTTATTTAATCTATCGTTTTGACGCAATATGCATTCTACGAAACTTTTTTCAACGATCCAACCGTCAAACGTATTTGTACACTTTCTGAGATCGCATACATAAAAAATTGTAAAAACAAACATTCAGATATAACGTAACAGAACAAACGTTTTCGACGGTTAATAACGAAAAATCACAATTTAACGGTTATTTGAGCTCCGATTTTGATGATTTTTTACAAATACACTCCTCGACCCTATAAGAATGTAATGAATAAATTTGATCTTTAATTTAAAGTATTTACACTAGTGGATACCACAAAAACTTATTTTATAGTTAATAGAAGTATAATATTAACTCTAAGTGTTTGTTTAATCTCCCGTTTTGACGCAATATGGATTCTACGAAACTTTTTTCAACAATCCAACCATCAAACTTATTTGTACACATTCCGAGATCGCATACGTAAAAAATCATAAAAAAACAAATATTCAAAGATTACGTAACAGAACAAATGTTTTCGACGGTTATAAACGAAAAATCACAATTTAACGGTTATTTTAGCTCCGATTTTGATGATTTTTTACAAATACACTCCTCGACCCTATAAGAATGTAATGAATAAATTTGATCTTTAATTTAAAGTATTTACAGTAGTGGATACCACAAAAACTTATTTTATACTTCATAGAAGTATAATATTAACTCTAAGTGCTGGTTTAATCTACCATTTGGACGCAATATGCATTCTACAAAACTTTTTTCAACGATCCAACCGTCAAACTTATTTGTACACATTCCTAGATTGAATACGTAAAAAATCGTAAAAAACAAACATTCAAAGATTACGTAATGGAACAAAAGTTTTCGACGGTTATAAACGAAAAATCACAATTTAACGGTTATTTTATCTCCGATTTTGATGATTTTTTACAGATACACTCCTCGACCTTATAAGAATGTAATGAATAAATATGATCTTTAATTTAAAGTATTTACAATAGTGGATACCACAAAAACTTATTTTATACTTAATAGAAGTATAATATTAACTCTAAGTGTTTGTTTAATCTACCGTTTTGCCGCAATATGCATTCTACGAAACTTTTTTCAACGATCCAATAGTCAAACGTATTTGTACACATTCCGAGATCGCATACGTAAAAAATGGTAAAAAACAAACATTCAGATATTACGTAACAGAACAAACGTTTTCGACGGTTATAAACAAAAAATCACAATTTAACGGTTATTTGAGCTCCGATTTTGATGATTTTTTACAAATACACTCATCGACCCTATAAGAATGTAATGAATAAATTTGATCTTTAATTTAAATTATTTACACTAGTGGATACCACAAAAACTTATTTTATACTTAATAGAAGTATAATATTAACTCTAAGTGTTTGTTTAATCTACCGTTTTGACGCATTATGCATTCTACGAAACTTTTTTCAACAATCCAACCGTCAAACTTATTTGTACACATTCCGAGATCGCATACGTAAAAAATCATAAAAAACAAAAATTCAAAGATTACGTAACAAAACAAACGTTTTCGACGGTTGTAAACGAAAAATCACAATTTAACGGTTATTTTAGCTCTGATTTTGATGATTTTTTACAAATACACTCCTCGACCCTATAAGAATGTAATGAATAAATTTGATCTTTAATTTAAAGTATTTACACTAGTGGATACCACAAAAACTTATTTTATACTTAATAGAAGTATAATATTAACTCTAAGTGCTTGTTTAATCTACCGTTTGGACGCAATATGCATTCTACAAAACCTTTTTCAACGATCCAACCGTCAAAATTATTTGTACACATTCCGAGATCGCATACGGAAAAAATCGTAAAAAACAAACATTCAGAGATTACGTAATGGAACAAAAGTTTTCGACGGTTATAAACGAAAAATCACAATTTAACGGTTATTTTATCTCCGATTTTGATGATTTTTTACAGATACAATCATCGACCCTATAAGAATGTAATGAATAAATTTGATCTTTAATTTAAAGTATTTACACTCGTCGATCCACAAAAACTTGTTTTATAGTTAATAGAAATATAATATTAACTCTAAGTGTTTGTTTAATCTACCGTTTTGACGCAATATGCATTCTACGAAACTTTTTTCAACGATCCAACCGTCAAACTTATTTGTACACATTCCGAGATCGCATATGTAAAAAATCGTATAAAACAAACATTCAGAGATTACGTAATGGAACAAAAGTTTTCGACGGTTATAAACGAAAAATCACAATTTAACGGTTACTTTATCTCCGATTTGGATGATTTTTTACAGATACACTCCTCGACCCAATAAGAATGTAATGAATAAATTTGATCTTTAATTTAAAGTATTTACACTAGTGGATACCACAAAAACTTATTTTATACTTAATTGAAGTATAATATTAACTTTATGTGTTTGTTTAATCTACCGTTTTGACGCAATATGCATTCTGCGAAACTTTTTTCAACAATCCAACCGTCAAACGTATTTGTACACATTCCGAGATCGCATACATAAAAAATCGTAAAAACAAACATTCAGATATTACGTAACAGAACAAACGTTTTCGACGGTTAATAACGAAAAATCACAATTTAACGATTATTTGAGCTCCGATTTTGATGATTTTTTACAAATACACTTCTCGACCCTATAAGAATGTAATGAATAAATTTGATCTTTAATTTAAAGTATTTACACTAGTGGATAGAACAAAAACTTATTTTATAGTTAATAGAAGTATAATATTAACTCTAAGTGTTTGTTTAATCTACTGTTTTGACGCAATATGCATTCTACGAAACTTTTTTCAACAATCCAACTGTCAAACTTATTTGTACACATTCCGAGATCGTATACGTAAAAAATCATAAAAAAACAAACATTCAAAGATTACGTAACAGAACAACGTTTTCGACAGTTATAAACGAAAAATCACAATTTAACGGTTATTTTAGCTCCGATTTTGATGATTTTTTACAAATACACTCCTCGACCCTATAAGAATGCAATGAATAAATTTGATCTTTAATTTAAAGTATTTACAGTAGTGGATACCACAAAAACTTATTTTATACTTAATAGAAGTATAATATTAACTCTAAGTGGTTGTTTAATCTAACGTTTGGACGCAATATGCATTCTACAAAACTTTTTTCAACGATCCAACCGTCAAAATTATTTGTACACATTCCGAGATCGAATACGTAAAAAGTCGTAAAAAACAAACATTCAAAGATTACGTAATGGAACATAAGTTTTCGACGGTTATAAACGAAAAATCACAATTTAACGGTTATTTTATCTCCGATTTTGATGATTTTTTACCGATACACTCCTCGACCCTATAAGAATGTAATGAATAAATTTGATCTTTAATTTAAAGTATTTACACTAGTGGATACCACAAAAACTTATTTTATACTTAATAGAAGTATAATATGAACTCTAAGTGTTTGTTTAATCTACCGTTTTGACGCAATATGCATTTTACGAAATTTTTTTCAACGATCCAACAGTCAAACGTATTTGTACACATTCCGAGATCGCATACGTAAAAAATGGTAAAAAACAAATATTTAGATATTACGTAATAGAACAAACGTTTTCGACGGTTATAAACGAAAAATCACAATTTAACGGTTATTTGAGCTCCGATTTTGATGATTTTGTACAAATACACTCGTCGACCCTATAAGAATGTAATGAATAAATTTGATCTTTAATTTAAATTATTTCCACTAGTGGATACCACAAAAACTTATTTTATACTTAATAGAAGTATAATATTAACTCTATGTGTTTGTTTAATCTACCGTTTTGACGCAATATGCATTCTACGAAACTTGTTTCAACGATCCAACCGTCAAACTTATTTATACACATTCCGAGATCGCATACGTAAAAAATTGTAAAAAACAAACATTCAGATATTACGTAACAGAAGAAACGTTTTCGACGGTTATAAACGAAAAATCATAATTTAACGGTTATTTGAGCTCCGATTTTGATGATTTTTTACGAATACACTCCTCGACCCTATAAGATTGTATTGAATAAATTTGATCTTTAATTTAAAGTATTTACACTAGTGGATACCACAAAAACTTATTTTATAGTTAATAGATGTATAATATTAACTCTAAATGTTTGTTTAATCTACCGTTTTGACACAATATGCATTCTACGAAACGTTTTTCAACGATCCAACCGTCAAACGTATTTGTACACATTCCAAGATCTCATACGTAAAAAATCGTAAAAAAAAAAACATTCAGAGATTACGTAATGGAGCAAAAGTTTTCGACGGTTATAAACGAAAAATCACAATTTAACGGTTATTTTATCTCCGATTTTGATGATTTTTTACAAATACACTCCTCGACCCTATAAGAATGTAATGAATACATTTGATCTTTAATTTAAAGTATTTACACTTGTTTTTTATACTTAATAGAAGTATAATTTTAACTCTAAGTGTTTGTTTAATCTACTATTTTGACGCAATATGCATTCTACAAAACTTTTTTCAATGATCTAACTGTCAAACTTATTTGTACACATTCCGAGATCGCATACATAAAAAATCATAAAAAAAAAAGATTAAGAGATTACGTAACGGAACAAAAGTTTTCGACGGTTATAAACGAAAAATCACAATTTAACGGTTATTTGAGTTCCGATTTTGATGATTTTTTACAGATACACTCCTCGACCCTATAAGAATGTAATGAATAAATTTGATCTTGAATTTAAAGTATTTACACTAGTGGATACCACAAAAACCTTTTTTTATACTTAATTGAAGTATAATATTAACTTTAAGTGTTTGTTTAATCTACTATTTTGATGCAATATGCATTATGCGATACTTTTTTTAAAGATCCAACTATCAAACTTATTTGTACACATTTCGAGATTGCATACGTAAAAAATCGTAAAAAATAAACATTCAGAGATTACGTAATAGAACAAAAGTTTTCGACGGTTATAAATGAAAAATCACAATTTAACGGTTATTTTAACTCCGATTTTGATGATTTTTTTACAGATACACTCCTCGACCATATAAGAATGTAATGAATAAATTTGATCTTTAATTTTAAGTATTTACACTAGTGCTTATTTTATACTTAATAAAAGTATAATATTAACTCCAAGTGTTTGTTTAATCTATCATTTTGACACAATATGCATTCTACAAAACTTTTTTCAATGATCTAACCGTCAAACTTATTTGTACACATTCCAAGATCGCATACGTAAAAAATCGTAAAAAACAAACATTCAGAGATTATGTAATGGAACAAAAGTTTTCGACGATTATAAATGAAAAATCACAATTTAACGGTTATTTTAGCTCCGATTTTGATGATTTTTTACAGATCACTCCTCGATCCTATAAGAATGTAATGAATAAATTTGATCTTTAATTTAAAGTATTTACACTAGTGGATTCCACAAAAACTTATTTTATACTTAATAGAAGTATAATATTAACTCTAAGTGTTTGTTTAATATACCGTTTGAACGCAATATGCATTCTACGAAACTTTTTTCAACGATCCAACCGTCAAACGTATTTGTACACATTCCGAGATTGCAAACTTAAAAAATCGTAAAAAACAAACATTCAGAGATTACGTAACGGAAGAAAAGTTTTCGACGGTTATAAACGAAAAATCACAATGTAATGGTTATTTTAGGTTCGATTTTGATGATTTTGTACATATACACTCCTCGACCCTATAAGAATGTAATGAATAAATTTGATCTTTAATTTAAAGCATTTACAATTTTTTATATATGAGTGATTGTATATATATATTTTTACATTTTTTACACTTCTACAATAATTATTATTAATTTTATTAATTTTTATCTCAAATAAAAAACATTATTGATGAGGGTTTGAAGGATTTTAAAAATCTAAACGATAATATAAGTCTAACAATTATCTATTCGTAGAGGAATAATGATAAATGACGAGTGTTTATATATTCTTTCACATTTTTCATACTTGTATGTATGTTTTCTTAGTTCTTGCATATACAAATATTATACTAGTATATTTTAATTTTTGACAAGAATATGTTATGTAAAATTTATCCTAGTAATGATAATAAGAAACTCTCATAATAAAAATAAATAATGACTAAAACTTTTTTTTTATTTTATAATTTATATAGAACAATAATACAAAACTATATATTTAATATAGAATATATTGTATATATTAATATGACTATTGTATTTTATAATAAATCTTTTAGTAATTAAACTTTAAAATTATTAAAATGATTTTTTTCTTAACAGGTCGAAACGGATTACCCACGTGTATACCTGTGAAGAACCCGTTCTTAACAGGTCACCCGATAGTGACCCGATAAGTTATCGTGTTGACCCGAAACCTGTTATTTTCGTGTCGTTTTCGTGTCGTGTCACCGTGTCGTGTCAAAAACTGCCAGGTCTACTTGCAAGGGCTTGTTGGTGGTTCAAATCTGTTGGCTCTTCTCCGGTGTAGTGATTATGGTGGTGAAATGTGGTTAGGGTGTTTCTTTGTTGCAGGTTGATTTGTTTTGTGATGCAATACCTTCATTGAATCCAATGCAGAGTTGGTTTTCTTCGGGCGATTATCATTGTGGTCGATAGCGAGGTGATGGCGTCGGTGGTGGTTGACTTTTCTGGGTTGTGGATTTTGGGTCTTTTTATTTTCTTCCTTTTTGCTGAAGGGGTTTTGGTTGTCCTCACTTTATTGGGCTAGTATGATATAATTGTATTGACCATTTCTCATTCAATGAAATTACTTTCTTTTTCGACCAAAAAAAGTCTTTACTTTAATGTAGCAATTCAGGGGCTTCTGAGGGCTAGTTTGGTATTGTTGTACTTTTTGTTAAAAAAAAAAAAATGCTTCTGCTATACTATGATTTATTTTATTTTTTATTTATAATTTTGATCTTCTCTTTTATGACATTTGACCTAGCACAGCAAGAAACTTTGTTTTCTCCATCCCCCTCTCTAAAAAAAGTTCCTAAGCGTTCTTCAATCTCTCTTATCTGTCTCTCCCCAACCCACCTCTTTGAAAAAATTTCCCAAATCGAGGTTGTCGAGTTGGTCGACTCTGGTAACAAGATCGACATCCCTTATTGTGCGCAACCTAAATAACAGCTGATTTGTCAATTTTGCCCCTAACGGTTTTAGGTTAACTTATGTTAATTAATATGTTAGTTTAATAATTTTGTAATTAGCACAACCGACTGGAAGGCCTTTTTTTCTTCTTCCCCTAAAACGTTGCAGAGTTCTTCAAACTGCAATTTTTTTTTTTTCGTGAACTGGTCTAAAGTTTTGAGAGTCGATTTTTTAAAATCCTGATCTTCGTTTAGGTTCTTCAAAGTAAGAATTATTCTTCAATTCTTTTTGCCAAAACTTGGTTCAAGGTTCTGATATTTTATTTTGAATTTGCAATCTTCTTTGTTGTTCATTGTTTCACTAGAGTTTAGTAATTGATCGCCGTTCTTCATAGTTTAGTTGTTTGGAGGTAATCGGCACTACATTATAGGTTCTAAGATTCTAGTTTCATACTTTTTCACTTTTATGTTTAGTTTTTGCCTTGACTGATATATATATTTGTGTTAATTTGTGTTCAGAATACAAGATATTAGTTATGTGACATCCCACATCGCCCAATGGAGTGGATCTTGTAAGCCTTATATGTATATTCTCATCTCTACCTAGCACGAGGCCTTTTGGGAGCTCACTGGCTTTGGGTTCTATTGGAACTTCGAAGTTAAGCGAGTTCAAGCGAGAGCAATCCCATGATGGGTGACCCACTGAGAAGTTCTCGTGTGAGTTCCCAGAAACAAAACCGTGAGGGCGTGGTTGGGGGCCCAAAGCGGACAATATCGTGCTACGGTAGAGTCGAGCCCGTGATGTGACAATTTGGTATCAAAGCCAATCTTTGGTCGGAAGTGTGCCAACGAGGACGTCGGGGCCCCTAAGGGGGATGGATTGTGACATCCCACATCACCCAAGGGAGTGGATACTGTTACTCTGAAGTTAAGCGAGTTCGTGCGAGAGCAATCCTATGATCGGTGACCCACTGTGAAGTTCTCATGTGAGTTCCCAGAAACAAAACCATGAGGGTGTGGTCAGGGCCCAAAGAGGACAATATTGTGCTACGGCGGAGTCGAGCCCGGGATGTAGTGAGGGTCTGGGTCGGGATGTGACAAGTTAGTTGATTTTTTTATTCATTTTGAAATTTTCAGTTTGGATCTTACTGTTTTGAAGAATTATAAGTTTTGATTTGTTCATCACACTAGCTGTGTTTAATTTCATAAATAATGAATGTAGTATTATAATAGTTTCCGAAACAGTTGTTATTGTAGTACTTTTCAGCTTTTAATTTTGTTTGTGATTTTTTATTTTAGGAATATTGCTAGTTTTTTGTTCATTTTATATGAATATGTTTTTTGAAACAGTTATTGTTTTGTTTTACAAATATTGGATTTAGTTTTGCAACATATTTCTAAATAGTTTTCGTTGTGTGTTACATTTTGTCGTTGTTTATTGTTATCTGCATATAATATTTGTGTACTGATTTGCAATTTTTTTTTTGTTCATTAGTTATGGAGAATGGTAACTAGCTCAGTTTACATATGACGACTTATCCGTTGTTAGTTCTATTTCATCAACTTCTACATTCGATCATATTTGTATTGATATTTGTTCTAGGTTTAAGGGTTTGAGACTTGGTTGTTTT
Source organism: Malus domestica (assembly GCF_042453785.1). Taxonomy (NCBI): domain Eukaryota; kingdom Viridiplantae; phylum Streptophyta; class Magnoliopsida; order Rosales; family Rosaceae; genus Malus; species Malus domestica. Next base: position 15,001,947 of record NC_091665.1, on the reverse strand, counting down.
GAGTTGCTATATGCTTTAAATGAAGATCTTACTAGTGTCACATACCGGCCTGGACCCCCACCACATCCTGGGCTCGACTTCATCGTAGCACGATATTATCCGTTTTGAGCCCCGACCACTCCTTCAGGATTTTGTTTTTGGGAACTCACACGAGAACTTCCCAGTCGATCACCCATCATGGGATTGCTCTCGCGTGAACTCGCTTAACTTCGGAGTTCTGATGGAACCCGAAGCCAGTGAGCTCCCAAAAGGCCTTGTACTAGGTAAAGATGAGAATATACATATAAGGCTTACATGATCCATTCCCCTGAGCGATGTGGGATGTTACAATCCACCCCCCTTAGGGGGGCCCGACGTCTTCGTCGGCTCACATCTGACCAGGGATTGCCTCTGATACCAAATTGTCACATCTCGGCCCGGGCCCCCACCACATCCCAGGCTCGACTCCACCGTAGTACGATATTGTCTGCTTTGGGCCCCAACAGCGCCCTCACGGGTTTTGTTTCTGGGAACTCACACGAGAACTTCCTAGTGGGTCACCCATCATGGGATTGCTCTCGCGCGAACTCGCTTAACTTCGAAGTTCCGATGGAACCTGAAGCCAGTGAGCTCCCAAAAGGCCTCGTGCTAGGTAGAGATGAGAATATACATATAAGGCTTAAAGGATCCACTCCCCTGGGCGATATGGGATGTTACAACTAGTCTCTTAGATTATGATGTCGATGTTATGAATATGTTGATGGTTCTTGATGTTGTTTGAAAATCCATCGTAGAAATATTGGTTATGAATAAATGTGATGGTTCTATAGTTCAGTTACCTACGGATATCGTTTCTTCTTCGTGCTGTACATCAGACTCTATGATTGTTGTTAGTGAAAATGATCATTTAGGGAAGTATGGTTCTTATGGTATCCATAATTATATTTCATGTGAATGGGATAGTTACATAGCATCTAAGGGACAAATTTTTAGGGGAAGTTATGTTGATTCTATAGATAAATTGAAGAAGTTTTCTATTGAATGCAGTTTTGATTTAAAATATTTGAAGAATGATAAGAATCGCGTTAGTGTTGAGTATTCTAGGAAGGAATCTGATGTTGTCTTTGGCGTGTTTATGCGTCCAAGTGTGATATTAATGACTTTTTGTTATTCAAGAGTTGCATAATGTGCATACATACAAGGGTATGATTCCAAAGAAGAAGAAAAAGGTTGTTGGCCGTCAATTTATTACTTCTTTCATTAAGGACAAGGTTCAATTAAATTCTCTTATTAAACCGAAAGAGATTATTTCAAACTTAAAACAGCTTTATAGATTAGATATCGATTATACTATTGCATACTTTGGTAAAGAGAGGCGGTTTTTGAACTAAATGGTGATGATGTCAATGTTGGAAATGTGCCCTAAAGCCAATCATATGATGATACTTTAAAGACATTTCACATGTTAAACTAATCTAGTTTAATATAAAGAGCACATATTATTGTTTAAAGCCGTCTCATATACATGTTATATACTTAAACGATAAGTCCAAGGAATATGTAATTGGGAAAATGTGATCTAAAGAAGTTAGATTCATGAGACCATTCTCTTTCGTATACATATCCTAAACGTTCCTAATCATAGGATTGCCAATTGGGCATTGACAATTCGTTAAGATCAGTATGTGTTATACCTTCTCTTAGAGAGAGTGATTGGTCTTGATCATTGGTGTGACTGAGACCAAGACAAGCATGTAGGTGCTCAATATAGAATGAGTCAACTGAACGCAATCAACAAGGAGTTCTCATACTCATGTAACATGAAAATTGATAATGCAAAGTAGTCATTTAACATGAGGCATCATAGTTGTCTTGTGGTTAGGTCATTGATCTTTGACTATGTCAAAGTCACTCCGTCAAAGGGTGTCCACGACATAATTGGGGTTAAGCCACTTAGCCATAGAGGCAAGTGAACGCACAACAAAGGATATCTAACCTTCAAACTGTTTGAGAGAGAATACTCTATGATATGATTAAGAAACTCTGGCCAGAGTATGAATGAGATTTAGGAATTTGTTCCAAATCACTTTCAAGGTAATCATATAAATAAGATAATCACATTGGATAGTAGACATGAATAAACTATCAAATCAAACAACGTGGTCAAGAGTATTGTATTAGAGAAGGACCGTATTGCATTGTAATCCCAAACTGAATAGGTTCTCCACCTCTTTTGATTAGCTTGGTTAGCTATGTCATACTGCTAGGTGTCACTCATGGTTTGTGGAAGCCCTAAAGTTGTATAATCACTAAAGGGAGAATTGAAAAGTAAGTTTCAATTCACAATCGATTTGAAGAGTTCTAATTGCCCACTGCCTCGCTAAAAGGAACCTAATGGATCGTACACCGTGTAAGGTAGAGATTGAAGAAACAACGGAGATAAGAAAGATAATTAAATGGTTTAATTATTTGTGGCTAGGATTAATTAATATGTTAATTAATGAAACGAATAAGTTCATTTTAGACCTCAGGTTAGTCTTGGGCCTCAAGGCCCAATGGGCTTCTAATGTTAAGACCAACAACTCAAGTTGTATGACAACTTGAAAACACAAAGGGCATGAAAGCCCAATGAACCCACATGACCGGCCATAGAGAGTGTGAAGGAGAATTGATTTTAATTTCAATTATGCCACTCATTGCAAGTGGCTATAGAAAGGAAATTATAACCCATTCCCTCATAAGGGTTTTCTAGAGAGAAAAGAGAAAAAACACAGAAAGTTTTCTCTTCTCTTAGGAGGCCGGCCACCCTAGGAAGAATGGACTAGCATCCATTTCTTTCTAGGTCACTCATCTCTTTCTTAATGCTCTCCTTGGTGTGGAAACTTAAAGGTTCCTTTTCTTGGGAACTTGGAGAATCCATTCCTTCATCCATATCCAAGAAGTCATGGAGCCAAGAAGCAAAGTTCCTCCATCCACATCCATGGAGCCAAGGAGTAAGGAGACTAAGGAAAGAAGGCCCTCACATGGGTGAATATCCTTTGCTAAGCAAAGAGATAAAGTTTTGTTTTTTGAGTGCATACAAGCATGATTCCGCCTTTAATTGTTAATTGTATGCATAGATGTTGCTCAAATGAACTTGTTTTCACAAATTTTTCCTTTAGTCGATGCTTATAAGTTCTTGCCTTCGTATGTTTTGGCATTTTGAATTATTTGATTAATTAGATCTTGAGTTTTAATGAACTTTTTTTTTTCATTTTCAGCTAAGGCATCTAGTCTCCCTACTTTGATACTTTTACCAGTTGCCTATGATTCAACAATCTCCACCCAGCCTTGGCAAGCGTGGCTTGGTTAATCAGAGCAGATTGCTTGAATCTGCCCATTCAAGCAATTCCGAATCTGTGTTTGAGCTGAAAGTTGTCCTAGAAAGCAATAGATTTCTTTGTTTGTTTGTTTCTTATGATGCATGGATTAAAGGTTTCATGTTTTGTTGCTCAATGTTATTCATTGATGGTACTTTTATCAAGAGCAAATACAAGGGAATAGTTCTATCTTGTTGGGCAAAAAATGGCAATGCCAGTGGTTAATACTTTCTGATTTTACATTTGATATTATTTGTTTTTGTGATTCTTTTTGTATCTTGCTATGCAAACACTTTCATAAATAGATGAAGTATATTTTAAGAAATAGTTCCATGGTATTTATACTAGTAGTTCCATCACAATTTCATAAGTAGTTGACAATTGACTTTTTTTATTTATTTTTGTTGTGCATAGATATTTGATTTTATTATTAAATAAATGAAAAAGTTGCAGATACACTTCAAACATAGTTTAAGAAATAATTTAATCTGAGTTTCAAAAGTAGTTGATATTTTGACGGTACATTTTCCTTTTTGTTGTGCAGAGATTTTTGAGGTTGCTTATGTTATTGTTGATTCATAAACAATAACAAGTTGGAGATGGTTTTTGTCAATATTATCCGGAATATTGAGGCCTCAAGTCATTCCAGAATTCTGTCATGAGTCTCCACATTCATTTTGTATTGTTCATTTGAAACAGAATGTCAATACTTTATTCCAAAGACTGTTGGTGAGGGACTAAAGAAGAAATTGATGAATCTTTTGGAAAATTGTGCATATGCATCTACTCCATCTAATTTTGATGGTTGCATGGCAGAATTCAAGGATACAGGCAAAGGCATGATAAGAATTTTTTGTTTGATTTGCCGAAAGAGAATTATGCTATTGCCCATTTTCTTAGTTAGAGATGGGGATCGATGAGCAATGCATTTTCAGAATCTTTTAACATCATGGTGTCGAATAGTCGTTGTATGCCTCTTATGAATCTTCTTGAAGACACTAGAGTTTGGTTGATGGTTAGTATGACTGAGAAGAGAATATTTGGTCAGACTATTCATACGATTTTGTGTCCAAAGAAAGAAAATGAGATGAAGTTGCTATTGAAGGAGGGCATGCATTGGAGGATTAGTATTTCTGATGTGGATGTTTTTGAAGTTAGGTAAATGGCATATCAAATGCCGATCCAAATATTTTCGGAACGAAAATCTCATAATCGATCCTGAACTGAAAATTTTCAGAGCTCTGGTGCTCTTCTTGGTGGCTGGGGTGGCGTGGCCACAATTCGAAGCTCCGGTGTTGTGAGCTTTCTAATAAAGGAAGAGTCAACCTAAGCAACAAAAACATCTTTGGGGAAGCTTGAGTTCTTACATGTTTTATCCCTTCAAATTCTAGAGATAACAGAAGTTAACGCAATTAAGGATTATTTGTGGTTGGACAGATGTTAAGTTTTAGAGAGATCAAAGAGAGGCCACAACTGTTTTTAGGAACAAATGATCTGAACTTTGAACTACAACATAACATTTCACATTTTTTATGATCATTAATAATCATAACACACCTTATTTTGTTGAACTAGAACAAAAAATCAATAGTGTTTTTGGAATTAAAGCATAATAACCAGTACTATTTTTGTGAAATTGTTCAAAAATAGCCGCCAATAATTATGAGATATAACAATTAAGAATTGTTTATGGATCTAGAACAATATAACCACACTGTTTATGAAATATCCCAGACTATTTATGTGGAAAGGGATCAAAACAGAACATTATTTCTGGAATTTAAGCATAATAACCTAACTATTTTGTGAAATTGATGAAAAATAACCCCCAAAATTTATGAGATGTAACCCAAACTAACTGTGAATTTGAGGCCAAAATAACACAAAATATTGCTTGAACTATCCTAAAGTTAAACATGAAATTGAAGAATAGTAGTAAACATATAGAATTTCATTTTTGGGAAAAAATGATTAGTTATCAAAATGCAGTAAAAATAAAACTAATCTTTTTTTTCCCTAGTGTTTTCTAAGTAAAAATTGATAGATTATGTGGAATCACGAACGTGTAAACAAGGATTTTAGTTTAGTACCTTTTGTTTGGAGGCAACTTGTTTCGTCGGGAACTTCTTGTTCGTCGTGAACTTGTTGCTCGTCGGAAACTTGTTGTTTGTCAGGAATTTGTTGTTCGGCTGGAATTTGTTGTTCTTCTGCCATTGGTGAGTAGATTTTAGTTTGAAAATTGGAATTGGGTTTTGCGAAAATGAGTTCAAATTGATTTCTGTTTACTGGTTTGTAGGAGTGGGTTGGTGTAATTAATGGCAATGGAGTGATGGAAAGAATGTGGTAACCATTATGTTTGTAACGGGCCTGAGTTAAAGTTCTGTTAGAGGCATTTTTGGAATAGTAATTGTTATGCGGTTTGAGCTTTTATTTGAGCCCGCGTTTTTTGTTTTTTAACGGCTTGATGTATGTCCTTATGGTTAAAACTTAAGCCATTTTTATTAGATAAAGTTTAGGGTGGTTTTTGGTTAAATTAAAGTTAGCCCAAACCCTTTTTCGTTAACGCTCCCTTAATATAACTCAACACAAATTATAATATAATTCGTGTGAATATGTATTGTATTAAATGAATCCATATCCTCCATGAATTGTGTCCATGCATCATACATTGTGCGGATGGTATTGTTTGTTTTCAATTTTAAACAAAAAATTTAAAATGATTTATGACCGTACGATCTACGATGAATGGACACGATTTACGAATCTCCAAGATCCTCACAAAGAGGATCCGAAGAGGATCCTTATTCATATTGAATACATATAAATATTTAATTAAATTTTTACATACATATAGGTATATTAATTAAAAACATATAAATGGCACTCAGTAGTACAATCTGGTGGTATTGCTTAGTACAGTCTGGTGGTATTGCTCTTCACATGTAAATGAAAGGTTTTAGGTTTGAATTTTGTGGACGGCGAATTCAATACCAAATGAAGTTGCCTGTTGTGTGGCTTAACTGCACTCCCATCTCTCCTTAGTGTAAAATATATCATTATACTCAAGAGAAAACAAAAATACGTATAAATATTTTAATTGAATTTCTAAATATAGTTGTGGCATTTCTTTTCCCTATAAAATGAGAGCATACGGAGGAAGAAAAAAAAGGGAGAAAGAAAAGAAGAGAGAGGAGAAGAAGAAGAGAAAGAAGAGAGATACAGAATAAAATACCAGTGAGTTGGGCTGGAGAGAAGAAAGAAAATAGTGAGAGTTATCTTTGTACTCTTATTATTTCACATAATGAAATAAAGTACTACTGCTGTCCCGAGGATGTAGGCACACTTTCCGAACCTCGTAAATATTGTGTCTTATTTACTTTATGTTCCACTGCACACATACTGTCGATTTTACAACACGTTATCAGCACGAGAAGCTCTCGTGTCAGTGGAAAGCACAACGCTATAAATCCGATGAAGCACTACCTACCTCTCACAGATAAGAAAATATTTTCATTTCATCTTCATATCTCTGTATGACTAATTTTCTTAAAGTAAATATACATTTGGTTATATGACAACTATCATTATTATTGATAGAAAATCTGATAGCCATGTAAACAGCTTCTGAACTCTAACTTGCGGACCTTGGATTGAGATACTTCCATCTTGAAAGTTGTTCGTCCACCCAATACCTATAACACATCAAATTTTCAGAAAATTCCAACGGTGCGATCGTCGCAGATGTCTAGAATACCAAACGAGTTTCCAATTTCAACGGAAAACTGGATGGCCATCTTATGAGTACCAAAACTCCATTTTCAGTAGCTCAAATTGAAATTGTTTCTTCACGAATGTTGTTCAATATACTCTTATCCATATCATACTAAAATTTGAGTCAAATCTAATGGTTTGACCTTCTCATAAGTTGCAGGCACTACTCTTGACTCCCAAACTTATGGGAGCCGTTTCGATTATTTCGAAACTCACTAAAGGAGGAACACCAATTGGGACTTATTGTTACTATTACTCCCTGGGTAACTAAAGGGACTTAAAACTGTGAAATGAAAATAAAATAAAAGGATGAAACAAAAGAAAGTGGTAGACAAAGAAAAAGAAAAAGCAAAAGCAAAAGATGGGACTTAATCATTGCCTTTTCTGTTTTGGCATATCTATGTGTATGGTGCTGGTTTAAAGTCATTCCACAAGTTCTATTTATTTAAAGTAATTTATTAATAGTGGGTGGAGTTATTACTCTTTGCTTTAAGCTTTGATATTTATGTGAATGGTGTTGAATCAAAGCCCTTGTCACAAGCTTTATTTATTTAAAAGCAATTTACTTACCATGGCTGGAATTACTACCTATTGCTTTAATTTATTTAGTGTACTACATTTTATGATGAGTATATAAAAGGACCCGAAGTTTCTTGATCAGATTAGAACCTGAAGTTTCTTGATCCTCATCATATAAAATGATTGGACCTGAAGTTCCACCATTAAAAAAAAATCGAACCCAAAGTTCCTCGATCAAATCAAAACCTGAAGTTTTTTAATCAACTGAGAGCAACAATTCCTCAATTAAATTAAAACGACGGCCATAAGTGACTCAGTCCACAAACTATTAAGGTCCTAGGTTCGAGGCTTTGTGTGTGTGTGTGTGTGTGTCGGTGCGGTGGGGTGGGGTGGGGAGAAAAATAAAAATAAAAATAAATAAAAATAAAGGACCATAAGTTCCTTAATCCATGTACAGATTAAGTATGGGTATGAATTCCAAAAATATGAACCTAAAGGTTCAAATGATGTTGATTTTGAGAATAAATTTCGAGTACATATGAATAATGTTTGGACTTGAAGTTCAAAATATGAATAATGTTAAGAACTTGAAGTTCTAACATTTTGTGTAGACATATGTTATATGTGGTATGAGGTAATTATTGCAATTTCTGTCATACTTGAATTTCTTCCTCTTGGGAATAAGAAAATGGTGAACTTAGCAAAACTCGATTATGTGACCATCGACATCTTACACAAGAGATACTTTCATGAATTCGTAATGCTCGAGAACTCATATGGAAGCATATGATATTAGAAAATATCTATAGTTAAAGGCTCATTGAATCATATTCATGGAACTAGAAGTTTCCATAGGTTCCATATATGGCAAGCTAAAGTAGAAGTTTTCTGACATGTATAAAATCAAATGGGAGAATTTTTTATTTTTTTTATACATACACTTAAGTTACAACTACAAAAACAAACAAATGGGGAAGGCTTTCACAAAGGTTGCTCATGTGAAGCCTCAATACTTGGTAGGAGGAGGCACTAGAGATTGATCATGTAACACCCTAACACTTGGCAACATACAGAAGGGGAAGGCACCAATTGCCTTCGGAATATAGCCACGAATCTCTGGCGATCACTTTGAATCCTACTTTCAGATTCCAATAGTTGGTCGTGTTTCTTTTTATGCTCGTCGAGTAAATATTTGCAAGTTTGTGCAACTTTTGAGCCCTCTAATTTCTTGTCTAAGACTTGCCATCTCAGCCATTAATGTTTCGACTTGGCAAGTTTGAACAAGTATACGTTGGCCCATGTTGGATATAGAACCAGCACTTTGAACACTAAAAGTCAAAGAGTCTTGAACATCCAATTTATCAGACTTCTTTGAAAGTATTTTATTATCTCTAGGAGTGAAAAGGTTCCTAGCTATTTCTGTAGCCGTTATATCATCCCTCATCACAGAGTCTCCAACTGTAAGAGGGCCATTAGAAGATAAAAAGGATGGACGCCATATATCTTGAAGGGAAAATTATGAGCTTAACACATGGGATTTCTAAATGACTAGCATGCATATACAATTCAAAATTTATATACATGAGCAACGGAAGCAATTTATCAAATAATATCAAAGCTATAGTCATGCAAATCCCCTTCAAGGTTCATAGGTTTATATATAATGCATCAAAACATTTTGTAAAGAACAAAGTGAAAGTTTAGTCTTATACCTCTTGATCTAGACTTGAGACCAAGGATGGACAACCTCCAAGCCCTTTGTTCCTTGAAGTCCTTGAGCCTAGCCTCCCTCCTTGCCTCCTCCACTTTGTTAGTAAGAGTGCTCCAAGGTTCTCCTTTAGTCTCCAAAGGAGAAGACCTCTAAAGATCCACACCCACTAGTGTAGTGAGATGGATGGAGGAATAACCAAAAGGGTGAAAGATTGTTAGTAAATTCACCCTCTAGGTGGCCGGCCTTTGTGGTTTTAGAGAGCTATTTTCTTTTGCCTCTTTGTTGTTCAAAAACACACAAAAACCCTAATCAACTTTGTGCTATAAAGTTACTTATATAGACAAAAGAAACCTAGTCAACAACTTGACTAAATATCTCTCCCAAACCCTTTAAGTGGCCGGCCCTTTAGTGTTTGGTTTGGGCTTTGGGCTTTTATTATTTCAAGTCATCCTATGCTTGAATAAAAGCCCAATGGGTTTAGGCCCAATGGGCCCAATTAAACCCGAACGTTTCTTTAAGCCCAAAACGATCTTTTATCGCTTTTATGATTTCTTTAGACTTTCTAAATTAATCACAACACTTAATTAATCCAATTAATTATTTCCATCATCCATTAATTACTCACTACAAGAGTGTATCGGTGTACAATCATTTTAGGTTCTAATTAGCAAGGCAGTGAGGTGATTGACATCAATCCAATTGATTATATTTAATCCAATCACTTAGTGAATTAAAACTTCATTTTAATTCACCTTTCTTCTTTGATGACTACATTTAATCATCTAGAAGAACTCACAAGCTATGAGTGACATCTAACCATATGTCATAGCTACCCAAGCTAATGTAGAAGTTGTTCGGAGAATCTATTCAGTTGGAATTACAATGTAATTCGATCCTTCTCTAAAACAATACTCTTAATCACATTACTAGGGTATGGATATATTATGTCAAACCCCTAATGTGATTATTCCTTCTTATATGATTCTATTGAGTCGTATAGGAATGCTTTCCTTTATTACGCTCGATACTTCGGCCGAAGATTCCCGAATCATATCTTAGAGTATTCTTCCTCTCTAATCGAGGATTAGAGATTCCTTGTTGCGCATTCACTTGCCTTCATGACTAAGTGGCTTAACCCCAATTATGCCGTGGACATCCGCGAATGGGGTGACTTTGACATAATCAAAGATTAAGTACTTAGCCACAAGACAACGACGATGCCTCAGGTCAAAGGACTACTTACATTATTCCAACCATTAGAGTTACTTGCTTGACATGTGAGTAGACCTCCATGCAAGTACTCTCGTTCGATTGTGTTCAGTGAACTCATTCTCTTAATGAGCACCTACATACTTGTCTTAGTGTCACAACACGAATGGGATGAGACTTTCCATCCTTCCATTTGAAGCGGACACAGTATGTACCGGTCTAAGCATTGTCAGTTTCCCTCCGACAATCCAATGACTAGGAACCTTTTGGACATAATGGTTATGTGAAGAAGGTCTCTGTAGTCTAACATCATTAGATTACTTCTTCAATCGATCCATTATCCATGGATACACTATTTAGGACATATATCGTTTATTGAGATAGTCCTAATTCGTGTCTTTGCCATTTGATGTATAAGAGTCATCCATACATCGATTCGTTTGTCCTGAAAGGTTTCTTTCAAAGGTTGACTTTCAGGGCATATTTCCAACAATCTCCCACTTGCACTAAAGTCAATCACTAGTGTATCTTATACATCTTGTTGAGAGAGCTTATGCTTGTAGGTTAACTTGGTTATGTATTAATCCCTTTTATTATTTAAAATGGATTTTCTTATCAAATGTTTCCAAAACATTTGATGATGTCTCTTTATTGTGTTCGAATACTTTGATGAGACCTTGATTCCATGGCTTGAGCTATCGCCCCATTACGTCGTAGTATCCTACTAACGACCTTATAGTTTGGATTCAATCATTGGTTCTAAAAGAACCCCTTCCATTCAAAACACCTTTTGAAGCAGTTTCTAAAACTATATATCAACATATATTTCGTTTGTATACTTTATACAAACTTTGCTCCAACCTTTGAGACCATTGTAGTACAATACTAACAATCATTCATATGATTAGTACTTCATCCATTATGAAGTTCCATTTGTTAAAATGGCTTATTTTTGTTGGAAGTGTGCCCTAAAACCAATCATATGATGATACTTTACGGACATTTCACATGTTAAACTAATCTAGTTTAACTATAAAGGGCAAAGATTATTGTTTGAGCCGTCTCATATAAATGTTATATGCTTAAACGATAAGTCCAAGGAATATGTGATTGGGAGAATGCGATCTAAAGAAGTTAGATTCATGAGACCATTCTTTCGTAGACACATCCTAAACGTTCCTGATCATAGGATTGCCAATTGGGCATTGACAGTCCGTTAAGATCAGTACGTGTTGTGTCTTCTCTCAGGGAGAGTGACTAGTCTCGAGTCATTGGTGTGTGTGACATCAAGACAAGTACGTAGGTGCTCAATAGAGAATGAGTTCACTGAACACGATCAACGAAGAGTTCTCATATTCATGTCACATGAGAACTCATGGTTGGGATAATGCAAAGTAGTCCTTTGACCTGAGGCATCACGTTTGTCTTGTGGTTAAGTCCTTGATCTTTGATTATGTCAAAGTCGCCCCATCCGCGGGTGTCCACGGCATCATTGGGGTTAAGCCACTTAGCTATGGAGGCAAGTGAATACGCAACAAGGGATCTCTAACCTTCAAACGGTTTAGGGGAGAATACTCTATGATATGATTTAGAACCTCTGGCCAGAGTATGAATGAGATTTAGAAAAGTCGTTCTAAATCACATTCAAGGTAATCATATAAGCACACGAATCACATTGGATAGTAGACATGAATAAACTATCAAACCAAACAATGTGGTCAAGAGTATTGTATTAGAGAAAGACCGTATTGCATTTGTAATCCTAAACTGAATAGGTTCTCTACCTCTTCTGATTAGCTTGGGTAACCATGATATGCTGCTAGGTGTCACTCTTGGTTTGTGGAAGCCCTAAACATGTATAAACCCTAAAGGGAGAATTGAAAGTAAGTTTCAATTCACAATCGATTTTAAAGAGTTTTAATCGCCCACTACCTCGCTAAAAGGAACCTAATGGATCGTACACCGTGTAAGGTGGAGATTGAAGAAACAATGGAGATGAGTAAGAATAATTAAATGGTTTAATTATTTATGGCAAGGATTAATTAATATGTTAATTAATTAAACGAATAAGTTCGTTAAAGACCTCGGGATAGTTTTGGACCTTAAGGCCCAATGGGCTTCGAACGTCAAACCCATTGACTTAAGTTGTATGACAACTTAATTCACAAAGGCCCAAAAAGCCCAAACAAAACCCTATGGCCGGCTATTTAGAGGAGGGTAGTGAACTTGCTTTAATTACAAGTTTGCCACTCCAATGAATAAAGGTATAAATATGACTTTATAGCCAAAATTCATTTAGGGTTTTTCTTTTAGGAAATTGGAGAGAACACAATGCTCTCCTTTCTCTCTAAAGAGGCCGGCCCCCTTGGAGGGTGTATCTAGCAATCCCACTACTCCAAGGTCACTCATTTCTTCATCAATCTTACCTTGGTGTGGATACTTAGAGGTTCTCAATTTTGGGAACTTGGAGAACCATATTCTTCCATCCAAATCCATGGATCTAAGAAGCAATGAATGAAGGCCCTCTCTTTGGGTGATTAGCCTTTGCTTATGCAAAGAGGAATCTACAAAGGTATAAATTTCTCAACTCACTTTGATTTGAGTTGAGTCTTGGTTCACCAATCTACTAGGCTTTGAATTTCATGGGTAATGTTTTGTTTTTGAATGCATGCAAGCATGATTCCGCCTTTTAATTGTTAAATGCATGCTATAGATGTTATTCAAATGAACATGTTTTCACAAAATAATCCTTCAATTTTCACTTTGGTTAACAACCTAAGTGAATGCACGCTTCTAGAGTCCCACTCTGATGTTTCTTTCTTAAAGGCAATAATACTTTTTCAGTTGCTTTGGTTCTGATCCTGGGATATAGTAATATCTTAAAGTGACAACCCCTGTGGTTCTTCACTTTTGGATATCTACTTCACAAGTCAATACATGTGTCCCTTTTGTGATTTTATGACACATTCATTATAAGGATTATGAAAGTGATTTCCTATCACATAGGAAAATGCTTTCTTAAATCTACAACATTTGAGATTTAATTCCCATATAACATTATTGAGATAGCCTTGCTATATCAATAAGTCCAATTTCAAGTCTATACTTCAAAATTGACCGTGTCATGTTTTGTCATTTCTCGAGCAACATCTATGTTTTATCAAGTCTATCTAATAGACTTTATTCACATCTTGTTGCTCAAATTATGACATCACTCCCACTGGCCTTGTTGTAACTTAGAATTCATTCAAAAATAACAATTATATTTTCTTGATTTGAATGCATATTGCTCCCACTAACTTAAATGAATCACACACAAAAGAATTCCTTCTCAAGTAATTCCATTTGAAATGTGTGACTTGTTCCATTAAGTCTATTCATTTAAATTATATGGTGTCATACACCATACTTCAAGTTTTAGTCATACTAAGACCTTTAATGTAGTCATATAAGAATTATCCAAGTCTTTAGTGGAAGCATGGCTCCTACTAAGGATATAGAAACTCAACCATTCCTTCTAGGTGGTTGATATAATTCTTTATTAAAACTACATAGAGCAATATTGTTACATGAGATGTTGAATTTGGTTTGTCTTGTTGTTAAACCATATGTTGTGACTCATTTTGAAACTTATTCCCTTTTGTTTCATCAACTTGTCCATATGCTTGGTTATTTAGCTTGTTCTCATAAAAGAGAATTATGGACAACTCCAAACATATAACCATTTTATGCTAGGTTGACGAAACCAACATTCAAAGACTATTCTTTAGAATATCACACAACATAGAATTTTAACGTTTTGAAGAGCTTGAGTCTTTTAACAGTTAAAATTGCAAACTCTTAATAATAGTCAAATACTATTATTCTTTAGACAACTATAAACCAATCATATTCAAGTTTATATCCATTTTCACACCTCCCACTATTTCTCATGACTTTAATGAGAAATCATTTCATATATTCAAAATGTATGAAAGTGGAGTATATTGGAAGAAGACATTGTGTAGTAGCTTTAAAACATTTCAAGCTTATTTGTTTCAATCTTCACTAAGTTAATGTCTTGTTATTAAGTGACTAAAGTCTTTAAACATTTTATAGATTTAGACACTTCTTTCTTGGTTTAATCACTAACACAATTGACATTTTAAAACCTTTTAAAGAATGCCCAATTAGTTGTTCAAAATTACTAATTGAATCAAGAGTGATCTTGATCATTGTGTTTCAAGTGATAACCATATAAGAAACGTTTTTCTTATTACTTATATCATTATAATGTGATCTTCCTTTTCTTCAAGAAAGGATACTCTAGACTTTTGTCAATTCATATAGAACTCATAGGTAGACAAATGGAACCAAATCTAAAGATTCATTGTATCCTTTTATGTCCTACATGTGAGATCTATCCATAATTGATAAATCTAAAGTTTGGTTATCACATTACAATAAGTGATATAACTCTTGTATCTCAACTAGGATACAACAAGACAATTTTCAATTCATAACACTACTTTAAGGAAATAGTATATTAAAAAGGCATTCTTCACATTACATTAATATGATATTTCAAACATTCATAATGTTTAATACAAAAAGTATTAGCTCTATACATTTAGAGACTAATATAAATACCTTTATACATTTAGGCACTAATAGTGGTCTTCCATCATATGAAGCCACATAATAAGTTCTTAACAAAATAAGAAAGTTTAAAGACAATCTTTAATGCCTAACAAACTTCCTAAGTAGTTAGCAAAAAACATAGTGGCTGAACCCTTCGCCACATTTTCCTTGCTTGTTCATCTTCTACTTGGCTTCTCCACCTATATACAATTATACAAGTGATTAGCCCTTTATATCAAATATAAATATTTAGAAGATCTAACATTTAGAATTGAAGATAAGAACATAAACCATACCTTGTGGCTTGTCCTTAAGACTTGCAAGGTATAACCTGCAATTCCTCCTCCAATGCCCCTCCTTTCCACAGTGGTGGCAAGTCCCTTTGGGTTCCTTTGCCTTCTTTTTCCTCACTCCTCCTTTCGGCTTAGGAGTGGGTGGCTTCTTCTCCTTCCCTTTGCCTTTGCCTTGCGGCTTGGCCTTGGAAGAGGATGGCTTGTTGTAGACTACTGCAGAAGTCCCTACAACGTTCTCTTTCTTCATAGTCTTCTCAGCAGTTACTAACATATTTAGTAACTCAGAGAGAGTACTATCCATCTTATTCATATTGTAGTTCATTACGAACTGCGCGAATGAATCAGAAAGAGAAGCCAATATGAAGTCCTGGGCCAATTCCCCGTCAAATGGAGTACCAAGGTTCTCCAATTGTTCAATGAATCCTATCATCTTCAGTACATGTTGATGCACTGGAGCCCCCTTGACCATCTTGGTCTTCACAAGTTCACAAACAGTGCAAAAGCGACGGTTGCGCGTCCCTTCACCATATAACTCCGTAAGATTGAGTATTATGGAAGATGCACTGTCCATGCCCTCGTGCTGTCTCTGTAGCTCCTCATTCATGGAAGCCAACAGATAGCACTTGGCTTGTGTGTCATCCTCAACGTGCTTGTCAAACTTAGCACGTTCATCTTCAGTAGCCCTAGGGCCGAGAGGTATGTGAGGTGGAGCTTTGTCTAGTACGTAAACAATCTTCTCCAATGTTAGGAGAATCTTGACATTACGATACCACGATGGGAAATTGTGCCCCTCTAGGCAATATTTGTCGAGTATTTTCGCGAGTGTGCTTCCAACCATATCTAAATACATAAACAAAAATAATTAGTTTGATTGTTGATTAAGTCAAATGATTCGGGTCTTTAAACCGAATGACACCACCCACCATTTTTGGCAAATTCCATATCCCTCAAGATGGAATCCGGGAGTTTTCAAAGAAAGCTCCTAGCGGGTTATGGGAGGCTCACTATTACCAAGCCCACCTCACGATGATACGATGTTGGCTAGCAAAAATAATAATGAGAGGGTACAATTACCCATTCACAACAACTTCTTGTGATTACCCATCTTTTTGGCCTCTAGAGAGTAATGCCTCACGATGATACGATGTTGGCATTATTTCTCTTAGTTAAGTTCCTTCCCACCATGCCGGTTTAGATAGGGGTTCAAGCATGACCTCACGATGATACGATGTTGGCCACACTCGTTGCCTACCTTAACCTCATCAAATGTTTTAAATAAACTCCTCCTGAGTATAAGCATGCACTTTGCACTCCCCCATGATAGGGTGAAGGCGATGTACAAGTCATAAACGATTGGAGCCTACCACGGTGGAAGGCCACGAAAAAGTGTTCAAAGCACTCTTACGCTTTCAACTTAATATTGTATGTTGGTTGAGGGATTTTAAGGTCTCATCAATTTTATTTATTTAATCATATTCAAATAAATAATGTCCTATTACAACTACTAGTCCAAAGTTAATGAAATTAGTAGCATATGATATCCCCACTATTCGTTTTCATAAAACAAATCAATATCAAAACATTTTTCAAAATATTGGAGATATATATAACTACTAATTGTTTTCATTATAGTTTAGTAGCGTATGATACTCCCACTATTTGTTTTAAGAAAAACAAATCAATATCAAAAACTAATTTTTCAAATATTGGAAGTAACTACTACTACTAAGGTTTTTGCATTCCTTTGAAATTAGCCTTTATAGTTATCTTAGGCTCTTGGATGACCATGGACTTATTAGGTTATTGCAACAACGAGCCAACATTGTTGAATATAAACTCGGGGAGGTTGTGTCAATTTAATTACGTGCTTTTCAATCCAATTAAAACATTTTCATTGAGCCATTAGAAATGAAAGACAATCATTCATTGCTAATTAGGGCATTGGACCCATTTAATCTTTAATCTCATGTCAAAACCCTCTTTTAGTTATGTCTCCTTACCAATAGTTAAAGAAACTCTAGTCTAGCACTAGAGGGAATCAACTAACTAAAAGAGATTAAGAAATAATAAGAATTACAAACCGATTTGTACAAATTCCTACAAATTACACATACTAAGAGGGAGAGATAGATTAATGTCAAATGTGACAAGGTCCATTAAAAAAAGTAATTAAAACACATTCCCAAGGTTCAAACAATTTGATTTTAGCGCCTTATCTCATAGCTCAATTATCGTTTAAGGCATAAGTTCATAGTCATCATTTTTCTAACTACTTAATCACATTAAATAATCAAAATGGAATGCAACATGAACATTTAGATTTAGTGCATATGGGCATAATAGAATTATGAGTTTAAACAACTAACAAAATTAAAATCAAATATTTTAACTTTCTAGTTAGTAGGGGCCTAAATGCAAATAAGAAAAAGTTAGGGGTCAAACTGTAAATACTCAAAAGTATAAAATATCTTTTTCCAAATTACAAAAGACCCCCCAAGTGGATAAATCCACTAGGGTGGCCGGCCACATTAAGGGGAGATGGGAAGTCTCACCCATCTTGCTTAATTCAATGCAAGGTAGAAAAATCCAAATTTGCATGTCACTTGGTTTTGGTTTAAATGACTTTAATGAAAAAGGGGATGGAAATCTCCTAGACAAGTCTAGGGTTTTAAAAGTTTTAATATGGTTATGGATGGTAAGAACATCATCCAAAACCATAAAACTATGCATGAAAACCAAATAAAACCATTTTCACCCAAAACCAAACTATGAACACCAAGAACAAAACCATGAACACTTTTTCAAGATTTGCGTATTCTTGATGATTTTTCAAACCCAAAAACTAAAGTGACAAGGTTTCTACTTTCTAGCTTTAAAATGATGTGTGAGTGTCTTACAATAAAACACAAACACATGCCCAAAAATCCCCAAAACCGTGCCAACCATAAAGAACAAAACCCCAAAATTTTGTTCATGACTTATTCTTCATTCATGCATACAAAACAACTTTTACATGCATATCTTTTCAACTCTTGATTTATATTTTTCAACCATTGAAAAAACAAAAGATAAACATACTTTAAATGAAGAAATAATATCTCAAACTAGTTCAAAACTCAATTTTCATTCATGCATACAAAACATCTTTTTGCATACATATCTTTCTCAACTATTGACTAACATTTTTCAACTATTGAAAAACAAAAGATAAACTTATTTTGAATGAACCAATAATTATGTCATACATAATATTAATACCCATATGCATAAAATCCAAAAGGACACATTATATATAAACTTTTGGCTCTGATACCACTTGAAGGGAAAATTACGAGCTTAACACATGGGATTTCTAAATGACTAGCATGCATATACAATTCAAAATTTATATACATGAGCAACGGAAGCAATTTATCAAATAATATCAAAGCTATAGTCATGCAAATCCCCTTCAAGGTTCATAGGTTTATATATAATGCATCAAAACATTTTGTAAAGAACAAAGTGAAAGTTTAGTCTTATACCTCTTGATCTAGACTTGAGACCAAGGATGGACCACCTCCAAGCCCTTTGTTCCTTGAAGTCCTTGAGCCTAGCCTCCCTCCTTGCCTCCTCCACTTTGTTAGTAAGAGTGCTCCAAGGTTCTCCTTTAGTCTCCAAAGGAGAAGACCTCTAAAGATCCACACCCACTAGTGTAGTGAGATGGATGGAGGAATAACCAAAAGGGTGAAAGATTGTTAGTAAATTCACCCTCTAGGTGGCCGGCCTTTGTGGTTTTAGAGAGCTATTTTCTTTTGCCTCTTTGTTGTTCAAAAACACACAAAAACCCTAATCAACTTTGTGCTATAAAGTTACTTATATAGACAAAAGAAACCTAGTCAACAACTTGACTAAATATCTCTCCCAAACCCTTTAAGTGGCCGGCCCTTTAGTGTTTGGTTTGGGCTTTGGACTTTTATTATTTCAAGTCATCCTATGCTTGAATAAAAGCCCAATAGGTTTAGGCCCAATGGGCCCAATTAAACCCGAACGTTTCTTTAAGCCCAAAACGATCTTTTATCGCTTTTATGATTTCTTTAGACTTTCTAAATTAATCACAACACTTAATTAATCCAATTAATTATTTCCATCATCCATTAATTACTCACTACAAGAGTATATCGGTGTACAATCATTTTAGGTTCTAATTAGCAAGGCAGTGAGGTGATTGACATCAATCCAATTGATTATATTTAATCCAATCACTTAGTGAATTAAAACTTCATTTTAATTCACCTTTCTTCTTTGATGACTACATTTAATCATCTAGAAGAACTCACAAGCTATGAGTGACATCTAACCATATGTCATAGCTACCCAAGCTAATGTAGAAGTTGTTCGGAGAACCTATTCAGTTAGAATTACAATGTAATTCGATCCTTCTCTAAAACAATACTCTTAATCACATTACTAGGGTATGGATATATTATGTCAAACCCCTAATGTGATTATTCCTTCTTATATGATTCTATTGAGTCGTATAGGAACGCTTTCCTTTATTACGCTCGATACTTCGGCCGAAGATTCCCGAATCATATCTTAGAGTATTCTTCCTCTCTAATCGAGGATTAGAGATTCCTTGTTGCGCATTCACTTGCCTTCATGACTAAGTGGCTTAACCCCAATTATGCCGTGGACATCCGCGAATGGGGTGACTTTGACATAATCAAAGATTAAGTACTTAGCCACAAGACAACGACGATGCCTCAGGTCAAAGGACTACTTACATTATTCCAACCATTAGAGTTACTTGCTTGACATGTGAGTAGACCTCCATGCAAGTACTCTCGTTCGATTGTGTTCAGTGAACTCATTCTCTTAATGAGCACCTACATACTTGTCTTAGTGTCACAACACGAATGGGATGAGACTTTCCATCCTTCCATTTGAAGCGGACACAATATGTACCGGTCTAAGCATTGTCAGTTTCCCTCCGACAATCCAATGACTAGGAACCTTTTGGACATAATGGTTATGTGAAGAAGGTCTCTGTAGTCTAATATCATTAGATTACTTCTTCAATCGATCCATTGTCCATGGATACATTATTTAGGACATATATCGTTTATTGAGATAATCCTAATTCGTGTCTTTGCCATTTGATGTATAAGAGTCATCCATACATCGATTCATTTGTCCTGAAAGGTTTCTTCCAAAGATTGACTTTCAGGGCATATTTCCAACAATATTATCCTGACGCGGCTTTTGTGCATTCCCCTGAGACTCAAATATAAACAAATGTTGGATGGGCAAGCCATTTTTAGAAATGCTGAAAGAAAATGGTTGGATAGAGTGAAATCTCAAAAAATACAACAAAGACAATTTTCATAGGCGGGCAATCTTCAAAGCATGCATTTTGGATACAACTGATACCTCTAATAAAAGGAGAGGTAACACAGCCACTTGTTCAAAAATCAAGACATTGCTCTCCGAATTTCAAAAGCCGAATTTTCCTAAATAAAGTTCATCAACATTTCTCAACGCAATCTCAGCTTTCCAGATATCAAGGACAACTCTGTTAATATATCTCTGGCAAAGTTAAAACGCATAAAGTTCCCTATTCCAATTACATCACTGTTGCTAACAAGTGTGGGTGACAAGGCACACTTCCAAAATGCCTAGCTCATCTTCCTTGCCGAGAATGCATCTGTAACCAAACCTCTCAACATATTTAGTCTTCCTTCTCTCTGAAAATACTTCTTCAACCAAGTCCCTCAAAATGCCAAACTTATTTTTTTAGCAAGAAATATTTTTGATCGAGAAGCTTTACATCAGCATCAAATCATTCTACTATCTTTCTTCAAGAGCAAAAGTATCTTATATCATTAGGGTCGAGAGCAAAAATATCTCATATCATGTTTTTTCCTTTGCCCTTGCTTACCTAGTATTGCTCTCAAGTAGTCATCTTTAGCTATTGATAGGTCTCAGATTTTCTCAGGAAATACCTCAGAACATTTGATATGATGTTGGCTTTTTACACTAAAGCTGCCAAAGTATGGATGAGTTGCTGAGAAGTAATGTTTTGATGGAACATCCAAGGGCAAAGATTGCGCACCACCTCTATTGGGCAAGAGACTGAAACATAATGATCAACGATGAGCCCATAGAAGTCCAAAGGGATAAAATTGGTGGCTGACTAAGTGAATGGAAGATGAAAAGTTCAATGATGGGAATCGTACTCATAGCCCTAACAAACACTACCAATTTATATAATTCACATAATGTACAAAAAGGTAATGAAAATTACTAATTGATTACAAGTTATAGAGATGCCGCATGGATTGAAGTCTTAGTCAAACTATCTATAGACTTGGTACTACTGAACTGTTGCACACCCGAAGCATGACAGTCGCTGCATGAATTCAAGTTCCAAAAGGGATAATCAATGAACACGACAATCTTAATATATCTCATTCCTGAAGCATGATCGATGTGTAGGTTCCAATGACTCAACTCCCCAGAAGTAGAGATTAAAAAAAAATGACTCAACTCCCCAGAAGTGGAGATTAAAAAAAAATCCAAGCTCTATAATGCTTTAGAGGCCTGAAGAGGCAAAGATATCCAAAGTAATGAAATGCTTATAAATATGCATGCACATGAACATGAGAATTATGGGATCAATAATTGATGATAACCAATGATAATTTTGGTTTTATAGTAACTACTATATTCATCAATGAGCTGTGTTGATATTGAGCCACGTTCTTTTGTTTGTCGACAAAAAGAAAAATGATTGGCCAAAATGGAGAAAGGCAATTCCATTACAATTGATTAATAACATGGAAAAATGGACCTATAGTACAAATCGCCAAATAATGTTGAACCCAGAAGGTTACATATGGGCATTTGTAATACAGTGAAATACACTCACATGATATGACACAAGGTTTCCAATTGAAACCTGAAATTGTAATACACTCCTAGAAACATGATTTCTCATTGTGAAGCTTGTTCATTTCAATGGAGAATTATACATGCCCGAAGCATATCTCCACAAGTAAATCCCTAAAGTATACATGGAAGCAAGTTGCTCTGTATAAATTCCAAAGGAGAATGTGTCATGAAGCGTAGAAAATCCCTGAATGATTTAAATTGCTCGAAGAAAGCCTTGGAAAGGTAAAACATAAATTATGTACTCAATACCAATAGATGATATAAATTGCCTTAGTGAGTACTATCATTATGATATTGTTGCAATGTACTAAATCTCTTGCAAGACTTGATATTAAATTGGGACTCCTGAAGAGTCTAGAAAGATTATAAAGTGTTGAAAAAAATATTGTCTCAAGCTGCAGATCGAATAATATGCCAACACAAATCTTATCCAATATGTTTATGGTATTAAAAAACCATATGGATTGAAGATTATGAGTTGAATATTCAAATGATTAACCAATATTTAGACACTAAGAAATATCATTCATCCTCGTAAGGGAAATGATGAATTGATATTTGATCCAGAAGTACAATATCTTAATGAGATATGTGCCTTACTATGATTTGTATTTACATATGGAAATAAATTGATCCTACAACGATCAAGGAAGTAACATTCATTGCCACATCTTCATATCTCTAAAAAATACAGGAGTTTGGTTAAAACATGTGGCCATTAAAATTTGGAGCGCATGCGAACTACCTTCATAAGCAAACACTCCAACTACCATGAATGGTATCAAATTACATCAACATAGTAGTCAGTCAGATTAAAGAATTCGAAATCAGGGGGAGATACTCATCAAGGGGAGCATCCAAAACAGATCAAAGTTTTAACGAGGCAACCGAAATTGACATATGGTCATCCAAGGGGAAGTGTTGTAATGTAATATGAGGATGACGCACATTAATAGTTTGTTACTATTCATCCAAAGAAAAATAAGATGGGTTATCATTTTATATGAAGAAAGTTTGTAAAGCAAATAGTGTTACTACAATAATTTTTTGCCTATAAAATGAGAACATACCGAGGAAGAAAAAAAAAAAAGAGAAAGAAAAGAAGAGAGAGGAGAAGAAGAGAAAGAAGAGAGATACATAATAAAATACCAATGAGCTAGGTTAGAGAGAAGAAATAAAATAGTGAGAGTTATCTTTGTGCTCCTTTTATTTGACATAATGAAAGAAAATACTACTGCTTCCCCGAGGACATAGTTACACTTGCCGAACCTCGTAAACATTATATTTTATTTACTTTATGTTCTACTACATACATACCGTCGATTTTACATCAAAAGGTCACTAATAATCAATCAAGAAAAAAATATGGAAAATGATTCTATCTAAATAGCATGAGAGAGAAGCAAAGTTTGTAGAACAGTTCTATTTTGGCGGTATTGATAAACCTTCCTCTTCTTTCCCCAATTGAAACAAACCAACCAAACCCTTTCAATTTCAAACCCTTCCTCTCTCTCTCTCTCTCTCTCTCTCTCTGTAGAAAGAAAGAAGAGATGGAAGAAGAGGGCATTGGGTTGGTTCTGGGAAGAGCCACAGAGCTGAGATTGAAGATCAGCAACTGCATCCACAAAGGAAATCACTCTCCACCCAAAAGAGAAAATGGAGTCCACGTCGACGGCAAAGCAGCAGACAAAGTAGAAGAAGAAAAAGAAGAAGAGGAACTAGAAGAGGAAGAGGCACATAAGCTTTTCAACATCTGCGACGCCCTCGAATCCCTTGAGAACCAGCTTTCTTCCTTACAGGTTTTGTTTTGATAAACCCAATTTCTTTGATTTAGCTTTTCTGTAGTGAGGGAAAAAAGAGTACGAAAAACCCTAATTTTGCTGCACGAGAATGTCATTTGCAATTGGGTAGCTTAAAGTTTGAAACTTTACATTTTTCATGTGTGTGATTATTGTAGTGAGCTGTGTTTAATGCTTGAGTTTAGGGTTTATTTTCTTTCCATATAGGTTTATACATAAACTATTTCTGAATACTAAAATTGCTTTTGTTTCTGTTTGGTTAAGAAAACAATTGCATCAAAAAGAGGGATTTGTTGGGAGCTGGTGTTTCATATACAGAATGTTCGAAAGATGTGGCTCACTGGTAGGATATCAATATTCCAACAGTTCTATAGGAAATTTATTATTGCTCATACAATCATAATCACTAATGAGGTACGGAGTTGAGGATGAGGAGGGTTCCCTCATTCTGGTACCATAAGGCATGCTTGTCGTTGGTTATGGCAGTGCTCAGCCTATTCTTAGGTGATGCAGGGCTTACTGGGGCTTAGCCATTTGTCTGTACTTGGCCACATCATTTGTTACCTTCCCCTTACCCTATTTGCGCCTTCGATTTAAATCTTTTTCCTTTTTGAAAATTCTTATCAGTGATTTAATTATGTGGTTGAGTTTGTGTACCCATCAATGAGAACTTAAGTTATATGCTAATTACATTTATTTTCATAATGATGTTTGGAAATTTAAAATTAGGAAATACCATCACCTCCTATATCAGGTTTGGACCGGATATAAAAGTTTAAAACCACTGAGTTTCGTACATGCATGGGTTTTAAGTTTGTCAAACTGGATAAGAATGAGCAAGCACTATGTAGTGAGTTATGCCTTTGTTGGAAAGTTTCCTGCACAGACATCTACTTGTAATTTACACATGGGTTTTCTTCTGCTGCATTACTTTGTCAAATGCAATTAGGTGCTTAAATTTGGAAACTTTACATTTTCATGTATATGTGTATGTGTGTGCTTATTCGAGCGTCTTCGTCAAATGCGGTGGTTTATGCTTCACTTGGGTTTAAGTTCTTTCATAAACTGTGGCACTATTTATTAGGATCTTTAATAGTCTTCCTTCTGTTTCTGAATGCGAAAATTTCAGCTTTTTCTGTTTGTTTAAGAAAAATTACATAAAAAAAAGAATTAGTTTTAATATGTTAGTTACTTTCATCTTTCATGTTGATGTTTGGAAATTTGAAATCATGGAAGCACCACCACCTTTTATAACAGGTCTGATAGGATGAAAGTCTCAGATCATTGAGACTGCATTTGTTACACAGGATTGGCTTGGATAGGACAATTCACTAGATTCAAGGCATATTGAAGAAATGTTGTCCAAATTGAACTAGAAGAGGGAGTAGTCATGAGGGAAAATTATCCCCTTTAAGCCCCAAAACAATGGTAGGATTAGAAGAGATAACATTCCTTCATGACTATTCATCTTCTACCTTCTAAGTGAACAATATTTGGCAGTTGTCATCCATTTCTTCATCCTGTGTTGAATATAGTGAGTTATTGTATCCATACCAATCCTATGTAACAAACGCAACCCAAGCGTTGCACATGATTTAAGTTTGTTAGACTGCACAAGATTGAGGAACATCCAGTCAGTTATGCCTTTGTAGGAAAGTTGCATGCACAGACATCTACTTGTAATTCACATATGACCTCTGCCTTCCTGAATTCTTTCTCCTTCAAGTGTTAAACCTATTGGTGGCAAAGTGAAAGAGTAGAAGGAATCGGATAATGGAAGGTGAAACCGTCAATATGTTTATTGATACTCATTAAAACACAGAGATGCTTAGGGGCCTTATATAGGCATGTAAAACATTAAGATAGCTAAGCCTAATAAGCAGATCATAGTATTCATTCCTCGGAAGATCAATCATCATGGCTCTAGATAATTTTACATAGCACTAATAGAGAGAAGCCCAATGGTTCAAGGAACCAATGATTTCAAAATTAATTTTTTTACAGAACCCAAGACCTTGTTGAAAGGGTAAGGCATTATAGTTGGCTAGAAGGCTAGACTTGTCATTCAGTAAGCCTCCATGCAAATGAACTAGATTCTTGTCATTTTCAACCTCACGTCAAAGTCCAGAGGCTTCCCATTTAACCATGGAGGAAGACGTTAGATTTGTGCTGGCGGAGAATCATCTGAATTAGTATCTGACATGTGGATTTTTGGAACTTCTTGAGAATTATACTGTTATACATATTGTAAACCGCTTTTATGCAGATGAATGAAGTCCCTTGGTTCTTTTACTCATTCTAGATGTCAAATTGTCAATTGAAATCTTTTGTCAACACTAGTGAGTGAGTTTCACCCATGAGCTAGTTTAATTTTCAACCATACTGATGCATCACGCAAAGGATTGGCTTGACATAAATTATTCTCAGTTTATTCAACCCACCTGTTGGTAAGCCTCTCCATAAATGGGGGTAAGGCTAGCCGACATTCACCTCTCCCAGACCCTGCGTAAAGCGGGAGCCTTGTGCACTGGGTACGACAAAAAAAAACCTGTTGGTAAGCACTTCTGACCGAAAAATTCTTCTAGACGTCCAAGTGTTGATTAGTGATTGGTTGACCTTTCCAGGGAAACCATACTGCTGGTTCGTTCATAATAAGAGCTGTATTATAGCCAGAATGAATCTGTTTATCTCTTGCCAAAGTGGCACCTTGGATTCACCTATTTGAATGTTTGAAATATATGAAGAACATTTTAATGTTTTGTGTAAAATGATTTATAATATAGGTTTTGAAATTTGTTTTTTTATTTTTTTATCATCAGGCTTTACAACAGCAGCAAACGTATGAAAGGGAAGTTGCCCTTTCTGAGATTGAAAGCAGCCGCAAGATGCTAGTCGACAAGCTTAAAGAGTACAAAGGGGAGGATTTAGAAGTGTTATGTGAGGCTTCTGCTTTTGCAGGTGAAACAGTAGAACACAACAATGATCTTTTGCTTCCACCATATCCAAGCCGCTCTCCGCACACTCTTTCTCTACAAAATTGCTATTTACCACCCACACACAAGTTGATACGAAATGGGATAATCACCGGTGACCCAACAAATGACGCGAAGAAGAATTCGAGCGAGACAGACAAGTTGCAGAATGGATCCAAAAAAAGGTTGGGATTTTTCCTAAGCACAGCAGCCAAGACTCTGCTTACTCTTGTTGGTGTGGCATCTGTATTACGCCTGTCTGGTTTTGGGCCTAAATTTGTGAGAAGTAATGTCACTTTCAAAATATCAGGCCTTTTTCAGCAACCACCAACTGAAGAAAAGAGGTCAACCATTGAGTGCCCACCTGGGAGAGTCCTTGTGGTGGAAGATGGGAAGGCTCGATGTGTTGTGAAAGAGAGAGTTGAAGTTCCCTTCTCTTCTGTTGTTGCAAGACCAGATGTAAACTTTGGGTGCGGTTAAATGTTTCGTCCCTCCATGTTTTTGTATATCTTGTTTTGTTGCGTACGCTGTAATGGAGATCTGATCTCTAATGATCCAAGGCTGTCCTAATCTTTCATGAGTAGCGATTCTTAAGCATAGGAGTAGTTCAGGGTTTTTGGAGGATGCTTGGTTCCGCCCGAACTTTTTTTTTAAATGTACAGTGGAAAATCTCCCATTTAAGATCCGATGATTGCAGTGCCAAGTTTAGAGTCTGACCGTTGAATTAGAAAATGGTGGAGTTATGTAACCCAGCTTTGATTTTGCTCACTGAAATTTGTTCGGGGTTCATCCATTCTGTCTGTGATGTTTCATAAGGGGCTGTGATTGGTTACCTTCTGCAAGCTTAAACCTCTGAGGTTTTTCTTATGAACTGCAGATGTTCCTTTACTAGCATTAGTTGTCTCCACCAATTTTGACTAATAGTTTACCATTAGAAAATGAATGGAAGTGAATCTTGCTATCCTCCAGTCATAACCCTACCTTGTGGACTCTAAGGCCTCGTTTGTTTACCTCCTTAGCCAGGATTGGACTAGCTAGGACGAATACACCATGTTTGGTATGGCTATGGACTAAGTTAAATGAGATTAGTCCGAACTCGCCCAAACTCGTGTGGACTCTGGGCCTCCTCAAGTCGTCAAATAGTCCCATGCAAAAGCAAGGTATTGCTAAGAAATTCACTACGCTCCTTCTCTCACTACACCGCCTCTTTCGAGTGAACTGGTGAGAGCGAGATGCTGTTCTTCATCAACGCTATCGATCATCAAGTGAGCTTCATCCTGAACAAGTATCCTTTCTCTCTCTCTACTGGCTTAATATTGGAATTGGGGGAATTATTTTTCTCTTCTTTTTTACTTTGTTTAGGGTTCTTTTTTGGGGAAATTTTTAGCGAGTTTTGGTGTCGCTGGCTAGCCCGTGAGCCCAGTAGAGCTCCTCATGAACTTGGTCAATTTGCCTTAAAAATTGATAGATAGTTCTGTTGAATTGAAGATGGCTCTTCATGATGCTGTGCTCATTTGAGTTTACCAATGAAGTTTTCATGATTGTGCTTTTGCTCTTTTTGGATCTCAATGGGGTTCTTCGAAGAGAAGGCTAGAGGAAGAGGAAACGGACAGATCGCGGCTGGAGGAGGCGGCTGGCCATCGTGGTTTGCTTCGGTTCTGCAGATCGCAGAGAGGAAATGAGTATGCAACTATTTGTTTTCATGATTGGGGTGATGATGGGATTAGCAAGGTTATGGAAGATGAAGAGACATGGAGAGGCGTGAAGGCGGGAAAATTGATGAGCATAATTATATTATTTTATCAACCTCTTTTTACACCCAACTTAAAATTTTGAATGTTAATTGTCTATTTTACCCTATTGCATAATTACTATTAAGTACAAAATGAAATTAATAATAAAACTCAAATTTATCAATAAACCCAAACACTATAATTAAACCCTACGATCATTCTTTGTTTATCATACGTTCATTCTGCTAAAACCCTAATAGCTCTCATAGAGAAAAATAAAATTTTCTATTGATGGATCTTGAAGTTGATTAAAACATGGTTTTTCTTCTTGTAAAGACTATTGGTAAACTCTATTCTCCGTTTGAGATTAAATCTCATTCTGCTTACTAAAATGTGAACGCGAAATTCGTTCAATTCAATCATCTTCCTCCGGCCCGGCTAACACAAGAAAGCTCTGATCGTCATCAAATGTGATTTTAATTTTAATTATTTCATTTGCAAAATCTGGATTTTCTCTACGCCCATGCTCAATCATTGGACGTGGCGAAAATTGTTCCATAAGGATTCGGAAGTATCAAAATCGCTATTTGGAAACCTGTAATACCAACATACAAGTAGTGCAGATGGAAGAGCTAGCCAGTTTATTAACACAACACAACAATAAACTTTGTCACGAATTAAAACGATGTCATTCAAAACAGTAAGTAGAAGTTTAACGGCAGCAACACTAGACAATCACTATCAGTCTACCACCCACCAAAGAGTAAGGAATATATCAACTACAGTCATCATCTCATTTTGCATTGCTTTGCATCACCAGGGTTATAGGAGGAGCATCAATCCTTTCTTTTCTTCTTATTCTCATTCTTCTCGGCCGAGTTCTTCAACTGTGGTAAAGAAACGATAGCCATTTTAGTTAATAGGTCTACTTAGCCTAACAGATATAACATCTCACAATATAAAATAGAAGAGGAGATGGTCTAAACACACAGTCATAAATATGATAGAAAACAAGACCGAGAGGAGGATTTTGCTCTTACAGCATTAACGAGAACTTACCATGATAACTAGTATACGGACGAAAATAGCAACAAGACCGAAATACAGCTGCAACACAATTTCAGAGAACGATTAGATAACTGTATATATCACCCTGTTTTAGCTTTTATACACAAAATGTAGCATTGCCCATCATTCACATGACTAATTGATAATTCCTTACCTTAAACTTGAAAAGAGCTGCAGAACCCCCAAAGACAGAAGAAGCAAAGTGTAACCAAATTAGCATAAAAAGGCCAGAAGAAAGCAGTATGATCGCAACTCTCATCAAGCGAAAGTATGATCCTCAAACACCTTATGCGCATCGCACAACTTACCAAGCTCGGCATAGAAGCTCACAAATGAGGTCTGTATAAAAGGGTCGCACAAAGTATATGGGACCCATCGAGGAGTCCAAAGAAACCAAATCCCTGCGCAACGACGACGGAGTGCCGGCCGATTCGACTCCCCGCGGGTCTGACGATCTAGAGGCTGCCAAGCGGTAGATTCACGGTGGCGGGAATATTTAGTAGGGGGAGAAGAGGCGTTGATGGAGTGATGGCTAACAAATGGAGTAGCAGCTCCTTCTCCTTCTTAGTTGTCTTCTTCGATTTCAATCTTACATCTGACTAAAAAATTGAATGGTTGTAAAAATAAATGAATTAGGTTTATAGGGGTATATTAGGTATTAAATTTGGGTTTAAAGAGATATTAATAATTTAGTTAAAAATCAAATGGGTGAAAATAGTAAATTGGGTGTAGAAATAGGTTAGATGTGTTTAAATAAAATTACCCTTTTTGAAATAGAAGGAGAGATGAAGAGAGTGATAGAGAATGTGGGAGTAGGATTTATTTATTAAAAAAAAAATAGAGATATGTTAAGATTACATGTAGAAGAAGCTTTGACAAAAATAAACAGCAAAATTTGGTTGTGTGAAATTACATTTTGCACCCTCAAGTTTGTGGTTAATTACAACCTCATACAAAATCTTTAAAAAATTTCAATCACATACATTAAGTTATTTTTTATTTCAATTATGTACAACCGTTAAAAAATTTGTTAAGTTAGTAGTTAAACTATAACCATGTTTATGATTACGTGGTAGTCAAACTATAACCACATGGCTAAAGAACTATTAAACAATATTTAATTAATAAAAAATCAATTTTTATTTATAATTTAAAATTTGAAAATTAGAAAGAAAAAAAAAAGAAAGAAAGAAGGAAAACTAACTAGAAGGGCTTGGAAACTTTGAGTTTTAACTAAAAACTATGTTATAAGTTTATTTAATGGTTAGTACAAAGCCCTATTTTAAATCAGCCCAACTGAAATGGCCTAAGCAAAATAATATGCTGATTTGTCAATTTTACCCCTAAGTTTTAGGTTAACTTATGTTAATTAATTCGTTAGTTTGGTTATTTTGAAATTAGCATAACTTAATGGAAGGCCTTTTTTTGCAAAACAGTTGCAGAGTTCTTCAATGTGCATAGTCCTTCAATCTATTTTTGGGAACTGGTTGAAGGTTTTGACAGTCGATTTGTGAATCTTGATCTTTGTGTTATTTGTTTACGTTAGTTTAGGTTTTTCAAAGTAAGCCTAGTTCTTCAATCCTTTTTTCCGAAACTGATTGAAGGTTTTGAGATTCTATTTTCAAATCCTAATCTTTGTTGTTCATTGTTTCATTGGAGTTTCATAATTTGATCGTTGTTCTTCATAGTTTCGCTGTGTGACATCTCGTCCCAAATTTAATATTATTTTATTCTCTAACCTTAGAAAATTACGGAAATGCCCCTGATGGGTGGACATTCGAGATTGTGGGCTCTCATGAGTTGTCGGTATTGCAGGCTGCAGACTGTAATATTAATAACTTATTTGTTGGATTCTTTAAGCAAGTGGGCAAGTAGGCCCGTCTACATTAGTATTTTATTAATTAGACTTCGTGCTTAATTAATTATTATTTGGGCTTGACCCAAATACACACACACATATTCTTGTTGCACTCGATGATATGAATGCGTGGGTGCAAGTGGAACTGAATTTGGAGTTACGACGAAGATTTTACGAAGTTCGAAGCGTGAAGGGCGTTTTAGTAATTTCATGCTTACTGGAGATATTTTTTCTGTTTCGGTCTTTTGTGGGTTAGGTTGTGTGCCAAGTGGGGCCCACACCCTATTCCTTCACCTTTCTCTCGTGTTTCCCTCTCATATGTCTCCCTCTCCCATTTTTTTTTTTTGCCTCCTCACTTCTTCTCTTCCTCCGTAACCCTCTCTTACTTTCTCAACCCTCACCATCACTCTCCTTTGTGTGATCACCAAGATGCCGAACTTAGGAACCAGCACCACCTAGCTTCACCACTTTGGCAAGCTACTGAACCACATCAAACCACCGAATGGGTGCAACGACAACACCACCACCGTCGTTAACCTTGCCATCCTGACGAGATTTACAGATCTTCAAACCCAGAAAATTATGTTCACTGATGTTGAACTTGCATTGCACAGTGGCTGTTGCCACTGTTCATCATCTTATCCGACGAGTTCTCGTTATTTTCAACTAAGGTAATGTTCAAAGACATCAAATTTAACTTCCCCTCATCGAAGCTACTGATTTATGACCCATCTCATGTGTTTTGGTGAAGGTTTAGAGCACGGACATGAGGGAAGAAATTCTCCAATTTTCTGGCAAGGAAAACCGTGGCCATTAGGCCATTTTCAGGCCATTTTTCTAGCCAATACCCATCATAACTGGGCCCTAATTTGGTATGGGTTTGTTCCCTACATTTCTAACTTTAATTTGGTTTTTGAATCATCAAGTTTGGTGAAGAATCGAACTTAAAATGAGCTCTGAAAATTGGAGAGAAAACCTGCAAAAATTTGGAAATTGTGAAGAAGGTGTGTATGCGCATGGGTGGCCAATGTGCTCGGTGCGTGCAGCAACTTGTGGAGGAAGGTTCCTCCTTAGGTTTCTCTATGTGCCGAATCTAAATCCGCCGTCCATTTTTCGAAATTTGATCGTTTTTAAATAGTTCCTTTATTAACCATACTTTGTACAAAAATTGGTATTTACGTTAGGACGTTATATATTTATGTAAATGGTTTTGTTTCTAGGTGAAATGCATCACAAGGATATTCAATGCCCGCGAAATGGGTTCTACCTGATGAATTTTCTATGTTACGCCTAGATTTGACTAACGTTTTTAAGAATTAGTGTATTAATAGAATTTATGAAATTTTCATAAATTCTATGGGATGCATGAATGCATATGTTGGCGTGATGCCATAAATATATTTACGATCACAAATATTATTATTCTATTATAGTGATTTACGAAATTTCCGTAGCATGATTATATTTATATTACTACTCATTATGCATGCTACACTAGTGTTAGTACTTATGCAGGTCATGGCCAGTCTTCACGTGTATGTTCACATTACACCGATACGCTCACTTTGGATCCATCATAGGTGCCAGTTCTATCCTAGACTGCTATAGGCAATTAGATGCGCATAATGCTAGTCTTCAGGTAATTGTAGTACTAGAACGTAAATCATTATTACACCCAGTCTTGTTCATGTCAGAATACCTTTGCATGGACTTGTGTGTCAGCATATGATGATGAGCACCCGATATTAGATGTTCGTTTATTTGAGACATGTTGATTACTAGATGTTATATGCAGAGTATTGTGATTTATCGTATTTTTGAAATATTGCTGTTACGGTAAGTATACTTGTTTTACGGCGATGGGTTATATGTTTTCGAAAAGAACTTTATTTTCAGGCTCACTCACCCTTGTTTTTTGTCTCTCTAGGTTTTAGTGGCATAGCTCTTGTGTCAATGAGCATTCTTGGCAAAAGTTGGTATTGGAGATCACTTCCGATGGTATATTTCTTATTCTAATTTTACTGTACTTTACTTATGCTTTGACATCACGTGTGAAATGGGTTCAATCTCGCTTACATGCACACTATTTTATTTAGTCGCTTTTAGGTTTTAATTTATTCACATTTTTCACATCACTACACTTTATGGCTTCATCACCTTTCAGGTGTCGACAACACAACTCGATTTGGAGTCCAGGTGGACCTTCAAGGTCGGGGTGTGTCACGTTGTTTGGAGGTAATTGACATTGTATTATAGGTTTGAATGTGATTTTGTTGTTTAGTTTTGCAAGTAATATGTTTAGCTTTTGCCTTATTGATATATTTTTTTGTTAATTTGTGTTCAGATTACAAGATATCAGTTAGTTGATTCTTGTTTTTTGAAATTTTCAGTTTGAATCTTACTATTTTGAAGAATCATAGGTAAGTTTTGATTTGTTCATCACACTGGCTATGTTAAATTTTCATAAATGGTAAATGTAGTATTATAATAGTTTTTGAAACATTGGTTATTGTAGTAATTTTTAGTTTTGAATTTGTTTGTGATTGTTTTGTTTTAGAAATAGTGTTAGTTTTTTAGTCGATTTTATATGTATATGGTTTCTGAAATAGTTATTGTTTTGTTTTACAAATATTGGATTTAGTTTTGCAACAGATTAATAAACAGTTGTGGTTGCGTGTTACATTTTGTTGTTGTTTATTGTTTTTTGCATATAATATTGTGTATTGATTTGCAATTGTTTTTTTTTTTTGTTCAATAGTTATGAAGAATGGTAAACTAGCTCAGTTTAGATATGGTGGTTTATCCATTGTTAGTTCTATTTAAATTTAATCAACTTCTACATTCGATCATATTTGTATTGATCCTTGTTTTGGATTTAAGGGTTTGAGATTTGGTTGTTTTGAGTTGCGATATGCTTTGAATGAAGATCATACTTGTCTCTTAGATTGTGATGTCGATGTTATGAATATGTTGATGGCTCTTGATGTTGTTGGAAAATCCATCGTAGAAATATTTGTTATGGATACATGTGATAGTTCTATAGTTCAGTTACCTACAGATAGTGTATATTCTTCTAGACGTACATCAAAATCTATGATTATTGTTAGTGAAAATGATCATTTAGGGAAATATGGCTCTTATGGTATCCATAATTATATGTTATGTGAATGGGATAGTTACATAGCATATGAGGGGCAAATTTTTAAGGGAGGTTGTGTTGATTTCTGAGATAAATTGAAGAAGTTTTATGTTGAATGTGATTTTGATTTGAAGTATTTGAAGAATGATAAGAATTGCATTAGTGTTGAGTGTTCTAGGAAGAAATTTGATGGTTGTCTTTGGTGTGCTTATGCATCCAAGTGTGATATTAATGACTTTTTTTTTTTTGTTATTTGGAAGTTGCATAATGTGCATACATGCAATGGTATGATTTGAAAGAAGAAAAACAAAGTTGTTGGCTATCAATTTGTTGCTTCTCTCATCAAGGATAAGGTTCAATAAATACTCTTATTAAGCCAAAGGAGATTATTTCAAAATTTAAAAAGCTTTTATGGATTAGATATTGATTATGCTACTGCATACTTTAGCAAAGAAAAGGCAGTTTTTCAATTAAATGGTGATGATGTCGATGCTTATATGTTCTTGTCTAGGTATGTTGAATCTGCCTGTTCATGCAATTCAAATATGTGTTTGAGCTTGAAGTTGTACTAGATACCAACTGGAATCAATTCATTGTTTGTTTGGACGATAGAATATGCTCTTGTGTGCAATGGCACCATAATTGTTTCTCATGTTCTCATGCATTGCAAGTGTTGCAACATGATAATTGTGATGTATTTAAGTATGTTGATAATTACTGGAAATCAAGCTTTTATTGGGAAATATATCAGTTTGTCATGCATCCATTTTTAGATTTGGATAAGCCGAACGTTGATACTATCATAAATGGTGTGAGATCTCCAATTACGAAAATTCCATCTGGAAGACTAAAGAAAAGTATATTAAATCTACTAGTGAAATAAGTGGGACTAAGAAGACTATCACTTGTAGCAGGTGTGGATGTTTGGGACATAACAATGTTTCATGTAAAGTTGTTATACAAAGCAGTTGATTTTTTGTTTTTGTTTTGAGAGATGGTAGTTATTGGTGATATGTAACATATTTTCATTTTGGAGATTTTTTTATTTTGTTTTCAATTGATGTTT
Source organism: Malus domestica (assembly GCF_042453785.1). Lineage (NCBI taxonomy): Eukaryota > Viridiplantae > Streptophyta > Magnoliopsida > Rosales > Rosaceae > Malus > Malus domestica. The sequence continues at coordinate 14,965,918 of NC_091665.1, read as the reverse complement.
TGGATTATGTAATTCTGGATTTAGAATTTTATTCGAGTGTTATATATGAATGCAATATTTGAGTATCTGCAGTTTTACGAAACAATGTTTTGAGTTTAATAAACAGTTAACATATAGATCTAACCATCAATAGCTAAGTTTATGCTTTGTGATAGGATTAAAAGCACACCACAAAGTAGCACACAAATGTCCTATTGATTTTCCTTATTAACACTAAGATTTGTCAATTGTAGCATATGAAAATAAGGATCTTTCCCGCAGAAGATTGTTTTATCTAACTACTTAAAATGTCACAAAAACTGGTTGCTGTCCCTACTGATCCGCCACAGAAAAATAATTATTAGACCGACTTACACTTATCTAAATTCTACGAAATTTTAAATGAAGACACTAGGCACACAGAGTTGATTTGCTATTTAAATTAAATTGAACAAAAATAGGACAGAAACAAATTTTAAGTAGTTCACAAATTAAGAAAAATGAGTTAGGGGAATTGCTATCTACCATCAAATAATCATGCAAACATGTTATGTTTCATTCAAATTCCTTTTATTTCTGGATGAAGATGCTCAAGTTGGCTCAATGTTAGAACTCAACCTATTACTCTTTCTTACGTAGTATGTTAAGAGAATGGTGTTTTCAACTTAACTTAGTCCCTAGCATGCAATCTAGAATGGCGTGTTCATAGATTTAACAAGTAGAAATCATTAAAAATGAAAAGAGTTTGAGTCATCACAAGGCATCGTAAGTACTGACGTTGTCTTACTTATCTTAGAAATTGGTTCACATGTTAATCGCAATTAACAAGTACTACTCTAGAACATATGTAGGTCCTCATTTGACAAGGGCAGGCACACACATATTCATAGCGTTAGAATCCTAGATATGCTTACTACGTATGCATCCATAGAAAACAAATAAAGAATTCATCAATGAGACAAGTAGTGAACCAATTTTCATCCATTCATAAAAGTAATTCAAACAAAATGTCATAACAAACTTGCAATCATATTTGGGGCTTCAAAACAGCCCATAACTACTAAAAATTTAGTTACAAATTATTATCAAATAAAACCAAAAGAAAGACATGAGTTTGAGAAGACAAAACCGAGAGAAGAGAATGCCAAGATTTCCTCCTTCCTTCCTTCCCCAACGTTGATGCCTTGCCTTTTCTTTTCTCCTTTCCGCTGCACCTGCAGCCTTCTTTTCTATTTTTTTTTCTAAATTATTTCTCCAAAAAACTCATCTTTTGCTGCTGCAACCTATAGCCTTTATGCCCATGCTTGCTGCCCCATTTCTGCTCCATAACTCACCCCACTAACAGCCATTTAGTGATGACAATAAGTGAGAGGAAATGGTAAAACAATTGTAACTCTTTGGGTAGCCTTTATGCCAATTACTCCCACTTAATCCTCATCTTTATTTTCATTTCCTCTGATATTTGAATAGGTATCAGCTGGCTTGTTCTTGGCTGCATCAGTTTTGACTGCTAGATTTATTGGGTTTATTGCTTTCATTGCAGTTACAAACTGCCCAGTCTCTTGTGAACCTTTCCGTGTTAAAACGGCCATAACTTCTTCTACAAAAATGATATTAACAATCCGCAAAATGCTCCAGAAAATAGACATCCGTAGATTTCCAAGCATATAAGGTTCATTCTCTAATTCATTTTGATCTGTTCACAACTTGATTCCAAAGTAAGCTGACCTGCACAGGCAGTTTTGGCGAATTTGTTACTTAAAATCCAACTTGTGCTATTTTTCTTTTCTTTGCTTGACAAATCCTAGAAAACACAAAAACAATGTAAATAGCTCAAAAATATAAGGAACTAACTAGAAAAGACAAATGAATTTGATGTAAAATATATATAAATATGAGCTTATCACTTTGTGGTTTCAATATCAGTTTACTAGTTTGTTTATGTAAGTATATGTGAGTTGTAGTAAAATTTTAAAATGAATGCAAGGCCTTTGTGGTAGGCAACTATGGTGGTTTTCGATCTTTGCTTTTTAGCTTAGAGAAAATAGAAAAAAAAACCATGGCTAGTTCATCAAACTTAGGTTGGCCAACAATTCGGTTGATACTTATGTGCAATGGCTTTAATTTTAAAATAAACTCACAATATTTAATAGGAGATTTATTCATTTTGATGAAACATATTTTCTAGTTTAATAAACAGTTGTTAATTTTTAATAAATAGTGTCTACAGTTTCAGAAATAGTTGCCTACAAATGCATAACTAGTGATACGTATTTTTAGAAATAGTCATGTTTATGGCTTTTGATGTTTCAACATCTTCTTAATGTTACGATATGCATAGATTAAACTTTAGATTATGAAATGAAACATATATGTACAGAGTTGTATCAAACATTTTTTACAATAATAATGTAATATATGTGAAACCACATTAAAACTAAACTTGAACAAAAAGTTATATATGTGAAACCACATTAAAACTAGACTTGTACTTTTAAGAAGTAAATGCACATCTGAATTACATATAATCCATATTATGAAATTTGATTCTAATGTCCAATGCTTATCAGTCTTTTAGATATTGATAAATGCTTCTTGTCCCTTTGTCCAGCTCAATTCATGGTTCATCAAATTGGTGACAATTTCTTTGCGTGCTTTTATAACTTGGTAATCTTTGAAACGTCCTTGAACTTTATGATTCTTTGAGAGTTGATCAATGAAGCTTATCATTTATAACCTGCAATCTTACCTGAATTCATAAATATATTCAAGTTGTAAATGAATATGCGGATTGAAGAATAATGAAGTTTGTTATAGATAGTTGTGTAGGCACTGGAATTTCAATGAAATAAATATCATCGACAAATTAAGGTTTTTGACATGTCAAGGCTTATGTGGCATATGTCACATGTCTCACAAATTATACGCATGGCATATGAGTCATCAAGAAACCGGACAAGTCATCAAGGGTGTCATGTTTTGACATTTGGCGTGATTAAATTAAAGATGAGATGTGAAAGATGAAGGAAATATTTGTGAAAACTGGTTCATTTAAGCAACATCTATGCATGCTATTAACAATTAAAAGGCGGAATCATGCTTGTATGCACTTAAAAACAAAACTTAACCCATGAAATTCAAAGCCTAGTAGTTATGGTGAACCAAGACTCAAATCGATTAAAACTCTTCAAATCGATTTTGAAATGAAACTTACTTTCAATTCTCCCTTTAGTGATTACTCACCTTTAGGGCTGAAACATAATGACAAAGCATGGAAACATGGAACACATCGTGCACTTTAGACAACTCTAGAGGCAACTCAAGCCTGTAAGCAACTTCACCGACTCGCTCGGTGATCTGATACGGTCCGATGTACCTAGGACTTAGCTTACCTTTCTTCCTAAACTGTACAACACATCTCCACAGTGATAACTTCAGAAACACCCAATCACCAATTTTATACACCCGGTCAGTGGCATGCTTGTCTGCTAAACTTTTCTGTTGACCCTGGGCCACTTTCAGGTTAGACTTAATTACCTGAACATTATGAGTAGTCTCATCCATAATCTTAGGGCCCACCAAAAGTCTTTCACCAACCTCTGACCAACATGAAGGTGTACGACAAGATTTGCCATAATGTGCCTCAAAATGTGACATACCGATGCTCGAATGGTAGCTATTATTATATGCAAACTCCATCAAATCTAACCGCTGATGCCAAGCATCGCCAAAATACAATACCGAAGATCTTAGCATATCCTCTAATGTCTGAATAGTTCTCTCAGATTGTCCATCTGTTTGGGGATCATATGCCGTACTATAGAGTAACCTCGAAACTAAAGCCTTCTGAAATGCCACCCAGAATTTAGAAGTGAATCTAGGATCCTGATCCAAGATAATACTAACTGGAACTCCATGATACTTAACAATCTTCGATATGAACAATTCGGTTAATCGGCTTAAAGAATATTTCTCCCTCACTGGAATAAAATGCGTTGACTTAGTAAGCTGATCAACTATCACCTAAATTCCATCATAACCATTTCGTGTATGCGGAAGCTTGTACACAAAGTCCATGGTAATGTTTTTCCATTTCCACTGTGGAACGGTAAGTGGCTGCATCAATCCAAATGGCTTTTTCCTTTCAGCTTTGACCTGCTGACAAATAGCACACCTACTCACATACTCAGCAATTTCTCTTTTCATACCTGGCCAATAATAAAATGGTCGAATGGTATGATACATTTTAGTACCTCCAGGATGCATTGCATAAGCTGAACTGTGCGCTTTATCCAAAATTTCTTTCTTTAATTCCATATTATTCGGCACGCACATTCTGTTTTCCTGCATAAGCATGCCGTCAGTCTCCCGAATTCTGAGATCTTTCTTTTTCCCTTGATTTCTTGCCTCAATTAACTCTTGGATTTCTTCATCATTCATTTAAGCCTCGAGCACTCGATGAATTAATATTGGCCAGACCTGAAAATTAGCAAGTAAGGCTTCCTCTTGTTATTCCACCCCTAACCTCACTCCAGTGGACCTCAAATCCACAAGAAGAGGAACATGACAAGCGTACAAAGCATTAATTCTCCCTTGAGGCTTCCTACTAAGTGCATGTGCCACCACATTTGCACGACCAGGGTGATACTCAATCGTGCAATCATAATCACTAAGCAATTCAATCCACCTTCATTGTCAAAGATTAAGATCCCTTTGAGTAAAAAGATATAGAAGACTTTTATGATCCGTAAAGATCTTACATTTTCACCATAAAAGTAATGTCTCCAAATCTTCAAAGCAAAGACGATAGCTGCTAACTCAAGATCATGAGTAGGATAATTCATCTCATGAGGCTTCAACTGTCGCGACGCATAAGCAATCACCCTACCATGCTGCATCAACACACATCCCAGACCATTCAAGGAAGCATCACTGTAGATCTCAAAATTACCACTATCATTAGGAAGCACCAAAACAGGTGCATTGATGCGAAATATATAAGCACACAAATTAAACTCACTTTTTATCAATTGTAGTAAAGAATGTAAGTAGGGATCGTTCTAGGCCGGGGATTAGGAGGGATCGCTAAATCACTTGAAAAATGACTCAAAAACATAAAAACAAAGTTTAAAACACCAAATTAGACTCAAAGAATGCAAAACTAAACTCTAAAACACTAAAACAAACCAAAAGACTCAAAACAGCACATAAACACTCAAAATTGCCTTAAAAACACAATCTGGGCAATTTTGAACACCAAACACAAATTTGGACGAAAATAGGTTATAACTTGACTCAAGACACTTAAAAACACAAACTAAATTGATGTCTAACTAATCTAAGACTTCAAAATAAAGGGGGATTTGGTTTTGACGAAATTGAAAACAAAACAAAAACTTTGTAAACTAAAATAGATTTTAAAACGAATTTGATTAAAGTGAATGGATGGGAAGCTAGCTAAAGGGTTCTTCTCCACACATGTCACACTTGCATACAAAACGATTTCCAATTGCCTTTCAATAAACCATGAATTCTCAACACCCCAAGTTAATTAGATACGCTTAAATTAACTTTCAGATTTTCCTTAAGTCAATGAATTGGATGGAAAAAGCGCATCGCAATCAAATTATTCCTCAAAAGTTCCCTACATGAAAGCGCATAATAGAGATACAATCAAAGATCATTACGTTCAATGAAAATCATAAGTATTGACGAGGCACTCGTAACAATGAAAGCGCATGAAACTTATGCCAAGAATTTACTTAACGTGATTGTGATTAACAACCTTTACTACTTGTGAATATAAGTTCATAACGATTAGGTGAGACTCCCTTATATCCTAGCATTAGATTTATGCATGAAAATTAAGTGTGCACTCTCAACCAACACACACAAATCAGTTTTAATTCATATAGATAAGCAAATTGAATTCACAACTTATGAAATGCAATTGAAAGTAATCAAATTATATAGCAAGCATAAACATGGTTTCGAATCCCCCTCTAGCCAAGGGGGGTTTAGTTCCTCATACGCATAAAGCGAAGATAAATAAATTTAGACATTGAAATCCAAAGAAAGAAAACACCTAGACACTCAAATTTGGACAGCAGGTGCATCCACGAACTTCTCCTTCTTCCTTGCTGCGGCACAAAGTTTGGGGACAGGTTTTGGGGTTATGAATGGTGTAGAATGGATGGGGGATAGTATGGTGGTGTTTTGGATGGATGGGTGGTGCGGCAAGGGGTGTTTTCTGGCAGGAATTATGGAAGAATGGTGATGAAAGCTGCGGTAGAGAGCAAGGATGAATTTCTAGTGTGATTTATGTATATGAGAGGTGGTAGTTCGGCCAAGGGGTGAATAAGAGTATATATAGGCACATAAAACCCTAGGGAAATCAGATATGGACTTGCAAAATCCAAATCCACAAAGAAAAAGGCTTAAACAATCAGAATCCTCAAGGGAAAAGGCCAAGAGGTGCGGCTGGATAGGGAATGAAGAATAAGGCTTCTAGAAAGCCTTGCAAGGCAAGGAAAAAGGGTTTCCTTGCTGAAATTGGTGCGGCACCTATGGAAAAATATTCTAGAACCTTTCTTTGTGTCCAAAAATGCTTAGGAAACCTTCAAAATCTCTGGAACTTAAGGCCATCTAGGTTTAGGAAAGATCAACCCAAAATAGGAAACTTTAGGCTTAACTTTCCTAATTCAAGTAGGAAACCTTGTTCGAGTAGGAATCCTCATTCTTCTAGGAATCCATCTTTGACTAGGAATCCATCCTTAACTATGACTCCTCCGATGATTAGGAATCCTTCTTCAATTAGGACTCCTTCATTCTCGTCCATTCCTTTCGTTCCAAGCACGTGATATCCATTCCAAGCTCAATCTTGCTCCAAAAGGCTCCAAATTGCATCGTTTTGCATACTTTGCCCTTAAAATCTAAAAACACATGAAACTAGCTTAAAAGACTAATTTAACTAAGAAAACACAACGTAAATGCACAAGAACAAGCTCACTAAGTCGCATAAATATGCTCCTATCATGCATGAGTGAAACAATATTTCAACTGCTGAAAACTCTGCTCACAGTTATCATCCCACTCAAACTTAACATCCTTCCTGGTTAACCTCGTCAATGGTAATGCAACAATTGAAAAATCCTTAACAAATCGTCTATAATAACCAGCTAAGCCAAGAAAACTTCATACCTCAGTGACGGTTCGTGGTTGCTCCCAATTCTCTACAGCTACCACTTTATGAGAATCCACCTGAATACCTTGAGCAGATATGACATGTCCTAAAAATGCCACTTGATCCAGCCAAAATTGGCATCTGCTAAATTTAGCGTACAACTGATGTTCCCTTAATCTCTTCAGCACCCAAGTAAGATGTCGAACATGCTCTGATTTAAACTTAGAGTATACCAGAATATCATTAATAAAGACAATAACAAACCTGTCCAAATATGGCTGGAATACTTGATTCATCAAATCCATAAAAGTTGCAGGTGCATTAGTTAACCCGAATGGCATCACAAGAAACTCATAATGACCATAACGAGTCCTGAAATTTGTCTTAAGAACATCTTCTCTTTTAATCTTCAATTGATAATAACCAGACCTCAAATCAATCTTAGAAAACACACAGGGGCTTCGAAGTTGATCAAATAAATCATCTATACGCGGCAATGGATAACGGTTTTTAATTGTTACCCAATTCAATTGCCTATAATCAATGCATAGCCTCAAAGTTCCGTCTTTCTTCCTCACAAATAACACCGGAGCTCCCTTGGGTGAAGTACTAGCCTGAATAAAACCTTTATCAACTAATTCCTGCAACTGAATCTTCAATTCCCTCAATTCAGCAAGAGCCATTTGATAAAGAGTTAAAGATATAGGATTTGTGCCTAGAAGTAAATCAATAGTGAACTCCATGAAGGGAAATCTATGAGATTTTCATATGGGATTTCTAATGACTAGCATGCATATACAATTCAAAATTTATATACGAAAGCAACGGAAGCATGTTATCAAATAATATCAAAGCTATAGTCATGCAAATCCCCTTCAAGGTTCATAGGTTTATATATAATGCATCAAATGTTTAAATGTTTTAGATATTTGTTTAAATGGCAATAGAAATAATGGTGGGTGTGAAAGGATTAAAACCCTTTCACACACACCACTTGTGCACTTGCATGCTTTATGTCAAACTACAAATCAACACACACATCACTCCATATCCTCTTCCAAAACCGGCCACCCCCTAGTGGGGGTACTTTTGGGGCCTTTTATGCAATTACATAAAGTTTTGATACTTTTGTGTATTTGCACTTTGGCTCAAAAGTTTACGTTTTTACGTTTAGGTCCAAAAACGCTAAAGGACAAATTGTTTTGCTCCTTTAATGAAGTTTTTGCATTGATTAAATTTTGGGTTCTAGTGTAATTACATGAAGTAGTGGACTTTTGTGTCTTTACAAAGTGACCCCAAAAGTTTTGCAATATAGCCCAAAAGTTGAGGTTAATTGCTTTATGGCCCAAAAGTTGTGGTTATTGCATATTGGCCCAAATTAGATAGAGAACAAAATTGTTTTGTCTCTTTAAATGAGAATTGGATTTTCATTTTGTTTAGCTCCATTTAAATCAATTTTATGGATACAAAAACCAAATGAAAAATGTTGCATTCAATTTAATTAGTTAAAGTGTTAATTAATTAAAGGATGATTATGAACCTAAGCCTAACATAATTGAGCTATGTGAAAGGCCGTTTCAAATTTGTTTGAACCATGGGAATGAGTAGATTAATTTTGGTTGTAATTTGATTTGATCAAATGTTGTAAAAGGGCATAAGCTCTTCTTTACTTTAAAGTAATTTGTTTTATGCAAATGTTGTAATGAGTATAAGCTCACCTTTACTTTGAAGTACTTCTTTCTTGCTTTATATGATATGCATGAAAATGAAGTAGTTGGGTACAACGCCCCTAAGACAACACGCCTTAATGTGATTAAACGCGTAACTAAAATCAATCACCATTCCTAGACCGAGATTCAACACAAGGCTCGTGTTGAATCTAAACAAAGGTTCATAGTCATCCTAAGGCCCTAAGGCAACTATATAGTCCATCAAATGAATGCAAAGTTTATGTTAGTAGTATCATATACTCTTGCTTTAAAACCCGTTTTATAAGCATAGTGGGAGTATTATATACAACTAAAAACAATCAAATGGACCAATAGTTGTAATAGGACCAAAATTGTTTTAATAGAGATTAAAATGTATGTTTATATGTGAAGAGACCTAAAACCCTCAACCAAACCCTTATTAAGTTGATAAGCGTGAGAGTGCTTAGAACACTCTTTCGTAGGCCTTCCACCGTGGTGGGATCCAATCGTTTATGACTTGTACACCGGCTTCACCCTATCATGGGGGAGTACAAAGTGCATGCTTATACTCAGGAGGAATCCAAAAACATATGATGCGGTTGGTGTAGGCAACGAGGATGGCCAATATCATATCATTGTGAGGCTATTCTTGAACCCCTTCACGAACTAAGCATGGTGGGAATGACTTAACTAAGTGCAATGGAGCCAATATCATATCATTGTGAGGTAACATTCTCTAGAGGCCAAATAAGATGGGTACTTGCATTAGTTGCAAATGAGTAAGTGTACTCTCTCATTATTATTAATGCTAGCCAAACATCGTATCATCGTGAGGTGGGCTTGGTAATAGTGAGCCTCCCATAACCTACTAGGAGTTTCATCCAAAACTCTCGAATTCCTTTGAGGGATATGGAATTTGCTAAAAATAGTAGGTGGTGCTATTTGATTTAAAGACCCGAATCAAATGGCTTAAAATCAGTCAATTTATATTCGTTATGTATTTGTTTACCAATATATTTGCAAACGCTATCCAACACTTGACAAATAAAAACCGAATGTTTTAGTTTCCGGACTTGGTACCACAATCCCAAAGAATGTCTTAAAAAGGATTGCATATGTACCTAAGTAGTCTCATCCTCACAATCTTCCTAATGATAATGTATCATTAGAAGAACATGTTAGATAAGTCTATCATGAAGAGGACAACACAAACAACCAATGCTTATTCCTTCGTTATATGAACAAAGGAACTTATGAAGATTAGCATAAAGAAAAGGACACTTTTAGTGTTATTAGTTCTTCACTTACAAATCGTTGTATGAAGAAATAATGAGTTGTTTTGAACAACCCTTATTCAATGCAAACACTTAGTGCTTGTTTCTTTGTTAAATGAACAAAGAACTTAAGAAGAAAGCACAAAGGCATGGACACTTAATGTGCCATGATTTTTCACTTACAAATTGTTGTATGAAGAAATGAGAGTTGCTTTGAACAACTCTTGAAAGTTTGTAATTATGTTTAGAACATAATGGTTGGTTGACAAAAATAGTGCATCAACATGGACTTATGATGATTTTGAATCATTGAGTGTTGAAGTGTTAGAACACTTCTAGAGACGGGAACTAGGCAAGGACTTCACCTTTGTGTCCCTATCCTAATCGTTCACTAAGTTTATTGTAAACTATGTAGTGTACAATAAACACATGCTCTCCAAAATGTTTGATGTGTATAACACAATTGAAATAAGTTTCAAGAGAGATAGTGGGAGTTTAGGGACCTTGACTATGGTAGTCAAAGGAGAAGTCAAATGAAGAAGATAAGAATTAACTCCAAGGGAACAAACTTTCTTTATGAAAGGATGGACATTGGAAGGGGTATTTGCAAGAAATGTCTTGTAAGTGTCAAGAACACACCTTTCGAAGGTGTTGTAAATTGTTCTTGAATAGTTCAAAACAGTTGGTTCTTCTACTTGAATGCTTGATTCCGTATTAGTAACTATGTTTTACAATCGTTGTAAAAGTGTGACTAATAAGAAGTAGAAGATTAATGAGAGAAGAGAAAGTACTTCACATTCGAAACGTGAATCAAATGTAGATCTCTGCGAAAGCAGATGGTACTTACTTTCCCAAATGAACTACCAAAGAAATTGGAAAAACATAGATTGTCTTTAAATTCCAATTTTAAGGAACTAAATTCCGTCACTATGTGAAATGGATGAATGTTTTGTTTGACAAAACATTGTTCTTTATTAATCAATGATTGGATTATAGTAATCTAATTGATTGTCTCTATAGTAGAGATGATATGGTAGTGTTAACTGTTTAGAATACAACGATGCTTAAAACCCAAAAGGTTGCAAGGTAGTGACTAATCCCAACTAAAGTTGTGATACCTCTAAAACATAAATTACGAGTTGGTCATAGATGGACGCTTTGGATCGTTAGATCCGGATCCAATACCTTCTTGTTAAAATTGTATAGAGGCGAAATGTTCGAATCTTTATTCTTTTGGAAAGAAGAAAGAATCACAAAGTTGTTGAGGTTAATTCACTTAGATGTTAGTGGCACTTGTTCACAACATAATACTACTCATGTTGGATGACATTCACCGAAGATCACCCTCGGTTGGACTATAGTTTATTTTAAATAAACACAAGTCCGAATACTTTGCAAAAGGTTTCAAAGAATTCAAGAAATATAAGTTGATGAGTAAGACATCTAAAGTATTTACCTCCTTAGATTTGATCCAAGGAAAGGTAACACTTTAGATGAGTTTCCTTGAAAGATATCAAGGAAAATAGCATCATAAGATAATGAATTTCTCCATTAAGAGAAGAACGAACTCGAATAAGATTTAGTTCGTTGGTTGTTATCTATTACCCATATATAGGATATATACTTCTAAGACAATATGATTGTCAATTAGAAGATCTTCCAAGATTTTCATGACTCCATAAGATGTAGTTGGAAAGAAAGACAAATCTTAAGCATGTTAAGATTTGGGGTTGTGAGCTTATAAGCAATATTTGTTTGATAATAATCTTGTGGGATATCCTTAAATTAACTTTTGGATATCGCTTCTATAAACCAACTAACAAATGTTGTTTTGTTGGGTAGTTCATTGTAATCATACAATGTGATTTGCCTAAAAGCAAATAAACGAGAGATAGAACTCAAAGAATGGGTTCTTTGAGAGACAAGAAAGTAATCAACAAATATAAACAACCTAGTTCCTATACCAAAAGCTCCAAGGTAGTCGATAAGGATTTATAAACCGTCTCAGTTGAATGGTTTGAACTTTATGACTATGTCATAGAGTTGCACCTCTTAATTCGAAAGAAATAAGAATGAAAATCCTTATGACTACATTGAGTGTATATATGATATATACTCAAGGAAATGGTAAAGTACCATTTAACCCGAAATAATGAAACCTTCATAAGCTAATTGGTAGCTTAAGGTGACTACAATCAAAGAGAATGGTTGACTTTGAAGGAACCATTTTTGACGTAGTCTTAGTTTCAATTAATTCGAAGATTGCTAGCTACAACTAAATGGTGATTCAATGTTTGGACATAATATAGGTTTCCGAAACCATTATTAAGATAGTCTTGATAATATATGTCTAAAACTATGAATCACAAGACATGTAAGTTGTAGAGATCCATCCATCATGGATCTTAGCAAGCTAGTGGGAGCTATAAGCGTCTTATGAGAGAAAGGTCAAATCGTTTGATTTCTCATAAAGATGTAAATGAATCTTTTGTTTACTAGGTTTACAAAAGATTAGTGGGAGTTAATCATATTCCTAAATTTGTATATATATATATATATATATATATATATATATATATATATATATAAATATATATGTGATATATATGAATGTATATATGATATATTAATTTTGGAAATGAAAAGAATACTTCTTCGTTAAAGTTATGACTTTAAACATTCTATGACGATAGAATGTATATGGGAGACATAGTCTATATACATGGGATAGAAATCTATAATGATAGATTTTTTAGGATATAATTGGATTATATCAATTCCTAATAATAGACAATGGATTCTAGGAAGTTTCTCATATGATGATAAACTTCAATCAGAAGAACAACTCTAGTGAGACTAGGAGGTAGCTCTTCTCAAAGGGAACGTACCCTTTGACTCCCAAAGAAATAATGCGTAAATAAGAATCCTTTATGCATACGCATAAAGGTGATTTATGTATTTCATATTGTATGAAAAACATTGATATGAGTTGTACCTAGAACGGTACAAGACGATATCAGTGCAAGCCCAGGATCAGAACCATGGCAACTGTCAAGTGAGTCCTTAGGTATTTAAGAAATACTAAAGGATAGATTCCTCAAAAAATGAGGAAGAATTAGAGTAACGTAATGGAAGCATAAATGTATTAGATTATGAATCTAATCCATCATTGGATGTTTCTTCATTATGAATGAAGAGATAAATGAATGTCTCTTTATTATGACTAAAGAGATTTTTGGATGGAAACATTAAAGTAATGACTGTAGTGTGTTCCATTATGAATGCAAAATATATTGCCATATAGAAGTTTACAACAATGTTGTTTGGATGGGAAAGTTCATTTATGAACTCTCTATTCGGTTCCAACCAGAAAGTGTATCTAGTGTACTGACACTATGACACTAATGGGGCGATAGCTCAAGCCAGGGAATCAAGGTCTCATCAAGGTCCGAACTCATATGAGAGACTGAACCACATGATTGAGAATCATGTATAATGGTGACGTCGTTATTCTCAAGGTTGCTTCTATGGATAACATATAGATATCCATTGCATAGGCCTACTATTTAGCCATTTATGAAATGACTACAGAAGAGGTATCATCACTGATGACTAAGCTTATTGGCTCTAGTGCAAGTGGGAGATTGTTGGAAATGTGCCCTAAAGCCAATCATATGATGATACTTTACGGACATTTCACATGTTAAACTAATCTAGTTTAAATATAAAGGGCAAATATTATCGTTTGAGTCGTCTCATATAAATGTTATATGCTTAAACGATAAAGTCCAAGGAATATGTGATTGGGAGAATGCAATCTAATGAAGTTAGATTCATGAGACCATTCTTTCGTTGACACATCCTAAATGTTCCTGATCATAGGATTGCCAATTGGGCATTGACAGTCCGTCAAGATCGGTACGTGCTATGTCTTCTCTCAGGGAGAGTGACTAGTCTCGAGTCATTGGTGTGTGTGACATCAAGACAAGTACGTAGGTGCTCAGTAGAGAATGAGTTCACTGAACGCGATCAACGAAGAGTTCTCATACTCATGTCACATGAGAACTCATGGTTAGGATAATGCAAAGTATTCCTTTGACCTGAGTCATCACAGTTGTCTTGTGGTTAAGTCCTTGATCTTTGATTATGTCAAAGTCACCCCATCGGGGTGTCCACGGCATCGTTGGGGTTAAGCCACTTAGTCATGGAGGCAAGTGAATGCGCAACAAGGGATCTCTAACCTTCAAACCGTTTGAGGGAGAATACTCTATGATATGATTTAGAATCTCTGGCCAGAGTATGAATGAGATTTAGGAATGCGTTCCAAATCATATTCAAAGTAATCATATATGCACAAGATTCACATTGGATAGTGGACATAAATAAACTATCAAACCAAACAATATGGTCAAGAGTATTGTATTAGAGAAGGACCGTATTGCATTTGTAATCCTAAACTGAATAGGTTCTTAACCTCTTCTGATTAGCTTGGGTAACCATGACATACGGCTAGGTGTCACTCATGGTTTGTGGAAGCCCTAAAAGTGTATTATCACTAAAGGGAGAATTGAAAGTAAGTTTCAATTCATAATCGATTTGAAAGAGTTTTGATCGCCCACTGCCTCGCTAAAAGGAACCTAATGGATCGTACACCGTATAAGGTGGAGATGGATGAAACAAACTAAATGAGTAAGAATAATTGAATAGTTTAATTATTTATGGCAAGGATTAATTAATATGTTAATTAATCAAACGAATAAGTTCGTTAAAGACCTCGGGATAGGTTTTGGACCTTAAGGCCCAATGGGCTTCGAACGTCAAGCCCATTGACTTAAGTTGTATGACAACTTAATGAATAATGATTCACTAAGACCCAAAAGCCCAAACAAACCCCCATGGCCGGCCATATAGAGAAAGGGTAGTGAACTTGCTTTAATTACAAGTTTGCCACTCAAATGAATAAAGGTATAAATATGACTTTATAGCCTTTTATTTATTAAGGGTTTGTTTTGGAGAAAATTGGTGAGAATTGTCTCTCCATTTCTCTCTAGAAAGGCCAGCCACCATGGAAGTTGTAGCTAGCCATCTATTCTTCCATGGTCACTCATTTATCATCCATGCTCTCCTTGGTGTAGATCCATCCAAATCCATGGATCTAAGATGCAAGGAATGAAGGCTCTATCTCTTGGGTGATTAGCCTTTGTTTAAATACAAAGAGGAATCTACAAAGGTATATATTTCAACTCACTTTGTTTTGAGTTGTTTATTGGTTCACCAATCTACTAGGCTTTGAATTTCTTGGTTAATGTTTTGTTTTTAAGTGCATGCTAGCATGATTCCGCCTTTAATTGTTAATTGCACGCTTATTGATGTTGCTTAAATGAACTTGTTTTCACAAAATAATCATTTAAGTACCTACAACGTTCTCTTTCTTCATAGTCTTCTCGGCAGTTACTAACATGTTTAGTAACTCAGAGAGAGTACTATCCATCTTATTCATATTATAGTTCATTACGAACTGCGAGAATGAATCAGAAAGAGAAGCCAATATGAAGTCCTTGGCCAATTTCCCATCAAGTGGAGTACCTAGGTTCTCCAATTGTTCAATGAATCCTATCATCTTCAGTACATGTTGATGTACTGGAGCCCCCTTGACCATCTTGGTCTTCACAAGTTCACAGACAGTGCTAAAGCGACGGTTGTGCGCCCCTTCACCATATAACTCCGTAAGATAAAGTATTATGGAAGATGCACTGTCCATGCCCTCGTGCTGTCTCTGTAGTTCCCCATTCATGGAAGCCAACAGATAGCACTTGGCTTGTGTGTCATCCTCAACGTGCTTGTCATACTTAGCACGTTCATCCTCAGTGGCCTCAGGGCCGAGAGGTATGTGAGGTGGAGCCTTGTCTAGTACGTAAACAATCTTCTCCAATGTTAGGAGAATCTTGACATTACGATACCATGATGGGAAATTGTGCCTCTCTAGGCAATGTTTGTCGAGTATTTTCGCGAGTGTGCTTCCAACCATATCTAAATACATAAACAATAAAATAATTAGTTTGATTGTTGATTAAGTCAAACGATTCGGGTCTTTAAACCGAATGACACCACCCACCATTTTTGGCAAATTCCATATCCCTCAAGATGGAATCCGGGAGATTTCAAAGAAAGCTCCTAGCGGGTTATGGGAGGCTCACTATCACCAAGCCCACCTCACGATGATACGATGTCGGCTAGCAAAAATAATAATGAGAGGGTACACTTACCCATTCACAACAACCTCTTGTGATTACCCATCTTTTTGTCCTCTAGAAAACAATGCCTCACGATGATACGATGTTGGCACCATTTCTCTTAGTCAAGTTCTTTCCCACCATGCCAGTTTATATAGGGGTTCAAGTATGACCTCACGATGATACGATGTTGGCCACACTCGTTGCCTACCTTAACCTCATCAAATGTTTTAAATAAACTCCTCCTGAGTATAAGCATGCACTTTGCACTCCCCCATGATAGGGTGAAGGCGGTGTACAAGTCATAAACGATTGGAGCCTACCACGGTGGAAGGCCACGAAAAAGTGTTCAAAGCACTCTTACGCTTTCAACTTAATATTGTATGATGGTTGAGGGATTTTAAGGTCTCATCAATTTTATTTATTTAATCACATTCAAATAAATTGTCCTATTATAACTATTAGTCCAAAGTTAATGAAATTAGTAGCATATGGTATCCCCACTATTTGTTTTCATATTGGAGATATATATAACTACTAATTGTATTCATTATAGTTTAGTAGCGTATGATACTCCCACGATTTGTTTTGAGAAAAACAAATCATTATCAAAAACGAATTTTTCAAATATTGGAAGTAACTACTACTACTTATGAGTTTTGCATTCTTTTGAATTTGGACTTTATAGTTATCTTAGGTTCTTGGATGACCATGGACTTATTAGGTTATTGCAACAACGAGCCAACATTGTTGAATAAGAACTCGGGGAGGTTGTGTCAATTTAATTACGTGCTTTTCAATCCAATTAAAACATTTTCATTGAGCCATTAGAAATGAAAGACAATCATTCATTGCTAATTAGGGCATTGGACCCATTTAATCTTTAATCTCATGTCAAAACCCTCTTTTAGTTATGTCTCCTTACCAATAGTTAAAGAAACTCTAGTCTAGTACTAGAGGGAATCAACTAACTAAAAGAGATTAAGGAGTAATAAGAATTACAAACTGATTTGTACAAATTCCTACAAATTACATATACTAAGAGGGAGAGATAGATTAATGTCAAACGTGACAAGGTCCAATTAAAACAGTAATTAAAACACATTCCCAAGGTTCAAACAATTTGATTTTAGCGCCTTATCTTATAGCTCAATTATCGTTTAAGGCATAAGTCCATAGTCACCCATTTTCTAACTACTTAATCACATTAAATAATTAAATGGAATGCAACATAAACATTTAGATTTAGTGCATATGGGCATAATAGTATTATGAGTTTAAATAACTAACAAAATTAAAATCAAATATTTTAACTTTCTAGTTAGTAATTGCCTAAATGCAAATATGAAAAAGTTAGGAGTAAAACCGTAAATACTTCAAAAGTAAAAACAACTTTTTCCAAATTACAAAAAAACCCCACAAGTGGGAAATCCACTAGGGGAGGCCGGCCATTACAAGGTGAGATGGGAAGTCTCACCCATAAAGCTTTAATTCAATGCAAAGTAGAAAAAATTAAATTTTGCTTGTCACTTGGTTTTGGCTTTAAAGACTTAGGTGAAAAGGGGTGATGGAAATCTCCTAGTCAAGTCTAGGGTTTTATAAATTTATGATATGGTTATGGATGGTATGAACATCATCCAAAACCACAAAACAATGCATGAAAACCAAATAAAACCATTTTCACCAAAAACAAACCATGAACACCAAGAACAAAACCATGAACACATTTTCAAGATTTGTATATTCTTGGTGATTTTTCAAACCCAAAAACAAAAGTGACAAGGTTTCTACTTTCTAGCTTTAAAAGGATGTGTGAGTATCTTACAATAAAACACAAACACATGCCAAAAAAAAAAAAAACACCCCAAAACTGTGCCTACCCTATGGAACAAAACCCCAAATTTTGTTCATGACTTACTCTTCATTCATGCATACAAAACACTTTTTGCATACATATCTTTCTCAACTATTGATTCACATTTTTCAAGTATTGAAAAACAAAAGATAAACATATTTTAAATGAAGCAATAACATGTCAAACTTGTTCAAAACTCAATCTTCATTCATGCATCCAAAACACCTTTTGCATGCATATCTTTTCAACATTTGATTCACATTTTTCAACATTTGAAAAACAAAAGATAAACATACTTTGAATGAAGAAATAATATGTCAAACATTAAATTAAAACCCATATGCATAAAATCCAAAAGGACACATAATATATAAACCTTTGGCTCTGATACCACTTGAAGGGAAATCTATGAGATTTTCATATGGGATTTCTAATGACTAGCATGCATATACAATTCAAAATTTATATACGAAAGCAACGGAAGCATGTTATCAAATAATATCAAAGCAATAGTCATGCAAATCCCCTACAAGGTTCATAGGTTTATATATGATGTATCAAAACATTTAAGTTAAGAACAAAGTGTAGGAATAGATCTATACCTCTTGATCTAGATTTTAGACCAAGGATGGACCACCTCCAAGCCCTTTGTTCCTTGAACTCCTTGAGCCTAGCCTCCCTCCTTGCCTCCTCCACTTTGTTAGTATGAGTGCTCCTTTGGTTCTCCTTTAGTCTCCAAAGTAGAAGACCTCTAAAGATCCACACCCACTAGTGTAGTGAGATGGATGGAGGAATGACCAAAAGGGAGATAAGATGATTAGCTCACACTCCGTAATGGTGGCCGGCCTTTGGGTGTTGTAGAGAGATATTTTCTTTTTCTCTTTTGTTGTTTTAACACACAAAAACCCTATTGAAAATTATCTCTATAAAGTTCCTTATATAGGCAAAAAGAAACCTAGTCAACAACTTGACTTCCACTCTCTCCCTTTCCCTTTAAGTGGCCGGTCTTTAGTGTTTGGTTTGGGCTTTGGGCTTTTATTATTTCAAGTCATCCTATGCTTGAATAAAAGTCCAATGGGTCTAGGCCCTATGGGCCCAATTAAACCCGAACGTTTCTTTAAGCCCAAAACGATCTTATATCGCTTTTATGATTTTATTAGACTTTCTAATTGATCACAACACTTAATTAATCCAATTAATTATTCCCATCATCCATTAGTGGTATCACTACAAGAGTGTATCGGTGTACAATCATTTTAGGTTCTAATTAGCAAGGCAGTGAGGTGATTGGCACCAATCCAATTGATTATATTTAATCCAATCACTTAGTGAATTAAAACTTCCTTTTAATTCACCTTCTTCTTTGACTACTACATTTAATCATCTAGAAGAACTCACAAGCCATGAGTGACATCTAACCATATATCATGGCTACCCAAGCTAATGTAGAATTTGTTCGGAGAACCTATTCAGTTGGAATTACAATGTAATTCGATCCTTCTCTAAAACAATACAATCAATCACATCATTAGGGTATGGATATATTATGTCAAACCCCTAATGTAATTATTCCTTCTTATATGATTCAATTTAGTCGTATAGGAACGCTTTCCTTTATTACGCTCGATACTTCGGCCGAAGATTCCAGAATCATATCTTAGAGTATTCTTCCTCTCTTAACGAATATTAGAGATTCCTTGTTGCGCATTCACTTGCCTTCATGACTAAGTGGCTTAACCCCAACTATGCTGTGGACACCCGCGAATGGGGTGACTTTGACATAATCAAAGATCAAGTACTTAACCACAAGACAACGACGATGCCTCAGGTCAAAGGACTACTTACATTATTCCAACCATAAGAGTTACTTGCTTGACATGTGAGTAGACCTCCATGCAAGTACTCTCGTTCGATTGTGTTCAGTGAACTCATTCCCTTAATAAGCACCTACATACTTGTCTTAGTGTCACTACACGAATGGGATGAGACTTTCCATCCTTCCAATTGAAGCGGACATAGTATGTACCGGTCTATGCATTGTCAGTTTCCCTCTGACAATCCTATGACCAGGAACCTTTTGGACATGATGGTTATGTGAAGAAGGTCTATGTAGTCTAACATCATTAGATTACTTCTTCAACCGATCCATTGTCCATGGATTCACTATTTAGGACATATATCATTCATTGAGATAGTCCTAATTAGTATCTTTGCCATTTGATGTATAAGAGTCATCTATACATCCATTCATTTGTCCTGAAAGGTTTCTTCCAAAGATTGACTTTCAGGGCATATTTCCAACACTCCACATCTTGGTCTGGTGGCAATCTAGGTAAATCATCAAGGAACACATCAGGAAAATGCTTGACTACTTGCATATCCTTCACACTGCTAGGAACATTATCATTCAACACTACATGAGCCAAATATCCCTGACAACTTTTCTCTAACAACGTTTTAGCTCTTATGGCAGTAATAACACCATGCCTCACCCCACTACGCCCGCCCACAAAAGTAACCTCAGATAATCCAGGACGATGAAAAGTAACTGTTTTCCCATAGCAATCTATATTGGCACGATTCTAATGCAACCAATATGTGCCCAAAATCATATCAAAATCCACAATATCTAGCGGGATGAGATTAGCTAGCATAACTACATCCTCCACTAGCACGGGACATCCTGGATATACATAACTAACATAACATCTCTCATCTCTAGGCATTGCAAACTCTAAATCATATCCAAGAGGTGTAGGATGAGGTGTGTCAACTGAGCAAACGTATGAGAAATAACAGAATGCGTAGCTCCAAAATCAATTAATACTCTAAGCATCCTGTAATGTCATGCGGTGTATACGTCCCTGGGCCTACTGTCGTCCTTCACGACCTCTGTTAGCTTGATTACTTCGCCCCTGCACACCTCACCCCTGACTTGGTTGACCAGGCTGCCTCTATGATCCCACACTAATTGAAGCAACCTCTACGTGTTGGGGCTGTCCTCCAGGATGCCATTGAGATCCACCAGCTGAATACAGCGGATATGGCATATAACCTCAAAAATACTGAGGATAACCACTCTGCTAATACAGGTCTTGTGGGTACTGATACTGCCCAGCAGAATAAGGAGCTACATCATCCTGGTAATGATAAGCACTTCCGTGACCTGTCTGACCATAACTACTAGATCCTTGAACTTGCTGGATCGACACTGGTGGTGGTAAGGAAGGCTGCTGGGGCCTCTGCTGATTCTGAGGACAATGCATAACCCTATGCCCAATTTGACCACACGTATAGCATCCACTACTGCCTCGCCTACACTTCATAAAGTGCCAATTATTACACCTGCGACATAAAGGTGTACCTATGCCACCAGAATCCCACTGCCTCTGAAAATGAAGACCTTTAGAAAATCTACCACCTCTCATATGACCAGTGGAACCCCAACTCCCACTGGAAAAACTGGAACTAGCTTTACCTCTCTTAGAGCAAATCCACCGGGGATGAGAAAGGCCAGCACCCAGCCAAAATACTAGCCCGGCACCTAGTGAAACCACTCCAGCCCAGCATTTTGACCGGCACCCAGCCCAAGCTGGTCTCCAGGCCAGTCTAAAATCGACAGAGGCGTGAGCCGGCCCGTATGACGCCAGCGTGACGTCGTGGGCTTTTTTAATTTTTTTTTCTGCAATCTCCACCTGCACCGCCTCACCGCAATCTCCACCTTCATCAATCTTCGTCGCACCTCCGACGCCTCCCGATCCCTGAGGTTCTTGGAGTTCTGTTCGTCGATGTACCTGAGGTTGTCTTTAAAGATCTGGAACTGCCGCTCCTTCTCTCCCAGGGCGTTGTATGCCTTGCCGTGCTCCGCCAACCACCCCTCGTAAATCGACATCACCTCATCGTCGGTCCTCCAGCTACCTGTGGACTTGCTGTCTTCGAGGTTGTTGTCGTATGAGATGATGGACATGTCGAGGGTCGATGAGACAGTGAAGATCGTGAGGAGGAGAACCGCCACGGCCGGCGACGATCAGTACGGCCCCATTTTTTTGCTGTGTTTGTATGCTGAGAAAATAGAGAGGAGAAGAATGAGTGATAAAATATTAAAATATTAATATTAGATGATAAAATAATAATTGTGTGAACACGGAAAATTCCTGAAACGAAAGAGACAAGAACAACGTGCACAAACAAATATTTGTATTTGATGATTTTGGGTTACAATCTCTCTCTATTTTGATCCTCTGATTCGATCTCCGTAAGGTGTTGATTTGTGGATGTTTCGTTGATCCAAGGGCCGTCGAGGCTTGATCTTGGATGAACTGTTGGAAGTTTCTTCAAGGGGGCCGTGGGCTTGATCTTTGAAGGTGGATTTGAGCAGATCTTCAAGGAGCCGTTGGGGCTTGATCTTGAGGATGAGTGTTTCTTCAAGGGCCGTTAAGGCTTGATCTTGAATAACGGTGATGAACGGATCTTCAAGGGCTTTTGGGCTTGATCTTGAAGAACAGTGATGAACAGATCTTCAAGGGCTTTTGGGCTTTAATCTTGAAGAACGGTTGGATGTGTGTGGATTTGTTGACGTTGTTGATCCAAAGGGCCGTTTGGGCTTGATTTTGGATGAACGGATGATGAACGATGGTGCTTTCTTCAAGGGCCGTCAGGGCTTGATCTT
Source organism: Malus domestica (assembly GCF_042453785.1). Classification (NCBI taxonomy): domain Eukaryota; kingdom Viridiplantae; phylum Streptophyta; class Magnoliopsida; order Rosales; family Rosaceae; genus Malus; species Malus domestica. The sequence continues at coordinate 14,943,034 of NC_091665.1, read as the reverse complement.
GAATTGGTGGAAGTTCTTCAAGGGCCTTTGAGGCTTGATCTTGAATTGGTGGATGGTTGATCCAAGGGCTGTTGGGGCTTGATCTTAGAAGAATGATGAACGAAGAACGAAGAACGCTTTCTTGATTCTTCGGGAACCTGGATGCTTGAGAGCTTCGGAGTTTCAGAGCTTCAAGAATTTTGCCTAATGATTTTGGTCCCCCTAAATGAATGAATTAGCCTTCTATTTATAGAAATTTCCAAGGCCTAATTTTGAATATAAAATTCTAGATGAAATAAGTCGTTTCTGCCAGGTGTTGACATGTGTATTGTTTGATGACTTTTCCAACTTATTTCGATTTTTTGTTTAGACACACGCTACGTGTAAAATTTATGTAATACATGAGCGTTGAAACTTTGATTTATCGGTCAACATTTATTTACCGAAATTTCGATGTGTACAAATGCCCCCACTTCAAGGCGCGTTGTATACATGTGCTTGTCGCGTGTAAGAGATGCGTTTTGAAGTCCCTTATTGTAGATGTCGATCCAAGGGCCATCGAGGCTTGATCTTGAATTGGGCTGGAAATTTCTTCAAGGGCCGTTGAGGCTTGATCTTGAATTGGGCTTGAGATTTCTTCAAAGGCCGTTGAGGCTTGTTCTTGAACTTTTGTTTGAAATTTCTTCAAGGGCCGTTGAGGCTTGATCTTGAAGGTTGAAATTGGACCACAAGGAGCTTCATGTGGTAGATGATCTTTGGCTTTGGTAGTGGATGAATCGGCACGTATTTGTTTTTTTTTTTGCGCTTTGTTGACTTTCCACAGCTTTGATCTTGAACTGGGTTGGAGGATTTTCTGGATTCCTCCAATTGTTGATTTTCCACAGCTTATTCTTGAACTAGGTTTTGATTCAAGGGTGGTAGACACTTGATCTTGAATCGGACTTGTGATTTCCTCAAGGGCCGTCGAGGCTTGATCTTGAGTTTAGCTGGAAGCTTCTTCAAGGGCCGTCGAGGCTTGATTCTTGAAGGTTGACTCGAACACATGGCAAGCAGGCACGAGGTGAAAGTGACGACTTGTTGCCTTGTTCAATCTTTCTAATTCACACCTGAGCAGTTTGGTCAACAGTATGATCTTCAAGATTGGTGGGCTCTTCTTCCTGTTGGTGACTTGATCTTTAAGGATATGATTCAAGGGTGGTGAATCGGCACGTGCAGCCCACAACGCCTAGTAAGTCGACCCAAGAATTTGAGGGTCAAAACGAATTCACCATCCAGAGTGATTGTGACCCTGATGATATGAGATACTTTTGATTTTGAAGAAGTAGCGGATGACTCAGCACGTGTTTTGTTGCACTTGTCTCCACATGCTTCAAGGTATCATTTTCATTTCCTTTATCTGTTCCTCAGGCAGATGCGGCATCTTCTCGAGTTCTTCATCTCAGACTCTTTCTGCTGAGTTGACTGTGCATGCCGCATTCTTCTCTGCTTGTTTCTTCAGGCAGATGTGGCAGCTTCTCGAGTTCCTCAGTTCGGACTCCTTCTGCTGAGTTGAATGTGCAGACCGCATTCTTCTCTGCTTGTTTCTTCTGCACGTTGTCTCCACATGCTGCAAGGTATCATTTTCACTTGCCTTTATCTGTTCTTCAGGCAGATGTGGCAGCTTCTTTTTAAGTACAGCAGCAGTGGGAGACGAGTACTCAAGAGCAATGCTAGGTAGGCAATCAGGGAAGGGTTCCCAGCAGTCGGTTCCTTACCCGAGTTTGAGTGGAAGTTCCGGCATATTGTTTTCTTTATCCTTGTCTTCGTAGGTAAGAACAAGGACAAAGGAAAGGACAGGGAGAACGCATTATATGAGATACTCTTGCTTTCTACCCTGGTGATATGAGATACTTTTGCTTTGGAGTCATTGGCTTGCAGAGGTACCCCAAGGAATAAGGAACACTGAATGACTCGAGAGGCTTCGTTGGGAAAGCATTTTTTTGAAGATGAAGAAAGGCTCTGTATGTCTGCCTTGCTATGGAAGGTGAAGGTGGACAGTTATAGGAAGTTCTTTAAAACCTAGAGGTACTATTCTTTCACTCGTGTCGGCAATCGTTGGATGATTGAACAGTAAACTTCACGTGCTTTCTCCTTCACCCAAAAATCTTCGACAAATTGCCCGTGATTTGCGCAAAGTTGAGTGTGCATATGACAGGTGTTGACGCGGCTGAAAAAGACTTGCGCCTTTTCGATATCTGGGATCGGCGCTTCGACAAATTACCCGTGATTTCCGCAAAGCTGAGTTTGCGTGTGATGGGTGCTGACGCGTCTGGAAAAGCAAGAGGCCTCTCCGATTTCTGAGCTTCGTCGAGTGTAGAGGTTGCATGTGACAAGTGCGGACAAGTCTGGAAAGGAAGATCGCCCGTGGTTTTTTGAGCAGGCCCAGCTTTTAAGAAAGCTAGCACCTCTTCGATTTTTGAATTGGCCTCTTCGATTTCTGAGCTTGCCTCTTCGATCTCTGAAATCCCGTCGAGTGCTGATTTTATAGAAGCACACAGTTCGTTTCAAAGCACACTTGAATTTTCGCTTGTAGAAACTCCCTTCTTGAACTTCTAAGATCTTGATTTGTCCGATCTCTTCTTTCTTTCAACACTTTTGAAAATGTCTGGCCCTCCGATTGTCGTTTTGACTTGAACCTTAGTGAAGAGGTAGTCCCGCCTTCTCCAGACAACATATGGCGCCCATCCTTCATATCCCCTACTAGTCATTTTACCGTTAGGGATTCGGTGGTGAAGAATGATATGACCGCTGCGGTGGTGGCCCGAAACCTTGTCACTCCTAGAGATAACAAACTACTTTCCAAACGGTTTGATGAGTTGGCTGTTAAGGATTCTCTGGCTCTCAGTGTGCAGTGTGCAGGTTCTGTGTCTAATATGGCCCAACGTCTATTTGCTCGAACCCATCAAGTTGAATCATTAGCGGCTGAGGTGATGAGTCTCAAACAAGAGATTAGAGGGCTCAAGCAGGAGAATAAATAGTTGCATAAGCTCGCCCATAGCTATGCGACAAACATGAAGAGGAAGATTGACCAGATGCAGGAATCTGATGGTCAGATTTTACTTGATCATCAGAGGTTTGTGGGTTTGTTCCAGCAGCATTTGCCTTCGTCTTCTGGGGCTGTACCGCGTAATGAAGCCTCTAATGATCAACCTTCGGTACCTCCTCCTCCTGGTGTTCCGCCGAGTGGTGTGGCTTCAAACAGTCAACCTTCGGCGCCTCTTATTTCTGGAGCTCTGCCGAGTGGTGAGGCGGCACCTGATTGTCCTTGAAGATCCCCTTTTGTAAATTTGATTTGATTTGATTTTTTTTTTTAATTTATGTATAATGCAAATTTATGTAAAATTTCCAGAAAAATAAATAAAATGGACCTTCTATTTCTCTCTATGCATTTGTTTTTTTTTTCTTTTATTATTTTATTATTTATTATTTTTTTTTTTTTCTTTTTCTTTTGGTGCTGGATGCACCAAGTTCCATCATCATTTTTTTACAATATTTTTTTTCTTTCTACACATAGTGCCCATGCACCACCAGAAACTTTTGATCTGCCATGGGGGCTGTTCCCCATCTTTGATCCACCATCCCATTTTCTATTATTATATATTATTATATTATTATTTTTTCTTTTCTTTGCACATGGTGCCTGATGCACCTTTTTTTTTTTTTTTTTTTTTCTTCACATGGTGGCAGCACCACTTTGCTCCACCATCCCCTTTTTTTATTATATATATTTTTGTATAAATTTAGGTGATGGGAGAGGAATTTGCAGGGAGCGGAGCAAGGAAGACGGAGAAGATGATGCTTCGAGCTTCACGACCGACTAGTCGTTTGACGGCGGTTGTTGAAGTCGTTGGCAGTTGCGAGGCAAGAGACGGAGGAGGTCTTTGGGTGTGTATTGATAAACTTTGGTTTTGTCAATCTCATTCAAAGGCGGCGGCCATGGCGGAAGCGCAGAGGAAGACGCTCCACCACTACCGTCACTGAGCACAACCACTGAGCACAGCCATTGCACTGCCTGCCGAGCACAGTCATTACACACCCGTTGCACTGCCATTGAGCACAGGCACAGAGTACAGCCAATAGACTTCGCCTCGTCAATTCCTACTGAGCCCATGCCGACATCATGCACGCCATTCCTCTGACAGCCGCTCCGCGATCACTCTCAGCGTCATTTTCTTGAGCTTGTTCATAGTGGTGATCTCTAAGATTTGGCAGAAGCGGACTTGACGGAGTAGAACTTGTACTGGCTGCCACCACTGCAAAACCCATCGTTGTACTGCTCGAATCTTCGATTAGCAAGCATATGAAGCTCGAGCCCTTCGATCGCCAGCTCCGCGATGCCTTCAAATCTTGACGAAGACTTTATCGTGTTCGTCTCCATCTCGAAGCTTTGGTACAATCCTCCACTGCTCATTTGATCATCTTCATCAGTGGTATCATCGTTCTACGCTTAGGTAAAAGATGGAGCACGATGTGGGTAGGTGTGGAGGACAGAGAGCTAGAGCAGAGCATCCTTGGTGGGCAGAATCAGATCCGACCTCCTCAAGTCAAAATCTCTGTGACACAGATGCAATCATTTACAACAACAGAAATAAATCAGTTCTCCTGAGTCCAGATCTTCACAGTCTTGTCATTCCCAAGTGCACCAGAAGCAATTATATTCTTAGTTGGGTGACATGATACTGATATAACAGTGTTAGTGTGACCTTCCAATTTCTGAACTACCTTCCTGCTTTGCAATTCCCACAAGTACAGACAATTATCTTCAGAACCACTTACAATGTATATCCCATTTGTCACAGAAAATGCGGAAGAAATGCAGAATCTTGAGCTCTTGTGACCGGTGTAAGTCTTTAGACATTTCCCAGTTGAAAAGTTCCAGAACCTCAGAGTGTCATCCAAAGCGCCAACAAGAATGTACTTTCCATTAGGCGCAAACTTAACAAACAAAACCGAAGGATTCTCATCGTCAATCAATGTCTTGGTGCAGTGGCCAGTGGAGGAAAGAGCTTTTCTGCTGCCCTACGCGGCACGGAGAAGCCCCCATGCGTGCTTGCGTCACTTGCAGTCAAAGTTTTGCAGAAAAACTCCGATGGATGTTTACTAGGCTTCATTCTAAAGTCTGATACCGGGAAGACATCCTTTTTCAGAATTCACTAGTTTAAGGATCATTTGTGCATAGATTTCGTCAGTTTCTTTGTCTGCATGCAGTGTAACATTTTGAACTTGACATAGCAATTGGGACGGGAGATTCGGGTAGTTGGGGATTTGTGAGGTTGCTGTTCTTTTCGTCGAAACCGCCACCTGTTCGCTATGTCCTTGGGGGAAGTAGTACGAGAGACTCCCAACCTGCGGCAAACAAACAAGCGGGTCGGCACAGGTGTGCCACAGCTCCGAATTTATAGCCTTCCGGGACCCAGAGTGATCCTGCAGCTCTTCCAGCAGCTTCATCTCATCAAGCAAGCATCCAGTTTTGAGCTTCTCCTCAACCGAACCCATCATTTTTTTTCTTTCTGAGAATTTCTCACCTTTTTTACCCCAAAGATTTGAACTTTAACATGTTTAATGTAAAAACCCAGAACCCCAAATCAAGAAATCTCTCACTTTTTCATCTGAAAATCCAAGGAATTGAGAAATCCGTTTGTGAGAATCCCAAGAGAAAACAAACAATCCAATCCAGTCCAATGTTGGGAGGGGAACAAAAGCAGACGAGGAGGAAGAAGAAGATGTGGCGGATGACGAGAGACGGAAGATTTGCAGAAGAAGGCCCTTGTGAACACCAGCACCGCCTTGTACACAGTCCCCAGGCTTCCTTTCCCCAACATCTCCGCCGATGCCCGCAGCAAATCCTCCAGCTCAAACTGCTTCCTCCGGTCTCAAAAAAAGTTTGCTTCTGTCGGTGGCGTTTGTCCCGTCGCTGTCCCCGCCGCCCCCACTGTTGGTGTACACCCTTTTCTGATCGGCTTCGTAGCTGCTCCCGCTCCTTCTCTTCCCGCTCTCGCTCCCAGCCATCGACCTAGAGCCGCATCGATCTCTCGCGCAGTAGTGGACCATAAGGAACGACACAACCACTAGCATCGCCACGCAAATCACGATCACTATCGCGATGATCACGCCGGTGCTTAGCCCATTCCTCGGTTGCTTTTTGCTCTGCTCGTTTGGGGTCTTCGTCTGAGGTAATTGGTTGGGAGAAGAAGACAAGCCGAAGCCTGGGCCTGGATTTGTGGCTGGGCTCATTGGTTTTGGAGAGATGGGTTGTCAAGTTGAGAGAGAAACTTGGGCCTTTTCATGGGATCCGACGGTTGTGAAATGGAGGAAGGCTTGGGCCTGCTGGAATTGCAGATGTTATTTGATCTGCTTCTAAGGCATATATATATATATATATATATTTTTTTTTTTTAAGCTGTAGTTTTTTTTTTTTGGTACAAAGAAATTGTAATAACATCAAACTTTTAATAAAATTTCTTATTCTTTATTTTGATGTGACTGAACTCGAAAAATTGAACATTCGAGCTGCCTACGTACTCCTCCAAAGAAGAGATCAAGTCGTAACGTAGTTCAAATACATACATATTTTTTGGTATTTTCTTTTTGTGCCGTTTGCAGTTTTAACTCATGCAGGCAAGGAGTGTTGGTTCGTGCAGTTTAGGCTCGTGCGAACAAGGAGCATTGGTTTGTGCAGTTTAGGCTCGTGCGAACAAGGAGCATTTGGTGCCGTTTGCAGTTTCAGCTCGTGCAGGCAAGGAGCGTTGGTGTTGCTTTTTATGCTCGTGCAGACCAGGAGCATTGTGCCATGCAGTTTTGGTTCGTGCAGTTTAGGCTCGTGCGAACAAGGAGCATTGGTTCGTGCAGTTTAGGCTCGTGCGAACAAGGAGCATTGGTGTTGCCTTTTATGCTCGTGCAGACCAGGAGCTTTGTGCCATGCAGTTTAGACTCGTGCGGGCGAGGAGAATTTGTGAATTTTGTCAAGCAATTTTGGAGAGGCGTTCCTCACAATCTTCATAGCAAGGAGCCTTGACCGAGTGATTGAAGAAGTCTTCGGGTAAGAAGTCGCGCATTGTGATGGCAATAGACGATCTTTGTGTCGTAATTTCATCCTCTTCAACACGTTCACGTTGCTTTGAAGGTTGACAAAAGCTGCTTTGCCCCCTTTCCGATTGGCGGACTTGTAGAGGAGACGTATGCTTCTTGTGCAATTTCTTAGGAGTGACTTGAGTCCATCCTTCAACTTTGCTTGTCTTTGAGGATGCCCCCAGCGGTTGAGGTGAAAACTTTGAGTTGGAAGAGCCAAAAGTGATGGTGGTATAGTTTGACTTCACCACATCGTCAAGATCTAGCTCGATGATTCCTTTCTGAGCCAGTTTCATGATGAGATCTTTTAGCACGAAACATTTTTCTGTTGGATGACTGATGAAGCGGTGGAATTTACAGTACCTTGGACTGTCAGTGCAATTCATCTCTTCTGGCCGTTTGCACTCAGGCAAACTAATCACCTTCTTTTCCAGCAAGTCTTCTAACATGGCAACCACATCAGAGTTGAGGAATGGATAAGTCATCTCCTCAAGCTCCTTCAAAGTGCGTCTAAGCATCTCTTGATCACGAAAAGCTTCGGTTTGAATCACCTTGCCTCGTGTAGGGATTTTGACGGGAGCTGTGTTGATCGTCATTGCTTCCTTGGTGGATTTCCACGTAGCCTTCTCCACCTTTGTCTCAAGAACTTTGTCGTTCTTGTAGTTGGCGATTGGTTCCTTCTTCCCATGATGGGCGATGCTCAACTCCATGTCATGGGCGCGGGTGGCCAATTCCTCGAAGGTCCGTGGTTTAATGCCTTGAATGATGTATTGCAAACCCCATTGCATGCCTTGGATGCACATCTCGATTGAAGAGGTTTCCGAGAGCCTGTCTTTACAGTCGAGGCTTAGAGTGCGCCATCTGTTGATGTAGTCAATGACTGGCTCGTCTTTCCACTGCTTTGTGCTCGTTAGCTCTAGCATGCTCACAGTGCGGCGGGTGCTATAGAAGCGGTTGAGGAATTCCCGCTCTAATTGCTCCCAGCTGTTGATGGACTCAGGCTCTAGGTCCGTGTACCACTCAAAGGCATTTCCTTTCAGCGAGCGCACAAACTGCTTGGCGAGGTAGTCTCCCTCCGTCCCCGCGTTGTTGCAAGTTTCGACGAAATGTGCAACGTGCTGCTTTGGGTTTCCTTTTCCATCAAACTGCATGAACTTTGGTGGTTGATAACCCCTTGGCATCCTTAGGGCATCAATCTTCTTGGAATAGGGCTTCGAGTAGAACAAGGAGGTATGTGAGCTCCCTTCGTACTGTGCCTTGATGGTGTTGGTGATCATCTCCTGCAGCTGCTGGATAGAAAGAGATCCCATGAGTGCCGCTGCTTGGTCTGGCTCCGGCTTCCCATCGATTTTCTTCACCGGAGGTTCTTCGTCTCCGCCAGCTCCTCCCTTTAGTGGATCATCTTCTGGGTCGGGTTTATCGCCGTCATGCGCCTCCAGTCGGTTGACTAGTGCTGCAATTTGCAAGTCTTTTTCTTCCACAGTTCGGGTTAGCCTTGCAATTGCTTCATTCATTTGAGCCAGCTGCTCATCGATTGAAGTTGCTCTAATGGTCATGACTTGCATGGCTGAACTGTCACTTGAATCGGCATCGGAGAGCATGGATTCGGAGTATTTCCTTGGGCTTTCCCCCCTTGGTGCCCTTAGTGAGGCTAAGGTGATCAAAGGCTCGTGCCTTGGGTGCTTTTGTTCCCTTAGCAGAGTTGATGCAGAGGTGAAAGAGACAGCAGAAGTAGCTCTTGCTATGCTTCGAGTCATGATGCCCAAAGTGACACCAGTTGCGACAAGGACGCTTTTGTTCTTTGCGCCGGTTGCGGGAACAGTTTGAGCCTTCCTTGATGCCATTAATTTTGGAAGTGCGCTTGAATTTCTTGAACGGAGAAAGAGATGAGAGGCAGAGATTGTCCCACTGGGCGTGCCAATTTGTGAACACGGAAAATTCCTGAAACGAAAGAGACAAGAACAACGTGCACAAACAAATATTTGTATTTGATGATTTTGGGTTACAATCTCTCTCTATTTTGATCCTCTGATTCGATCTCCGTAAGGTGTTGATTTGTGGATGTTTCGTTGATCCAAGGGCCGTCAAGGCTTGATCTTGGATGAACTGTTGGAAGTTTCTTCAAGGGGGCCGTGGGCTTGATCTTTGAAGGTGGATTTGAGCGGATCTTCAAGGAGCCGTTGGGGCTTGATCTTGAGGATGAGTGTTTCTTCAAGGGCGGTTAAGGCTTGATCTTGAATAACGGTGATGAACGGATCTTCAAGGGCTTTTGGGCTTGATCTTGAAGAACAGTGATGAACAGATCTTCAAGGGCTTTTGGGCTTTAATATTGAAGAACGGTTGGATGTGTGTGGATTTGTGGACGTTGTTGATCCAAAGGGCCGTTGGGGCTTGATCTTGGATGAACGGATGATGAACGATGGTGCTTTCTTCAAGGGCCATCGGGGCTTGATCTTGAATTGGTGGAAGTTCTTCAAGGGCCTTTGGGGCTTGATCTTGAATTGGTGGATGGTTGATCCAAGGGCCGTTGGGGCTTGATCTTGGAAGAATGATGAACGAAGAACGAAGAACGCTATCTTGATTCTTCGGGAACCTGGATGCTTGAGAGCTTCGGAGTTTCAGAGCTTCAGAGCTTCAGAGCTTCAAGAATTTTGCCTAATGATTTTGGTCCCCCTAAATGAATGAATTAGCCTTCTATTTATAGAAATTTCCAAGGCCTAATTTTGAATATAATATTCCAGATGAAATAAGTCGTTTCTGCCAGGTGTTGACACGTGTCCTGTTTGATGACTTTTCCAATTTATTTCGATTTTTTGTTTAGACACACGCTACGTGTAAAATTTATGTAATACATGAGCGTTGAAACTTTGATTTATCGGTCAACATTTATTTACCGAAATTTCGATGTCTACAAATTGATATGAATAAAATAATAATTGATATGATAAAATATTAATTGATATAATAAAATAATATAATATTAGATGGACTAGGTGCCAGGGCATTTTTAGGGGTGGAGATGCATTGGCCTATTACTATTCACTAAAGTATATTACTGTTCACTTGAGTAGATAAATGAGCTGGGTGCTGGCACAAAGTCCTTAGGGGTGGACTTGCTCTTAAAGCTCCAAGTCTTGTGAGGTCCCAAAGATGATTGACCTTTATCTTTATCATTTTTCTTCTTATTTCCATCCTTTTCTTCTTTCTCACTCTCACTAGGCATATTCTCTAAATCTTCAATTCGTTGCAAAATCTCATAAAACTCTTGGTAAGTAGCACATGAAGCTGTGGTCGCCATAGAACGCCACTTCTTTGAGTACCCAACCTAAAACGACATATCATCTTAACCAGATTAATAGCAACCTCCGGGTGATAGTGAGATGAATCAGTAAACCTCCTGTAATACTCATTAGCTTACATTTTTCCCTGCTTTAGGTTCGTGAATTCTTGCTTATTGCGATTTACATATTCTGGAGGAATGAATCTCTTCTAAAATAACTGCTTAAAAACTTCCTAATTGGCAGCTTCCTCTGGGGGACAACTGATAAGACTTCTGTCTCCACCAGGATGCAGGCTGCTCACCTAAAAACTAGGTAGTCGTCTTAACCCTGCCTATGCATCAAACGGAAAGTCTTCTCAAGATGATTAATCTATTTCTCTGCTCTCTCATGTCCTTCATTACCCATGAAATTACTCAACTTCAAATTATACACAGTCTCCAGATGAGTCCTTTAGGGAGGGCGAAATGAAGGCTGAATAGCATTAGCTATAGCTTCCCCTAACTGAGCTATATTAGGGAAACCAGACTCAGCTGAAGGACTTGACTCTTTACGAGGCGGCATAGTTTTGATAGAAGGTATAGTTAAAACATTCACAAGATATGCAGGACTGCCAAACCTAGGCTCTGATACCAAACTGACACACCCTGACCTTGATCGAGGTATACTGGCTGTCACGTGAGGGTAATGTAGCCACGTGCACAGTGCGGAAGCAATATTAATATAAGAAATGCGAATAAACAAAAAAACCAAAGCAACTACAACATTAGATATGATAAGGTGCAAATGCGATATTAAGTGTGATTACACAATCAGAGAATAAGTAGCCTAAGTGCAGTCTAGTAGGATGAATACCAATTATACAACACCCAAAGGTGATCCTACATTGGTGATAATCTGCCAAAACCTTTGTCAAATCCTCGTAAGCCAACAACAAGCATTCCTACCTAAAACCTGGAGGGGCGTAAAACAGAAAGTGTGAGTGGGCAAAAACAAAGTTTTCCAAAACCATTTCAACATCAAAGATAGTAACCCCTCGCCGTAAAACTTGTATAATTTCCCAGAAAATAGAATATATACATATCTCAAAACCATGCCCAGAATAGTAATATTCAAAAGTATGCCATGCCAAATATCTCAAAATAACTGAATAAGTAACTCAGGTGAATTAACTCATGAGAAATAACATATTAGCTGGATCCCCCTAAAGTGGCCTGTATGACTGAATCTATAGCTCAACAAGTATGCCTGCACATGAGTTGGAACCACCTAAAGTGGTCTGTACGACAAGATTGGGTGTAAATAAATACGCTCTAGTGCTACGATCATGTGAAGACTATATGAATAATTGCGGGTCACCTACGAGTCGGAACCACCCATAGGGGTTTGTATGACAGGACTGTGCACCTAACATGGATCCAAGGTGAGCGTATGGTGCGAGAGGTGAACATCACGTGAACAACTATATAAATGTTATTTTAAAGCACATAACCAAAACTAGGTAATAACTTGTCTTACATTGCTCAATTGGGGTGTTTGAATATACCAACATGATCTACTCAACCTCACAAACATCCCCATATTTTTAGAAAAAATTTCCGAGCACCAAGCGCCTTCACGGGCCTGCCAAGGCACTGCCACACATGCGGCCACGCGCAGGCACGTGCCTGGCACACCAAACGGAACAGTTAACGCCGTTAGGGAATATTCCGTTAAATAAAAGGATATGCCGTTAAATATACCTAACGCCACTAGGAATTGATAGGAGCATTTTTATGCGACTTAATTGGCTTGTTCTCGTACGTTTACGTTGTGTGTCTTTAGTTATTTTAGTATTTAAAGTCACTTTTATGTGTTTTCAGGTTTTAAGGTCAAAGTATGCATACATGTGCATTTTGGAGTCGTTTGGAGCAGTTTTTGTGCATCAAATTGATTGCATATGCTTGGAAGTAAGAAGATGGACGAAATTGAAGATCAAATGAGCATAGGATTGAATGATGATGTGAAGAATTGGATTCAAGACAAATAAAGAACGATGTGTTCAAAAATAAGCAACCAGCCGTGTGCTCCACCCTTGCCATTACTCTTCTTTGCCGTGCAAGGAAGAGTCATTCTTTCCTAAATCTTGCATTTAAACACTTTCCTAATCTACTTTAAAGCCTTGCCACACCTTTTAGCTTATTTCCTTTAAATTTCTGATTTGTTTCCCTAAATTGTAGAAGCTTTAGACTTAATTTCTGTTTACCTAGTTAACCTAGGGTTTTATTTCCTTTATCCTTTTAAATAAACCCCTTGTTGCAGCAAACACATGGCAAAGAAAAGAATGTTGCAGCACACACATGGGAGCACACGGCATGGGCAGAAATTGTGTGTGTTTTGTGGTTGAAATGATGAAGCATGTGTGTGTGTAAATGTAAAGGAGAAACATGGCAGAAAATGTGTGTGTTTTGTGGTTGAAATGATGCAAAGAACATGTATGTGTGCAAGTGTAATGGCAAAGCAAAGAAACATGGCAGCAAACCCACATGCAAAGTGGAAGAAAAGCACAAGGCATGGGCAGAAAATTGGTGTGTTTTGTGGTTGAAATGATGACGCATGTGTGTGTGTAAATGTAAAGGAGAAACATGGCAGAAAATGTGTGTGTTTTGTGGTTGAAATGATGCAAAGAACATGTATGTGTGCAAGTGTAATGGCAAAGCAAAGAAACATGGCAGCAAACCCACATGCAAAGTGGAAGAAAAGCACAAGGCATGGGCAGAAAATTGGTGTGTTTTGTGGTTGAAATGATGAAGCATGTGTGTATAAATGTAAAGGGGAAACATGACAACTCATACCCACACAAGCTGCACATGCAAAGGAAATGGAGTGGTCCTCTCTCAAGCCTATAAATACCACCTCCCATATTCATCAAAGAGAACAGATTTTGATCCCTTACCTTAGCCGCACCTCTCCATCACCATTCTCTAAAAATTCAGCCAAACACCACCCCTAGCCACACCACCCATCAACCCTAAACCTTTCCATACCATTCCCCATCCATTCTACACCATAAAAACCACCCAAAACCTGTTCTAAATCTCTTATGCCGTGACTATTGCAAGGAAGGAATGAGAAGGAACATCTTGTGCCGTGCCTATGCCCAAGCCTTGGAAGTGTTGGAGCGTTTCTAGGTGTTTTCTATCTTTGATTTCAATGTTTAATTTAAGTTATCTTTGTGTAATTGCGAGCATGATGAACTAAACCCCTCTTAGTTAGGGGGTGATTCGAAACTATGTTCATGCTTACAATATGATTTGATTACATCCAGCTGTGATTCATAAGTTGTGAATTCAATTTACTTATCCGTTCGTATAAAAACTGATTTGTGTATGTTGGTTGAGAGTGCACGCTTAATTTTCATGCATGAATTTGACGCTAGAATATAAGGGAGTTTCACCTAATCGTTATGAACTTATATTCACAAGTAGTGAAGGTTGCTAGTCACAATCACGTTAAGTAAATTCTTGGCATAAGTTTCATGCAAATCATAGTAACGAGTGCCTCGTCAATGCTTATGTTTTTCATAGAACTTAATGATTCTTGCTTGGATCTCTATTATGCAATTCATGTAGGGAACTTGTAGGGAATGTTTTGGGTTGTCGTATGCAATCATCCAACCTAATAACTTGTGGAAAAACTGAGGGTTAATTAGTACAATTCACGGTTAATTTGGGGCGTTGAGTATTCATAGTTTATCGAAAAGCAACTGGAAATCGTTTTGTATGCAAGTGTGACATGTGTGGAGAAGAACCTCCTAGCTAGCCTTCCATCCATAAGTTTCATTCAAATTCATTTACAATCTGTTTTGTTTTACAAAGTTTGTTTTGTTTTCAAATTCGTCAAGAACCAATCTCCCATTTATTTCAAAATGTTAGATTAGTCAGTAATCACTTTAGTTTGTGTTTTAAAGTGTCTTGAGTCAAGTCATAACCCAATTTCGTCCAATTTAGTGTTAGGTGTTCAAAACTGCCCAGAAAGTGTTTTTAAGGCAGTTTTGAGTGTTTATTTGCTGTTTTGAATCTTTTTGTTTATCTTAGTATTTTAAAGTATAGTTTTGCATTCTTTGAGTCCAGTTTAGTGTTTTAAACTTTGTTTTTACGTTTTCAAGTCAGTTTCCAAGTGATTTAGCAATCCCTCCTAATCCCCGGCCTAGAACGATCCCTACTTACATTCTTTACTACAATTGACAAAAAGAGGGTTTAATTTGTGTGCTTATATATTTCGCATCAGGAATATTCTATTAACTTTGACGGAATATTCGCCTTTTTCTCCTGCGAGTCGCCAGATTCTGCGCCGTCACCGGAGTGGGAAAAACTTCAAATCGTCAAATCTTCTTCATTTCTCAACCAATATTCATGAAATTTGTACCAAATTGAAGCTTAGGATGAGAGGAACAAATCCTTACCACTTTTAGGTCCTAAAACCCACTAAATCTTGCCAGGAAAGCTTCGATACTCCGGCCAACACTGCAACTCCACGAACTTGGACTTCCTGACGTCCAAAACCCTTCAAAACCCTTCCCTATTCTTCGTGAAGCAATTATAAGGCTCCCTAGACCCTTAAAACTCAAAGAAAAGTCCGCGATCATGCTAGATGAATAGTGCAACAAATCGGGGCACCTTGATATCTTGAGTTTTCGAGGTTCTTACGTCCAACCAAAGCTATGGTTCAACTCCTGGACTTGCAAGGATTCCAAAAACACCAACTACAAACTCAATCCGCAAGAGATGATGAGAGTTAAGGAGATGACCGTACAAGTGTACGGACGAATGGAAAAATCCAAGAGGGAGGAGAGAGAGAGGGTCAACGGGAGTGGTATGGGTGTGTGTGTGTGGTCCAAGTTGGGCTACCGCCCAAAAACAAAGAAAAACTTAGTTCTAATTGGGTCCAAACAATTAGAACTTAACATATTTGGTCCACAACCAAAGTGCATGTCACACAACACCATCTAACGACCAAGGGTATATTTCGAGACGGGCTGTCACACTATTTATGAAATTGTAAAACCACATATTTGTAGAAAAAGTATTTTGGCACTTACAAAGATGTAAGAAGAAATATTGAGACTTTGTTCCTTGCCCTATTTCGTTTCATTTTCTGACATGATGTAGAAAGAAGCATCAATTAATTTCAAGTCAATTGCTCCATCCACAAACCATGACGTCAAATCACTCCTTAGCACAACACGCTTAGTGGCCATGCTCCCTGACTTCGATATTAACCAAAAGTAGTCCATGTGTAAGAAATAAAAACAAACATTATATACATACATATTTATGCAGTATATAATTTTAAATGTTATATTTAATTTTTTTTTGTCAATAATGTAAACGTATAATTGATATTGTCTGTAATACTCTGATAGGGATTTTACTACACACGTGAACAGGCTAAAAAATCCTATAATACTTGCAAGAATTACAAGGTTATTGTAGTATAAACGGATGTCGCAAGGTCGTTCTCCACAGGGATTATTAAATAATTCGAAACAAACCAAATTCCAATTAATTATTGTAAAGTAGAAATTGAGATGATTGATTTTATAACCTACTTAAATTAAAAATGAATTTAATTAATAAAAGTAAACTAATTTGTAATATTAAAGATGAAAGAAAAGGAACCAGTTTTGGAGAAATCAAATTAAGAAAGCACTATACTTTATGAAACTTTGAAGGTTAGATTTTCCTAATTGATATTCTACTTGGAACCTCCAGCATAGAACGTATATCTAACATGCAACCCACCCAAACATTTGGATCAAATCTGAACATGAGAGAATCATTATACTTTATGAAAACCCTTTGAAAAACCATGCAACCCCTAAGACGTGGTGTTCATCTTAAGTGAAATTACAATTATTAATCACATGAAGCTAGCGTCAATTTTAGGGAACCTTCCGACCAAAATTGCATCAAATTACTTTTCTAAAGATCCTAATGGTGATCAGGCATTAAGACAATTAGATAGTTTTAATCCCAGTGATTAATAATTCAAAGTGTGCATGCAATTAATCATAAGCAATTAAATAAAAATCACATATTCATGCTAAGGCTCAAGGCTTCGCCCTAGCAAAATAAATTAGTTACGAATATTCATAATTGAAATCATAGAAAATATTATTAAGAATAAAAGGAATGAAAACACCTTAAAGTAGAAAATCTCCAAGAACCCTAGCAATTACTCTGTCTCCACAGTTGCATAAAAGGAAGCGTAAAAAAAAACTGTAGACGGCAAAGCAATATATATTGCTATGCCCTCGCACAAACCCTAAAAACCAGGTCCTTTATTCCAACTAGGAAACTAAGATAACTAAAATAAAATAGGAAGCATAACCCTAAATTAAATTGTAAAATTCGCCTAAAATCTGAACAGCCACGTTTTGGACCTTTAAGCTGCTCCAAAACTGGCCTAGTATAACTAGATTTGATGTTTGAAATATTCTGAACACTTCTCCAGAAGGCCACGAACCCATCAGAGGTCATCTCAGGCTCCAAAAATACAATTTAAGCCCAAAAAGGTCATTTTCCAACACTGCGCACTCTTCTTTATTCCATCACCAGAAAATAACCGCATGGTAGAAAAATCCCAAATTTTGATAGAAACACACCAAGAGACACATGAACTTCATCTAATTTGAATCACTCCAAAATTCATCCATTTGATCACGTTTTGCTCCAGAGGAAGTTAAGTACCCTATATTGAAAATATAAATCAAAGTATCAAAATTCTACCAAAATAATTACCAAAACATACTAAGAATAGGGTAAAATATATAATATGAAATTGACTCATCATACTCGATTTTTTTCCTTTGTTTTTTGGTCCAAAAGCTTGTATACCCTTGTACTTGAAGGGCATTTACTTTTTGTCGCCCCTCTCGTCATCTTTTTAGTTGCCTTCTTTTTAGCCTTCTTCTCTGGTTCTTCAACAATAGCCTTCAAATGGGATTCCACATCAGTCTTGGCAGGTAATTCACCTTTTGTTTCTCTAACTTGTATGGTTTCGACTTGTGTTGCTTCAACTTTCGTCTTCAAAGGTGATTCACCTTTAGGCTTCTCCTTCTCTTTTTAAATGATAGGGTCCAAAGTTTGTTCTTGTGATTGCATAACTGAAGGACTTTCACTGTCACACACTACAAACTTGTATTTTATCTTTTTTGTTTATGCAGTCATAGTCGAATCCTGGATCAAGGTTCTATTGCCAATCATCCATGGCACGTACATTATAGACCAATGTTCTCATCTGTACCTTTTCCTCAATTACAACTTGTTTTCCTTTATTAACATCCTTTTGAACATCCTCCACTATTGGTGTCTTCATCTGAACTTCCAATTGAGCTGCATTTGTAATTGGTTCCACTGTTGGTGTTTTCATTTGAACTTCCATTTAGCTGCATTTGGAACTGGTTCCGCTGTTGGTGTCTTGTTCCAAACTTGCATTTTAGCCACATTTGGTACCAGTGATAGTTCTTTCTTATCTTGCAAGTCTTCTGGAAGTTCTTGTGTAGAAACATTCAAATCTAGAATTTATAAGGGTTCCATTTCAGCCGCATTTGATTGACCTTCTTCTAACTTCTTTTTCAAAATCCCAATCTGATTCAGATAATCATTAATCTTAAGAGTATTTACACTGTTCTTTGTTTGCATTTTTAACATTTCAGCATTATGTGCATTGCTATTCTTCTGATGAATCTCTACTTTTTGGAGAAGCTTTTCAATTTCATTGTTGAACATTTTGTTTGTTTGACCAAGTATCAAGCATTCTCTGTTTGATGTGTCCAAATTATGTATCGCATTGCTCCTAGCTTTCTTGAACTTATCGAATAACTCTTTATTCATAACTGTATCTATGCTAATGATGTGTTTTTAGACAGTGGCATCCAACTTGACCATTTCCTCACCGATCTGTTGGTCGAATTTTGTTTAGGCTTCATTGATGTTAATATTATTTGGTTAATCGGTTTGCT
This sequence comes from Malus domestica, assembly GCF_042453785.1. Taxonomy (NCBI): domain Eukaryota; kingdom Viridiplantae; phylum Streptophyta; class Magnoliopsida; order Rosales; family Rosaceae; genus Malus; species Malus domestica. The sequence goes on along the minus strand of NC_091665.1, from coordinate 14,924,665 downwards.
CTGCACTCTTGTTCACATTCTGATCAGGCCTTGTTATGTCTTCTTTATTAGGTTCGTTTTGCTTTTCAGAATGATCATCCAATGCATCTTTTTCAACATCATTTTCTAGCTCATTGTTGATGGCATTCTGATCAAGCCCGATTATGTTTTCTATGTTTAGTCCATCTTCATTTTCAGAATGATCCTCAGCATTTTCAGCATCAATTTTCTTCCCTTTCTTTGCCCTCTTTTTTTATGTCATTTTCCTTTTGAAGATTGTTATTTTGGTTGAGCAGAAGGAACTTCAGAACCAATTTACGCACAGTAACATTACATATTTTGTCAATTTGCACAAAATGTCCATTCTTTTTTCTGAAAGTTGACCACACTGTTTATGAAACTTAACCAAATTAAGCCACACCGTTTCTAGAACAAGAATAATCTAACCCGTTGGAAGTATTCCTTCTTTTTTCTTAGTGTTACCCTTCTTTGTAGGTTTTTTCTGTTTGTTTCATCTACAACAATAAAAATTATTAGTACACTATTTCTTGAACTATAACAAAAAAATGCATGTTATTTCTAGAACTATGCTAAATAAACTCACACTATTTATGTAATGAACCAAAATAAACCACAACGTGCCTAGAAATTAAGAAAAAAAACTTTATTTGTGGAATTACATCAAACTAACCAAGAACGAAAATAAACTCACATTATTTATGAAAGGAGCAAAATCAATCCACATTGTTTATGAAATATCCTACACTATTTTTAAGGAAATGGAGCGAAATCAAAACAAAACAACCCACATTGTTTATGAAATGGAGCAAACTCAGCATTAGTCTGTGAACTACAACAAAACATCCCACACTTTTTACAATTATGAATTAACAGAACCCACACTATTTCTCGAACTAGAACAAAAAAGCAATTGCCTTTATGGAATTATAGCCTAATAATATGTACTATTTTGTGACATTGATAAAAAATAATCCCCAATATTTACGATTGATAGGAGCATATTTATGCGCCTTAGTTAGCTGGTTCTTATGCATTTTTGTTATGGTTTCTTTGTTAAAGTAGTCTTTTAAGCTACTTTCTTGTGTTTTCAGGTTTAGCGGACGTATTACATGAAATGATGCAATTTGGAGCTTTTGGAGCAAAAAGTGAGCTTGAAGTGAAAAGGACATGCTTGGAACGCAAGGTTGGGATGGAATTGAAGAGTTGAAGATTTGAGGTTTCCTACTTGAAGTAGGAAAGCTATGCCTAAAAGTTTCCATTTTGGGTCGATCTTTCCTAAATCGGAATTGGCAACCAAAGTTTCTAAAAGTTGGAAGTTTCTATTCTTGGAGGTTTCCATTTTCGAGAGTTTCTATTCTTGGCGTTGGGCTTTTAGATGACCTAAACCCAAATTTCCTTGTGGACCTTCAACCCATGCCGAACCCTAGGGCCTAATCATCTAAAATCTGCCATGTTAAACCCTAGTCCATTCCTCCTAAACCCAAGCCGCACCTTTCCATCCTAGAAGCCTATTTTACAAACCCTAGCCCATGTTCACTTAAGTGCCGCACCTAACCCTAGCCCATCTGATTTCATTAGGGTTTTAGGTGCTTATATATTTGTGTTTTACCACCCTAGCCGAACATCATCTTCCCTCTCACTAAAAATCAGAAAACCATCTCCCTTTCCCCACCTTGCCTCAGCCACCATCACCAAAACCATCTCTTGTCGCAGCCTTTAGTCCATTCCAGCCACCATCCTCCACCTTTAGACACCATTCCACACCTCCATAACTCTTTCCCACACCTTGCCGCACCACCCTACCATCCTAACTCCCTTCTAAAAACCAAAAACACATCCAGCAAACTCCATTCACGCCAGAACCTGTCCCTCACCTTTGCCGAGCCCAACCTACACCCAAATCCATATTCTCTGACCCCAAACCTTCCTAGCCGTGCCCTACACCTATCCTAGATAGTTTTCCACCATTCTCCCTCATCCAAAGTCATCCAAAACCATCCAAAAACCCCCTAAACCCTCTCTGCCGCAGCAAGGAGAAGAAGAAAGAGGAGCTTCCTGTGCAGATTTCAAAGTGGACTTCTTTGGCATTTTAGGTGTAATCTTTCTTATGTCTTTGATGTTTCAATTCAATAAACTTTGTGTTGTGAGTATGAGGAACTAAACCCCCTTAGTTGGGAGGTGATTCGAAACCATGTACATGCTTGCAATTTGATTCGATTACATTCAGTTGTTATTTCATAAGTTGTGGATTCAATTCGTTCATCTATTTGATTGATACTTATTTATGTATGTTGATTGAGAGTGCACGCTTAGTTTTCATGCATGAATATGATGCTAGATTATGAGGGAGTTTCACCTAATAGTTACAATCTTATAATCACAAGTAGTGAAGATCGCTTGAAAACGATCGCGTTGAATGAATTCTTAGCATAAGTTTCATGCAATTCATAGTAACAAATGCTTCGTCAATGCTTATGTTTTTCATAGAACGTAATGATTCTTGCTTGTATCTCTATTATGCAATTCATGTAGGGAACTTGTAGGGAATGTTTTGGGTTGTCGTATGCAATCATCCAACTTAATAACTTGTGGAAAAACTGAGGGTTAATTAGTGCAATTCACGGTTAACGTGGGGCATTGAGTATTCATAGTTTATCGGAAGAACAACTGAAAATCGTTTTGTTTGCGAGTGTGACATGTGTGGAGAAGAACCTCCTAACTAGCCTTTTAACCATCTATTTCACCAAAATCGTTTTTACAATCTGTGTTAATTAAAGTTTCTGTTTTGTTTTCAATTTTCGTCCAAAACAATTCCCCCTTTATTTTGAAGTCTTAGATTAGTTAGAAAGTGTTTTGATTTGTGTTTCTAGGTGTTTTGATTCAAGTTTTCAACCAATTTCGTCCAGATTAGTGTAAGTGCTCAAAACTGCCCAGAAAGTGGTTTTTAGGCAGTTTTGAGTCTTCTAGTTGCTGTTTTGAGTTTTAGGTTTGTTTAAGTGTTTTAACCTTTAGTTTTGCATTCTTTGAGTCTAGTTTAGTGTTTTAAACTTTGTTTTTATGTTTTTAAGTCAGTTTTCAAGTGTTTAGCAATCCCTCCTAATCCCCGGTCTAGAACGATCCCTACTTACATCTTTACTACAATTTGACAAAAAGAGGGTTTAATTTGAGTGCTAGTTAATTTTCGCATCAACGATAGGTAACAAAATAAACACTTTATGAATTATCTCACATTGTTTTATAAAATATCCCACACTATTTATGGATCTAGAACAATATAACCCACACTATTATGAAATATCCCACATTGTTTATAAGGAAAGGGAGCAAAACCAAACCACAACAACCCACATTGTTTATGAAAGTTAGCAAAACAAAACCAAAACAATTCACATTGTTTATGAAGGGAAGCAAAATCAACATTAGTCCGTGAACTACAACAACACATCCCATACTTTTTAAGATCATGAATTAACATAAAACACATTATTTCTTGAACTAGAACAAAAAATCAATAGTGTTTTTGGAATTAAAGCATAATAACCCGTACTATTTTGTGAAATTAATAAAAAAAAAAAAAAAAACCCCCAATGAGATATAACAATTAAACACTGTTTATGGATCTAGAACAATATAACCCGCACTGTTTATGAAATATTCCACACTATTTATATGGAAAGGGAGCAAAACTGAACATTGTTTATGAAATTTAAGCAAAATAACCCTCACTATTTTGTGAACTTGATAAAAAATAGCCCCCAAAATTTATGAGATGTAACAAAATATACACTGTTTATATCTAAAACAATATAACTGACACTAATTGTGGATTTGATGCAAAAATCAACACAATATTGCTTGTATTATCCCAAAGTTATACATGAAATTGAAGAAAAGTAGGAACCACACATAATTTCAGTTTTAGAAAAATTGAGTAGTTATCAAAATGTAGTAAAAAGAAAATTAACACGAACATGCAAACATACATATTACTAATGTTCAAAGTGAGAATTTAACAAGAATTTCAGTTTAGTACCTCTTGTTCTTCAGGAACTTGTTGTTCGTCAAGAATTTGTTGTTCTTCTACCATTGATGTGTAGATTTTTGTTTGAAAATTGGAATTTGAAGTTGAAATTGGATTTTGTGGAATGGACTTTTGTTTGCGGAGTTTGAATTTGGTTCTATTTGCTGGTTTGTATGAGTGGTTGGTGTAATTAATGGCAATGGAGGTGATGGATTGAATGTGGTAACTGTTATTTTGGTAACGGACTTGAGTTAAAGTTCCGTTAGAGGCATTTTTGGAATAGTAATTGTTGTGTAGGCTGGACTTTTTATTGAGCCCGTGTTTTTTTTTAAGGGCTTGATGAATGTCTTTATGGTTAAAACTTAAGCCTTTTTATTAAATAATAGTTTATGGTGGTTTTTGGTTAAATAAAAGTTGGCCCAAGCCCTTTTCGTTAACAAACCAAAAAAAATTGGAGTTTTAATGAAAAGGGCTTGGACTAACTTCAATTTAACCAAAAACCACATAATAACTTTATTTAATAAAAATGGCATGAATTTTAATAAAAATGACAAACATTATAAGAAAACAAGCCTAACCAAAAACCACATAATAACTTTATGTCCTAACAACAACCTGAAACAATTGAACCAAAAATGCATCAAAATCGTACTAAAATTTGATATTTCTCGATTCTTCGAGTGAAATAAAGAAGAAGAGCTTTAATGAAAAGATATTAGGCTAACTTTAATTTAACCAAAAACCACCTTAAACTATTCTTTAACCAAAAAGGCCTAAAATTTAACCATAAGGACACAGGTTGAATAAAAGAAATGGGTTGAATTAAAAGCCCAACAAACAATAAATATTTTTTTCCTTCCTTGCCCCTAATGAAACTCAAGCCCATTACAAACTTCACAATATTTACCATTCTACCAATGTCCTCTCACAAGCTGCTATTAATATAAAAACAACCCACTGACGCAATAACTTCCATAGTCTTCTACCCACTGTTGGAAGTAAGCCCACAAAGCCACTCATTTGATGTAATATCTTTTTGGAATACTTAATGTATTAAACTTTTATATGTTTAATGAAGGGAAAAGCTTATTGTTGATCACTATTTATTGTATCATGTGTTTAAGTAATAAGGGAATCCAAGGGATGTATTTGATCTAAGAGACAAGTGATCTAAGTGAGTTAGATTATCGAGACCATTATCTTATGGTCATTCCTAAAACGTTCCTAGCCATAGAATTGCCAATTGGGTATTGACAATCCGCTAAGGTTAGTATGTGTTATGTCGACTCAAGCTTGAGTATGACTAGTCTCAAGTCATTTGGTGTTGGACACTAAGACAAACACATAGGTGCTCGAAAGAGTAATCGAGTACACTGAACAACGATCGAAAGAGAGTTCGAACATACATGTCATGTAAGAACTCGAAAGTTGCAATATGCAAAGTAGTCCTTTGACCTGAGGCATCATAGATGTCTAATGGTTAGGTCCTTGATCTTTGATCATGTCAACGGCATTCCATTGGAGTGTCCACGGCATTGTTGGGGTCAAGCTATCTAGTCATGTAGGCATATGAATGCACAACAAGGGATCTCTAACCTTCCATGGTAGAAGAAGAATACTCTAAGATATGATTCGTAAGTCTTTGGCCAAAGCAAATGAATATGACTTAGGAAGTTTGTTCCAATTCATATTCAAAGGAATCATATAGAAAAGTATCACATTGGATAGTAGACATGAAACAAACTATCACTTAAACAATGTGATTAAGAGTATTGTATTAGAGAATGACCGTATTGCATTGTAGTTGTAACTAGATAGGTTCTCCAACCAATTCTACTTAGCTTGGGTAACCATGACATACTGCTAGGTGTCACTCATGGTTTGTGGAAGCCCTAATGACTAGCAAACACTAATCATAAAGGGAAAATTGAAATGTGGTTTCAATTCACAATCGATCGTTAAGAGTAACAATCGCCCACTACCTCGCTAATTGGAACCTAATGGATCGTACACCGAGTAAGGGCGATAGTGAAGAAATTAAATGAAATGGATATGCAATTAAATGGTTTAATTGAAGAATGGTCAAGATTAATTAATTAGTTAATTAATTATACGAAAGGTTCGTATTGGGCTTTTAAGTTGGTTTTGGGTTTCGGGGCCCAAAAGTGTTTTGGTCCATAAGGCCCATTATGTTTAAGTTGTATGACAACTAAAACAAAATGGGCAATAAGCCCAATCACAACATATAGGCCGGCCATAGTGAGGAGATGGTGAAAGTTTGCTTAATTGCAAGTTTGCCACTCACCAAAGAAAAGTGTTATAAAAGCAACTTTATAGCTATTTTCTCATAAAAGGGTTTTCTTTGAGGCAAAGAGGTGAAACTTTTTCTCTCTTTCTCTCTACAAAGAGGCCGGCCACTTAGGGAGATTAATCTAGCAATCTCTTCTTCCCTAAGTCATCCATTTCATCTTCACACTTAACCCTTGGTGTGGAGACTTAGAGACACCAAACTTTTGGTGTTTTAGAGATCCTTTCCTTACATCCACAAAGTCCAAAGGAGCACAAAAGGAGAAGGAAATCACAAGCAATATCCAAGGAGCTAGGAGGTGACTTGAAGGCCCTCCACTTGGGTGAATCCCTTGTGTAAACAAGGATGAGCTTCAAGGGTAAAGAAACTCTAAATCTTTACTTCTCTTTAATGTTGTTAAAGAGTCTTTTGGTTCACCATATACTAGGCTTTGAAAGTCATGGGTTTTATGAATTGTTTTTTAATGCATGCCTACTTTAAAGTGTTAATAGTTTGCATATGTATTCAAATGTTCTTACATGTTCTTAGCTAGGACAAAATTTTTCCTTCAAGTGGTATCAGAGCCTAGGCCTAGTTTATGGTGAATCCTTTTGGGTTTTGTGATTATCATAATATGTGATTTAAATGTTGTAAATGTTACAAGCTTTGTTCTTGCTTTTGAATATAAATTTTGCTTGAAAATTTAGCATCTCAAATGTTGTAGATGTATTTCATTTAAGCATGAATATTGGAACTAAAATTTGGTGCCATGTATGTTGGGAAATTCGGCCAAATCCAAAGGGTGATTTTTTGGGTTCATGTTTGTCTTGTTAAAATGGTTTTAAAGTGACTTTTGGAACCCCTAAGTACCCTAGGATATTAGCCCTCTTTTGAGTGGTGAAAAATTGAGTTTTGGTGAGTGAAAACATTCATTGAGCTATTATGAGTTTTCATGAGTGTTCTTCAATGTTCTTGAAGTTCTTGCCAAGAACAAAAAGTTTTGAAGTTTTGATTCAAAAGTTTTATGTTTTTCATAAAGTTTTGGTTTAATTTTGATGGGTGATGGTTATTGGTGAAGCATTAATATTGGCTTTAATGTTTGACAAAACTCTTTAATGTTTTACAAAACATTTTCTTACAAACCATCAATTTCACCTTTTCCTCACCCACCAAAATCGACTTGCAAAAACTTTTTAGAAAATTTTTCATTTCTTCTCAAATGGCCGGCCACCCCCTAGTGGGGGTACTTTTGGGGCCTTTGTGCAATTACATAAAGTTTTGATACTTTTGTGTATTTGCATTTTGGCCCAAAAGTTTACGTTTTTACGTTAAGGCCCAAAAATTCTAAAGGACAAATTGTTTTGATCCTTTAATGATGTTTTTACATTATTAAAATTTTGGGTTCTAGTTGTAATTACATGAAGTTGTGGACTTTTGTGTTTTTACAAAGTGACCCCAAAAGTTTTTGTATTTGCATTGTGGCCCAATTGTTGTGGTCATAGTTTCCTTATGGCCCAAATAAGATGAGAACAAAATGGTTTTGTCTCCTAAATGAGAATTGGATTTTCATTTCATTTAGTTCCATTTAAATCAATTCTATGGATCCAAAAACCAATTGTTTAAAGTTGTTTTCTTAGTTAATGTGATTGATTAAGAAAAGGGTGATTATGAACCAAAGGCCTCGATAATTGAGCTATGTGATTGGCCGATTTACATTATGAATGTTTGGGTTAAGTAGATGAGATTTGAATGTAATTTGATTAATTCAATTTGTTGTAAATGGACATAAGTCCATCATTTGTGTTGTAAAAGGGCATAAGCCCTTATTATTATTTCATGTATTCCTTTTGTTTATATGTATGCAAATTGGAATAGTTGGGTCCAACGCCCAATAGGAAATAACGGTTTAATTGGATTAAACGCGTAACTAAAATCAACAACTATCTACCTTAAACCCAAGGTCCAACACAAGGCTCGTGTTGGATCAAATCAAACGGTTCATAATCATCCTAAAACCTAATATGACTATATAATCCATATGAGGATGCAATGCATTCGTTAGTAGTTCCATATAGTCTCACTTATTTCTTCGAAATAGTGGGAGTATTATAAACTACTAATTCATATTAAACTTGGACCAATGGTTGTGATAGGCCCAAGTTCTTTTAATAAGATTAAAATGATTTTGATGTAGCCCAACACTACTCCCTCAAAACAAATATTAAGTTGATAAGCGAGAGATGTTTAGAATATCTCTTCGTAGGCCTTCCACCGTGGTGGGCTCCAAGCGTTTATGACTCATGCACCGGCTTCACCCTTGTTGGAAGTATGCCCACAAAGCCACTCATTTGATGTAATAGCTTTTTGGAATACTTAATGTATTAAACTTTTATATGTTTAATGGAGGGCAAAGCTTATTGTTAATCACTATTTATTGTATCATGTGTTTAAGTAATAAGGGAATCCAAGGGATGTATTTGATCTAAGAGACAAATGATCTAAGTGAGTTAGATTATCGAGACCATTCTCTTATGTTCATTCCTAAAACGTTCCTAGCCATAGAATTGCCAATTGGGCATTGACAATCCGCTAAGGTTAGTATGTGTTATGTTGACTCAAGCGTGAGTATGACTAGTCTCAAGTCATTTGGTGTTGGACACTAAGACAAACACATAGGTGCTCGAAAGAGTAATCGAGTACACTGAACTACGACCAAAAGAGAGTTCGAACATACATGTCATGTATGAACTCTAAAGTTGCAATATGCAAAGTAGTCCTTTGACCTGAGGCATCATAGATGTCTAATGGTTAGGTCCTTGATCTTTAATCATGTCAACGACATTCCCTCAGAGTGTCCACGGCATTGTTGGGGTCAAGCTATCTAGTCATGTAGGCATATGAATGCACAACAAGGGATCTCTAACCTTCCATGGTGGAAAGAGAATACTCTAAGATATGATTCTAAAGTCTTTGGCCAAAGCAAATGAATATGACTTAGGAAGTTTGTTCCAAATCATATTCAAGGGAATCATATAGGAAAGTATCACATTGGATAGTAGACATGAAACAAACTATCACTTAAACAATGTGATTAAGAGTATTGTATTAGAGAAGGACCGTATTGCATTGTAGTTGTAACTGGATAGGTTCTCCAACCAATTCTACTTAGCTTGGGTAACCATGATATGCTGCTAGGCGTCACTCATGGTTTGTGGAAGCCCTAATGGTTAGCAAACACTAATCAATAAAGGGAGAATTGAAATGTGGTTTCAATTCACAATCGATCGTTAAGAGTAACAATCACCCATTGCCTCGTTAATTGGAACCTAATGGATCGTACACCGAGTAAGGATGTATGTGAAGAAATCAAATAAAATGGATAAGCAATTAAATGGTTTAATTGAAGAATGGTCAAGATTAATTAAATAGTTAATTAATTATACGAAATGTTCGTATTGGGCTTATATGTTGGTTTTGGGTTTCGGGGCCCAAAAGCGTTTTGGTCCACAAGGCCCATTATGTTTAAGTTGTATGACAACTAAAACAAAATGGGCAAATTAGTCCAATAACAAAGGAAGGCCGGCCATTAGGGTGAATATGGCAAACTTGGATTAATTACAAGTTTGCCACTCACTTGTAATGAAGTATAAATTCAACTTTATAGCTTTATTTTCATTTAGGGTTTTCTTGTTGAAATTGGGTGAAACATTTTCTCTCCTTTTTCTTCCAAGAGGCCGGCCACTAAGGGGAGGGACATCTAGCAATCTCTTCTTCCCTAAGTCATCCATATCATCTTCACAAGATACATCCTTGGTGAAGAGACTTAGAGACATCAAACTTTTGGTGTTTTGGAGAACATATCCTCATTTCCTCAAATCTTCAAAGGAGCACTAAAGGGAGGAAAACATAGGAGGATCCAAGGAGCTTGGAGGTGACTTGAAGGCCCTTCACTTGGGTGAATCCCTTGTGTAAACAAGGATGAGCTCCAAGGGTAAAGAAACTCTAAATCTTTACTTATCTTTAATGTTGTTAAAGAGTTTATTTTGGTTCACCATATACTAGGCTTTGAAAGTCATGGGTTTTATGAATTGTTTTTGAATGCATGCCTACTTTAAAGTGTTAATAGCTTGCATGAGTATTCAAATGTTCATACTTGTTCTTAGCTAGGACAAAATTTTTCCTTCAACCCTATCATGGGGAAGTACAAAGTATGTGCTTACATCCAGGAGGAGTCCATAAACATATGATGAGGTGAGTGTAGGCAACGAGGATAGCCGACATCGTATCATCGTGAGGCTATTCTTGAACCCCTTCACAAACTAAGCATGGTGGGAATAACTTAACTAAGTGCAATGGAGCCGACATTGTATCATCGTGAGGCAACATTCTCTAGAGGCCAAACAGATGGGTAATTACAAAAGTTGTAAATGAATAAAGCGTTATTCTCTCATCATTATTTTTGCTAGCCAACATCGTATCATCGTGAGGTGGGCTTGGTAATGGTGAGTCTCCCATACCCCGCTAAGAGTTCAATATAACTCTCAAATTCCATTGAGGGATGTGGAATTTGCCAAAAATAGTGGGTGGTACTATTTGATTCAAAGACCCAATCAAATAGTTTTAAACAAACAATCTAATACGATTTCTGTTATGTTATGTAGTTAACGACATGCCTAAAATTATACCCACCATTATACTTGACAAAAGAGGCCTTAAGGGCCAACGTTTCCTTGCTTGGTATCGCCACATTGAGAATGTCTCAAAGGTGAAAGACATATTGTATGTGCTTAAGCAATCCCCTCCTCATGTACCTCCTACGAAACTAGCTTCAAAGGAGGAGTGTCAAAATTATGTTAGACACTATGAGGATAACTTACAAGCCAAATGCTTAATCCTCACTTCACTTAGTGAGGAACTTATGAAGCTACATAAGCACATGGACACTTCTTGTGCCATGGTTGAAAGTTTGCATAAGATGCATGACATTGAGACTAGTAATGTACGATTCTCAAATGTTTGTAGTCTAATGAATGCCAAAATGGCAAAGGGGACATCGGTCCATGAACATGGACAAAAGATGGAAAAGATATTTAAAGATCTTAAAAGTTTAGGAACTTCCATCGATGGGAAAATGGCCCAAGACTTTTTCCTTGCATCTCTCTCGGATGATTTCACTAAGTTTATTGTAAACTATAAAGTGAATAGATTCAATCATGCTTTAATTGACATGTGCTGTAAATTTGAAAAAGGTTTCAAAAGAGATAGTGGGAGTGAGAATGCAATCACAAGGAAAATGTTGCATAAGAAGAAGGCAAAGAAATCCAAAGGAATATGCTTTCATTGTGGAAAGGATGAACGTTGGAAGAAGAAATACAGGGTGCGCATTGCGAGCCTCATGACACGAACTTTTGAAGAGATTATTTCTGTCATAGAGAGTTCTTTTACAGTGAGCTCCAGTTCCTGGATATTTGATTCAGGCGCTAGTCAACATATCTGTAATACGATGCAGGGACTAGCAGGGAGCAGGTCACTGAGCAATGGGGAGATGATTGTGCGAGTTGGGAACGGCACTAAAATCTCGGCAAAAGCAATAGGCACCTACATGCTTAACCTACCCTCTGGGGAAGTCCTGGAACTTAAAAATTGTTTATATTTTCCTTCATGTATAAAGAATTTGATTTCCATCTCTAAGCTTTTACGAGATGGGCACTCAGTATTGTTTGACAAAATGAGTTGCACTTTATACTTGAATAGTCGTATTATCTCTCATGGTAATATGATAGAAGGACTTTTTCACTTAGAGACGAATAGTGGGATGCACTGTATTGCAAGCAGGAATACCTTAAAACTCAAAAGGGCTAGAGAAGAAGTTAGCCAAGAAAAGATGTGGCATCTTAAACTTGGACATGTGAACCTTGATAAGATTCACAAGATGTCGAAAGACGGATATATCCACCCATTAGGTAATGACCATATGGGTACTTGTGAATGTTGCTTGAAAGGGAAAATGACCAAATCTCCATTTACTGGAAAATGAGAGCGTGCAACTGAAATTCTAGGGTTAATCCACACTGACGTATGTGGACCTATGTCTACTACATCGAGAGGAGGCTTCTCCTACTATATCAGATTCATCGACGATCATTCTCGGTTTGGCTATGTGTATCTTATGAAGTACAAGTCAAAATCCTTTGAAAGGTTCAAAGAATTCAAGAATGAAGTTGAGAAGCAAACTGGGAAACAGATAAAGATCCTAAGATCGGATCGAGGGGGTGAATATCTGAGTAATGAATTCCTAGATTATCTCAAAGAGTGTGGAATAATATCACAGTGGACTCCACCGGGAACTCCACAACTTAATGGAGTTTCTGAAAGGAGAAATCGAACCTTGATGAACATGGTTCGTTCTATGATGAGTTCTGCTGATCTACCAGTAACATTCTGGGGATATGCTCTATGTACAACAGCTTACTTGCTTAATAGAGTACCTTCCAAGTCAGTTTCACAAACGCCCTATGAGATATGGTATGGAAGAAAGCCAAGTCTTAATCACATTAAGATTTGGGGTTGTGAAGCATATGTCAAGAAGCTTGAAGCTACTAAGCTTGAAGCGAGATCAGTAAGATGCTATTTTGTGGGATATCCTAGAGAAACTATGGGATATGAGTTCTACCATCCTGACGACCAGAAAGTCTTTGTCGCCAGAACTGCTAAGTTTCTAGAAGACGAATTTGTTCTCAAATGAACTATAAGCAAACAGATGGAAATTAATGAGATTAATAATGAACCACAAACAAGCACTCGACAAGTTGACAACCCCATTCCTGAACCCCTAGCTCCACGTAGATCTGAACGGGTTAGTAAGCCACCTAAGAGGTATGGCTTAGACAATGACTTTGCGGAATTGCACCTTCTAGGTGACAATGACACAAAGGAGGACCCTAGGGACTACACTGAAGCAATGTCCGACATTGATTCGAAGAGATGGCAAGAGGCCATGAAATCCGAGATGGATTCCATGTATCAAAATCAGGTATGGACTCTTGTAGACCCTCCAGAAGGTATAGTACCTGTTGGAAACAAATGGGTCTTCAAGAGGAAGATAGGCGTTGATGGGAACGTGGAAACTTATAAGGCTAGACTCGTAGCCAAGGGTTACAGGCAACGAGAAGGGATTGATTATGAAGAAACCTTCTCTCCTGTAGCCATGATTAAGTCCATTCGGATTTTGCTTGCTATAGCTGCGTACCATGATTATGAGATATGGCAAATGGACGTGAAGACGGCCTTTCTGAACGGCTACCTAGAGGAAGAGCTCTATATGACTCAACCCGAAGGTTTCATGTCCAAGTCTGAAAAGACTAAGGTATGCAAGCTTCAAATGTCCATTTATGGACTTAAGCAAGCCTCCAGGAGCTGGAACATTCGTTTCGACACTGAAATCAAAACGTTTGGTTTTACTCAAAACGAAGACGACAATTGTGTTTATCAAAAGGTCGTTGGGGAAGCAGTAGTATTCCTAGTGTTATATGTAGATAACATATTACTATTCGGGAATGACACTGCAATACTTTCTTCTGTAAAATTGTGGTTGTCCAAAACCTTACACATGAAAGATTTAGGAGATGCATCTTATGTACTTGGGATAAAGCTCTATCGTGATAGATCCAGAAAATTAATTGGATTATCCCAATCTATGTACATTGATAAGGTGCTAAGTAGGTTCCAGATGGAACAATCTAAGAAAGGTTTTCTTCCTGTGAGACATGGAATTCACCTTTCTAAGTCCATGGAACCTAAGACTCCTGAAGAGATACGGCAAATGAATATGATTCCTTATGCTTCCGCCATAGAGAGTCTCATGTATGCCATGATATGCACAAGGCCTGATATCGCATATGTTGTGAGCATTACTAGTCGATATCAATCTAACCCAGGACCAGAACATTGGGCAGCTGTCAAGACGGTCCTTAAGTACTTAAGAAGAACTGAGGACATGTTCCTCGTATATGGAGGAGCAGCAGAGTTGTGAGTGGAAGCCTATACAGACGCAGATTTCCAATCTGACGTCGATGATAGAAGTTCCAACTTCGGATATGTATTCACTCTGAATGGTGGGGCTGTCAGTTGGAAGAGCAAGAAACAGAGTGTAATTGCTGATTCCACAACAGAGGCTGAATATGTCGCTGCAGCTGAAGCCCGCAAAGAAGCGTTCTGGATGAAGAAGTTCATCACTGAACTTGGGGTGGTTCTAACCATTACATCACCAGTAACTTTGTACTGTGATAATAGTGGGGCGATAGCTTAAGCCAAGGAACCCAGGGCACATCAAAAGAACAAGCATTTTGACAGGCGCTTTAATATCATTAGAAGATATGCTGCCGAGGGGAAAGTCAACATCCTCAAAGTTGCTTCAGCCGATAACGTAGCAGATCCACTGACAAAGCCAATGTCTCAAATCCAGCTTGACCGTCATATGGAAAAGATGGGTATTAGATACATGGGAGGATGGCTTTGAGTGCAAGTGGGAGATTGTTGGAAGTATGCCTACAAAGCCACTCATTTGATGTAATAGCTTTTTGGAATACTTAATGTATTAAACTTTTATATGTTTAATGAAGGGCAAAGCTTATTGTTGATCACTATTTATTGTATCATGTGTTTAAGTAATAAGGGAATCCAAGGGATGTATTTGATCTAAGAGACAAGTGATCTAAGTGAGTTAGATTATCGAGACCATTCTCTTATATTCATTCCTAAAACGTTCCTAGCCATAGGATTGCCAATTGGGTATTGACAATCTGCTAAGGTTAGTATGTGTTATGTCGACTCAAGCTTGAGTATGACTAGTCTCAAGTCATTTGGTGTTGGACACTAAGACAAACACATAGGTGCTCGAAAGAGTAATCGAGTACACTGAACAACGATCGAAAGAGAGTTCAAACATACATGTCATGTAAGAACTCGAAAGTTGCAATATGCAAAGTAGTCCTTTGACCTGAGACATCATAGATGTCTAATGGTTAGGTCCTTGATCTTTGATCATGTCAACAGCATTCCATCGGAGTGTCCACGGCATTGTTGGGGTCAAGCTATCTAGTCATGTAGGCATATGAATGCACAACAAGGGATCTCTAACCTTCCATGGTGGAAGGAGAATACTCTAAGATATGATTCATAAGTCTTTGGCCAAAGCAAATGAATATGACTTAGGAAGTTTGTTCCAATTCATATTCAAAGGAATCATATAGAAAAGTATCACATTGGATAGTAGACATGAAACAAACTATCACTTAAACAATGTGATTAAGAGTATTGTATTAGAGAATGACCGTATTGCATTATAGTTGTAACTGGATAGGTTCTCCAACCAATTCTACTTAGCTTGGGTAACCATAACATACTGCTAGGTGTCACTCATGGTTTGTGGAAGCGCTAATGACTAGCAAACACTAATCATAAAGGGAGAATTGAAATGTGGTTTCAATTCACAATCGATCGTTAAGAGTAACAATCGCCCACTACCTCGCTAATTGGAACCTAATGGATCGTACACCGAGTAAGGGCGATAGTGAAGAAATTAAATGAAATGGATATGCAATTAAATGGTTTAATTGAAGAATGGTCAAGATTAATTAATTAGTTAATTAATTATACGAAAGGTTCGTATTGGGCTTTTAAGTTGGTTTTGGGTTTCGGGGCCCAAAAGTGTTTTGGTCCATAAGGCTCATTATGTTTAAGTTGTATGACAACTAAAACAAAATAGGCAATAAGCCCAATCACAACATATAGGCCGGCCATGGTGAGGAGATGGTGAAAGTTTGCTTAATTGCAAGTTTGCCACTCACCAAAGAAAAGTGTTATAAAAGCAACTTTATAGCTATTTTCTCATAAAAGGGTTTTCTTTGAGGCAAAGAGGTGAAACTTTTTCTCTCTTTCTCTCTACAAAGAGGCCGGCCACTTAGGGAGATTAATCTAGCAATCTCTTCTTCCCTAAGTCATCCATTTCATCTTCACACTTAACCCTTGGTGTGGAGACTAAGAGACACCAAACTTTTGGTGTTTTGGAGATCCTTTCCTTACATCCACAAAGTCCAAAGGAGCACAAAAGGAGAAGGAAATCACAAGAAATATCCAAGGAGCTAGGAGGTGACTTGAAGGCCCTCCACTTGGGTGAATCCCTTGTGTAAACAAGGATGAGCTTCAAGGGTAAAGAAACTCTAAATCTTTACTTCTCTTTAATGTTGTTAAAGAGTCTTTTGGTTCACCATATACTAGGCTCTGAAAGTCATGGGTTTTATGAATTGTTTTTGAATGCATGCCTACTTTAAAGTGTTAATAGTTTGCATATGTATTCAAATGTTCTTACATGTTCTTAGCTAGGACAAAATTTTTCCTTCACCCACGTCTTATTTCGCAAACACAAATGCTCTTTCAAACATGCAACAACACCAGAAAATTAAAAATCAACTTCAATTTCAACTTTCATTCCCGTTTCAAAAAGATAAATTTGCAGACGCAACCAATCCGCATAAGAAATAGAGATTTTCTCAAAGCAAAACCTTAAAATAGAGGTACTAATCTCATTTCCTTGTTATTTCTTACTTTTAAATTATGTTTCCATGCTTGTGATCCATAAACTGAGCAATGCTTCATTAAGAAAACTACAAAATGATGGATTTTGTTTTTACTACATTATGATCACTATTAGTTTTTTCAGATCAAGAAATAGCTCAAGTCTTGAAATAGTGTACTTTGCACTACTCTTTAAAAAAAAAAAAAATAAATAAATAAAAAAACTGGTTTGTTAATTGTGTGTTTTCTTCCCTTACAGAAATAGTGTGAGTTATTTTGTTTTAGTTTCATAAATAGTGTGTAATTTTGTGGTAGTTCTAGAAATAGTGTGCATTATTTTGGTTCAATTTCGCAAATAGTGTGGGTTATATTACTATATTTCTTGAAATAATGTTTATTTTGTTCCCTTCTAAAAATAGTGTGGGTTATTTTGGTTCAGTTTAAAAACTAATGTAGGTTATTTTGCTATAGTTCCAAAAATAATGTGAGTTATTTTGCCGTTATTTCAGAAATAGTGTTTATTTTGTTATATTCCATAAATAGTGTGAGTTATCATTTTTCAAAAGCAATGTGGGTAATTTTGTTGTAGTTCCAGTAATAGTGTGGGTTATTTTGGTTTAGTTTTAGAAATAATTTTTTTTTTTTTTTTTTTTGCTGTAATAGACACTATTTATGAAATTGGGCCCATAAGTGGACACTATTTATGAAACGAAACTAAGAATTAAACACTATTTATAAAACTAAACCAATAGGTGAAAACTATTTATGAAGTTCGACTATACACTATTTATGAAACTGGACTAATAACTAGACACTATTTATGAAACGACAAGAACTAGGTACTATTAATGAAAGTGGACCAAGAAAGAGATTATTTATGAAACAATACCAATTACTATACACTATTTATCAAACAGAACCCAATAACTAGGCACTATTTATGAAAAATGGCCAATAAGTAGACACTATTTATGAAATTGGATCCATATGTAGACACTTGTTATGAAACAAAACCAAGAATTAGGCACTATTTCTAAAACTAAACCAATGAGACTTTTAACTAACTGTACTTAGTGGGAAGGGCCTGAAGAATCATGAACACAAGCTGCATCTCACCGATGTTTACATCCATGGAATTCAATTTCTCAGCAGTATCTGTCATCTTTATTGTATGATCCCTTATGGAGCCAATGCCCTCAATTTTGTATGTAGTCAGCAAGGACATGTATTGACTTACTTCTGTTTTCTCAAACTCCTTAAACTTCTTTTCAATTGCTGTCAAGTAATCCACAGCTAGCTGTAGTTTCTTCATTCCTCCTCTGATAGTATCAGTCATCCCACTTTCCAAGATGGAAAGTGCCACTTTACTAGCCCTTGTCCATCTTTCATGATCTGATTTCTCAACCCTAGTGCTTTGATCAATGACAATAGGCTTGGGATTATCAATTGCTATATCAAACTCATTAAGAGTCCACATCAAATTGATATCTCTTCTCCATTTTTTGTAGTTGCTTCCACCAGTGAGGATTGGAATGTTTGCCAAGCTTAAGATCTTCATTGATATTGTAGACGCTGATAAAAAAAGGTCGTACCCAGTGCACAAGGCTCCCGCTTTATGCAGGGTCTGGGAGAGGTGAATGTCGGCTAGCCTTACCCCCATTTATGGAGAGGCTGCTCCCAAGTCTCGAACCCGAGACCTACCGCTCATGGACGAAGGCACTTGTCATCGCACCAAGTGCGACCTCTTATTGTAGACACTGATGAACATAGAAATCACAATATGGACTTTAGAGTCCTGATTTCATTCCTCAATCTATTGCACATCAAGACATCACAACTATTATCCATATATATAATCTCAACACAATTTAGTTGATAAGCACATGCAGGATGAACGGTTTTATTGAAAACTTCAGGCAAGCATAGCATTTAATCCTAGAATAATTCATCTCATTCACAATAAGGTATTCACCTCATACGAAATAGTCAAAAGTTAAATATAAACATCAATTGAGGAACTAAATCACTTATTCAATGAAAATTAAAACTGAATATATCCTTTACAGGTAATCAATTCATATGCCCACTGATGAATTAGTTTGAATCAACATTAACGATAGGTTTAGTTATATAATTCTAATCAAACTTTAAAGCGAAATTAAACTCGGATTTCATGTTAATTATCTGGGTTTCAGAATACATACCTTGATGAATGAAAAATCAAACATCGCGCAGCGGAAGGAAAAAGCAGATATATTCAGTACCCAGACCGACAAGGCACAAAATCGCAAAGAAGAGAGAACAAAGATATGATGTTCAATTTCCTTAATCCCAGAACAACTGAAACAAGATGCAGGCTTTCGAGTTCTAATGGTCAAAAAATTTTGAATGACTTTTTTGAATTTTTTTTATTCAAACGCACCGTTTTGTGTAATCCCATATTTATTTCTTCTAACTAGAACCCGTCTCGAAACCTGACAATTGAAGGGTTTTTTTTTTTTTTTTTTTATTCAATAGATTTTGTTAATTGAATTTAAGAACTTAAACTATGGCTTTTATACCACATGTAAACTTTAACACCACATGATCTATCAAGTTACTAAAATCACAGCCAAATAAATCACAAAAGCTTAAGCCTATGAAAACATTGTAGAGCACTGACCTGATGAATTCGCACCAGAGGAAGCCATGAATGCAGGAAACAAAGCTTGTAGCTAGTGATCTTTTCATCTCTATCTGATCGCCTTGTGCTCAAAACTAGGAATAGGACTTAGTGCCAATACAAGCGTTAATATGTGAGAGCAGAGATCACTGTCACATCTCAGAAAAGAACTTCTCATTGGGTCACCAATCCTAGGATTGCTCTCGCTGAACTCGCTTAACTTCGGAGTTCCAATGGAATTCGAAGTCAGTGAGTTCCCAAAAGGCCTTATGCTATAGGGAGGGGAGCATGTACAAATAAGGCACATCACCCCATCTCCGTTGGTCGATGTGGGATCTTACATCACCATATATATATATATATATATATATATATATATATATATATATTCCTTTTCATATCATAATAAGATTTCCTATTAGAATCCACATAGAAAACTACTTGTATTTTCTATCTCATATTAGTTCTAACATAAGACTGAATCCTCCATCAAATGGAATCAATCTACCAATTCTTGTAAGGTTTTCTTATGCCAATTGGACTCAATCCACTAACTTGAAATATCTTACCTCATGTTCATAATCTTACAAGATCCGAGCGAGTCAGAGTAAGATATTGGAGGCAACCCACTAATTCATAGTAAGTGGTAGGAGTGGATAAAGTTCACCATCAAAAGCGAATAAAGGGACTTTGGCAGCTAGTGGAGTGGTTGTTGGCTAGCAGTCAAGCATACTATGACAATGGAGGAGATCATACACATATTTGAACTGAAATAAGTGAAGGCTGTTATTAAGAAAGTGAACTTGAGCCCCAAGAAATAGCTAAGAGGGCCAAGGTCCTTAATGTCAAAAATAGAGCAAATAACACTAATAAATCATGAGGAATAAATGAAACACTTCCGGTTACAACAATGTCATCCACATAGAGAAGAAGAAACATAGTTTGAGAACCATGATGAAAAATAAATAGAGAAGAATACGCTTGACTTTGCTAAAAACCTGTAAAGACCCTTGTGAAGTTTGCAAACATAGTGTGGTCGAGAAGGATCGATGAAGCCAGGGGGCTGTTTCATATAAATGTTCTTTGAAGAAGCCATGTAGAAAAACATTCTTAACATGTAATTGACGGATGGACCAACCACGAGAGACCCCTAGAATGTGAAATGTGCGAATCATAGTGGGGTTGACGGCTGGGTTGAACGTATCATCATAATCAAAACCCAGTTGTTGGTGAAACCCCTTAGTGACTAGCTGAGCTTTGTACTGCTAGATGCTCCCATCAGATTTTCATTTTATGCAAAATCCCCATTTACAACCCCCAAGATTTTGAGAAAGAGCCGGCAAAACCAAGGTCCATGTGGAATTTTTTAGGAGAGCATGGATTGTCCTCAGACATAGCATTCCACCATTCAACATGTTTATGAGCCTGGTTAAAACAAGTCGGTTCCAAAATATTAGCAGCAAAAACTAAAGCACGAAGAAGGCAATATCTTGTGGTGTCATCAATGCAGAACTTGGTTTGGAAATGCATCGTGAAGGAAGGTGCGCATAAGGTAACATGTAGGCTCTGAACACGGAGAAATATAAGGTTGTGTATCATCAATCATAGCAGCTTCAAGTAGAACAAGAACAACATCACAAGGAAAAGAAGAATACCTGGACAATGGATGAAATGATGTCGTAAGGGGTGCAGCAAGGATTGGCTACCGTAAGGACATAGGTACATGACATGAAGCTATGGCTAAAGTTGCATACTGTAGACTGCGGCTAGAGCAGAGGGGGCTAGATTGTAGGCCTAGGGCCTGAAGTGCTAGCAAAGAAGCAATAAAAGGAGAAGTAAGTTGAATGTCTAGTTCAATGAAATAAAAAGGAGATGAAACCTGCAAAGAAAAAAAGAAATTATATTTTTTTTTTTAAAAAACATGCCTAAAGTTGTAGACACGACCAATAATGGGATCCAAGCAACAATACCTTTGTGGTTGACACTATAACCTAAAAAGACACATTCCGAGGATTGACTCATTCATTTGTGTTTGACATAGGGACCAAGGTGTGGAAACAAAGACACCTAAAGATGCGGAGGTGAGGCATTGTCACTTATTTGAAACTGCTCACACTTTTTTGGCAGTTTCTAAAGTACTACACATATATTAGGTTGAGGCATTCAACACAACAATTTATCTTATTAACAGATTGCCCACCGCATCCAGACAATATCCATGAGAATCTCTGTATCATCGAGCACCAAACTATGAATTTTTAAAGGTTTTTGGTTGTGCCTATATCCCATGGCTCAAGCCCTATACTTCTTCGAAGTTGGATCTTAAAAGTAAGGCATGTGCATTTCTCAGCTACAACCTTAATCATAAGGGCTACAAGTGTCTTGATCCTGCAACCAACATGGCGTACATTTCAAGACACGTTCTTTTCAATGAATCCAGCTTTCCATTCCACCATACGTCAAACTCCACAACTTGATCTCTAACCTTCCATACTCGGTCTGGATCCACTATACCATTCAATTTTACTTTGACATTTCCTTTTTCTCTTACACTTGTTAATACCACCTCCCCAATTATGTCCTCCTCCATTCTAGCTATCATTTCCCATGTTCATTCCATTACTACCACCTTAAGTCTTCCAGTGGCAGTTCAGATCCTATTCCCACCAACCCTATTCAACCCACTAACACTCATCCGATGCAAACAAGGTCCAAATCTGGCATCTTCAAACCTAAAGCTCTCATTGCCACTAAACACCCCCTACCATCCCATTTCTTAGTGGACTACATACCCAATACCTACCTTTAAGCCTCAAAGTACCCTCATTGGCGCCAAGCAATGCAAGATGAAGTCAATGCTCTTATAAACACTGGAACATGGTCTCTTGTTCCTAAGTTTTCATAACAGAATATTATACGTTGCAAATAGGTCTTTTGAATCAAGAGAAAGCCCGATGGCACTATACACAGGTACAAAGTCCAGCTAGTTGCCAAGGGGTTCAATAAACAGGAAGGTTTAAATAACACTGAAACTTTTAGTCCTGTAGCTAGACCATTTACCATTAGACTTCTCCTCACTCTTGCAGCTCAATTTAATTGGTTTTTGAACCAACTTGATGTTAGCAATGCCTTTTTACATGGGACACTCAATGAATCAGTTTTCATGCAACAACCCCTTGGATTTGAAGATTCAACTAAGCTATCTCATGTCTGTCACTTGCATAGATCCTTATATGGTTTAAAACAAGCTCCGAGAGCTTGGTATGAGAAGCTTCATGGTATTCTTCACTCTTTTGGCTTTGTTGGATCTCCAAGTGATCATTCCTTGTTTATCAAAAAGGTTCCAGATATGATTTTCATTCTTGTCTATGTTGATGATATTTTGGTCATCGATCCCAATTCTACAGCATGTCGACAAGTAATTCAGCAACTCAGCTCCATGTTCCCAATCAAGGACCTTGAACCTCTCCACTACTTTCTTGGTCTTGAAGTTAAAAGATCATCCTTGGTATCTTCCTATCCCATACCAAATACATCTTGGATCTTTTATCCAAAGCCAACATGACTGGAGCTAAATCTTGTAGTTCCCCACTCAGCACCTCCAAACTTAATCATAACTCTCCCTTATGTGAAAATGCTTCTGAGTATCATTCATTAGTTAGTGTTCTCCAATATCTAACCTGGACACGGCCATATCTTAGTTTTGAAGTTAATCTTGTCTGCCAATACATGCAAAATCTTAGAATTTCACACTTTCAAGCAGTTAAGCGAATCCTCAGGTACCTTAAAGGTTTCCTTGATCTTGGTATGTGGTTCTCTAATTGTTCAACCACTCCCACCATCACAGCATTCTTAGATGCTGATTGGGCTAGGCATGCCCTTGACAAAACATCAACTGGAGGTTATTGTGTTTATCTTTGCAACTCATTGATTGGTTGGAGTGCTAAGAAGCAACCAACTATTGCCCGATCTTCCACAGAGGTAGAGTACATATCTCTAACCAACACTACCTTTGAAATTACCTAGATATGTCAGTGATTGGTGGATATTGGCTATTGCTTGCCTAGTTCTCCCCAACTGTGACAGCATTTTTGCCATATCTCTGGCCAAAAACCCTATTTTTCATGCTCGGACAAAGCATGTAGAAATAGACTATCATTACATTCGGGAAAAAGTCTTGGCTAAATAGATTTTTGTGCATTTTGTTTGTACTCAAGATCAAGTGGCTGATATTTGTACAAAGTCTCTGTCTAAGTCCAGATTCATCTTTCTTCGTGACAAACTTCAACTTCGAATTCCTCAGTTTAGTTTGAGGGGGGATATAAAGGGCAATATTGTAACTATACCATCAAAAGATGTTTCTTACTGGTTAAGAAATCTGTTAGTTTGTTTCTCTTAGTGGTTACAAAATGCTTGTATATATATACCTAAGTTATAACATTATTTGTGTGTGAAATGAAAACATTTTTACCAAATAAGAATATGTAGGTGAACATTGATAGAGGCTAGAGGAGGGAGTGGCCTAACTGAGAACGGGAATGGGAAGATGATTGATGAGATGCATGAAGGTGAGAGCGGCTCCAGCCCAAAGGTTATGAGGAACTTTGGATGTGGATTAGAGAGTACGAATCATGGTGGCAATGTGACCGTGTTTGCGTTCAATGAGACCATTTGTTATGGTATATGAAGACAAGAGAAGCAGCATTGAATAATGCCATTTTGTTTGCAAAAAGTAGAAAATGAATTATTGACATACTCAGTGCCATTATCACTTTGAAGATTTTTCACAACACCATTAAATGCATTTCTAATTATAAATAGTGTTTGGAAGTTGTTCAAAACTTCAAACTTGTGACGCATAGGATAAATTCAAGAGTGAAGAGAATATTCATCTGTAAATGGTATATTTTAAAGAAAACCTCTAAGAAAAGAGACATGACATCCATATATCAGAATGAATTATGTAAAATAAGTAGTGCACAATATCAGTATTATGCAAAAAAGTTTGTTGATGAGACTTGCTAAGAGCACAGTGTTTACAAAAGTTATGAGAATGATCCTAAATGAGATAACACTGATGAAGATGGGTGACCCAAGAGGTTATGGCAGACATAGGAAAAGGCAACAGCAAGAGCATTATGTAAGGATGGATTGGTGGAGCGAAAAGACAAGGGATACAAGCCATTTCTAGGGGGTCTGAAAAAGTAACGCACCAATACGTAAGTCATAGATTTGGTAAAAATTAGGAGCAAAGAGAAAGAAAACAAGATTTTCTTAAGTGAATTGAGCAAAAGAGTACCAAGTTTTTCTGTAGATAAAATTCGGAATGACCAAAAGATAAGGAAATGCTACTAGTGTGGGTAATGGACATAGAGTCCCCATTACCTAAACAAAACAGAGTTATTACATTGTAAAGCTGAGGGTTTTGAAGAGAGTTGGGTTGGCCCTTATATGATGTGTTGTGTTGGTATCTGGATATCAAGGAATATCAGCGTGTTGAACTGTTTTAGTACCAGTGAATGGAGGAAATGCTTCAGGGCTATTGTAGCGATGCGAGCACGCAACAACAATGTGCTGATTAGTGGAATATATAGGACACCACGGAGAGGGAGCAGTGCCTAAGAGATCAGGTTAGAAGAACGGGGACAAAATCCACGTTGGGGGAGACTAATATGGCATGGGCCCACCCCACTGATTCTATGCAAAGGCTGGAGCCTAAGACTACAGTGCAGGAGAATTCGTTTGCTTCCGATTGTTCTAGCGAGAAAAATGACAGAGCTTATGGTTAAAGAGAGAACCTATTCTGTGAGAGTGATGGTGATTGATAGGGATTTTTACTACTCATGTGAACCGGCTTAAAACCTCCTATTTTACTTGCAAGAATTACAAGGTTATTGTAGTATAAACGGATCTCGCAAGGTCATTCTCCACAGGGATTATTAAATAATTCGAAACAAATCAGATTCCAATTAATGATTGTAAAGTAGAAATTTAGATGATTGATTTTATAACCTAATTAAAATAAAAACGAAATTAATGAATTAAAATAAACAATCTGCAATATTAAGACTAGAGAGAAGAAAATAGTTTTGGGAGAATAAAATTAAGAAAGCACTAGGGTTCCACCATCACCTAGCAATCCTATGAATTTTTACCAATTACTTATGATCTATACATGCTACTTTGAAGGTTAGATTTTCCTAATTCATATTCTACTTGGAACCTCCAACATAGAACGTATATCTAACATGCAACCCGTCCAGACGTTCGGATCAAATCTAAACATGAAAGACTCATTATGCTTTATGAAAATCCTTTGAAAAACCATGCAATCCTTAAGACGTGATATTCATCCTAAGAGAAATTACAATTATTAATCACAAGAAGCCAGCGTCAATTTCAGGGAACCTTCCGACCAAAATTGCATCAAATTACTTTTCTAAAGATCCTAATGGTGATCAGGCATTACGACAATTAGATAGTTTTTATCTCGGTGATTAACAATTCAAAGTACGCATGCAATCGATCATAAGCAATTAAATAAAAATCACATATTCATGCTAAGGCTCAAGGCTTCGCCCTAGCAAAGGAAATTAGTTCCGCATATTCATAATTGAAATCATAGAAATATCTATTAAGAAAAGGATTGAAAACACCTTCAAGTAGAAAATCTTCAAAACCCTAACAATTCTCTCTGTCTCCAAAATTTCATAAAAGAAAGCGTAGTCTAAAACTGTAGACGGCCAAGCAATATATCTGCTAAGCCCCCACACAAACCCTAGCAAACTAAAATTAATAAAAACCCTAAATAAAAATAGTAAAATTCGTCTAAAATCTGAACAGCCACGTTTTGGCCCATAAGCTGCTCCAAAACTGGCCCAATATAGCTGGATTTGATGTTTGGAATATTCTGAACACATTTCCAGAAGGCCACGAACCCATCCGAGGTCATCTTGGGCTCCAAAAACGCAATTTAAGCCCAAAAACGTCATTTTCCAGCACTGCGCACTGCTTTTCATCGCCAGAAAATAACCGCTTCGTGGAAAAATCCCAAATTTTGATACAATCAAGCTAAGTGACTCACGAACGTCCTCCAACTGGAATTACTCCAAAATTCGTCCATTTGGTCCTGTTTTGCTCCAGAGGAAGTCGAAAGTCCTATATTGAAAATACAATTCAAAGTATCAAAATTCTTCCAATAAATTAACCAAAATATACTAAGATTAGGGTAAAATATATAATATAAAATCTACTCATCAGTGATGTAACTGATGATGGGCTGGTCGTGACAATGTCATTGCAGAGGTAGGATTACGAACAGAAATGGTGGCTTTATCTTTGTCTATATGTTTAGGGTAAGGGATGATGGGGAAGGACAAGGATCGGAACCATCGATGAATTTCATAGATCGTGACCGATAAGAAACAATTGAATCTGACAGAGCCAAAAGAGGTAATTAGTTTTAGGGAGTTTAAGAAAATGAGCGGTGTTCAGCTATAAAGAGAATGAACAGTAGCAGAATAGAATCGGGGGAAGCCATTGGAGAAGAAGAAGGAAGAATGCATGATCAAAAGGAGGAGTAATCCTAGACCTAAGATGATACCATGTAAAGAATTTGTTTCCCTCGATATCTTTCATTAGTGTGTATACAACATATACAAATACAAATAAGATGTTTTAGGAAAAGCAGTCAAATAAATCAATCATGAGATTTACACATTCCTAAACTTAGGGAAATGAAAAGATATTAGCGGGCTTAGAAAGAAACCCACATGCTCGAAAGCCAAAATAAAGGAATTCAATGAAAACTACAATATGTTTACAATTGTACAACACATCTATAGAAAATTAGGAGGATCCTTGAAGCAAATGTTAATCGATGTGCAACACAATTCGCATGCATGTCTCTTAACAAAAGAAATTTTTGAGGCATTTAGATTTAGCAACAACATCCTTACATCCTCAATAATTCCAACAATTATAGATAAAGTCAGAATTCTTTGATGAATGGAATCACAACTTGTAGAGCATTTGCTTCAATGTGCACCTCGGAGAATCCTTGCGACAAGACCATAGCCACCCACCCCCTTCTAGCTGTCAGAGCTTCCACATGATTTGAGGAAGTAGGTCGTGAAATATGTCAATCGCAGCGAAAATAGAGCAAATTGATCTTTTGAAAGGTCACTTGCAATCTGAAAAACCCATTCTTTAGTTCCTTCAGTTAGGAATAGAATCCTATCCGGATCCTCTTTGTGAGGATTCCATGGATTGCTTCATTGTGTCCGTTCATCTGTCATCCTTCGGCCATAAATCATTTTAAATTTTTTTTATTTAAAATTAAACGCAAACAATACTTAACGACAACTTGTCGCACAATGTACAATAAACAGACACGATGAAGTGATCCTTGGAATCCTCACAAAGATAATCTTGAGAGGATCCTCATCCCCTTAGTTACTGACCTGACATATAGCATCAACTTGCAAACCCAAAGGACTAGCAAGCTAGACACAACACAATCTTTAAACTCAAGAACTATCTTGAGCGTAATTTTGATAGCTTTATGTTTGTTTCGGCAAAGTTGTGCTGGGATTGAACTACATGATTTGGATGGAAAATGGATATAACAAGTTTTGTTCTTACTGAATTTTCTTTAGTTTAAAGTTGAAGAAGAGGTCTTAAGAATGGGCCATTACAAAGCGAAAAAGTTTGGAATTTTGTATTTTTTTTTATTGGTCAAGGGTAAAATATATTACCATAACAACAAACATACAAAAAGAGGTCCAAATACAATGAAAGCACTAAACTAAAAATGAACCCCAAAGCAACACTAAAACAGAGCCCAACCAACCGATTGAGACCAAAATTTACAAACAAAAAGCAAAAAAAACCCTAACAACTCTACCATCGCCGAAGCCGCCAACCACAAACCAACTCCAGAATGGAAAAGAAAAATGCTCCACCCTCCACCACCAAGCGCCACAAAGTCCAAATCCACAACAAACAAGTAAAGGAAGCTAGTGGAAAAAAAACCTCCCACAAGCAACAGTGCAAACTGCACACAGATTGAAGGTGGTGGTGTGAGCACCCGAGGACCATGCAAGAGTTGGAGCTCAACACACCTTCCAAGATGGCCACAAACAGCGGTAACAGAAAATGAACGCAGATCTAGAACATTGTAGGACGGAGGGAAGCTGGAACAGGGGATAGGTAGAAAATGGATTGATTGGAGCCATGGATATGAGAAATCTAGAGGTAGAAGGGGAAAAAGGAAGTTGGAATTATTTTTTTTATTATTAAAGCCAAAGAGCAGTTGAATCAGTACCAAATCGAGTTGGAAAGCAGCAAAAAATGGGTCAAAAAAAAAGGGAGAACCTATCGTACAGAGGACGGAAGAGAGACAAAGAAAAAGAAAAAAAGGCTACCACCGACCTAAGCCCAGCCGAGGGCCGGTGGCTGAAGAAGATGCCTAAGATGAAGACTCACACAAGCGGTGAGAATGAACTCTCAAATTAGGAAAGGACTCTCACACAGAGAGAAAAGTTAGCGTATAGATATTCAAGTTTTTGGAGGATAAAAAAGGGTATCACTGAAATTTTTTAAATATTCTATAAAATATTGAAAAATATCATGTCAGAATTACAAGTTTGAGTTCGAAGACTGAAGGAAAAATTTTGTCCTAACTAAGAACATGTGAGAACATTTGAACACATATGCAAACTAATAACATTTGAACACATATTCAAAAACAATTCTAAAACCCATGACTTTCAAAGCCTAGTGAATGGTGAAACACAAGACTCTTTAACAACATTAAAGAGAAGAAATGATTTTGAGATTCATTACCCTTGAAGCTCATCCTTGTTTACGCAAGGGATTCATCCAACTGGAGGGCTTCAAGTCACCTCCTAGCTCCTTAGATATTCCTTGTGATTTTCTTCCCTTTTGATGCTCCTTTGCTTCTTGAGGATGTGACGAAACTAACTCCCAAAATGCCAAAAGTTTGGTACCTCTAAGTCTCCACACCAAGGATGATGGTGTGAAGATGAAATAGATTACCTAGAGGAAGTTGGATGTTAGTGAACTCCCCTAGGAAGGCTGGCCTCTATAGAGAAAAAGGAGAAAAAGTTTTTCTTCTTTGCCTCAAGAAAACCCTAGTGAGAGAATGGCTATAAAGATGCCTTTATACCACCTCACATGTGAGTGGCAAACTTGCAATTAACCCAAGTTTGCTACCACTCACCCTATAGCCGGTTTTGACTTTGTTTTTGGGTTAATTTCCATTTAGTTTTAGTTGTCACACAACTTAAACTCAATGGGTCATGTGGACCAAAAACCTTTTGGGCCCCGAGACCCGAAACTAACTTAAAAGCCCAATACGAACCTTTCGTATAATTAATTAACAAATTAATTAATCTTAACCATTCCCAATTAAACCATTTAATTGTTTATCCATCTCATTTTTAATTTTTTTTCACTTTCATCCTTATTCAGTGTACGATCCATTAGCTTCCAATTAGCAAGGCAGTGGGTGATTGTTACTCTTAACGATCGATTGTAAATTAAAACTACATTTCAATTCTCCCTTTGATGAAGATTAGTGTTTGCTAATCTTCAGGGCTTCCACAAACCATGAGTGACACTTAGCAGTATGTCATGGCTACCCAAACTAAGTAGAAGTGGTTGGAGAACCTATAAAGTTACAATTACAATGCAATTCGGTCATTCTCTAATACAATACTCTTAATCACATTGTTTGAGTGATAGTTTGTCTCAGGTCTACTATCCAATGTGATACTTCTCTATATGATTCAATTGAATATGATTTGGAGCAAACTTCCCAAGTCATATTCGTATGCCTTGGCCAAAATCTCCCGAATCATGTCTCAGAGTATTGTCCATCCACCATGGAAGGTTAGAGATCCCTTGTTGTCCATTCATATGCCTACATGACTAGATAGTTTGACACCAACAATGTCATGGACACTCTCGATGGAATGCCTTTGACATGATCAAAGATCAAGGACCTAACCATTAGACATCTATGATGCCTCGGGTCAAATGACTACTTTGCATATTGCAGCTTAAAAGTTCTTACATGACATGTATGTTCGAACTCTCTTTTGATCGTAGTTCAATGTACTTAATTACCTTTCGAGCACCTATGTGTTTGTCTCAGTGTCCAACACCAAATGACTTGAGACTAGTTATACTCATGCTTGAGTTAACATAATACATACTAACCTTAGCGGATTGTCAATGCTCAATTGGCAATCCTATGGTTAGGAACGTTTTAGGAATGAACATAAGAGAAGGTCTCATTAATCTAATTTACGTAGATCACTTCTCTCTTAGATTAAATACATTCCTTGGATTCCCTTATTGCTTAAATACATAATACAATAAATAGTGATTAACAATAAGCTTTGCCCTTCATTAAACATATAATAGTTTAACACAATAAGTATTCCAAAAGCTATTACATCAAATGAGTGGCTTTGTGGCCATACTTCCAACAATCTCCCACTTGCACAAAAAGCTACCTTTCCATGTATCTAATACCCATCTTTTCTATATAGCGGTCAAGTTGGATTTGAGACATTGGCTTCGTTAGTGGATCTGCTATGTTATCTGCTAAGGCAACCTTGAGGATGTTAACTTTCCCTTCAGCAGCATATCTTTTAATGATATTAAAGCGTCTGTCAAAATGCTTATTCTTTTGATGGGCCCTGGGTTCCTTGGCTTGAGCTATCGCCCTACTATTATCACAGTACAAAGTTACTAGTGATGTAATGGTTGGAACCACTCCAAGTTCAGTAATGAACTTTTTCATCCATAACTCTTCTTTGCCGGCTTCAGCTGCAGCGACATATTCAGTCTCCATCGTGGAATCAGCAATTATATCTTGTTTATTGCTTTTCCAACTGACAGCTCCACCATTTAGAGTGAACACATATCTAGAGTTGGAACTTCTATCATCGACGTCAGATTGGAAATCTGCGTCTATATAGGCTTCCACTCACAACTCTATCATTGCTCCATAAACGAGAAGCGTGTCCTTAGTTTTTCTTAAGTACTTAAGGACCGTCTTGATAGCTACCCAATGTTCTGATCCTAGGTTAGATTGATATCGACTAGTAATGCTCACAGCATATGCGATATCAGGCCTTATGCATATCATGGCATACATGAAACTTCCTATCGCAGAGGCATAAAGAGTCATACTCATTTGTCGTATCTCTTCAGGAGTTTTCAGTCCCATGGACTTAGAAAGGTGAATTCCATGTCTCACTACAGTGTCATTCCTGAATAGTAATATGCCATCTACATATAACACTAGGAATACAACTGCATCCCCAACAACCTTTTGATAAACACAATTGTCGTGTTCATTTTAAGTAAAACCAAATGATTTGATTTCAGTGTCAAAATGAATGTTTCAACTCCTGAAGGCTTGCTTAAGTCTATAAATGGACCTCTAAAGCGTGTATACCTTAGTCTTTTCAGACTTGGACATGAAACCCTCAGGTTGAGTCATATAGAGCTCTTCTTCTAGGTAGTCGTTCAAAAAGGCTGTCTTCACATCCATTTGCCATATCTCATAATCATGGTACGTAGCTATAGCAAGTAAAATCTGAATGGACTTAATCATGGCTACATGAGAGAATGTTTCTTAATAGTCAATCCATTCTCGTTGCCTATAACCCTTGGCTACTAGTTTATAAGTCTCCATGTTCCTATCAGTGCCTATCTTCCTCTTGAAAACCCATTTGTTTCCAACAGGTATTATACCTTCTGAAGGGTCTACTAGAGTCCATACCTAATTTTGATACATGGAATCCATGTCGAATTTCATGGCCTCTTGCCATCTCTTTGAATCAATATCAGACATTGCTTCAGTGTAGTCTCTAGGGTCCTCATTTCTATCATTGCCACCTCGAAGGTGCAATTCTCTAAATTTGTCATTCATATCATGCCTCTGAGGTGGTTTGCTGACCTTTTCAGATCTTCGTGGAGCTTGGGGTTCAGGAACAGAGTTGTCAACTTGTCAAGTGCTTGTTTGTGGTTCATCATTAATCTCATTAATTCCCATCGTTTTACTTGTAATTCATTTGAGAAAAAATTCATCCTTTAGAAACTTAGCAGTTTTGGCGACAAAAACTTTCTGGTAGTCAGGATGGTAGAACTCATATCTCATAATTTCTCTAGGATTTCCCACAAAATAGCACTTAACTGATCTCACTTCATGCTTAGTAGCTTCAAGTGTCTTGACATATGCTTCACAACCCCAAATCTTAATATGATTAAGACTTGGCTTTCTACCATGCCATATCTCATAGGGCGTCTGTGAAACTGACTTGGAAGGTACTCTATTAAGCAAGTAAGCTGTTGTATATAGAGCGTATCCCCAGAATGTTACTGGTAGATCAACAAAACTCATCATAGAATGAACCATGTTCATCAAGGTTTGATTTCTCCTTTTAGAAACTCCATTAAGTTGTGGAGTTCCCGGTGGAGTCCACTGTGATATTATTCCATACTCTTTAAGATAATCTAGGAACTTGTTACTTAGATACTCTCCCCCTCAGTCTAATCTTAGGATCTTTATATGCTTCCTAGTTTGCTTCTCAACTTCATTCTTGAATTCTTTGAACTTTTCAAAGGATTCTGATTTGTACTTCATAAGATACACATAGCCAAACCGAGAATGATCATCAATGAATGTGATATAGTAGGACAAGCCTCATCTCGACGTAGTAGACATAGGTCCACATACGTCAGTGTGCATTAACCTTATAATTTCAGTGGCACGCTATCCCTTTCCAGTGAATGGAGATTTGGTCATCTTCCCTTTCAAGCAACAGTCACAAGTAC
Organism: Malus domestica; assembly: GCF_042453785.1. NCBI lineage: Eukaryota > Viridiplantae > Streptophyta > Magnoliopsida > Rosales > Rosaceae > Malus > Malus domestica. The sequence continues at coordinate 14,891,245 of NC_091665.1, read as the reverse complement.
CCATTTGGTCATTACCTAATGGGTGGAAATATCCGTCTTTCGACATCTTGTGAATCTTATCAAGGTTCACATGTCCAAATTTAAGATGCCACATCTTTTCTTGGTTAACTTCTTCTCCAGCCTTTTTGGGTTTTGAGGTATTCCCGCTTTCAATAAAATGCATCCCACTACTTGTCTCTAGGTGAAAAAGTCCCTCTATCATATTACCATGAGAGATAATATGACCGTTCAAGTATAAAGTGCAACTCATTTTCTCAAACATTACTGAGTGCCCATCTTGTAAAAGCATAGAGATAGAAATCAAATTCTTTAGTCATGAAAAAATATATACAATTTTTAAGTTCCGAGACTTCCCTAAAATGTAGTTTAAGCATGTAGGTGCCTACTGCTTTTGCAGAGATCTTAGTACCGTTCCTAACTCGCACAATCATCTCCCCATTGCGCAGTGTCTTGATCCTTGTTAGTCCCTAAAATGAATTGCAGATATGTTGACTAGCACCCAAATCAAATATCCAGGAATTGGAGCTTATTGTAAAAGCACTTTCTATGACAAAAATAGTCCCTTCAAAACTTCTTGTCATAAGGCTTGCAATGTGCAGCCTATATTTCTTCTTCCAACGTTCATCCGTTCCACAATGAAAGCATGTTCCTTTGGATTTTCTTGCCTTTTTCTTATGCAACCTTTTCCTTGTGATTGCATTCTCACTTCCACTGTCCTTTTTGAAACTTTGTTCAAACTTACAGCACATATCAATCATCTTGGTAAAAGTGTGATCGAATCTAGTCACTTTATAGTTTACTATAAACTTAGTGAAATCATCCAAGAGAGGAGCAAGGAAAAAATCTTGGGCCATTTTCCCATCGATGGAAGTTCCTAAACTCTCAAGATCTTGAAAGATCCGTTCCATCTTTTGTCCATGTTTTTGGACCGATGTCCCCTTTGCCATTTTGGCATTCAATAGACTACAAACATTTGAGAATCGTACGTTACTTGTCTTAATGTCATGCATCTTATGCAAACTATCAACCATGGCATAAGAAGTGTCCATGTGCTCATGTAGCTTCTTAAGCTACTCACTAAGTGAAGTGAGGATTAAGCATTTAGCTTGTAAGTCATCCTCAAATTGTCTAGTATAATTCTAGCACTCCTCATTTGAAGCTAGTTTCGTAGGAGGTACATGAGGAGGGGATTGCTTGAGCACATACGATATGTCATTCATCTTTAAGACATTCTCAATGTGATGATACCAAGCAAGGAAACGTTGGCCCCTAAGGCTCATTTTGTCAAGTATAATGGTAGGTGTAGTTTTAGGCATGTCGTTAACTACATAACATGATAGAAATCGTATTAGATTGTTTGTTTTAAAACTACTTGATTGGGTCTTAAATTAAATAGTACCACCCACTTTTTTTGGCAAATTCCACATCCCTCAATGGAATCCGAGAGTTCTGTTGAACTCTTAGCGCGGTTTAGGAGACTCACCATTACCAAGCCCACCTCAGAATGATATGATGTTGGTTAGTAACAATAATGATGAGAGAATAACGCTTTAGTCATTTACAACTCTTGTAATTACCCATCTAGTTTGGCCTCTAGAGAATGAAGTTTCACAATCATATGATGTTGGCACCATTACACTTAGTTAAGTCATTCCCACCATGCTAGTTCGTGTAAGGGTTCAAGAATAGCCTCACAATGATATGATGTTGGCCATCCTCGTTGCCTACCTTACCACATCATGTATGTACATATAGATTCCTGAATGTAAGTACATACTTTGAACTTCCCCATGATAGGGTGAAGCCGGTGTATGAGTCACAAACAATTGGAGCCCACCACGGCGGAAGGCCTACGAAGAGATGTTCAAAGCATCTCTCGCTTATCAACTTAATATTCGTTTTGTTGAGGTAGTATTGTTGGGCTACATCAATTTCATTTTAATCTTATTAAAAGAACTTGGGCCTATCACAACCATTGGTCCAAGTTTATATGAATTAGTAGTATATAATACTCCAACTATTTCAATGAAACAAGCGAGACTATATGGAACTACTAACGAATGCATATCATCCTCATACGGACAATATAGTCATCTTAGGTCTTAGGATGATTATGAACCGTTTGATTTGACCCAACACGAGCCTTGTGTTGGACCTTGGGTCTAAGGTAGGTAGTTGTTGATTTTAGTTACGCGTTTAATCTAATTAAACCATTATTTCCTATTGAGTGTTGGACCCAACTATTCCAATTTGCATGCAATTTAAACAAAAAAGAATACTTGAAATAAAGAGAAGGGCTTATGCCCTTTTGCAACACATTTGATGGACTTATACCCTTTTACAACACATTTGAACTAATCAAATTACATTCAAATCTAAACTACTTAACCCAAACATTCATAATGTAAAGCAACCAATCACATACCTCAATTATCGAGGCCCTTGGTTCATAATCACCATTTTCTTAATCAATCGCATTAACTAAGAAAGCAACTTAAACAATTGGTTTTCGGATTCATAAAATTCATATAAATGGAACTAAATGAAATGAAAATCCAATTCTCATTAAAGAGACAAAACCATTTTGTTCTCATCATAATTTGGGCCGCAAATGTAAATGACCTCAACTATTGAGCCCCAAAGAAAAAACATAAACTTTTGGGGTCATTTTGTAAAAACACAAGAGTCCACAACTTCATGTAATTACAACTAGAATCCAAAAATTTCAACAATTACAAAAACTTCATTAAAGGAGTAAAACAATTTGTCCTTTAGTGATTTTGGGTCTTTACGTAAAAATGTAAACTTTTAGGCCAAAGTGCAAATACACAAAAATATCAAAACTTTATGTAATTGCATAAAAGACCCAAAAGTACCCCCATTATAGGGGTGGCCGGTTTTGGTAGTGTGAGTGGAGGGTTGGTTTTGGTGAAAATTCAAAATTTTATAAGTGTTGATAAAGTGAAAGGTATGGGTTGAATAGTTGATTGGCATGGTTGAAAAGTTTGATTGGTATGGGTTGTAAGATATAGGTAAGGTGTAGAATTTATCGAACAATAAAAACACAAATCATCCATCACCAATCAATAACAAACCAAAACTTTATGAAAAACAACAAACACATTGAATCAAAACACCAAACCTTTTTGTTCTTGGTAAGAACATCAAGAACATTGAAGAACACACAGGAAAACTTATAAGAGCTCCATGAATGTTTTCACTCAATAAAACTAAAAATACACTACTTAAAAGAGGGTTAACATCTTATGGTACTTAGGGGTTCCTAATGTCACTTTACAACACTTTAAACAAGACAAACATGAACCTAAAAATCCACCCTTTGGATTTGGCCGAATTTCCCCACATACAAGGCACCAAATTTTAGTTCCAATATTCATGCTTAAATGAACTACATCTACAAGAGATGCTAAATTTTCAAGCAAAAAATTATATTAAAAAAGCAAGAACAAAGCTTGTAACATTTACAACATTTAAATCACAAACCATGAAAAACACAAAACCCAAAAAGATTCACCATACACTAGACCTATGCTCTGATACCACTTGAAGGAAAAATTTTGTCCTAGCTAAAAACATGTGAGAACATTTGAACACATATGCAAACTAATAACATTTGAACACATATTCAAAAACAATTCTAAAACCCATGACCTTCAAAGCCTAGTGAATGGTGAAACACAAGACTCTTTAACAACATTAAAGAGAAGAAAGGATTTTGAGATTCATTACCCTTGAAGCTCATCCTTGTTTACACAAGGGATTCACCCAAGTGGAGGGCCTTCAAGTCACATCCTAGCTCCTTAAATCTTCCTTGTGATTTTCTTCCCTTTTGATGCTCCTTTGCTCCTTGAGGATGTGAGGAAAGGAACTCCAAAAATGCCAAAAGTCTACACACCATGGATGATGGTGTGAAGATGAAATGGATTACCTAGAGGAAGTTGGATGCTAGTGAACTCCCCTAGGAAGGCCGACCTCTATAGAGAAAAAGGAGAAAAAGTTTCTCTTCTTTGCCTCAAGAAAACCCTAGTGAGAGAATGGCTATAAAGATGCCTTTATACCACCTCACATGTGAGTGGCAAACTTACAATTAACCCAAGTTTGCTACCATTCACCCTATGGCTGTTTTTGACTTTGTTTTTGGGTTAATTTCCATTTAGTTTTAGTTGTCACACAACTTAAACTCAATGTGCCTTGTGGGCCAAAAACCCTTTTGGGCCCCAAGACCCGAAACTAACTTAAAATACCAATACAAATCTTTGTATAATTAATTAATCTTGACCATTCCCAATTAAACCATTTAATTGCTTATCCATCTCATTTTTATTTTTTCACTTTCATCCTTACTCGATGTATGATCCATTAGCTTCCAATTAGCGAGGCAGTGGGTGATTGTTACTCTTAACAATCGATTGTGAATTGAAACTACATTTCAATTCTGCCTTTGATGAAGATTAGTGTTTGCTAATCTTCAGGGCTTCCTCAAACCATGAGTGACATCTAGCAGTATGTCATGGCTACCTAAGCTAAGTAGAAGTGGTTGGAGAGCCTATCTAGTTACAATTACAATGCAATATCGTCCTTATCTAATACAATACTCTTAATCACATCGTTTGAGTGATAGTTTGTTTCATGTCTATTATCCAATGTAATACTTCTCTATATGATTCAATTGAATATGATTTGGAACAAACTTCCTAAGTCATATTTGTATGCTTTGGCCAAAGACTCCCAAATCATGTCTCAGAGTATCCTCCCTCCACCATGGAAGGTTAGAGATCCCTTGTTGTGCATTCATACGCCTACATGACTAGATAGCTTGACCCAAGCAATGTCATGGACATTCTCGATGGAATGCCTTTGACATGATCAAAGATCAAGGACCTAACCATTATACATCTATGATGCCTCAGGTGAAAGGACTACTTTGCATATTGCATCTTATGAGTTCTTACATGACATGTATGTTCGAACTCTCTTTTGACCGTAGTTCAGTGAACTCAATTACCTTTTGAACACCTATGTGTTTGTCTCAGTGTCCAACACTAAATGAGTTAAGACTAGTCATACTCACGCTTGAGTTAACATAACGCATACTAACCTTAGCGGATTGTCAATGCCCAATTGGCAATCCTATGGCTAGGAACGTTTTAGGAATGAACATAAGAGAAATGTCTCGTTAATCTAACTTAGATTACTTCTCTCTTAGATTAAATACATTCCTTGGATTCCCTTATTGCTTAAACACATAATACAATAAATAATGATTAACAATAAGCTTTGCGCTATTACAAAAGCTATTACATCGAATGAGTGGCTTTGTGGACATACTTCCAACAAAGACGTTATTGGGGACAGTGACGACGTCAAAATGTTATGTGAAAGCGGGCTTTTTAGATATGTAATGAGGGCAATGCTAATTAAATTTAGGGCAATTGGAGTAATCTTTACAAAACTGAAAACCAATTAAATTTAGGACAACGCTAGGGAGACTTAATTTGAAGACAAAATTTGCAAACAAAATGATGTGACATCAATAGAAATGAGTGCGTTTATCAATATTTAAGTAATAAATTAATCATCAACTTTCATGTCCTTTAGTTTTCAAAATTTTTTTATACAAGTTTAGTCTCCCTAACATTACCCTTAAATTTAATAGAAAGAATCAAAAGAATTGTATGAACTATGTGGGAGGTAGAGAGCAGGGTTAACTACTAAAAAAATTTGAAATTAAAAAAAAAAGTACAAAGAAATCTGGGAAAGGCAAAGAGGAGGGCTGCAAATAATAATTGATTAGGTTGTAAATAATAGTTGATTAGGTTGCTTTAGGAATAACATTAAATTGATTTTAAAACTCTCATCTTAAATTCGCCATTTCACTGAACCACAAAGACAAAACAAACAAACTCTAAAATGTAAGACACGACGTCGTTAGACTCAACTTCTTCAAGAGGACAATTTAGATTTTCTTCTTTATATCTTATGGTTCTACAACTGTAGATTTGAGGCTGTTAAAAATTTCTATACAGTAGATAGAATGGACATAATTAATAAAAAGTTTTAATTCAGAATAAATTATATTCTTGAATTAAAATACAAAGCTTAGTTTTTGGCTCTCCCCAACTCTGAAGGGTTACAATATTACATTCCTGTCGTTTTGTGCAAAGATAACTCTTCCAACCGACTTCCCATTTTTATGTGCCAAGACAAGGGCCAATGCGTCTGCTATGCCAAGCAAAGGACCTCGTACAATGCTTGCGCAGCCGAAATAAGATACGATTAATTAGTCAGTGGTGACAAATAAATAAGATATGATTAATTAGTCATTGGTGACTAATATCTTATTAGCCTCAAAGATATTGGGCAATAAAGTTGTGCAAATCCGATGTTATGGCTTGCGTCACTTTATTTGCCAAGACCTGATAAGGAAAAACCTAAAACGGATTTTGATCTCATTCAGATTCTCTTTGTGATTTTGGATCCTCACAGTCTATCCGCTCATCGTATATCTTGTGATCAGAAATCATTATGAATTTTTTTATTTAAAATTAAACACAAATCATACCTAACGAAAACTGACCACACAATGTACGATAAACGAATAAGATATGATCCTCACAAAGAGAATCCGAAGAGGATCCTCATCCACCTCAAACCATGTTCTTCAAATATTGCCTCAGACAGCCCCTAGTTTGGAACATGTAATCAAAGTTGTTTGCTAAAAATTGAAATCTATAAGGAGAATGGCTCTCCAATGCCCTGAAGAGTTGCCTCTAAATCTAATCTTCACTGGGTTTTACTATATATATTCTCTGCCAAAGAATATTGATCGCATTGTTCATATTGTCAATACAATTTTCAATCAGTTAAGTTCAAATTCTTAGAGCTCCACTTTTTGTGACACTTAAATTGTTATAGCATGGAAGGCAAAGTTTTCACAGAAGAACAGGAAACACTGGTGGTGAAGTCATGGGGTTGATGAAGCAGAATGCTGCTGAGTTGAGCCTTAAGTTCTTCTTGAAGTAAGTCTGTTTTACATACCTTGCAAATTTAGCCGATACAAAGCTATAATATAGCACCCAATTCTTCCGTTTCGTTCTTTTTTTTTTCATCTGCACTTCATAGTTTATATATGATGTCAAAAGAAAGGTTTTGAACCAACTGGGACTTCCATTTGCAGGATCTTTGAAATTGCACCATCAGCTCAGAAGCTGTTCTCTTTCTTGAGGGACTCTGATATTCCTCTTGAGAAGAACCCAAAGCTCAAGCCTCATGCCATGTCTGTATTTGTTATGGTAAATATAATTAAGCCGCTAGTGTGGAGTTAATTATAATTAACTTGGGTTCGATCACTAATCCTTCATTTGTGTTCCAGACTTGTGAATCTGCAGTTCAACTCAGGAAAGCAGGCAAGGTTACAGTGAGAGAGTCAACCTTGAAAAGATTAGGTGGTGTCCACTTCATGTCTGGAGTGGTAGATGAACATTATGAGGTATATGCTAATGTTTGTCCTTGCACGCGAAGTTTTGAGTTCGAATTCTTCTTTTCCAAATATGTGCCTTAGCGAACAATTTATTTTATATATAGGTGACCAAGTTCGCATTGTTGGAAACCATAAAGGAGGCCTTACCGGAAATGTGGTCACCGGAGATGAAGAATGCATGGAGAGAAGCTTATATGATCAGTTGGTTACTGCTATAAAATCAGAATGAAGCCTCCCCTTAATTAGCCACAACTCTCTTTATAAGTTCTTTTCTTAATTTGTAACTTAATAAGTCGGAAATACTATCTGCCTCTATTTGTTTGGTTGTTTGTTCCTATCTTTTGTTAATATCTAAAACACCCTCAATATTTTAGTGTCGTTCTAAATTAGTATCAATTTTTTTAGGGTTTTTATCATAAGTAGTACCTGAAATTGACTTTTAGCATTAAGATGGTTCCTGAAAATGAAATTCAATAAATGTAGTCATTGGATATTGATGTTGCAAATCAATGTGATCATTCCATTAGAATTCCATCAAAATTTCAGTTAGTGTGCTGATGTAGTACATATTTGAACCCACATGTATTGCCACATGGATAAATTATTAAAAACTTTATAAATTTTAATTAAAATCATTTAAAACTAAACTCAGAGTGATTAAATAAAAAAATTAAAAGTTGTTCAATAAAAAAAAAAGGCTGCATCTACTTTCACAATGAGGAAGACACAATTCGGGCCAAGGAGAGAGAGCCATGGGCAAGTTAGAGGCAGAAAGAGCTAGAATTTTAAATATTTTATAAAATATTGAAAAATATCGTGTCAAAATTACAAGTTAGAGTTTGAATAAATGTGATCGGGACAGTAATGGAGCCAGAATTGTATGTGAATGAGGGTTTCTCAGATATGTAATGATGATATGTTTGGTCAAGTCCTATAATGAGTGAAACCCTCATTTTGTGTTGCTGAGACATGCACCTAAGGAGAAAGTCTTTGGAACCGAAGTGAGCCAAGGAACCGAGTGACATGCCCGCACTACTAATTGAGTGCCAGCAAGTAGCAATGCTGTCAGTAAGAAGGGGAGCCAACAGTTTTCTCACTTGTTGAGTGATCGGATCATATTTATATATATTTTTACTTCAAATTCACTCGTCTTTTCTTAGTTAGTTCCTTATATTTTTGAGCTATTTACTTTGTTTTTGCGTATTATAGGATTTGTCTAGCAAAGAAAATAAAAATAGAACAAGTGAAATTTTAAGTAATAAATTCGTCAAAACTGTCTGTGTAGATCAGCTGACTTTGGGAGCAAGTTGCGAACAGCTCAGAATGAATTAGAGAATGAGCTTTATATGCTTGGAAAGCTACAGATGTCTATTTTCTAGAACATTTCTCGGATTGTTAATATCATTTTTCTAGAAGAAGTTATAGGCATTTGAGTAAGGGAAGGTCTAGCTGACGACAACTTGCAGATTGGAATTGAAAAAAAAAGAAAAAGATGACAAAGAAGTGGGAGACATGGAATGATGGAGAAGAATAACAAAAGGGAAATATAGGAGAGTGTTGGACGGCAATAAAAAAAAAGAAAAGAAGGAATAAAAAAATTAAAAGAAGAATAAGAGGAGGACACGGGCAGACTGGTGGAAGGAGGAAATAGAATAAGAAAATAAAGAAAAAGAGAAGAGTGCGGGATAAGAAGCAGTGGAGGGTGGTTTGAAAAGAAAATAAAAAAAATAGAAATAAAGGGGACAAGTGGGAGAAACACTGAAGGAGACAGTGGGGAGAAAGAAGTGTTTGGCAGAGAGAATAAAAGCTGGCTTGCAGCGTGAGCCTCGGGGGGCGGAAGAAAAAGAAATTAAAAATATAGAGTAGGTCAGAGAGGTGGAAACGGACGGGCAGAATAAGGGAGGAGGCGCGCGAAACAGGATAGAAGCTGCCTTTGGCAGCTTGAGAGACAGGTGGCGGGAGAGAGAAGCAGAAGGCTGCACAGAAAAACAGGAGAGAAGCAGAGACGGGAGCAACACGAGAAGCAGGAAACGTGAGGTCAGAGAGTCCAAAAAGCTGCCCTTGGCAGCGTGAGAAAAGAAGAAGCAGGAAACGTGGGAAAGGAGGACTGCAAGAGGAAAGAAGGCGAGAGGAGAGAGGCAGCCAGCCAGAGGTCAGAGAGGGCAGAGACCAGCAGAAACGGGAGCAACACAGAGCAAAGTTTCACTCCATTTTTCTTGGTTTTATCTTCTCAAACCTATGTTTTACTTTTGGTTTAATTTGATAATAATATGTAACTAAATTTATTTTGGCTAGAGGTTAATTCAAAGCCATGAATATATTTGTAATATGAATTGATTACCTTCAGTTGTGATTTATAAGTTGTGATTTAATTTGCTTAACTGCTTAATTGATAACTTATTTTTGTATGTCGATTAAGAATGCATGCTTAATTTACATGCATGAATTTGATGCTAGAATATAAGTGAATTTCACCTAATCGTTATAAACTTATATTCATAAGTAGTGAAGGTTGCTAGTCACAATCACGTTAAGTAAATTCTAGGCTGGATTAACATGCGTATTCCATAGTTATGAATGCCTAGTCAATGTTTATGATTTCCGTTGAACTTAATGATCTTTGTTGAATGTCTCTATCATGCGTATTCCATAGTTAGGGACTTTGATGAGGAATAATTTGGTTGTAATGCGTATTCCATTCAATCCAATGAATCTAGGGAAATCTAAGAGTTAATTTAAGCGGACCTAATTAACTTGGAACATTGTCATTCACAATTTATTGAAAGAACAACTGAAAATCAATTTAGGTTGCATATGTGTCATGTGTGGAGAATAACCCTCTAGCTAGTCCGTCACCTATCCTTTCACCTTAATTTCATGCTTTTGTCAATTCTGTAATTTATTTAAGTTTAATTTACTTCTCGTCAAAACCAAATCCCCCCCCATTATTAAATTATATTATTTAGTAAGTTTCATTGTTGATAGTCTTTTAATTCAATTTCCGTCCATTTCAGTTCCTAGTGTCTAATTTGATTGTTTTCATTATTTTGAGTCATTCTAAGTGTGTTTCGAGTTATTAGAGTTTTTAGCCTAGTTTTGTGTCCTTGAGTCTTGTTTAATATTTTTAAATTAATTTAGAATAGATTAGCAATCCCTCCTAATCCCCGGCCTAGAACGATACCCTACTTACATCTATACTACAATTGTCAAAAAGAGGGTTTAATTTGTGTGTCAAGTAATTTTCACATCATTGAGTAAAGTCAAGTTTTTGGCCTTATCTAGCAGGTGGCAACGACGTTGAGTTAGTGGCAGAGAAAGACTCGGCATTCAGGCGAGCCGCCCGGTGATGTGGTACGTAGTGATTTAGTACGCCCCACCAAAATGGCTCCAAAACAAACAAAAAGGTGCGTGCCACACTCACGAGGGATTGCCAATGATATATTGGAGGAAGGTGGGGATGCGTCAAGTCCGCATGGCCCATATGGGTTGGGCCACACATGTGCTACAATGGAAATTACAATGGGAAGCAAGGCTTATGAACCCATAACATGAGTAGTTGAAGTAATTTTCATAAAACTAAAAGTCCAATTAAATTTAATAGAGAGAATCCAAAGAATTGTATGATACAACTATGTGAGAGGTAGAGAGCAGGTTTACCACTAAAAAAATTGAAATTATAAAAAAAAAAAGTACAAAGAAATATGGTTTGAATCGTCAAATGAAAAAGGAGGGCAAAGAGGAGGGCAAAAAGGAGGGTTGCAAATAATAGTTGATTAGGCTACAAATAATAGTTGATTTTAAAACTCTCATCCTAAATGTTTTGTTCCTTTCAAGTGTAAATATAAGGATCATATAATGACACAAATAAGGGTGTCAAACCACAAGGACTGATTAGACCTCTACAAATTACTAGTTTTATGTGAACCCTAACTAAACAGTGAAACTACAAACTGAATTTGGATTTTTGTTTTGGAAAACTAAGGTAAGCTTAAAATGCAAGAGAATATAAATATTAATGATAGATTGATTTGGAACTAAGGATCTCGATTTCACCATTACAAGCCAATTGCGTGTTTATGAAGTCAAAACGTATTCAACTCTCCAATCTGCAACTGGGGTTCGTTTTACTTATTTATGATCATCCATTTGATGTGTGGTTGTGATCAAGTACTCCTAATTTGCAACCTAGTTGTGATATTCAACTTAGATTACCAATTAAGAATTCATTAGAAACAAGAAAACTTCAAAGAACAAAGAAATCACATGGCATGATGTTTGCATAGCAGCTTCTCCATTCATTCACATTTCCACCAAGATTAAGTATGATGTATACTATAACCTTGATTATATAATCTGTAGGAAACCCTAATGGTGATCAAACATTAAGATAAACAAACAAATTAAAATATAAAATTAGTGAATGAAACAAGAAAATAGATTGACAAATTGACTGCTTTAACTTAATAACTTAGAATAGTTTTGCAAGGCTCCATCGAAATCTCCAGCTATGAACTTTGTTACTCAACATGATCACATATAGATACGAAGAATATTAGTGAAATTAAATCCATATAAGAAACCCCTTGAAACAATTTTGATGTGGAACTCCTTTAAGAACAGCGTGGCTGCAAGGTTTCTTTGGTGGCAACGGGTGGTGAATGGAAAAAGGATTTTGTTTATGAAAGAAAGGCCAAAGAAGGAGAAGAGAGAGTGCTATGAGTGTCTCCAAGAGGGGGTTTGTGTAAAAGTGATGTAAAACCTAGTATTTAAGTGCTAAAGAAGCTGCTACAGGATGCCAAGACATTGCAATAATTGAGCATTTATTTCACATGTTTTTTTTTTCTTTCTGTTATTGGTCTCTTAAAGGGCCATATTCATCACCATATTTGTACACAATCTCTCTCTACATCAGAATCTGGCCTTAATGAATTCTCTACTTTCAGCACCATTTTGCCTCATTTGCCCCCAAATGGACTCTAAAATACAATTAACTGCACATTAACATAAAAGAGGGTAAAACACAACTAATTTAACCCAAAATATCACAAAGAGACTAGGAATGGATGGTAAAAATTTATGAAATATATGAGTTATCACAAAGTTAAAACAAACAAATTGTTAGAAAATATAAGATACGATGTCGTTAGACTCAACTTCTTTACGAGGACAATTCATTCATGTCTTACGGTTCTACAATTGCAAGCTTGAGGCTATTAGAAATTTCTTACACAGTAGTCAGGATGGACATAATTAATAAAAAAAAATTATTCAAGAATACAAACTACAATTTTTACATTTTCATTGGAGCATTGGTCGTTGCCTACCAACATTGAAATACAAAGCTTAGTTTTTGGCTCTCCCCAACCCTGAAGGGTTTTGACAATACTATATTTTTGTCTTTTTGTGCAAAGACAACTCTTCAAACCACTTCCCACTTTTATATGCCAAGACAAAGGCCAATGCGTCTGCCATGCCAAGCAAAGGACCTCGTACAATGCTTGCGCAGCCTAACTAAGATATGATTAATTAGTCGTTGTTGACAAATATGTTATTAGCCTCAAAGGTATTGGGCAATAAAGTTGAGACAAAAATTTTGCCTTCCTCGATCCAAATCCGATGTTGTGGCTTGCGTCACTTTAGTTGCCAAGACCTGAAGATGAAAAACCCAAAACGGATTTGGATCCTCACATCATTTATCGTATATCGAATGGTCAGAAATCTTATGATTTTTTTTTAAATTAAACACAAATAATACTTAACAAAAAATGACCGTACGATGTACGATAAACGAATAGGATATGAGGATCCTTAGAATCCTCGCAAAGGAGATACAGAGAGGATTCTCATCCACCTAAAACCATGTTCTCCAAATACTGCCTCAGACAGCCCCTGGTTTTGGGACATGTGCTACATAATCAAAAGTTGGGTGCTAAAAATTGAAATCCATAGGGAGAATGGCTCTCCAGTGTCCTGAAGAGTTGTCACAAAAAGTTGGGTGCTAAATCTTAATCCGCACTGGGTTTTACTATATATATTCTCTGCCAAAGAATATTGATCTCATTGGAAATTTCCTCGATACAATTTTCAATTATTTAAGTTCAAATTCTTAGAGCTTCACTTTTTGGGACAATTAAATTGTTATAGCATGGAAGGCAAAGTTTTCACAGAAGAACAGGAAACACTGGTGGTGAAGTCATGGGGTGTGATGAAGAAGAACGCTGCTGAATTGGGCCTTAAGTTCTTCTTAAAGTAAGTCCGTTTTACATAAACTTGCAAATTTAGCCGATACAAAACTATAAAATAGCACCCAATTTTTCTGATTCGTTCTTTTTTTTTCATCTGCACTTCATAGTTTATATATGATGTCAGAAGAAAGGTTTTGAACCAACTGGGACTTCAATTTGCAGGATCTTTGAAATTGCACCATCAGCTCAGAAGCTGTTCTCTTTCTTGAGGGACTCTGACATTCCTCTTGAGAAGAACCCAAAGCTCAAGCCTCACGCCATGTCTGTATTTGTTATGGTAAATATAATTAAGCTGCTAGTGTGATACTATCACATATAAAGTAAATTATAATTAACTTGGGTTCGATCGTTAATCCTTCATTTGTGTTCCAGACTTGTGAATCTGCAGTTCAACTCAGGAAAGCAGGCAAGGTTACAGTGAGAGAGTCAACCTTGAAAAGATTAGGTGGTGTCCACTTCAAGTCTGGAGTGGTAGATGAACATTATGAGGTATAAATTATCAGGCTTCAAGGGATTTTATCTAATTAAATAAGAACAGCGTTTTTCCTTGTACGCAAAGTTTTGGGTTCGAATTCTTCTTTTCCAAATATGTGCCTTATCGAACAATTATTTATTTTATATATAGGTGACCAAGTTCGCATTGTTGGAAACCATAAAGGAGGCCTTACCGGAAATGTGGTCACCGGAGATGAAGAATGCTTGGGGAGAAGCTTATGATCAGTTGGTTGCTGCTATAAAATCAGAAATGAAGCCTCCCCTTAATTAGCCACAACTCTCTTTACAAGTTCTTTTTTTCAATTTGTAACTTAATAAGAGGGAAATACTGTCTGCCTCTTTTTGTTTGGTTGTTTGATCCCTTCTTTTGTTAAGTATCTAAAAAAACCCTCAATATTTTAATATCATTCTAAATTGGGTTTTTATTCCAAATAGTTCTTAAAATTGACCTATTATATTAAGATTGTCAATAAGATTGTCTCTGAAACTGAAAGTTGATCAATGTCGTTCCTGAATATGAGCGCTACAAATCAATGTGATTTTTTCGTTAGAGTTCTGTCAAATAATCTACTAGCGCACTGTATGAACTTACAAATCTAGTTAAAAAGCGCTATGTGGATTATGTTTTATTTGTTAAATAGAAATGATTTTTTTTAACAAATAATATTATCCACACTAAAGAAGAGGGGATGAGTTTAGCTTCACAATAGACTAGCAATAATTTGGTTCAAAATTCACTTTTGGCGAGAATCAAACTTAAAATTTCTCACTTACAAGTGAAGAGAAATACCACTAGACTGTAGTACTAAGGGCTGGTTTGGTATTACTGTGCTTTGAAAAAAAACTGTTGTGAGAATAAGCGGCTGTGAAATAAATCAGCAGAGTGTTTAGTAAACTTTTTTGTAAAAGTGCTTTTAGAAAAAAAAGTAGTCTGATAGTAGGTCTTTTCATTAAAGGAGCACTGTAACTCCGTGTGATTTGAAGTTTTCCAAAGCTGCAAATAGTAGTTTTAGCTTTTTCCTTTGATTTCAGCTTATTCTCACAACAACTTCCAAAATAAGCCCTTTTTTTTCAGTTTACCAAACACCTAAAATCCTCACAGTTTTTTTTTATGGGTGCTTTTTTTTTAAGCACCTCACTTCCAAACTGCCCCTAAACGACAAGCCACATCCACCCTTTAGGCCACCGTTCCCATCCTTCAGCAGCCACCGCAACCCACTCAAAGCTGCCAAAGTCCACCACAACGGACGACTTCTCTCTCCCTCTTTCACGCCTCCCCCCTTTCTTTCTTTGCCCCACCTCCCTGATCAGATCTCCCCTCTGTGCCCAACCATCTTCCCTAACCCAGCGCCACACCTTCTTCCACAACGCCCCACTAGTTTTTCAAGATTTTATTTTTTTATTTTTTTGTTTAGACATCCCCAATAATTCCATAGCTAGAGAGATACCATAATTTATGTAATCTTCATTATCTGTGCATAATCTAGTTTGATAAGTCAAAAAGCCCAAAATCAATAAGATTCATAACAAAGTCAACAAGATTCATAACAAAATGAGAGTAAAATTTTAACCACATGCTGGCATGACCCCCTTGTTGAATTGCATTGACGATGGTCAAAACCAGGAGAAGATGAGACCAAGTCCGAGGGAAAATCGGTTTGATTACGATCCAAGCGATCGAAAGTAGTGGAAAGAATCAGATAGTCGAGAGATCCCAAGGGTCAGAACGACAAAACATTTATTTATTTCTTTCTATTTACTCAATTTATAGTTTCAGAATTTTGAATCTTTTTAAAAAATAGTAACTTTATATAATGCACAGGTTAAGTGGTCCAAACATGTGCCACATCAACACACTAACAAATTATTTGAAGAAATTCTACCATAAGGACCATATTAATTTATGGCACTCATATTCGGGGACAACGTGGATCAAATTTTAATTTCAGGGACCATCTTGATAGGGTGGGTTCAGAGACCATTTGTGATAAAAATCTTTCTAATAACATCAACTTTTTAAAATTTTTTATCACAAGTAGTCCCTAAAATTGACCCCTACTATTAAGATGGTTCCTGAAAATAAAAATAAATCATTATAGTCTCTGACTATTGGTGTTGCAAATCAATGTGGTCATTCCATTTGAGTTTTGTCAAAATTTCTGTTCGTGTGCTGATGTGACATAGATTTGAATCCGCAAGTATTGCCACATGGATAAATTATTAAAAACTATGTAAAAATTTAATTTAAAATCATTTAAAACTATACTCAAAGTGATTAAATGAAAAAAAAATTAAAAGTTGTTCAACAAGAAAAAAAGGCTACATCTACATTCACAATGAGGAAGACTCAATTCGTGCCAAGAAGAGAAAGCCATGGGCATGCTAGAGGCAGAAGGAGATCATCTGCAATGACCAAGCCAAGGATGTCACCCAAGCTTGTCTCAAAACTTCTTCGTTCTTAGGTTGTCTTGCTGTCTCAAAATTGGGATCAAGGGTTGCGATGGGGGACTGGTGGTTGTGCCTGGCTTGGTGTCAGTCAGAGGTTGGGATAAGTTGGCGGTTGGGTTGAATGGAAACAGGTTGAGGTGGGTTAGTGCCGTTAGGGTAAGGAGGGGAAGGGTCCACGATTTGACGATAAGGGGGAAGGATTGACAACAACGATGTTAGGGGTGGGTATGGGTGGGGAAGAATGTGGCTTGGGGTGGGAGAGATGGCAAGAGAATTGGAAAATTAAGAAACCCAGGTCCTGATGATGGTACGAGCGGAGAAGGCTAATCGTGGTCACATTGTTTGAAGAAGAAGATGAGGATTGCAGATGATCTCCCTCTAGCCTGCCCTTAACACGAATTGTCTTCCTCCATTGTGAAATGCAGCTTTTAATTTTTTTTGTTGAACATATTCTAATTTTTTTATTTATTCATGTGGCAATGTTTAATAGACTAGTGGGTCCACCTATGTGCCACATCGAACATACTAACCGAAATTTTGATAGAATTGTAACGGAATGATCACATAGATTTGCAACACCTATACTTAGGGACTGCATTGATTAATTTTCATTTTCAAGGACCATGTTGACGGTACGAGTCAATTTTAGGGATTACTTGTGATAAAAACCCTAAGTAAATAAATGAAACCACCTTAACAATGGTCTCTGTGTGTGTGTGTGTGTGTGAGTGTTGTGGGCCTAATTTATTGAATCGTATAAAGGACAAATAGAGAGGGGGTGCGGCAATAGTAGAGAAAAAAAGAGATGTGTAATTGTGAGGTGTGTTCTATTCCACCCCATTGTGTCTTTATTTATAATAGTAGGGAAGGTTAAATCCTTACCCTAATACGATTACAACTCTAATAGGATAATATCTAACCCTAGATAATATTCCAAGATATCCTTAGATACACTAGGATTACATAGTCACATTCCTAATCTAATAGGACTGCAACACTCCCCCTTGAGTGTGTAAATACTTAAGCAAATGGCACATCAGGTCTTCAGCGATAAAGTAAGTATAGTTGATGAAGTCATCAGCACAATGAGCGAATATGAGTCTCAAAACAACGGAATAATGCATAAAAGGTTAAACTCACAAAACCTCGCTATGGTAAAACCTAAGGTGGGAGAAAAACCCATAGACTAAAGAGAAAAGTGAGAAGTTGCATTAAGTCAAAACTATACGTCTTTTGGATGCAAGTAGAAGAGCTCACAAGGGTATGACCAGCCAGGATGGGTGCCTCGTCAAAACCTAGTTAGGTAGCAAAAACCCAGTGGGAAAAATGCTCCTAATCGTAGGGAAAATAGTACATTAAAATCAAGTAAGTATACTTCTAGATACTCTGCCTGAGTTTGACAGAACTTGCAAATGAGAACTACAAGAATTGTATATGAATAGTTAGGCATACCAATTCCTCGGACAAGTTTCTAGAAGGTTGACTTCAACAGTGACATCGTGTAAAGGTTGGCAAGGTAGTCTGGGATTGGCTTGCATGACTTTGATCTTCTTATGCTTTGCTAATGTAGATGTAGACATAATATGTCTTGGTGTTGACTTTGTTGATGTATCATGTCTTGGTTGAGTTGATACAGGTGGCATAATCTTTATGGATCGTCGTTGAGACTCAACGATGGATGAAAACAGCAGTCTTGGTTGAGTTGATACAGGTGGCATAATCTTTATGGATCGTCGTTGAGACTCAACGATGGATGAAAACAGCAAGTACTTGGAATAAGCTTAACAAGAACTCCTAACCATGTCTCACATGTGGGGTAGTGAAGTGAAGTGAGTCTTGGAGCGTTTCGAAGATTTCGCAACTAAGGTCATATCGTGGACCTCCAAGATATTGTGATATCCCTAACGATAAAGACATAAGCATTCGAGGATTTTCCTAATGCGGGTTTGATAAGTAACCAGCATTAGCGTAACAACAAGGCAAACATCATTCTGAGGATCAAAAGGGTTGGATCCACTCAGGATACGTTGGATTAGCCCAAATCCGTAGTACCTTTCAGGGTTGTCGAAAAACGTCTTTAATACCAATTCAGGGGTTACGTGTAGGATCGATGATGCATCTTTACCAATAGATCAATAGTGAAGAAGATTTCTTATCTAACGTAATGAGCTAAGTACAACAAAGCGCAACGTTGAACTTAGATATGGAATTTCAGGTTCCATAACCTTTTCAAGGGTCTTATTTGCATATAACGTATGGACTATCATAGGTATACTCAAATGTAACACCTTTAGGGTGTAGTTCGACTGGAAGACCAAAGTTTCGTTAGAATAACGCTTGAACTTCAGGTTAAGGTATAAACGAGTTTTCCCAAGATCTTTTATCTCAAATTCAGTCTTCAAGTGCAAGGTAGTTTTCTCAAGCTCTTCCAGAGTCTTAGTGAGATTCATGTTAACAACATAAATTGTAACTCTAGCAATTTGGAATATGACTTCATAGCTTAACAGGCAAGGGCTTACTTCATATCCTTAACTAATCAAATAATCACTTAGACGGGTATACCACATCCGCTGGATTACTTTAATTCATAAGTGAACGCCTCTAAAAAGTTGAAAGGCTGTTCCGTGGCATGGAACTATTTGAACCAGTCCATGTAATTCTTTAAGAACTTACATGTAAATCTCCGTATCAATATCCCATGAAGAAATACTAACCAATTCGTAATGCTGCAATCAATCACAAAGTGTTTGAGAGAAACCTTGCACCGTAAGGCGTGCATCATATCGCACTATTTCATTCATCTCATTACATTTCCTTTCCCACTTGTAACACAACAAGATTACCTTGGGTAGTGTAGGAACTATCGGTCTAAACAAACTTTAGTAAGGAATTTAACCTGGATTGTAATTTCAGTTATCCAATCAATTCTACGTTGTCATTAATCAACGAAACACTGTTCGATATCGTCGCTTTTCATTTATGTCGGTAGCTACCATATAAGTGAAAACATCATCGATGATAATCTCATTCCAATTCCATTAACTCATCCAAACTAGTATATTGGACCAAGAACTTCAAGTCTCGGGAGTAATCCAGATTAATCTCATGATATGGAAATGGTTTGAGACAGGGATCGAGTATAGATTCATTATTGTTATGTGACCTTCCTCTTCTAGGGATGTGAATCCTATGAACCGAGTGATCTGTTACGCTTCAGGTCAAGACAGATTGATTGGCTATCCGCCGGTGTACCGGACTGTCCAACAGAGGTGGCACACCCTTTAGGGATGGTAACTCGACGTCTTTTAAATACTTCTATCCTTGCAAGCTTGTTTGCAGCTGGTATACGATTTCGTCACTTTAGCTAGATTAGAGGAATGTGTCTGGAGCAACATTCTGAAAGCTAGAATTCATCACACTTACTTATCACACTTGTGCAGTACGGCGATCGAGATGAGACATAGTAGGCAATATCCACACAAATTCACGTCGTTCTATAGGAACTTTGACGTTCTTATCTCCCCTTAATGGCAAGAAAACTGTCTCATTGAAGTGACAATCCGTAAATGAGCATTAAAGAGATCGCATGCAAGGGCTCTAAAGAGCTAGTGTGAAGGAGAATCATAATTAACAAAAAATCACAACCTTCTGTGAGGACCCATATTGGTAAGTTGTGGTGACACAACTTGGCACATTAAATGCACACCCAAATACGTAAGTATGAAACGTCAGGTTCATACCAGTAACCAATTGTAACATTGAAATGGTTGGGTGGCAATGGGCCTCAAGGTAGACTAACATAGCTGCATACAAGATTGCATAGCCTTAGGCAGAAACTGAAAAGTTGGTACGTTCACCAAGGTCTGGGCGATCATTTAAATTACATTTTATAATCACTATGCGAGGCTATTTGGGGTGAACATGGGAATTCGATGTTCAATTATAAACCCAAAAGACATGCAATACTTATAAAAAAACCATTGATATAAACTCTCCGGCATTATCTAGTTTTCTAGACTTTATGGGATAAGTAGGGTGGTGAGCCCTTAAATCGGCCAAGAGGTTTAGCAGCAATGTGTGTGGACGAACATGTGACTAATTTGTTGATTCATCAACCAAAGCCATAAGTAATTATATGGTTCTCATTTTGGTTGGATTAGTCCACATATATTCCTTTGAATCTATTATGAAAAAGGGTTGTTTTGTATCTTTGCTAGGGATGATATAGAAATCAAATTTCCCAAATGAGCAGGCTTGGCAAAGTGTGCTTGTAAGCACTTAATCCCTACTTCGTGTAAGAAGATGTAACATGGCATAGTTGTTTAACCTAAGTGTCTTAAATGGTCATGCCAAAGCAAGTAAACTACTCAATCACCAGGCTCTAGGCCGACCACATGTAGTGTGTTCCCAGTTGGGAGGTAGACCATTGGCCCCAAAGCAAAGATTCAGGCTCATTTTTTGAGGTAGTGCAAAGATATTCCACTCTATTTTCCATTAGTGGTTTCATTAATATTTATTGTCATCTCGAATATCCTTAAGACTTAACGACGTTCTTCTAGAATAAAGAGAATTTAAGGTCTTTTAAATGGTAACATAGTACCATTCATACAACAAGGAGCGTGCCAATGCTTTTAATCAGGTTTAACAAACTTGAAGTAGTTGCTAGAGATGTGATTTAGGTATAAAGTTAGTGTACATAGTATCGCATTCATCCAGACAACTAACTTTCCCACATTCGTACCTAATCACGTGTTTTAATTTAATTCAGTCACATGTATACAAGAAACATGATTCAATTAACTCACATTCGAGGACAATATCATTAAGATTATCCATAACTAAAACAAACACCAAATGTGAATCCAAGAACATAGAAAAATGTTCACAAAGTAAATGGCTTACTTAGGGGATTCGGCCCACAAGGCCGTCCATGTCAAAATTATGCTCTTCCAATGATGTTTGGTGGAGCAAAATTAGTCTTCGAAAATATTATCCCTTATTCTTGAAGTTTTGGGTGGGTTATGCTTTAGGCATGATGACACACCTTGGTAGACCCTGATTCTACCATATGTTGTAAAAACAAACTCGAAATTGGATTGTGAGAGAGACAGACCTAGACTTGGGTTCGGTAGGCTCCAGCCGAAGCTGCAGGGGTCTGTTCAGTAGGCCTCTGCTGAAGCAGAGCAATACCATTTGGTGTACCTCTGTCGAAGCAGAGTATGCCCTTCAATGCATCATTGCCGAAGCAAGGCATCACCATTCAATCTCGACCAAATTGGGTCGAGCCATTTGGTAGACTCCAGTCGAGCTTATAAAATGAGATCCGAGGAAACGCAATTAAATCGACTAAAATGAGGAGATGAGCTGGGTTTATACCATTCGATAAACTCCAACTAAAGCTGGGTTTATACCTTTTTCTCACATTTATGGTAGTAATCAGATCTAAGAATTTGGTAAACTTCGGTTCTCTACAATGTTGCTCCGAGAACGAGTTAGAAAAAAGGAAGGACGAGAATAGTATTCTCCAGTCAAAATTCAATCAGATTTATAAACTTTAGAATCATACTCATTCATGGATGTAATCATGGTGTGCTTCAGGTAACATTGTTCATGATTAAATAGGTCGTAGAAGCGAGCCAAAGAGCCATGAAGACCTCGTTTGGGAGGTATTTCCATTTGTAATGCTTCGGGCATAAGTCTTCGAGTAAAGATCATGGCGAAGGCTTATTTAGCTCTTCCATGCCATTGTTGGCTTCAATGATTACTCAGCTTCTTGATAGTCAAGTGGAGATTCACGTCTTGTACCCACATAACGTGGTTTCTATTAGAAATGTTCAAATAAGGGAAATCGAACTTGTTATGGTTCGACAATCCACTGAAAGGAGGGAACAAGATTATGATTGGTGCTATGGAAATAATATATCCATAAGCATCAAAGTTAGAACATTCGGGTTTTATGACCTGGTTTACATGAAAACGTCGGGTTTTCATAGGTGTATTGTTTTATGAAAACTTCTAGTTTCAAAGGCACTAAATTCGAAACTGTAGGTTCGATTTTATTTATGAATTTCTGATTCATAAAGGGAGGTACTTGTAAGAACACAGAATACAATATACAACTAAGTGTAGTAGATTTGGGTTACTTTAGGAACTCAAGTGTGAGTGCTTCGGGACTATAAAAGGGAGTCAACGGTTCAAAGAAAAGAAATAATTTATTGAATCATTAATTGCCAACAAGTGGACTGCAGGCCAATAATTTTGGATTAATTGTCAGATTAATGGACTTTTGGTCACTTTAATTAATTTAATAGAACGTAACCATTCAGGTTTGATCGTAGAAGCAAAAATAATAATAACATTCAAGTTAATATTAGTAGGAATGCCAAAAAATAGCATTGGGTTCAAAAAATTATAGCCCAATCTCGATGGGCTACAGTTGCCATGTGTAGGGTAAGGCCCTAAAAGGGCTTAGTAAGCCTCGGGTTGGCTGCAGAGCAACCCAATCATGGCTGCAGGCCACGGGCCATTTCTTGGCAAGCCCAACCACAAGGGTTGGCTTGTTATGGTCTCGAACTGGAGCGCTAGCAAGCCCATCATTCGCTAGCTTGGGTTAATGAGCTACAAAGCCCAGCTGAAGTTGGCTTTGTGGTTGGGCCATGACATGGCGAGTCCAGCAGCCATAGAAGCTGCTGCAGGAGGGTCAAGGCAAGAGAATGAGCCCAACAGGTTTAGGTAGGCTAGTGATGGGCCTAGGGCTCAAGGACAATCTTAGCAGATCTTCGGGCTGTGTTGGAGTGGGCTAGGGTTGCAGGCCCGTTTCATAAACCTAAACTAGGCGTCGGCCTGACTATCCAGTGCGTGCAGCAAAGCCCAAAGAGCTGCAGATGTCCATGATGTCAAACGATGTTGTCCCAAGGTGGTGGCCTGGCTGTAAGCTAGCCAACTTAGCTCGGTGCTAATGGCAACGCAGCACGGAGTCGCGGCTTGGTCGCAAAAAAATCCCAGATTTCGAATTCTAGGGTTTAAAAATTGCTTCTAAATTAATTTCGATGCTTTGACTCACAAATTCCACATAGCATAATTGCGTATTGCATGAACAAGTATATATATTGACAAAATATATGAACATATATACAATATATATATATATATATATATATATATATATATATATATAATTGGAAGCAAAATATAAATATAGGGGGTTCATGCATCATGGGGAATGTTTTTCATGCTTCAAGGTTTTTTCAAATATCTAAATTTATTTTAAAAGAACTTGATTTGCAGAAAACAACTGAGCCTTTGAATTTGTAGAAGATCCTTCTCTGAAAGTTGGAATTGCATCTCCAATGCGTTGTATCACGATCAACAAAGAAAAAATAAATTGAATCCATAGCATGTAGATCAATTCAATAAAATAATAAATTAATCATAAAAAGAATGATTAAACTGTAATGTTCCCATGACTGAAGATCAAACTCTCTTTTAGCGCAGCATCAAGAGCGTGCTGATAACGTGTTGTAGGCATAATTTATTGAATCATATAAAGGACAGCGAGAGGGGGTGCGGCAATAGTAGAGAGAAAGAGAGAGATGTGTAATTGTGAGGTGTGTTCTATTCCACCCCATTGTGCCTTTATTTATAGTAGTAGGGAAGGTTAAATCCTTACCCTAATAGGATTACAAGTCTAATAGGATAATATCTATCCCTAGGGAATATTCTAGGATATCCATAGATAGGATTTACACAATTATATTCCTAATCTAATAGGACTGCAACAATAAGTGAATTGTTACAAGTGAAAATGAGGTATCTGAATTATTTTTCGGAAAAATAAATCCCTAAACTCATTACAACTGTTAATATCAATCCTAAAATTATACTCAAAGCTATTTTATCCAATTTTTCATCAACTTATATTCCTTCTCCATCTTCCAACCCCTTAAAAATGTTTTTCTACTTTTTCTATTTGACACCCGTTGATGAAAAAACTTAGTTTTCCTATCTCCATCCTTCAACCATTGCGTCCTCGACCATTGCCGCCCAAAGGTTTCTTCTCTGCCTAACAGTGAGTCCAATTGATTTATCAACTTCTCCCTACACGCCCAGAGATCATCAGAGGGTGGATGATTAAACATTACCCCCAATTTGTCCCTGACTTTTGCAATTTCCCTCTTTGTAGAGCCAAAGACTGACCTTTGCCACTCCAATAGAGAAACCCATGTGGCATGGATTTTCTCACACACTTGAAATAAAGGTACCTATATGCTGGAAGTAGACCACGCAGTCTTTATCACATTTTCACAGCCTTCCCTTTGTAACCATATTTCTTCAAACTTAAATCTCTTACCTCTTCGAATCTTCCCTGAGCGAGTACTCTGAATTTCAACAATAAGAGGTAGATGATCAGACTCAAACTGGTTTAGGTGGCAAACTCTAGATTCCAGAAATAATTGAAGCCATGAAATATTGGAGAAAGCATGATCTAACCGGCACCACACTTCCTCATCCCTATTATCTGTCCAAATGAAATCACTACCAACATACCCCATATCAATTAACTGACAGCTATGAACCGCATTGCAAAACCCATCCATCTGGCTTTCCCGGCATACTTTACATCTCAATTGCTCTTGTACATTGAGAACTTCATTAAAATCACCAAGGCACAACCATTGCAATGACACATGCTGGCTTAAATTAGTTAGGAGAGACCAAGACAAATGTCTATTTGCAGTGGCTGGGTGACCATAAAACCCAGTAAGCCTCCACCATTGAGCAGTTCCCATTTCTTTACACACCGAGTCAATATGATTAGGCGAATAAGATTTAACTTCCAATTCCACCTCATTCGACCATAGCAAGCTCAGCTCCCCAGAACGCCCATTACTTGGAACCACAAAACTCTGATTAAAACCCAAACTCCTTATTTTAAACTCCATTTCTTTCACACTATACTTGGTTTCACAAAGGAAGACTGATAGGAGCATATTTATGCGACTTAGTTAACATGTTTTCTTGCATTTACTTAGTTAGTTATTGCTTATAAGAGTGTTTTAAGCTATTTTCGTGTGTTTGTAGGTCCTAATAACAAAGTTGGAAAGAAAGTGCATTTTGGTACAATTTGGAGAAATTTTGGGCCAAAATGGTTTGCATGCATATGGAGCAAGTGGGATGGACGTTTTTGGTGTTTTAAGAAGGGTTTCAACACATGCAAAAATCTGAATAATGAAGTTGAAGTGTGGAAGTGTGCAGATACATACACTTAAGGAACAATTTGAAAGGAAAAGAAGTGAAAGATGCCATTTGTTGGATTGCTTTACAAGATGTATTCACATTTTTAGCAACTACAAACATAATTGCAAGCTGAAATGATGCATAACATGTGTGTAGAGGTGTAAAGTGGCCGAAAGTTGATGTTTGCAAGATGAAATGATGCAAAACATGTGTGTGAAAGTTGTCTAACAGCTAGTACATGTGGAAAAGGGATGGAATATGATGTGAAAATTAACTTGACACACAAATTAAACCCTATTGATGACAATTGTAGTAATGATGCAAGTAGGGATCGTTCTAGACCGGGGATTAACTAGGGATGCTAATCAACACAAATAAGACTCAAAAACACTAAACTAGACTCGATAGACTCAAAACTAACTCAAAAACACTCAAAACAGCTAGAAACAATAAAAAAGACTCAATTCTAGACCTAATATGTGATTTGGACGAAAATAGAACTTAAAAGACTCAAAAGACCAAAAGAAAATAGGTTTTGACTCTAAAAACAAGACTTAATGAATGGGGATTTTGTTTTGACGAAATTGAAAGTTAAAACATAAACTTTGAAAACAAACTTAACAAAAACGATTTTGGATGAAAAAGAATGGTGAAAGGCTAGTTAGAGGGTTCCTTCTCCACACATGAAACATATGCATACGACTCGATTTCCAGTTACTCTTTCAACAAACCATGAATGACAATGCCCCAAATTAACTAGATTGCACCAATTAATTCTCAGATTTCCCTAGATTCATTGAATTGAATGGAATACGCATTACAACCAAATTATTCTTATCAAGGACCCTAACTATGGAATATGCATGATAGAGACACATATCAAAGATCATTAAGTTCAATGGAAATCATAAGCATTGACGAGGCATTCATAACTATGGAATACGCATGTTACTCTTGCCAAGGATTTACTTAACACAATCGTGACTAGCGACTTTTACTACTTATGAATATAAGTTAATAACGATTAGGTGAAATTCCCTTATACTCTAGCATCAAATTCATGCATGCAAACTAAGTGTCGACCCTCAATCAACATACATAAACATGTTATCAATCAAATAGATAAGTAAACCACATTCACGACTCAAGAAACAATAACTGGATGTAATCAATTCATATAAAACATATAATCATGGCTTTGAATTCACCTCCAACTATAAAGAAATTAGTTCCTTATGTTCGCAAATAAACAAAGATAACTTAAATTAAACATTAAAAACAAAGATAGAATACACCTAGAAACGCTCCAACAATCCAAACTCCTTGAATGGCATGCACGGCTCCAAGAGTCTCCTTCCTTCTCCTTTGCAAACTCACGGCACAAGAGGGATGTTTGGGTGAATGGTGTAGTGAAAATATGGTAGAGGGTGGTCACTCAATGGTGTAGCAAAGGATGGTATTTATAGGCTGAAATTCGCAGCCCCTATGTAGCAAAGGAAAAGGATTTAAAGGCCTAATTTGAATAGGATAATAACACACAATCCTTGAAGGAAAAGGCTAAGGCTTTTAGAAACCAAGGGGGAAAGGAATAATCAGGTTTCTAGAAGTTCTAGAAAGGTTTGGGGCGTCACTTTTGTAGGACAAGGGATAAGGCCTTCTAGAAAGGTTGTTTTGTGGCTGATTTCTAGAAAAACAAGGGATAAGGTGCAACACCTTTGTAGGAGTGGATAAGGGCTTCTAGAAACCTATTTTAATGTGTTTTAATCTGAAAATAAATCCCCTTTGCAACTGGAATTAAGTTAGGATAGGATTAGGATAGGATAAGATAAGATAAGGTTGGATAAGATTTTGGATAATGTTCCTTCTTTTGAGCTGATTTCTTATCTTCCTTGACTTGGATTTATTTCTTCACTCTTTTCAGCACATTCCTAGCCTCTTGAACTTCAAATTCGTCCATCCATCTTGCTCCATTCATAAGCTATCCATTTGGTGCCCAAAACTGCCTCAAAATGCTCCAAATTGCACTTTTTTGCCAACTTTGTCATATGGACCTACAAACACACGAAAATAGCTTAAAACACTATAATAAACACAAACAAACTATGAAAATGCAAGAAAACAAGCTAACTAAGTCGCATAAATATGCTCCTATCAGAATACAAGGCAAATGCATCAGAAATTGAAGAATGAAGGCACATGGACAGCTACAAAGGAGTTGAATTAGCAAAAGAAGAATGATTGCCTTTTGTTAAAGGCAAGACACAATGATAAAAAAGCATGGAAACTAGCTGTTTTTGCATCATTTTGGTCTTTGTTTGTATTGTTTATTGAAGCCACTTGAGTGATTCTTTGCTTTGGAGCTTCTATAAATAGGGAGTGAAGGGAAGAACACTACACATCACACTACATAAAAAAAATACAATCAGCCACACCACCTATTTTCCATCCATTCTTTTAGCCAAACCCATCTACACATTCATACACTACATCACAAACACATTTTCAGCCATCTTTCTCTCTTTTGCCACACCCCTCATCCATCCTAAACACCACCATACCATCTCCCATCCATTCCTCCATACAAATACCATCCAAACCTATCCCCAAAACCTTGTGCCGCAGCAAAAAGGAAGGAGGAGAAGCCTTGGACGTGCATGCCATTCAAGTTAGGATTGCTGGAACGTTTTAGGTGTTTTCTTTCCCTTGTTTTCAATGTTTAAATTCAATACTCTTTGTTTTGTAAGTATGAGGAACTAAACCCCCCTGAATTCGAAACCATGTTTATGCTTGCAATATGATTTGATTACTTCTAATTGCGTTTCATAAGCTGTGAATTCAATTTACTTATCCGTTCGTATAAAAACTGATTTGTGTATGTTGGTTGAGAGTGCACGCTTAATTTTCATGCATGAATTTGATGCTAGAATATAAGGGAGTTTCACCTAATCGTTATGAACTTATATTCGCAAGTAGTGAAGGTTGCTAGTCACAATCGCGTTAAGTAAATTCTTGGCATAAATTTCATGCAATTCATAGTAACGAGTGCCTCGTCAATGCTTATGTTTTTCATAGAACTTAATGATTCTTGCTTGTATCTCTATTATGCAATTCATGTAGGGAACTTGTAGGGAATGTTTTGGGTTGTCGTATGCAATCATCCAACTCAATAACTTGTGAAAAAACTAAGGGTTAATTAGTGCAATTCACGGTTAATCTGGGGCATTGAGTATTCATAGTGTATCAAAAAGCAATTGGAGATCGTTTTGTATGCAAGTGTGACATGTGTGGAGAAGAACCTCCTAGCTAGCCTTCCATCCATAAGCTTCATTCACATTCGTTCTACAATATGTTTTAATTACAAAGTTTTGTCTTGTTTGCAATTTCGTCAAAACCAAATCCCCCTTTATTTTAAAGTGTTAGATTAGTTAGAAATCCATTTAGTTTGTGTTTTTAAGTGTTTTGATTCAAGTTGTAACCCAATTTCGTCCAAATTTGTGTTTGTGTTCAAAACTGCCCAGAAAGTGTTTTTAAGGCAGTTTTGAGTGTTGGTTTGCTGTTTTGAGTCTTTTGGTTTGTTTCAGTGTTTCAAAATTTAGTTTTACATTCTTTGAGTCTAGTTTAGTGTTTTAAACTTTGTTTTTACGTTTCTAAGTCAGTTTTCAAGTGTTTAGCAATCCCTCCTAATCCCCGGTTCAGAACGATCCCTACTTACATACTTTACTACATTTGATAAAAAGAAGGTTTAATTTGTGTGCTTATATATTGCGCATCAAAGACCAACTAAGGACGATAACGTTGGCTAACTTCCAACAGAGCTTGAACTGCACGAAAGTTCCCGAGACCTCGGTAGTTCCAGCTTAAGCAATTCATTATAATCAATGAGGTTGCTCATCGACAAACCCCACCAATGGACTAGAGCATTGTTTCTTTGAAGCAGATAGAGCATCATCCCTAGCTTAAAACTCCTTTCTCTAAAGTATTTTATCACCCACTTGCACATTGATCTCTAACTCCAAGCAAGCAGGTAGCCTTGGGTTAGGGGAGTGGATCTGAGAACTAGTAGGAACCGTGCCAATTCCTCCTTGTAAAACTAGTGGTTGCTACCGCCTCACACCACTTCTTTTGTTGGAACCCCGATAACCCTTCCTTCTGCTCAGATTCTCATTTAGTGGTAACCCACGTGTGGGTATAGAGGGGACCTATAAATAAATGGGTTTAATCCAAACGGATCGGACCCCAAAGGTGCTATGGGCCTAACCTTAACAACTGGGGTCACCACTCTAGAAAGAGGAAAAATGCCACCTAAAAGCAATATTGGGCTATTGTCCTGGCCCACTACTTCATGCCCCCACTAAATCCACCACGTCAACATGCACATTCTCCCCCATTTCCTCATCCAGAATTCCCGCCCCAAATAAATTACCATCATTCAAATATGGTAACGAAGATAAGGAATCCTGAGTCCTGTAAATCACGCCCCCCACCACCAATTGCTTTAGATGCATTCGCAGTCACAACAACTTCCAAATTTGAATTCTGCAAGTCAACGCCCAACTCCGGACCCCTAGCACCACAAAAGCCCGTTGTACTGCCAACACCATCTGCTCCACTCCCTCCACCACCTTAAACTCCGGTGCTTGCACCTTCTACTCATTAGCTCCCTCACTATCCCAGTGACAATTATTACTACCAGAACCTAACACGGGCTACCCAGCTTTCAACCGCACCCTATATGGTGACTTAACCTTATCCATATGACTTCCCACGTAGCATTGATGGTGCACCCCATTGTGGTCCATACGACCACACAAAAAGCAACACGTCGGCAGCCATTCATTTTGAAGTAGCACACCAATTAGATCACCTCATTCTGAGGCAGATAGCCTTACCTGCATTTCTTTGTGCAGCGGTTGAAATACATCAAGGCTTACCTTTATGCGCATGAACTCTCCAACACAGGAATCCTCTATGTCATAATCCACCATCACAAATCTCCCCAACGCCACTCCAAGTTCTTCCCTCATTCGACTGGACATAAGGGACGGTGGAAGCCCATACACATGTACCCAAAACTTTTGCTCTCATAGCGAAACACCCACAGGCACCTCCAAACCCTTAACCTCAACCAAAATCAGAAGGGTTTTGCCAAAGAACCACGGGTTGCCGCTTAACACACACTTCAACTCCTCATCCTTACCAAAACAGAATAGGATACGGTTATCACTGATTTCCATAGCCTCCACATTTGCCTTTGGCCGCCACAAATCCTTGAACACCCCTATCACTACATTGGGATTGATTGTCATCCTCCATAATACCTTTCCCACCAGGAAAAACTTGGAACATTGCATCACTAATCACCACCTCCAACCCCTCTTGCTCGGTAAGTTGGAACTTAGAACGAATAAGCCTGAGAACTCTCTCCATGGCACAACCCCGACAACCGCAAAACACGTTCATCCAATTGTTCGCTCAGAAACCCTAACTCTTCAACCTTCACCCAAGGGACTCCACTAAAACTACTATGTTAAAAGACTCTTGTTTGTTCATTTATGTTTATTTTTGTTCATGGCTCATATAGGTGTTCAGGCAACGCATCTTTTGATGATGCTTTTAATTTTGAGTTTCACGGTTGTATTTCAGGCAATTTGTTTAGAAATGTTGTTGTAATTTAAAAATAAAACGGTATGTTTTATTCACACCACATTTTGTTTCTACACACTACATTAGATCCTATAAGTTTTTTAATTATAAAAATAAAAATAAAAATAAATAAAAAACTAGAAAACATTTTCAATTCACTGAGTGTTTTTTATTACCTTGCTAGTTTGGGATTTCTTAAATTATTGTAAAGCAACTTTTAGAAAAAAAATTGGGTTAAAGTTGTGTTTGGTAAATGAAAAAAAAAGCTCTTTTATTTTTTTTCAAAATCATGAGTGTAAAACGTCAGAAAACAGAAGCACTCTACTCATTCTTCTCAAAAAACGCTTTTTTAAGGAGGCGGTTCACAATAGTACTAATTAATGAAACTTTCATATTGGCAATCCTACCTCGTCTCTTTTTTTTTTTTGGCTAAAAGAACTTTTAGCACTATAGTTTACCAAACACTTACCTGCTTCTTTCACAACTATTTATTCTTAAAGCACAGCAGAAACAATTTTGAAAAAAAAAACCACATGTCACATCCCAGTCCACATAGTGAGATATTGTCCGCTTTGGGACATGCCCTCATGGATTTGTTCTTGGGCTTCCATCCAAAATGCGTCTTACTATAGGGAGGTGGGCACGTACATATCAGGCACATCATCTCCCCTCCCCTGGGCGATATGGGATCTTACACCACAAAATCTTAAACTAGCCCTCTTGCAGTATTTTGAGCAAAACATTTTTTTTATCAATACATTTTGTTTATACCATATTTAGGGCCTCGTATTTAGATCTCGTACAAATACTCAGGGGACTTAAATGTAATTATGTGGTAAAGGAAAGGACAAATATGTAATAAGTGAGGAGTCCTTATTCTATAAAAGGGCCCCTCACCCTCACAATTAGAGGAGGCCATTTCTGGAGCATTCTCACCCTTCTCACACCTCCTCTCATTACAGAGGTTCTTTCCCTCACTTCTCAGAGAAATACAATACAATCAGTGTGGATGTAGCCCAAACCTTGGGGTGAACCACGATACATCTTATGTCATTTACATTTCTTGCAAATTCACGGTCGGATTTACGTTGTTCCATTCCAAGACCTCCGGTTTTGTGCATCAACACATTTCATTGTCATATATTAATCCTAAGAGTAATAATTAAGTATGAGTATTGAACAGGTTTTCCAAACATTTGAGGGTAATATAAAAACGTTTATGGGTTTATTAAGATAAATATAATTGTGTAGTTAAGAAAATGAAAAGTGTGAATAAAACAAGCAAGTGGCCCTTTATCACAATGATGGAAAATAGTTGAGCCCTTGCATGTGGTGTCAAAAATAAGTTAACACACAAAATTAAACCCTCTTTTTATCAATTGTAGTAAAGTATGTAAGTAGGGATCGTTCTAGGCCGGGGATTAGGAGGGATTGCTAAATCACTTGGAAACTGACTTGAAAACGTAAAAACAAAGTTTAAAACACTAACTAGACTCAAAGAATGCAAAACTATACTTTAAAACACTAAAACAAACCAAAAGACTCAAAACAGCCCCTAAACACTCAAAACTACCTTAAACACACAATCTGGGCAGTTTTGGGACTCTAACACAAACTTGGACGAATTTTGGTTTTCTAATGAACTAAAACACTTAAAAACATAATCTAA
Source organism: Malus domestica (assembly GCF_042453785.1). Lineage (NCBI taxonomy): Eukaryota > Viridiplantae > Streptophyta > Magnoliopsida > Rosales > Rosaceae > Malus > Malus domestica. Next base: position 14,858,007 of record NC_091665.1, on the reverse strand, counting down.
GACAAGTTCTAATTAATATGACTCAAAGAAATAAGATGGGGTTGATTTTGGACGAAAATAATTAAATTAAGACAAGAACAAAGTAAACAAATTCTTAGACAAATTTAAGTGAATCAAAACAGATTGTAAAATGATTTTGAATGAAACTTATGGATGGAAGGCTAGCTAGGAGGTTCTTCTCCACACATGTCACACTTGCATACAAAACGATTTCCAGTTGCTTTTCGATAAGCTATGAATACTCAACGCCCCAAATTAACCGTGAATTGCACTAATTAACCCTCAGTTTTTCCACAAGTTATTGGATTGGATGATTGCATACGACAACCCAAAACATTCCCTACAAGTTCCCTACATGAATTGCATAATAGAGATACAAGCAAGAATCATTAAGTTCTATGAAAAACATAAGCATTGACGAGGCACTCGTTACTATGATTTGCATGAAACTTATGCCAAGAATTTACTTAACGTGATTGTGACTAGCAACCTTCACTACTTGTGAATATAAGTTCATAACGATTAGGTGAAACTCCCTTATATTCTAGCGTTAAATTCATGCATGAAAATTAAGCGTGCACTCTCAACCAACATACACAAATCATTTTTTATACGATCGGATAAGTAAATTGAATTCACAACTTATGAATCACAACTGGATGTAATCAAATCATATTGCAAGTATGAACATGGTTTCGAATCACCCCCTAACTAAGAGGGGTTTAGTTCCTCATACTCACAAAGCAAAGATACATAAAATTAGACATTAAAATCAACGGAAAGAAAACACCTAAAATGCTCCAACTTGGGTAGCAAGTGCATCCAAGAATTCTCCTTTGCTTGCTTGCGGCAGATTGCTTTGTGGATGGATTTTTGGGTAGTTTTATGATGTACAATGGATGGGGAATGGTATGGAAAGGTTTAGGGTAAGTGTGGAGGAGTGTTTGAGGGTTGAAGGGTGGTGGAGAGCTAGGCAAAAAGGGTGGAAGAAGGTGGAGTGGGTGTTATGTTTTCTAGGCACTAGAATGGTGTTTTTGGGGTGTTTTGCTACCTAGGGCGAGTATGGACGAATTTCTGTGATGAATGGTGAATATGAGAGTGTGAACCCTTTGCCAAGGGGTGTAAACATGTATATATAGGCCCCAAAAACCTTAGAGAATCAGGTTAGGCTAGGGAGAATGCATGGCAAAGAGTGTATGTAGTGTGCAATGGTCCAAGGGTGAAAATGAAGTGATGATGCAAAGTGTGAAGGGTAAAATGGAGTGGTCTTGAAGCTAGGGAGCATGAATGATTGTGTACATTGCATAGAGATGGAAAGGGAGGTGAAAATGTGTCAATAAATGGGTCAAAGGTGCAGCAACATGTGGTACACAATGCATGGGATTCCAAATGTGAATGATGGAGCATCAATTGGTGCATGTTATGGTTGTGAAAGTTGTCTAAAATTTTGTGGGTGAAGGGAACAAGAGGTATCAAGCAATTAAGTGTAATAATTAAATGAATTGAAGCATGAAATCAGAAATTATGTAGGGGACAAGAGTGATCAAGCATGGCATGGGAATCCAAAGGGAATTCTATGTTGTTTTGCATGGCAATGAAGGCAAGTTGGGGTGACAAATTTTTGGGCTGAGTTCTTCATCTTTTAGACCATAATTCTTCACATTCTTGGCCTCTTTAGTTCTCAAATTCGTCCATCCACTTTGGCCCAAATATGTGACATGCATTCCAAGCTCCATTTTGCTCCAAAATGCTCCAAAATGCATCTTCTTGCCTACTTTGTCCATAAAATCTGAAAACACACGAAAATGACTTTAAACATTAAAATAACTAAGGAAACACGACATAAATGCACAAGAACAAGCCAACTAAGTCGCATAAATATGCTCCTATCAGCATGACGGCATGGATTCAAACCCCGTCAATAATCAATCTAACATCTAATCTAGCAAAATCTATTGTTTGACCCAAAACAAAAGTGTGAATAAAACAAGCAAGTGGCCCTTTACAATAGTGATGGAAAAGTGTTAAGCCCTTGCATGATGGCGTGGATTCAAACCCCGTCAATAGTCAATCTAACATCTAATCTAACAAAAATTTCTATCGTTTGACAAAAAAAATTGTGAATAAAACAACTCTAAAAAAATAAAAGAAGAATAAGTTTGGGGTTTAATACACAAAAAACAATATATTTTAGTAAGGAGAGATCTCCAAAAAAATAAGTGACACACCCCGACCCGGGATGTCCACTAGGACTCCGAATCAAGCTGTGTTGGCCGACACCTGGAGGGTGACGAAGCCATAAAGTATGATGATGTGGAAAAATATGAATAAATTTAAACCTAAGGGTGCCTAAATACAAGAGTGCGCCGTGAGCGAAAATGAATCCATTTCACACATGACGTCAAAGCATAAATAAAGTGCAGTAGAGTGGATTGACAATCATACCATCGAAGGTAATCTCCAATAACAAGACTTGCCACGAATCCTCGTCGATACAAAAGCTCTACTACTAGACCTGGAGGGATAAAAACAAGAGTGAGTGGTCATAAAATAGGGCTTTAATAAAGACCTTCTAAACGATATAATCCCTCACCGTAACACCTATTTAGCTTCCAGAAAATCATACTACGGATAAATATGAAATTAAAAGTATACTAACATTAAATCCAAAAGTATACCACGTCACAACATCTCATTAGCAATATAAATAATCAAGTGCTTAATAACCCATACTAGCACGCTAGTTGGAGTCACCTATGGTGACCTGTGCGACTACAACCATATCTCATCAATCAATGCTAGCTTATAAGTCGGAGTCACCTCTAGTGATCTGTACAACTTATTCATATCTCATCACATATCTCATTACATATGCCAGCTCGGCAGATATCTCATTACATATGCTAGCTCGTCACATATCTCATTACATATGCTAGCTCATCACATATCTCATTACATATGCTAGCTCATCACATATCTCATTCGTTACACATGCTAGCTCATCACATATCTCGTTACATATGCTAACTCATCATATATCTCATTACATATGCTAGCTCGTCTTATATCTCATTACATATGCTAGCTCATCACATATCTCATCGCATATCTCATTACATATGCTAGGTCATCACATATCTCATTACATATGCTAGCTCATCACATATCTCGTTACATATGCTAGCTCATCACATATCTCATTACATATGCTAGCTCATCACATATCTCATTACATATGTTAGCTCATCACATATCCCTGCACACAAGTCGGAACCACCTATAGTGGTTTGTACGATAAGACTGGGTGCAATAATCAATTTCTGACTGTTTGTGGAATTGTCAATCATATATACATACATACATATATATATATATATATAAAATATATATAGAAAGGAAAAGACCCACTTACCTGAAGTTTGCGCTACCACTTTCTAGCACGCACATCAAGACATCACGAACTATCGTTGCCTGTGACCAAGGAAGAAAATATCGGTAATATCGGAAATATCGGTAATCCGAAAACACGGAAATATCGATGGAAATATCGGTAAAATATCGATATCGATAAAAATTACATGGAAACCACGGAAATTGTAAGAAAAACTTGGAAATTTTTATTGAAACTTTGTAGGATGTTTATTTAGTCAATTATCTATTAGTTTATCACAAAAAATTGGAAGGAAATGCATTGCATGATGGATTTATCATTATCAAGTTGATTATATATCGAGCTGACAAACATTGTGAGTGTAGAAAATATGTAGTAATTAATGAAAGAAGTCTAAACACACCATAATCATTTATATATAATGAATTAGTACAATATTTGGAGGTTTTATTTAGGATATTAAAAAAAAAAAAAGGGAAGTGAATAAAATGATGAAGACTAATGTGCCGAATTTGACATTTTAAATTTCTTACGCATAAGCATGCGTCTAGGCATTGAAGTTCCAAATTATAGTATATCAATTAACGATTGAAAATCAATACATTGAATAAAACTAAACTTTAATTTGGATGCCGATTATGTTTTTTCAAGTTTATATAAAGTAAAAGAATTGAATTTTGGAAGTCAGGAGTGTGTCAATTGTTTTATAATTCGTCCGAATACATATATCAGGTTGCTACTCAACGTAATTTGAAAGTATATCTAGTGCAAGGACTTGTCTTTTTTTGCTGATAAGCAAAGGGTTTGTAGCTTTTTTTGCTAAGCAGTAGAACATATTATGTTTGTTTAATCTTTAGCATTTGATGGTTGTCCACAAATATAGGATAGAAGGTCCCAAATTAGATTTGGCTCTTACCTAGTTGGAGTCACAAGTTCACATGTACCAGCCCTTGAGGCAATACGTTTTGGTTTTCCGGCCAAACCACGGCGAGTTGGCCGGCGTGCAAGGTATCAATCTCTTCGTCTCGTCGAGTAGTACAACTTTCCTTTTTGTTTCACTTAATTTCGTTGAGTATTGAAAAAGTTATACTCATTTGAATCTTACCCAGTTTTCGACGACCTCAGTGGCTTTCGAGGCAATTTCTGGCCAAACCACAACGAGTCAGACGTCGTGTGAGGTACCATTCTCTTCGTCTCTTCGAGGGCTACAACTTTCCTTTTTGTTTCACTCAATTTCGTTGCGTATTGAAAAAGTTATACTCATTTGAATCTTACCCAGTTTCCGGCGATCTCAGTAGCTTTCGAGGCAATTTACGGCCAAACCACGGCGAATTGGCCGGCGTGCAAGGTATCAATCTCTTCGTCTCGTCGAGTAGTACAACTTTAATTTTTGTTTCACTCAATTTCGTTGAGTATTGAAAAAGTTATACTCATTTGAATCTTACCCAGTTTCAGGCGACCTTAGTGACTTTAGAGGCATTTTCCGGACAAACCACGACGATTCAGATGTTGTGTGAGGTACCATTCTCTTCGTCTCTTCGCGGGCTACAACTTTCGTTTTTGTCTTGCTTGATTTGGTTGAGTTTTGACAAAGTTATGGCCGTTTAAAGTGGGTATGAATTTTAGGCCGAAATTTCTATTTTTTTTCCTTGGTCGAGTCCCACATCGCCCAGCGAGGGCAGTGAGCATGCCGAGAATGCCTATAAAAGGCTCATTCACTCGGGGAGAAAATCATGACTTGGTTAGCCTTTTGGGGCTTTGATCAAGTGTAGTATATGTTGATATTTTCAACATTTTAAAATATTTTTGAATATTATTTTACGATATTATCGATAATTTTAAAAATATCGCGATATTATCGATATTATCGATAATATCGCGATATTTTGACGAAAATGGTTTGGATAGTTAAAAAAATTTCGGATCTCTAAAAAAACGATAATATCGGCGATATTTCGCCGATATTATCGATTTTTTCTTCCTTGCCTGTGACCAATTATCAAATCACATCTCAAAGTTCTGACTGATAAAATACATAATTTACATAAAACACATCACCACGTAATTCAATTTAGAAGATCTGCATCACAGATTTCTGATCCGTTGCTTCCAAAGATCCACATTATAATTCTAGAACAACATCCTAAGGTTTCATTACGATCCAACGGTTAGATCTCCACCAATTGCCAAAATCGAATGGCAGTCAACATTTTATTTTATGAACTCACAACTCCAATTCGAGAAGATCCGTACGTCAGATTTTAGATCCGTAAGTTTCTATGGTCTTCAAATACTATGTACTATAACATATTAAAGTTTGGTGATGATCCAACGGTCGGATCGTTGATTCATATCTTTACTAAGTAATGTAGAGGATTTAGATTCCAACAATCAACCTACGTCATACAATTACCAAAACTGAACTCAAGGCATCAAGAGAAGTCTGACGCTCCAACCAATGATTGGGCCTTGTTCTAGGCTTCAAGAGAAGTCTATTGGTGGTGGCAATTGGAAGAAATTGCTTCAGAAATGGGAGAATCGACACAAGACCCGTTGGTGTCACCATCGCCAAATGTCATGGATTTGACCCAATTTCCATTGAATCTTGATAGAAGAATGAAGGGGAAGAGGTATGGTGATGATTGTAGGTGGAAGTGGGATGAAATTTGCTTGAAAAACGGCTCGAAACCGCCGGAATTCCACCGGTTTCGAAACCGGGTTGGGTGCAGGTGAACGGGTTACCGAAAGGGTTCTGGTTGGATGCTCTGTACCTTTCTCCTTTCTCTCCTCTCTCTTCCTTCCTATTGGTCCGTCTCTCTCCCTTCTTCTCCTAACTGGTCCGTCTCCCTCAACTCTGATTGGGCAGCCAATGCCTTGATTTCTTTTTTCTCTTCCTTTTCTCCTTTTTCCTCTATCAAATAACCTTCTCTTTTAAAAATGGTTTGAATGCACGGATATAAAGAAAGACATAAGATAGTAATATACCCGCTTTGGATCGCTATAGAAATATTTTGTACATCTCACTAAACATTGGTCCACGAAGGTCAATACCCTCGCCTCTAAGGCCATTTTCGTAAAATCATGCTTTCAAAATTTATGAAAATGTAAAATTTGGAATGGGATGTCAAAATAAGTAGTAGCATAGAGTGCTGAGAAATTTAAAGAGAGATCTCCCAAAAAATTATTAAAAAGGAAATAAATAAATAAATGAAACCACCTTAAAAAACGGTATATAACTATCTAAACTATATATTAATAGAAGTTTTGTTATCAATTAAAAGAGGGTGAAAATATTACTTAGTCTTCTATTACAACAAAAAAGTTAAGGGCAATAACATAATTTCATAAAAATTTGTTATTTCTAATTTTAAATTAAAAAATAAATAAACCTCACTCATTTTCTTCCACTCTCAAGTTCTCTCTTCCTCTCTTCCTCTCGTCTTCAATTTTAAAAACAAAAATAAAAAAGTTCACCAACACTTTGTGGGCATATACTAATATATATAAAAGTGAACTGTCAATTTACTCCCTAAATTATCACCTTACTAAACATTAGGTCATTGAATTGTTTTTTCCGTAAAATAAACCCCTAAAGTCATTAAATCTGTTAATTTCATTCCTAAAATTTTACTCAAAGATATTTTATTTAATTTTTTGTGAACTTAAGTTACATGACCCATTTTAGAGGATATTGCCCCCCTTTTTGTGCTGATAAACCTTTAAAGTTGAATATAGTATATACTATTTATTCGAAGAAAATAAGTCCATAAAATATGAAAAACTATCAATCTACTTTCTAAAGTGTATTACATAAAGTCACGTGACTTAAGTTGACGAAAATTGAATTGAATAACTAGGAATTTAATATTAGAGATGTAATTGATAGATTTTTTGTTTTTTAAGTACAACTATATATTTTACACTAAGGGGAGTTGGGAGTTCAACTAAGTCACATAATGAGCAACCTAATTTAGTATCAAATTTTCTATCTATGAGATTTGAACCTAAGGCCTCTTACCTACAAGTAAAAATGAATACCACCAGATGATGTGAGAATTAACTAGCACTCAAATTAAACCCTCTTTTTATCAGTTGTAGCAATGTATGTAAGTAGGGATCGTTCTAGACCGGGGATTAGGAGGGATTGCAAAATCACTTGGAATTGACTCAAATACGTAAAAACAAGTTTAAAATACTAAACTAGACTCAAAGAATGCAAAACTAAACTTTAAAACACCAAAACAAACCAAAAGACTCAAAACAGCACCAAAAGACTCAAAACTGCCTTAAAAACACAATTTGGGCAGTTTTGAACACTAGACACAAACTTGGACGAAAATTGGTTTTAACTTGACCTAAGACACTTAAAAACACAAACTAAACACTTACTAACTAATTTTGACACTTTAAAACAAAGGGGGATTGGTTTTGGACGAATTTAAAAACAAAACAAACTTGTAAATTAGAACAGATTGTAAAAACGAATTTGATTTAAATGGGTGAATGGAAGGCTAGCTAAGGGGTTCATCTCCACACATGTTATACTTGCATACAAAACGATTTCCAATTGCTTTTCAATAAACCATGAATTCTCAATGCCCCAAGTTAATTAGGTCCGCTTAAATTAACCCTCAGATTTTCCTAACGTTATTGAATTGGATGATTGCATACGACAACCCAAACATTCCCCACAAGTCCCCTACATGATTGCATAATAGAGATACAAGCAAGAATCATTAAGTTCTATGAAAACCATAAGCATTGACGAAGCACTTGTTACTATGATTGCATGAAACTTATGCCAAGAATTTACTTAACGCGATTGAGATCATCAACCTTTACTACTTGTGAATATAAGTCCATAACGATTAGGTGAAATTTCCTTATATCCTAGCATTCAATTTATGCATGATAATTAAGCGTGCACTCTCAACCAACACACATAAATCAATGTAATTCACATAGATAAGTAAATTGAATTCACAACTTATGAAACGCAATTAGAAGTAATCAAATCATATCGCAAGCATAAACATGTATTTCGAATCCCCCCTAGCCAAGGGGGGGTTTAGTTCCTCATACGCACAAAACAAAGAGAATTGAATTTAAACATTGAAATCAAAGGAAAAGAAACACCTAGAAATTCCAGCGACGCGAACTTGAATTGCATGAATCTTCCGAGCTTCCTTCTCCCCCTCCTTGGTGCGGCAAGGACTTTGGACAGGTTCTTTGGGGTTATGGATGGTGTAGAATGGATGGAGGATGTGTGATGGTGTTTAGGGTTGATGGGTGGTGCGGCTAGGGTTGTTTTTGGGCAGAAATTATGGCATATGGTGGTGGAAGGGTGCGGCAAAGAGCAAGGAATGATTTCTGGCGTGAATTGTGAATTGTGGTGAGTGGTGATCTGATTTAGGGGTTAATAGGAGTATATATAGGCACTTAAAACCCTAGGGTAATCAGATATGGACTTGGATAACCCAAATCCACAAGGAAATAGGTCTAAACAATCAGATTTTGCAAGGGAAAAGGGGTCCTAGGTGCGGCAGGTTTGTAGGAAATGGATAGGCCTTCTAGAATGCCTTGCAAGGCAAGGAACTAGGGCATCTAGAAGCTAGGGTGCGGCACCAATGTAAGGATTAGGGATAGGGCTTCTAGAAAGCCCCAAAACTGATAGGAAATGTAGAAACTCACGGCAAGGAGGGGAATTCTTCTAGAAACTTCTCATTTGTGTCCTACAACACTTAGGAGTCCTTCTAGCATTAGGAAAACATGTCTCAATCCTCCCTTGACTTGGAATTCTTCTCCTACTTCATCTTGGAAACCTTTCCTTCTTGGACTTGGAAATCTTCTTTGTTGCTGAAACTTGATGCCATTTGGATTTAACTTTCCTACTTCGAGTAGGAAACCTTGTTTGAGTAGGAATCTTCATCTTCAAGGAATCCTAATTCAACTAGGAAACCCATTTTGACTAGGAATCCTAATTCAACTAGGATTCCATCTTCACTTAGGCGCTTTCCTACTTCGACTAGGAAACCTTGTTCAAGTAGGAAACATCATCTTCAAATCTTCAATTTCGTCCATCCTCTTGGCTCCAAGCATATGACATCCATTCCAAGCTCAACTTTGCTCCAAAAGGCTCCAAAATGCATCCTTTTTCATATTTTGCCCTTAGAACCTGAAAACACATAAAACTAGCTTAAAAGACTACTTTACTAAGCAAAAACACTATAAATGTACAAGAACAAGCTAAACTAAGGCGCATAAATATGCTCCTATCAAATTCCCCCACACTTAGCTTTTGCTAGTCCTCGAGCAAAACAAAACGAAACAAAAGAACAAAACGAAATAAAACAAGTAAAACACAACCTAAACCTTCCAACAATCGCCTCAGGGATTTCCAATGCACATGATATGTTAAAAATCATCATTCCCACAGATTTTAGCCATCTTTACACTTAAGCACATACTTAATCGTAGTCACTACTTACTAGTTCACATTTAACCAATTAAAACAATGTTTGAATGTAGTAACATGCCTTAGAGAATTTGCTCAATTCCTTACTAGATATGCACTCAATTTTCACACAGAATTTCTAACTACACACCCTATACTAGTTATATGTGAGAAGATTAATGTAAAAATAAAAACGAACGCTCACATATATGTATGACAAAGGGAGCAATTTCCGGAGTTAATAACATGTTTATAAATATGATCTCATGAATGGAATGCTACTACTTAGATGCTCAAACCAATGACACCATATGCTCAAACCAATTTCAAACTCCACAAATTGAAACACACAACACTCAAGATTAAAGTCAAAGGTTGTAACGGGGCTTGGGGTATTGGATAACAAAGAAGGGGAAAGGATAAACAAACGTTCTTTAAACAATAGTAAGCAAAGCAATGAAATTGACACTTAGAATTCACTTTAGAGTGCAGAAAACAACTTTAAACACAAGGGGAATATGCATGCATACTTAGGGTCAAATGCAATGTTTTGGACCCTTTCTTCAACAACCAACACCTTAGAGCTCATTTTCATGCTCTTTCAACTCTTTTTTACACTTTTCACAATTTTTTCCTTTTTTTCTTTCTTTTCTCATTTTTTTCTCTTATTTGCCGTGCCTCATTCAAGACTTTGGCACATCCCTATATCACTAATCCTTCCCCCACACTTGTTTCCCGCACACATTGATCAAAAGGAATTCATCTTGCGTTATGCTTTACTACGTTTTAAGAACAAGGGTGTGGATGGTCCTAATCTAGGCTAGGTGAGGATAATATGGTTAACAAGGGAAATAGGCTAAACGAGGCTCAACGGGGTTAACACCTACAAAACATAATGGAATAGGGATATACGGCTTTTGGGCTATGGTGGACACTACACAACTTAATCTTGAATATGTGTTATGCAAATCAATGACATGTTTTGAATGAAATGGGCATGAGTTCTAGTGTTTGGTTCTAAGTGATGAAACGCCTTCTAAGTAGCAACCAAGCAAAGAATAATGAGATCATGCAACGACTTTAGAAAACAAAGAATGCACAGATTTTAACTCTCTAAATAAACGTTTAGGCTCAAGTCTCACAAGGTTGTAGCGTTAGGTTGAGTTACTTCCTTCAAGCATGTTACAAAAACGGATTTTTTCTTTATGATTACATGTGAATTCATAAGTTATAACCACAACCAAGCATAAACCAAAGAGTAAATCAAACTTTTATCCATGTTTATAACTCTCTTTAACCGTCATGCAATTACAAACCGAATCCTCATCATTGTGTTGGAAGGTACCCTAAGACACAAACAAACACACAAAACGACTCTTTTTGGGTTTTTAGAACAAATTTTTCAAATTTTTATGGGATTTTCGGATTTTTGACTCAAAACACATTAAAACACACCAAAACAGGTTAAAAAGGCTTAAAAACAGCAAGAAACAACATTTGAAATTATGGGTGACAAAACCCTACGAATTTGCATCAAAACACTTTGGTTACCCCCCCCACACTTAAATCAAACATTGTCCTCAATGTTTCAAGCATAAACTCACACAAATAACAAACAACAAACAAAACAACATCTAAACAACCTAACATAGCAGAAACGAAATTAACAACAAAGAGAAGAGTTTAGGAACGCAAATCTGGAATTAGAGTGCTCTCTATGTCCTCCTTTGTTGAATGCATGGGTTGCCTCCCAAGTAGCGCTTGCTTTAACGTCGTACAGCCGGACGAAGACCTCATTCACTCCTTACTAGGGCCCACGACATCCAAGGGTAAGTCATCCACGGTATGCTCCACAAAGGTGTCATAATAGGGCTTCAGACGATGCCCGTTCACCTTGAATTCTTGTCCTGTTTTCAAGCTTTGGATTTGGACTGCACCATGAACAAAAACATTAGTAATAACAAACGGTCCAATCCACTTAGAACGTAACTTACCGGGAAACAAACGTAAACGGGAATTGAACAATAGCATTTTCTGCCCAATTGAGAATGATTTCCCACGGATCATGTTGTCATGGAAAGCTTTGGTCTTTTGCTTGTAAATGCTTGCATTATCGTATGCCTCGTGCCGTATCTCATCAAGCTCATTCAATTGCAATCTCCTTTGACTTCCCGCTTCATCGAGGTTCATGTTAAACTTCTTGATGGCCCAAAGTGCTTTGTGCTCCAATTCAACGGGAAGATGGCACGCCTTGCCATAGACAAGTCGGAAGGGGGACATCCCAATGGGGGTTTTGTACGCCGTACGATACGCCCAAAGTGCATCATCTAACCGTAAGCTCCAATCCTTCCGTGTTGGCCCAACGGTCTTCTCAAGTATTTGCTTGATCTCTCGGTTGGAAACCTCGGCTTGGCCATTCGTTTGAGGATGGTAAGGTGTAGAAACCTTATGGGTGACACTGTATTTCCTCAATAACGCTTCAATGGTCCGATTGCAAAAGTGTGACCCTCCATCACTAATGATCACCCGTGGCATTCCGAACCTTGCAAAAATGTTAGTTCTAATAAAATCTGCAACCACTTTAGAATCATTAGTCCGGGTGGCCTTGGCTTCCACCCATTTCGACACATAATCAACCGCAAGCAAAATATACATGAAACCATACGAGGAAGGGAAGGGACCCATAAAATCAATACCCCAAACATAAAAAATTTCAACATTTAGGATAGAAACCTGCGGCATTTGGTCCCTTGCACTAATTCCACCCATTTGTTGGCATTTATCACATGTTAAGCAGAAAGTTTTAGCATCTTTAAAAATACTAGGCCAATAGAATCCACATTGTAACACTTTGAGGGCTGTGCATTGTGTGCCAAAGTGCCCTCCACATGCATATGTGTGACAAAAACTCAAAATTGAATGACATTCAGAATCGTGCACACAACGACGTATAATCTGATCGGGGCAAAATTTCCATAAGTACGGATCATCCCACACATAAAACCGTGCATCATGCCTAAGTTTATCACGTTGGTGCCTAGTGAACTCACTTGGAATACGTTTTGACACCAAAAAATTAACAATGTCGGCATACCAAGGTGCACTAACCTTAATGGACAGCAATTGTTCATCGGGGAATGTCTCCAAAATCGGCAAAGACTCCTCATTATGCACCATTCGGCTTAGGTGGTCAGCCACCACGTTTTCACTTCCCTTCTTGTCCCGAATCTCTATGTCGAACTCTTGAAGTAGCAACATCCATCGAATTAGCCGTGGCTTGGCCTCCTTTTTAGTGAGCAAGTACTTCAGAGCTGCATGATCAGTGAAAACAATTACTTTAGTACCAATTAGATATGATCGAAATTTATCTAAAGCAAAGACAACGGCAAGGAGTTCTTTTTCCGTAGTGGAGTAGTTCAATTGTGCATCGTTCAACGTCCGTGAGGCGTAGTAGATGACATACGGCTTCTTGTCCTTCCTTTGTCCCAAAACAGCCCCTAACGCGTAATCAGATGCATCGCACATAAGCTCGAAAGGTAGGCTCCAATCCGGTGTGATGTGAAAATTAACTAGCACTCAAATTAAACCCTCTTTTTATCAATTGTAGCAAGTATGTAAGTAGGGATCTTTCAAGGCCGGGGATTAGGAGGGATTGCAAAATCACTTGGAATTGACTCAAAAACGTAAAAAAACAAGTTTAAAACACTAACTAGACTAAAAGAATGTAAAACTAAACTTTAAAACACTAAAACAAACCAAAAGACTCAAAACAGCAATTAAACACTCAAAACTGCCTTAAAACCACTTTCTGGGCAGTTTTGGACACTAGGGAAGAATTTGGACGAAAATTGATTTAACTTGACTCAAGACACCTAAAAACACAAACTAAATGGATTTCTAACTAATTTGACACTTGAAACTAAAGGGGGATTGATTTTGGACGAATTTTGAATACAAAACAAAACTTTGTAAATTGACAAGACTCTAAAACGAATTTGGTTTAAATGGATGATGGAAGGCTAGCTAATGGGTTCATCTCCACACATGTCACACTTGCATATAAAACGATTTCCAATTGCTTTTCAATAAACCATGAATTCCCAACGCCCCAAGTTAATTAGGTCCGCTTAAATTAACCTTCAGATTTTCCTAATGTTATTGAATTGGATGATTACATACGACAACCCAAAGCATTCCCCACAAGTCCCCTACATGATTGCATAATAGAGATACAAGCAAGAATCATTAAGTTCTATGAAAATCATAAGCATTGACGAAGCACTTGTTACTATGATTGCATGAAACTTATGCCAAGAATTTACTTAACGCGATTGAGATCATCAACCTTTACTACTTGTGAATATAAGTTCATAACGATTAGGTGAAATTCCCTTTTACTCTAGCATCAAATTCATGCATGCAAATTAAGTGTCGACCCTCAACTAACATACACAAATCAGTTTTAATTCTTATAGATAAGCAAATTGAATTCACAACTTATGAAACGCAATTAGAAGTAATCAAATCATATAGCAAGCATAAACATGGTTTTGAATCCCCCCCTAGCCAAGGGGGGGTTTAGTTCCTCATGCGTACAAAACAAAGATAAATAAGTTAAACATTAAAATCCAAAGAAAGAAAACACCTAGAATGCTCCAACTTGACAGCAAGTGCATCCAAGAATCCTCCTTCCTCCTTGCTGCGTAGAGAACTTGTGGACAGGTTTTTGGGGTTATTTGTGATGTAGAATGGATGGGGGATGTGTGGTGGTGTCTAGGGTTGATGGGTGGTGCGGCTAGGATGGTTTTTGGGCAGAAATTATGGAATATGGTGGTGCAAGGGTGCGGCAAAAGGTGAGTGTATGTTTCTGGCGTGAATGATGAATTGTGAGAGGTGGTGAATGTGAAGGGGTGCGGCACACATATTTATAGGGCCCTAAAACCCTAGGTGAATCAGATTAGGCCTTCTAGAAAGCCAAATCCATCAGGAAATAGGTTAAACAATCAGATTTTGCAAGGGAAAAGGAGTCCTAGGTGCGGCAGGAAGGGATAAGACTAGATAAGGCTTCTAGAAAGCCTTGCAAGGCAAGGGAAATTAGGCCTTCTAGAGGGAAAGGCACGGCAAGTTTGTAGGATAAAGGATAGGGCTTCTAGAACAAGGATAAGGTATCCTAAATGGATAAAGACTCCTCATTGCACTTGGAAACTTTGCCTATTAGGATTAGGAAACCTTGTCTTTGTCATTCCTTCTTCATTTTGGATTCCTTTTCCTTCTTAGACTTGGAAAACTTCTTTGTTGCTTAAAATCAAAGCCAATTAGGGATCACTTTCCTACTCCAAGTAGGAAACCTTGTTTGAGTAGGAAACTTCATTCGTCTAGGAATCCACCTTCAATTAGGAATCCTTGATTGATTAGGACTCCTTCTTGGACTAGGATTTCATCTTCAATTTGGCTCTTTCCTACTTCAACAAGGAATCCTTGCTCAAGTAGGAATCATCATCTTCAAATCTTCATTTTCATCCAAACCCTTGGCTCCAAATATGTGATATCCAATCCAAGCTCCATTTTGCTCCAAAAGGCTCCAAATTGCTTCTTTTTATGTAATATGCCTTTAAAACCTGAAAACACATAAAACTAGCTTAAAAGACTACTTTACTAAGGAAAAACACTATAAATGCACAAGAACAAGCTAAACTAAGGCGTATAAATATGCTCCTATCACGGTGGCACAATGATAGGTGCCGTGGTCAACAACTCCTTGAGTTGGTTGAATGATGCCGTGCACTCCTTGGTGAATTCAAACGCCACGTCTTTTTGTAGGAGACGGCAAAGAGGTTGTGCAACCTTCGAGAAATCCTTGATAAACCTACGATAGAAACCTGCATGACCCAGAAAAGAACGAACCTCTCTAACCGAAGTTGGAGAGGGTAAGTGACGTACAAGATCTATTTTTGACTTATCAACCTCAATACCGTTTTCAGAGACTATATGACCTAAAACTATGCCTTGTTTAACCATGAAATGGCATTTTTCCCAATTAAGAACAAGGTTAGTTTCAACGCAACGTTTTAAGATTAAACTAAGAGTATGCAAGCAACCATCAAAAGAATCACCAAATACACTAAAATCATCCATAAACACTTCAATGATTTTCTCAACATAATCAGAAAATATGCTCATCATACATCTTTGAAATGTAGCCGGTGCATTACATAAACCAAAAGGCATGCGACGATATGCAAAAGTACTGAAGGGGCATGTAAAAGTGGTTTTTTCTTGATCTTCGGGTGCTATGACAATTTGATTATAACCAGAATAACCATCAAGAAAACAATAGAAAGCATACCCGGCTAATCTCTCAAGCATTTGGTCGATGAACGGCAATGGGAAGTGGTCCTTCCTTGTTGCGGCGTTTAGCTTCCTATAATCGATGCACACCCTCCAACCGGTTTGAATGCGTTGAGGAACAAGTTCATTCTCGGCATTTGCAACCACAGTCACTCCAGATTTCTTCGGAACACATTGAACGGGTGAGACCCACTTGCTATCCGAGATTGGATAGATTACGCCACAATCCAACAGCTTGATTACCTCATTCTTCACAACTTCCATCATTGGAGGGTTGAGACGGCGTTGAGCCTCTCGGGATGTTTTGGACCCCTCCTCTAGAAGTATGCGATGCATGCATGTAGTAGGGCTAATTCCTTTGATGTCGGCTGATAGGAGCATATTTATGCGCCTTAGTTAGCTAGTTCTTATGCATTTTCGTTATGTTTTCTTCGTTAAAGTAGTCTTTTGAGCTACTTTCATGTGTTTTCAGGTTCAAAGGGGCATAATACATAAAAGATGGCAAAATGGAGCATTTTAGAGCAAAAGTGAGCTTGGATTGAAAAGTACATGCTTGGAGCACAAGGAATGGACGAGTTTGAAGGTCAAGGGAGCTTAAGAAATGAAGAAATGAAAGTGAAGAACAAAGAATTCAGAATTAGAAACCAAAGTTTCTAAAGTTGGAAGTTTCTATTCTCAGAGGTTTCCATTTGTGAGAGTTTCTATTCTTGGCTTTGGGCTTCTAGATGACCCATCCTTACCTTCTTGGACAATGCCGCACCATAGGCCCAATCCCTTTCAGATTTGGACCCTTTGCCGCACCTAAACCCTAACCCATTGCCTAATCTGATCTCCCTAACCTTTGTCGCACCTAGGGTTCTAGAATACTTGATTTCCTTGCCTTGCAAGGCATTCTAGAAGCCTTAACCCTAGCCCACTAAACCAGCCGAACCCTAGGCCTTTTCCCATACAAAATCTGATTGTTTTAACCTATTTTCTGTTGGATTTGGGTTTCTAGAAACCCTAATCTGATTGCTAGGGTTTTTAAGTGCCTATATATACTCCTTTAAAGCTTTTGGCCGAACTACAACCCCCCATATCATTCATTCACGCCAAAAACCCTAGTTCTCTCCTTGCACAACCTTCCACCCCCAAACTCCCATATTTCTACCACAATTCACCCTTGCCGTGCCTTCCCACCACCATCACCACCTTGTACAGCCACCATTGGAGGAGGAAGAAGTAGTGCCGTGCAGTCCAAATGAGGGAGAAGCCTTGCACATGCAATCTGCCATTAGTGGAGTGTTTGGAGTTCTTTCTTTCTTTGTTTCTGTTTTCATGTTTAATTTAACTTGCTTTTCAATTATGTTAAACATGTGGAACTAAATTCTTTATAGTTAGAGGTGAATTTGAAGCCATGGACATATGTTTTATATGATTTGATTTCTTCCAATTATGATTTCAGAAATTGTGAATGTGATTTACTTATCTATTTGATTGATAACTTGTTTATGTATGTGGGTTGAGGGTCGACACTTAATTTGCATGCCTAAACTTGATGCTAGGATATAAGGGAATTTCACCTAATCGTTATTAACTTATATTCATAAGTAGTGAAAGTCGCTAGTCACGATTGCGTTAAGTAAATCCTAGGCAAGAGTAACATGCGTATCCCATAGTTATGAATGCCTCGTCAATGCTTATGATGTCCATTGAACTTAATGATCTTTGATATGTGTCTCTATCATGCGTATTCCATAGTTAGGGTCCTTGATAAGAATAATTTGGTTGTAATGCGTATTCCATTCAATTCAATGAATCTAGGGAAATCTGAGAATTAATTGGTGCAATCTAGTTAATTTGGGGCATTGTCATTCATGGTTTGTTGGAAGAGTAATTGGAGATTGAGTTGTATGCATATGTTCATGTGTGGATAAGGAACCTCTAACTAGCTTCTCACCATTCTATTTAATCACAATCTGTTTTGCTTTACATTTGTTTTTAAAGTTTGAGTTTTAAAGTTTTAATTTCGTCAAAATCATTCCCCCATTTATTTTAAAGTGTTAGATTAGTTAGAAATCCATTTAGTTGTGTTTTTAAGTGTTTTGAGTCAAGTCATAGTCCAAATTCGTCCAAACTAGTGTTAGGTACTCAAAACTGCCCAGAAAGTGGTTTTAAGGCAGTTTTGAGCCTTTTAGTTGCTGTTTTGAGTTTTTAGTTTGTTTAGGTGTTTTAAACCCTAGTTTTGCATTAATTGAGTCTAGTTTAGTGTTCTACATTATATTTTTATGTTCTTGAGTCAGTTTTACATTGATTAGCATCCCTAGTTAATCCCCGGTTAGAACGATCCCTATTTGCTCATATACTACAATTGTCATCCATAGGGTTTAATTTGTGTGTCAAGTTAATTCTCACATCAAATTTTGGCGCCGTTGCCGGGGGAATGAAGATTCATGGACCAAGTGTGTGTGGCGTGTGTTCTATGCAAGGACATGCCAACGATCAATGTCCTCAATTGATTGAGAATGGGGGTTGGGAATCTGCCAATGCCATGGGTTTTGGGAACCAAAATCAACCACGCCATGATCCATACTCTAATTCCTACAATCCGGGGTGGAGAGACCATCCAAATTTCAAATGGCGGGATCCTCAACAACCCCAACAACAAGGAGGATTTAGGCAGCAACCACCGGGCTTTTATACAAAGCCATTCGTCCCCAATCAAAACCAAGTGCAATCTGCCCCAACAAACTCAGGTATGTCTTTGGATAATGATCAAGTTGTTAAGTTACTTACTACTTTGACGCAGGAAGTACAAACTCAAAATAAGGAGAGACAAATCCAAGACAAACGGGTGGATAATTTGGAGAAGCAAATGGGTCAAATTGCCGAGTTTATGGGGCAAATTAGAGAGCAAGGCAGATTGCCTAGTTCAACCGTTGTGAACCCGAAGGGAGGATTTGAAACCGCTAAGGCCATCATGTTGAGAAATGGTAAACAGGTTGGAGCGGATTCAAATATATCCAAATCAAGTCAAGACAAGGAGGACAAGTTGCTGAAAGAGGAAGCACAGGGAGCAAAGCCCACGGCCAAGGATGACCAAACCTTGCCGCCACCACCTAGTCCTCCTAAACCGTCCCCAACCACCAAGGTAAGTCCCAATTCGACTTTTTCTAGTTCTATTCCACTAAATGTGCCCTTCCCTGGCAGGTTTAGGCAATCAAAGAAGGAAGAAGCCGAGAAGGACATTCTAGAGACCTTTCGGAAAGTTCAAGTCAATATCCCGCTCCTTGATGCGATTAAGCAAGTCCCGAGGTATGCTAAGTTCTTAAAAGAACTTTGTACAACAAGGAGAAGGATTTCGAACAAAGAGGTGGTCCAGGTAAGTGAAAATGTCTCTGCTGTGTTACAAAGGAAATTACCCCCTAAATGCAAAGATCCGGGTAGTTTTACAATTCCATGCGTTATTAGTAATACTAAGTTTGAACAATGCATGTTAGACTTAGGGGCTTCGATTAATGTTATGCCATACTCTATTTATGCATCTATGAACTTAGGTGAGCTTAAAAATGATGGTGTGATAATTCAATTAGCCGATCGTTCTAATGCATACCCAAAGGGTGTTTTGGAAGATGTGTTGGTGCAGGTTGGTAACTTGATTTTTCCAGCGGATTTCTACGTGCTTGACATGGAGGATTCACCCCATTCCACCCCATTGCCGATTCTATTAGGGAGGCCCTTCATGAAAACAGCCCGCACCAAGATAGATGTGTTTAAAGGAACTTTAACGATGGAATTTGATGGGGAAGTCATTGATTTTAATCTTTCTGAAAGTATTAAATTTCCTAAGGACGATCATTCTTGCTTTTCTATTGATATAATTGATGATTTGGCGCAGGATTTTCTCGATTGTTTGGAGAGGGATACACTTGAAACGACAATTGCACAAGGAATTGGGCAAACATCTGGTTTTGCCGTGCCTAGAAGTGAGGAGGAGGCCGAGATAGTGGCTGCCCTTGAGTCACTACCTCAACACCATGGTAAGCCTTCTAACCCAATTTCAATTCCAGTTTCCACTAATAAGTTGTTACCCTCAGTGATTCAGGCACCCGTACTTGAGCTTAAACCGTTGCCCGATCATTTAAAGTACGTCTTTCTGGGAGACAACGAGACATTGCCCGTCATTGTCTCCTCATCACTCACGGCCCTAGAGGAGGAGAAGTTGATCCGAGTGTTGAAAGAGCACAAGACGGCCATTGGGTGGACTTTGGCCGATATTAGGGGAATTAGCCCGACTACGTTCATGCATCGCATACTTCTAGAGGAGGGGGCTAAACCAACTCGAGAGGCTCAGCGCCGTCTCAACCCTCCAATGATAGAAGTTGTGAAAAATGAGATTATCAAACTTCTTGATTGTGGAGTGATTTATCCGATCTCTGATAGTCGTTGGGTGTCACTGGTGCAATGTGTTCCAAAGAAGTCCGGAGTGACCGTGGTGAAAAATGCCGAGAATGAGCTTGTGCCAACCCGCATCCAAACAGGTTGGCAAGTGTGCATTGATTGTAGGAAGCTCAACGCCACCACAAGGAATGACCACTTCCCTTTTCCGTTCATTGACCAAATGCTTGAAAGGTTAGCCGGTCATTCTTTTTATTGTTTCCTTGATGGTTATTCTGGATATAATCAGATTGTCATAGCGCCGGATAACCAAGAAAAGACAACTTTCACATGCCCCTTTAGTACCTTTGCTTATCGTCGCATGCCTTTTGGGTTATGCAATGCTCCGGCCACATTTCAAAGGTGTATGGTAAGTATCTTTTCAGATTTTGTGGAAAAGATTATTGAGGTATTTATGGATGATTTCAGTGTGTTTGGTGATTCATTTGATGGATGTTTGGAAAATCTCACAATAATTCTGAAACGATGTGTAGAAACTAACCTTGTGCTTAATTGGGAAAAATGTCACTTTATGGTTAGACAAGGCATAGTTCTAGGGCATATTGTTTCAGAAAGAGGAATTGAAGTGGATAAATCGAAAATAGATCTTGTACGCTACTTACCCTCTCCTACTTCGGTTCGAGAGGTTCGTTCGTTTCTTGGTCATGCAGGATTTTATAGGCGATTTATCAAGGACTTCTCCAAGATCTCAAACCCTCTTTGCCGTCTCCTCCAGAAAGATGTGGCGTTTGACTTCAACGAGGAGTGTGAGAAGGCGTTCAATCACCTCAAGGACGTGCTAACTTCGGCCCCTATCATAGTTCCACCGGATTTGAGCCTTCCTTTTGAGCTTATGTGCGATGCTTCCGATTATGCATTAGGAGCTGTTTTGGGGCAAAGGAAGGAAAAGAGGCCGCATGTTATCTATTATGCCTCTCGGACTTTAAATGATGCACAATTGAATTATTCTACCACTGAAAAAGAACTTCTTGCTGTTGTATTTGCTTTAGATAAATTCCGTTCTTATTTGCTTGGTACTAAAGTTATTATTTACACTGACCATGCAGCGTTGAAGTATTTGTTCACCAAGAAGGAGGTCAAACCACGACTCATTCGTTGGATGCTTCTTCTCCAAGAGTTCGATATCGAAATCTGGGACAAGAAGGGAAGTGAAAACGTGGTGGCTGACCACTTGAGCCGTATGGTGCATGAGGAGGATGCCGTGCCTATCATAGAGACATTCCCAGATGAGCAACTGATGTCAGTCAAGGTAAGTGAACCGTGGTATGCTGATTTGGTGAATTATTTGGTGTCTAAACATGTTCCTAGTGAATTACTTAAACACCAAGGTGATAAATTGAAGAAAGAGGCACGGTTTTATGTGTGGGATGACCCGTATTTATGGAAATATTGCCCTGACCAAGTTATACGTAGGTGTGTGCACGATTCTGAGTTTAATGCTATTCTAACTTTTTGTCACACTTATGCTTGTGGGGGACACTTTGGCACTCAAAGAACAGCACTTAAGGTGTTAGAATGTGGTTTCTATTGGCCTACCATCTTTAGGGATGCTAGAACATTTTGCATGTCTTGTGATAGATGCCAAAGAACGGGCAATATTGGTCCTAAGCAACAAATGCCGCAAACCCCCATTTTTAGTGTTGAAATCTTTGATGTTTGGGGTATTGATTTTATGGGTCCCTTTCCTTCGTCACATGGGTTTCTTTATATATTGCTTGCTGTGGATTATGTGTCGAAATGGGTGGAAGCAAAAGCCACCCGAACTAATGATTCTCGAGTGGTTGCAGATTTTGTGAAAACTAACATTTTTGCAAGGTTCGGAATGCCACGAGTGCTAATCAGTGATGGCGGTTCCCATTTTTGTAATCGAACCATCGAGGCGTTGCTCAAGAAATACAATGTCACGCATAAGGTGGCCACACCTTATCATCCTCAAACGAGCGGGCAAGCCGAAGTTTCGAATAGGGAAATCAAGCAGATTCTTGAGAAGACTGTGGGGCCTACAAGGAAGGATTGGAGTTTGCGCTTAAACGATGCATTGTGGGCGTACCGCACTGCCTACAAAACCCCCATTGGGATGTCACCTTTTTGGCTCATCTATGGGAAGCCATGCAATCTTCCCGTCGAGTTAGAGCATCGTGCACATTGGGCCGTCAAAACGTTTAATATGGACCTTGATGCTGCAGGTTTACATAGGAAGCTCCAATTGTGTGAGCTTGAGGAAATCCGACATGAAGCTTATGAGAATGCCCGGATTTACAAGGAGAAGACGAAGGCATTCCATGACAAGATGATTTGTGCCAAGACGTTCTATATTGGGCAGAAAGTGTTGTTGTTCAATTCTCGCCTTCGGTTGTTTCCAGGTAAATTGCGTTCCAAATGGGTTGGTCCTTTTATTGTCACTAATGTTTTCCCTCATGGTGCAGTGCAAATCAAGAGTACAAGGACGCAGCAAGAATTCAAGGTGAATGGGCATCGATTGAAGCCCTATTACGAGATGTTTGAGGAGCATGTCGTGGAGGAGGTACCCCTCCATGCCGTGGCACCTAGTCAAGCTTAAACGGAGGTACCGTCCGGCTGGAAGACGTTAAAGCAAGCGCTTCGTGGGAGGCAACCCATGCATTCGACAAAGGAAGACCTAGAGAGCAGTCCAATTCCAGATTTGCGTTCCTAAACCCTTCTCTTTGTTGCTTATTTAGTTTCTGCCATGTTTAGTTTGTTAGTGTTTGTTTGTTTGTTTATGTGTTTTTGTGTTAGTTTATGCTTTGAAACATTGAGGACAATGTTTGCTTTAAGTGTGGGGGGGTAACCAAAGTGTTTTGATGCAAATTCGTAGGGTTTTCTCACTCATACTTCCCAATGTTGTTTCTTGCTGTTTTTAGGTGTTTTTAAGCTGTTTTGGTGTGTTTTAATGTGTTTTGAGTCCAAAATCCGAAAATCCCATAAAAATTTGAAAAATTTGTTTTAAACCCAAAAAAGAGTCGTTTTTGTGTGTTTGTTTGTGTCTTAGGGTACCTTCCAACACAATGATGAGGATTCGGTTTTTAATTGCATGACTGTTAAAGAGAGTTATAAACATGGATGAAAGTTTGATTTACTCTTCGTTTATGCTTGGTTGTGGTTATAACTTATGAATTCACATGTAATCATAAAGAAAAAAAAAATTAGTTTTTGTAACATGCTTGAAGGAAGGAACTCAAACTAACGCTACATCCCTGAGAGACTTGAGCCTAAACTTTATTTGGAGAGTTATTAATCTGTGCATTCTTGTTTTCTAAAGTCGTTGCATGATCTCATTATTCTTTGCTTGGTTATTACTTAGAAGGCGTTTCATCATTTAGTTCCAAATGCTAGAACTCATGTCAATTTCATTCAAAACATGTTATTGAATTACATAACACATATTCAAGATGAAGTTAGTAGTTACCACCATAGCCAAAAAAGCCTTCATTCCATGCAATTATTTTTGTAGGTGTAACCCCATTGAGCCTTGTGTAGCCTATGTTCTTTGTTAACCCACATTATCCTCAACTAGCCTAGATTAGGACCATCCATACCCTTGTTCTTAAAGCATAGTAAGCATGACTTAAAATGAATTCCTTTTGATCAAGGGTGTGCAGAAAACAAGTGTGGGGGAAAGTGATCCTTGTGTATTGTGTGCCAAAGTCTTAAATGAGGCATAGGTTAGAAAAGAAAAAGAAAAAAATTCGTAGAAAAAAAAAAAAAAAAAGAAGAAAAAAAAGAAAAAAAAGTTGTGAAAAGTGTGAAAAAGAGTTGAAAGAGCATGGAAATGAGCTCTAAGGTGTTGGTTGTTGAAGAAGGGGTCCAAAACATTGAATTTGACCCCAAGTGTTGCATGAATTTCCCCTTTGAGTTTAAAAGTTGATTTTTGCATTCAAAAGTGAATTCGAAGAGTCAATTTCATTGCTTTGCTTACTATTGTTTTAAGAACGTTTGTTTACCCTTCACCTTTCTTTGTTAGCCAATACCCCAAGCCCCGTTACAACCCTTAACTTCTATCTTGAGTGTTGTGTATTTCAATTTGTGGAGTTTGGGATTGGTATGAGCATATGGTGTCACTGGTTCTCGCATCTAAGTAGTAGCATTCCTTTCATGAGATCATATACATGCTTATTAAATTCAGAGAAAGCTTTCCTTGTTACAACATATGTGAGCATTCGTTTTTATATTTACATCAATCTTCTCACATATAACTAGTATAGGGTGTGTAGTCAGAAAATCTGTGTGAAAATTGAGTGCATATCTAGTGAGGAATTGAGCAAATTCTCTAAGGCATGTTACTAAGTTCAAAATCATGTTTTAATTGGTTAAATGTGAACTAGTACGTGGTGACTATGATTAAGTGTGTGCTTAAGTGTAAAGATGGCTAAAATCTGTGGGAATGATGATTTTTAATTTGTCATGTGCATTGGAAATCCCTGAGGCAAATGTTGGAAGGTTTAGGTTGTTCTTGTTTGTTTTGTTTCATTTTGTTTTCTTCTGTTTCTTTGTTTTGCTCGAGGACTAGCAAAAGCTAAGTGTGGGGGAATTTGATAGGAGCATATTTATGCGCCTTAGTTAGCTAGTTCTTATGCATTTTCGTTATGTTTTCTTCGTTAAAGTAGTCTTTTGAGCTACTTTCATGTGTTTTCAGGTTCAAAGGGGCATAATACATAAAAGATGGCAAAATGGAGCATTTTAGAGCAAAAGTGAGCTTGGATTGAAAAGTACATGCTTGGAGCACAAGGAATGGACGAGTTTGAAGGTCAAGGGAGCTTAAGAAATGAAGAAATGAAAGTGAAGAACAAAGAATTCAGAATTAGAAACCAAAGTTTCTAAAGTTGGAAGTTTCTATTCTCGGAGGTTTCCAATTGTGAGAGTTTCTATTCTTGGCTTTGGGCTTCTAGATGACCCATCCTTACCTTCTTGGACAATGCCGCACCATAGGCCCAATCCCTTTCAGATTTGGACCCTTTGCCGCACCTAAACCCTAGCCCATTGCCTAATCTGATCTCCCTAACCTTTGCCGCACCTAGGGTTCTAGAATACTTGATTTCCTTGCCTTGCAAGGCATTCTAGAAGCCTTAACCCTAGCCCACTAAACCAGCCGAACCCTAGGCCTTTTCCCATACAAAATCTGATTGTTTTAACCTATTTTCTGTTGGATTTGGGTTTCTAGAAACCCTAATCTGATTGCTAGGGTTTTTAAGTGCCTATATATACTCCTTTAAAGCTTTTGGCCGAACTACAACCCCCCATATCATTCATTCACGCCAAAAACCCTAGTTCTCTCCTTGCTGCAACCTTCCACCCCCAAACTCCCATATTTCTGCCACAATTCACCCTTGCCGTGCCTTCCCACCACCATCACCACCTTGTGCAGCCACCATTGGAGGAGGAAGAAGTAGTGCCGTGCAGTCCAAAGGAGGGAGAAGCCTTGCACATGCAATCTGCCATTAGTGGAGTGTTTGGAGTTCTTTCTTTCTTTGTTTCTGTTTTCATGTTTAATTTAACTTGCTTTTCAATTATGTTAAACATGTGGAACTAAATTCATTATAGTTAGAGGTGAATTTGAAGCCATGGACATATGTTTTATATGATTTGATTTCTTCCAATTATGATTTCAGAAATTGTGAATGTGATTTACTTATCTATTTGATTGATAACTTGTTTATGTATGTGGGTTGAGGGTCGACACTTAATTTGCATGCCTAAACTTGATGCTAGGATATAAGGGAATTTCACCTAATCGTTATTAACTTATATTCATAAGTAGAGAAAGTCGCTAGTCACGATTGCGTTAAGTAAATCCTAGGCAAGAGTAACATGCGTATCCCATAGTTATGAATGCCTCGTCAATGCTTATGATGTCCATTGAACTTAATGATCTTTGATATGTGTCTCTATCATGCGTATTCCATAGTTAGGGTCCTTGATAAGAATAATTTGGTTGTAATGCGTATTCCATTCAATTCAATGAATCTAGGGAAATCTGAGAATTAATTGGTGCAATCTAGTTAATTTGGGGCATTGCCATTCATGGTTTGTTGGAAGAGTAATTGGAGATTGAGTTGTATGCATATGTTCATGTGTGGATAAGGAACCCTCTAACTAGCTTCTCACCATTCTATTTAATCACAATCTGTTTTGCTTTACATTTGTTTTTAAAGTTTGAGTTTTAAAGTTTTAATTTCGTCAAAATCATTCCCCCATTTATTTTAAAGTGTTAGATTAGTTAGAAATCCATTTAGTTGTGTTTTTAAGTGTTTTGAGTCAAGTCATAGTCCAAATTCGTCCAAACTAGTGTTAGGTACTCAAAACTGCCCAGAAAGTGGTTTTAAGGCAGTTTTGAGCCTTTTAGTTGCTGTTTTGAGTTTTTAGTTTGTTTAGGTGTTTTAAACCCTAGTTTTGCATTAATTGAGTCTAGTTTAGTGTTCTACATTATATTTTTATGTTCTTGAGTCAGTTTTACATTGATTAGCATCCCTAGTTAATCCCCGGTTAGAACGATCCCTATTTGCTCATATACTACAATTGTCATCCATAGGGTTTAATTTGTGTGTCAAATTAATTCTCACATCATCGGCCAAGATCCATCCAATTGCCGTTTTGTACTCCTTAAGCACTCGCACCAATTTGCTCTCTTCTTGTGCCGTGAGTGAGGATGAAATAATGACGGGCAACGTGTCATTCTCGCCCAAGAAAACGTACTTCAAATGACTAGGTAACGGCTTAAGTTCAAGTGCAGGTGGCTGTACCACTGAGGGAAGCATTTTATTAGCCGAAACTGAACTTAAAATAGGGTCCGAATACTTACCCGATTGTGATGGCAATGACTCAAGGGCAGCCACCATCTCAAAGACTTCTTCACTAGGGAGCACGGCAATGGACTCTAATTGCATGCCGTGGGCTTCCTTGGGGTTTGATTCCATGTCCTTCAACGTCTTTCCTTGTGCAATGGCCAAATCAAGTGCATCATCCTTCAAATTGTCCAAATGGTCCTGCGACAAAGCATCAATTACATCAATAGCAAAACATGAATGGGTTTCATTAGGAAACTTCATAGAATCAGAGAGATTGAAATTAATAACTTCCCCATCAAATTCCATCGTTAGAGTGCCATTATAGACGTCAATCTTCGTCCTAGCAGTCTTCATGAATGGCATTCCAAGGAGGATGGGTAATGAAGAGGCATGGTCCGATTCATCCATCTCAAGTACGTAGAAGTCCGCCGGGAAGATCAAATGATTAACCTGCACTAACACATCTTCCAAAACTCCCTTTGGATAGGCGTTAGATCTATCGGCTAATTGTATGATTACACCATCGTTTTTCAACGCTCCTAGGTTCATAGATGCATAAATTGAATATGGCATGACATTTATAGATGCACCTAGGTCTAACATGGCAGATTCAAACCTAGAATTACCAATAACACACGGAATTGTAAAACTACCCGGATCTTTGCATTTTGGGGGCAGCTTGCGTTGTAAGATGGCTGAGACGTTTTCACTTACTTTGACCACCTCCTTCGTCGAAATCCTCCTCCTATTGGTGCAAAGTTCCTTCAAGAACTTGGCGTACCTCGGGACTTGCTTGATTGCATCCAAAAGGGGGATATTGACTTGAACTTTCCGAAACGTCTCCAAAATGTCTTTTTCCGCTTCTTCTTTCTTTGTTTGCTTAAACCTACTAGGAAAAGGAACATTTGCAGGGAAATCATTAGTAGAAACTGAACTTGACACGTTTTTACCTTTATTGGATGAATTGGACGAATTGGGATCACTTGGAACTTGCGGCACATTTGGTTCCACCTTGGCCGTGAGTGGCCTTTGTTCCTCCTCTTCAATTCTCAACTCTTCTTCCTCGTTGGAACGTGGCTTGGATGGGTTGAGGTCAGATCCGACTTGCTTTCTACTTCGCAAATGCATAGCTTTTGCAGATTCAAATCCACCTTTCGGATTGACCACCATTGAGCTAGGCAACCTTCCTTGCTCACGAAATTGCCCCATGAACTCAGCAATTTGTCCCACTTGCTTCTCCAAGTTGTCCACCCTCTTGTCTTGGATTTGCCTCTCTTTGTTTTGAGTTTGGACTTCCTGCGTCAAAGTAGTAAGTAATTGAAAAATCTTATCATTATCACTTGAATTACCTACATTGCTTTGGGCAGGTTGTGCTTGGACTTGTGGTGGTGCCAACGGCTTTTGATAGAACCCCGGGGGTTGTTGCCTAAATCCGCCTTGTTGTTGGCCTTGTTGGGGGTCTCACCATTTGAAATTCGGATGATCACGCCAACCGGGATTGTAAGTATTGGAAAACGGATCACCACGTGATTGATATTGGTTGCCATATCCCACGGCATTGAGTGTTTCCCATCCTCCATTCTCGATTAATTGTGGGCACTTGTCCGTAGGGTGTCCTTGCGTGGAGCATACGCCACAAGAAGCTACGGTTTTGACTTTTGGACCTTCCACCACCTGAGAAAGCAACGTAGTAAGGTTAGCCATTTAATTTTGAAGTTCAGTTATGGCACTTACCTCATTGACTTGTTGTTGCCGTGGCATGCTCCTTTGTCCAACACCTTCGTATTGTTGAGCGTTCAACGCTCGATTAGCAATCAACATCTTTGCAGTTGTAGGGGTCTTATCCACCAATGCTCCTCCCGCCGAGGCATCTAGCATTTGACGTTCAATTGGTAAAAGTCCCTCGTAGAAGTATTGTAGAAGTAGTTCCTCCTTCATTTGATGCTGTGGACATGAAGCAACAAGAGATTTAAAACGTTCATAATAAGTAGGAAAGGATTCACCTTCATCTTGTTGAATGCCACTTATCCTTTTACGTAGGAGGATGACTCGAGAAGTTGGGAAAAACTTCTCCAAGAAAGCTCGTTTCATGCTCTCCCATGACGTGACAGTTCCGGGAGCCAATTCATACAACCAATCTTTCGCCTTCTCTAGGAGAAAAAAGGGAAAGGCCTTCATCTTCAAGATGCTCTCATCCACGTTCACCGGAGTCATGCTTGAGCAAACGACTTCAAACTCCTTCAAGTGCTTGTTCGGATCTTCCATGGACAGCCCATGGTACTTCGGAATGTGATGTAACAAGCTTGACTTCAATTCGAACTCGGCAGTTTTGTCCGGAGCCGCCCTAGGGTATTGGATACATAGAGGTGCGGCATTATCCAATCCCGAAGCAGAAAGCTCCTTGATCGTTCGGTTGTCCACTGCCATGTCTTCCACTTCCTCTTCAAATTCAGAAACGGACTCGGAACTTGCACTTGATTCACTAGGTTCCGGGTTCTTCCTCTTTCGTCTCAACTCACGCTCAAAATCGTCGTCAAAGTCTAAAATATGTTCGTGAACCGGATTAGAACTCCGAGTCATAAACAAGTACCTAGAACAAGAAACAAAATAACATAAGAATCTGATCTAATAAGAAAAACGAAAATAACAATCCAAGGGATTAGCAAAGTTGCTAATCCCCGGCAACGGCGCCAAAATTTGATGTGAGAATTAACTAGCACTCAAATTAAACCCTCTTTTTATCAGTTGTAGCAATGTATGTAAGTAGGGATCGTTCTAGATCGGAGATTAGGAGGGATTGCAAAATCACTTGGAATTGACTCAAATACGTAAAAACAAGTTTAAAATACTAAACTAGACTCAAAGAATGCAAAACTAAACTTTAAAACACCAAAACAAACCAAAAGACTCAAAACTGCCTTAAAAACACAATCTGGGCAGTTTTGAACACTAGACACAAACTTGGACGAAAATTGGTTTTAACTTGACCTAAGACACTTAAAAACACAAACTAAACACTTACTAACTAATTTTGACACTTTAAAACAAAGGGGGATTGGTTTTGGACGAATTTAAAAACAAAACAAACTTGTAAATTAGAACAGATTGTAAAAACGAATTTGATTTAAATGGGTGAATGGAAGGCTAGCTAAGGGGTTCATCTCCACACATGTTATACTTGCATACAAAACGATTTCCAATTGCTTTTCAATAAACCATGAATTCTCAATGCCCCAAGTTAATTAGGTCCGCTTAAATTAACCCTCAGATTTTCCTAACGTTATTGAATTGGATGATTGCATACGACAACCCAAACATTCCCCACAAGTCCCCTACATGATTGCATAATAGAGATACAAGCAAGAATCATTAAGTTCTATGAAAACCATAAGCATTGACGAAGCACTTGTTACTATGATTGCATGAAACTTATGCCAAGAATTTACTTAACGCGATTGAGATCATCAACCTTTACTACTTGTGAATATAAGTCCATAACGATTAGGTGAAATTTCCTTATATCCTAGCATTCAATTTATGCATGATAATTAAGCGTGCACTCTCAACCAACACACATAAATCAATGTAATTCACATAGATAAGTAAATTGAATTCACAACTTATGAAACGCAATTAGAAGTAATCAAATCATATCGCAAGCATAAACATGTATTTCGAATCCCCCCTAGCCAAGGGGGGGTTTAGTTCCTCATACGCACAAAACAAAGAGAATTGAATTTAAACATTGAAATCAAAGGAAAAGAAACACCTAGAAATTCCAGCGACACGAACTTGAATTGCATGAATCTTCCGAGCTTCCTTCTCCCCCTCCTTGGTGTGGCAAGGACTTTGGACAGGTTCTTTGGGGTTATGGATGGTGTAAAATGGATGGAGGATGTGTGATGGTGTTTAGGGTTGATGGGTGGTGCGGCTAGGGTTGTTTTTGGGCAGAAATTATGGCATATGGTGGTGGAAGGGTGCGGCAAAGAGCAAGGAATGATTTCTGGCGTGAATTGTGAATTGTGGTGAGTGGTGATCTGATTTAGGGGTTAATAGGAGTATATATAGGCACTTAAAACCCTAGGGTAATCAGATATGGACTTGGATAACCCAAATCCACAAGGAAATAGGTCTAAACAATCAGATTTTGCAAGGGAAAAGGGGTCCTAGGTGCGGCAGGTTTGTAGGAAATGGATAGGCCTTCTAGAATGCCTTGCAAGGCAAGGAACTAGGGCATCTAGAAGCTAGGGTGCGGCACCAATGTAGGGATTAGGGATAGGGCTTCTAGAAAGCCCCAAAACTGATAGGAAATGTAGAAACTCACGGCAAGGAGGGGAATTCTTCTAGAAACTTCTCATTTGTGTCCTACAACACTTAAGAGTCCTTCTAGCATTAGGAAAACATGTCTCAATCCTCCCTTGACTTGGAATTCTTCTCCTACTTCATCTTGGAAACCTTTCCTTCTTGGACTTGGAAATCTTCTTTGTTGCTGAAACTTGATGCCATTTGGATTTAACTTTCCTACTTCGAGTAGGAAACCTTGTTTGAGTAGGAATCTTCATCTTCAAGGAATCCTAATTCAACTAGGAAACCCATTTTGACTAGGAATCCTAATTCAACTAGGATTCCATCTTCACTTAGGCGCTTTCCTACTTCGACTAGGAAACCTTGTTCAAGTAGGAAACATCATCTTCAAATCTTCAATTTCATCCATCCTCTTGGCTCCAAGCATATGACATCCATTCCAAGCTCAACTTTGCTCCAAAAGGCTCCAAAATGCATCCTTTTTCATATTTTGCCCTTAGAACCTGAAAACACATAAAACTAGCTTAAAAGACTACTTTACTAAGCAAAAAGACTATAAATGTACAATAACAAGCTAAACTAAGGCGCATAAATATGCTCCTATCACCAGACCATAGTACTGAATGACGTAATTGATAGATTTTATATTAGTTCTAGAGTCATTTTTCTCAAAAAATAGTTGAAGTACAGGTAATAAGTTAAAGGACTAAGGCCTCGTTTGTTTGACCTCCTTAGCTTGGACTGGACTGGCTAGGACAAATAACCTATGTTTGGTGCAAGCCGGGATTGAGTTTAGTGGGATTAAGTCGGACTCGTGCCGACTAAATCCTTCGTTAGCTGGGCTTAGCGAGAGCCCTCGAAAAGGAGGGGATTGCTAGTCCCGTTTCCCCGCCTCCCCGCTTCCCCTCACCCCACGCCTGAGAACTTGCCCTCCACTATCTTTCTCCCCACCTCCCTCTCGTCTGTCCATAAGATCTCCAAGTCAGAGACCCAAAAAACCCAAAAAAGCCAAAAACCCAGAAACCGAAAGCAGATTCATATAAAATATACCAAATTGAAGCTGGGAGTGACAAGATTACGATTCTACTTGAATCGAGGCCAAAAGGAGCTCGAATGTGGCCGGAAAATGGTCTGGAAGTCTCGGCCTGTTTGGGCTTCTTCGAATCCATGACAGATTCGAACATGCAAAGCTAAGATCTTGGTCCAGGGATGGTGAGGAATTTTTTGGCGGTGCTAACTTCATCTAATTCAATGAGGGTTGGCCGGAAAACACGTCGGGAAACCTGCAACTCGTCGTGAAAAATGGAGCCGTGAGGTTCCGTTCGAACAGCGCACAGCTAGAGAGGGAGGCAGGACAGAGAAATAGAGATTGGAATCGATAAGGAGCTTGACTGGGAATGAGAGAAAGACAGGAATTGAAAGGTCTGGGAGGAAAAAAAGAGGGAGAGGGTGGGACGAAGAACTGAGAGAAGAGGGAGAAAGTGGGACGGAAATGGTAGGAAAAGATGGAGAAAAAGATAAGAGCATAATAAAATATTAATAATTTATAAATTAAATAATATAATATTAGAATTTGTTATTATTCACCTTCTTAATTCAACACTGCACCAAAGCTTTAATAAGTTAATCCGGCTTAATTTAGTTTAAATCAATTCAGCTTAATCGCTGAAGCTAGTCCAGTTTGAGATAGTCGGGCGCAACAAACGCACCTAAATAGGCAAATCACCGTGTATAGAATCGAGTCTCCTGTACCATGCCATGCCATTCCCTCTCTCTTCCTCTTTCATTTGAAATCCCCAAATCCCAAATTCCAATCAATTCCCAATTTCCCTGAACCCGATTTCCAATCGATCCCAATGGCAGCCTCATCCCCACGCGAAGAGATCGTGTACGTCGCCAAGCTCGCCGAGCAAGCCGAGCGATACGAGGAGATGGTTGAGTTCATGGAGAAGGTCGTCTCCTCCCTCCCTGAAGGCGAAGAGCCCACCGTCGAAGAGCGCAACCTCCTCTCCGTCGCCTACAAGAACGTGATCGGCGCCCGCCGTGCCTCGTGGCGCATCGTCTCCTCCATCGAGCAGAAGGAGGAGAGCCGCGGCAACAGCGACCACGTCGCCACTATCAAGGAGTACAGGGCTCGGATCGAGAACGAGCTCTCCAACATCTGCGGTGGGATTCTCAAGGTTCTCGAATCCAAGCTTGTTCCTGCGGCAAACGTTGGAGAGTCCAAGGTGTTTTATTTGAAGATGAAGGGAGATTACCATAGGTATTTGGCTGAGTTCAAAACTGGAGACGAGCGCAAGGAGGCCGCTGAGAACACCCTCAATTCCTATAAGTCAGCTCAGGTTTGGTTTTTATTTTATATTTTATATTTTTTTTATTTCATCCAATTTCCGGTTGAGGGTTTTTTTTTTTCTTTAATTGGAACGTTCTTCATTGCGGTTCTTTTTGAATTTGAATATTGATGTGGATCTGATGTGCATTGGCTGAATGGTTTTTATGGGATTTTGAGATTTGGTGAATTTTGTTTTCGGATTTTATGGATTTAGAAATGATCTGCAATGTTTCATTGCTTGTTTGAACTTTTTGTGCTCCTGTATTTCGTTGTTTGATTGGTACTTGTGAATGTATTGGTTCGAATGTTCATCATTTTTTTTGCTTAGTTGGACATTGGAAAAGAAAATAGGTTTTGAGGCTCTATTTTTGTTATGGTTGAGGAAGATCATTGATGGAATTTTTGAATGTCCATGATTCTTTGGCATTGATTGTTTGCTTGGCAAATTATTCATACAAAATTAAGATCAGATTTGGTAACGGTTTTCTGTTGTAAATCTGATCATGGTTCTTTTCACCATCAGATGTTATATGATTATGGGCATATGTTCTTATAAGACTATGGGTATAATATTTTGGGATTTATGGAAATTTTAGTGATATTTCAAAACGGTTTTAATAATGGCTAACTGTAGAAATCTGTCTCTTCCAGTTAATTTTGAATCACATAATTCTTCGCGATTTGAGATATATGTTTATGTGATAGTCATGCTTTGAGGTTCCTATATTTTTAATTAATTCTGTTCATCTGTTGATACGATAATTCCTTTGTTCTCAGGATATTGCAACCTCTGAGCTGGCCCCAACTCATCCCATCCGTTTAGGATTGGCTTTGAACTTCTCTGTGTTTTACTACGAGATTCTAAATTCTCCTGACCGGGCTTGCAGTCTTGCCAAGCAGGTGAGGAAATTTACTCGGAAATGCCCATAAGCCTACTTCTTTCTGATCTGTTTGACCCTCTCAGTATATTTATATTTTCCCAATCAATTAAGGTTGTATTAGATATTTGGGACAGAACGAAACTTGGCTTGTTCTTTCAGAAAAGTAAATGTTTGGCACAAAGGATACGGCCCAATCTTTCCTTCTCATAGCTCATATGTTTGCAGCTCTATATTGTTGCATGCTACCAACAAACTCAGAATTTGATTTTTTTTTACCTCTCATCTTTTATAGTTGCAGATAAACTTGTGATGCTAACTGAAAAACAATATTAGGGTGAACTTTAAAGATTGATAGCATGCGTTCTATTTGATTGTAGTTTGTAATTTAGTTACAAATTTCTCAAATTTAAGATCCTGTAGGTAGACATAGGTTCTTCAATCCATACAAGCATGCTTATAATTAGTTGGGCTGATATTTATCGTATGTTGTCTGTAAGGAATGCTTGAAGCCTCATGTGTAGAAAATAAGGATTTTGGAGTGCTTGATTTTTATGCCATTTTGTATTTGATTATTCGTCTTTATTGCATACTAATTTGTTGCATTAGAGTTATTATGCATCTTTATTGACTTTTCATGTTCAAGATTTTGCTTCTTTCAATTATATATGTTTTTCTTGTTGAACTATTGGTTGTATATTCTGTCCTATATATTTAATTTATTTGTCATCATGGTTTCTAATTATTTTCTTGTTTGTGTTTCTGTGATTCAACCAGGCTTTTGATGAAGCCATTGCAGAGCTGGATACACTGGGAGAGGATTCATACAAGGATAGCACTTTGATAATGCAACTTCTTCGTGATAATCTCACATTGTGGACTTCGGATATGCAGGTTGGTCTCTGTTTATCAGTCTGTCTACAGCTACAGATGCATGCTTCTGTACTTCAATTTATTTCTTTCAATGGTGATTATTTATGAGTCATTTGGTTGCATGTGTTATAGGATGACGGGACAGATGAGATTAAACAAGCACCCAAGCCTCAAGCTGAGGCGCAGCAGTGAAGTTAATCGTCCTCCGATTCTTCATCTGTTCGTGCTTAACCCTTGGCGGTTTGTTATTCAAAATAAAACGAGGTATCTAGTTGTTCTATTTGCACTTTCGGGCTTGTATAATTGTCGGATGGCAAATCAACATATTTTAGCTATAACTATTTACATCTTGAAGTGTAGTACAATTAGTCTTAACTCATGGAGTGTTGAGCCAAAAATTGAACAAGGCACAAGTTGTGTATTGTTGAATATTCTTATAAATTTGAGTAGGTTAATTCATGTGTTTGATATTTGATTTTAAAAGTTTGATTCACGTAGTTTTCGGGATTAAACTCTTCAGCCTGTCTACGCTACTTGGTGATCTACCTATTGACTCCTATTTCCTTCTTTGTTCTAACTTTCTTAAACAACCAATGGAATTACGGTATACTTCCTATTATATGTTTAGGCGAATGTTTAGGGTTCACATTATGCTCCTCATCCTCCAAATATCCTCGAACCATGAGGGCATCCTCGAGCAACGGTGTCACTGCATGTTAGTCTTTCCCTAATTCCCCATCTTACCGATGTACTGAAACATGAAAGACAACGGCTTCAAGACAGTTTGGGCCGCGGAGGGCTGACTAGAGAATCGTGAACCTTGCCCCAATGGACATCTTCAGGCCGATGGCCTTCAGCCCATAAATAGGGCCGTTGTAATCGTTGCCCTTATGAAGAAGAGACTTTGGAAGCGATTAGTTAGGGCTCGGTCGAGTCCTACATGAGAAATTGCCAAGAGATTAAGCTTTGGATAAATATGAATTGTCCCAATGATCATAACGCCCACTTAATTAAATAAAGATGAATGGGTCTTATAACGAGATCAAATTCAGAATCCTAGTTGGAGTAAAAAAAGGCTGAGACTGGTTGGAGATGAAGTTTTGACCACTAAAGGATAAGAGGATAATCAAGGAGATGCCGAACAGGTAGAGTCCCATCAAGACTTTGCCTCGACATGCTTCTATCTTAGGGGCTTCATCTATTTGGTACATTTGTTTTTTGTGATTTTTAGCGTATACGATCTCAGAGTATATACAAACTAGTTTGACAGTTTGGTCGTTGAAACTAATTTCGTACGAAACAATATATTCAACAAACACTTATAGTTTATTTTTTAGTGTAAATATTTTAAATTGATGATCAAGTCCTCTCATAGTATTTTTCTAGGGTCGAGGAGTGTAGTTGTAAAAAAACATCAAAGTTGGAGCTAAAAGAGCCATTAAATCGTGATTTTCGTTTGTATTGTCGAAGGATTTCGTCGCGTTACTTAATCTCCGAATGTTTATTTTTTGTGATTTTTGGCCTATACAATCTCGAGTATATACAAAATAGTTTGACAATTGGATCGTTGAAACTAGTTTCGTAGAATGTGTACCCCGTCAAAACAATAAATTCAACAAACATTTAAAGTTTATTTTATACTTTCATTAAGTAGATCGTAAGATTTTGTGATATCCACTAGTGTAAATATATTAAATTGACGATCGGATTTGCTCATTTATTATTCTAGGGTCTAGGAGTAGAGTTGTAAAAAATTATCAAAATCGGAACTAAAACAACCATTAAGTCGTGATGTTTCGTTTGTAACCGTCAAAGGATTTCATCCTGTTACTTAATCTCCAAACCTTTTTTCATGATTTTTTCCATATACAATATCGGAGCATATATAAATAAATTTGACGATTGGATTATTGAAATTAATTTTGTGGATTTTGAATGATAATTTCTTATAATAGTTTAGAGTTTTGACTCTTTTCTCCAAATGAATTGTATGGAACATTATTTTTCTTTGTATATTTCCAACGAAAAAAAAAAGGTTTCGTGGAATTTAAGAGGCTATTTGGTGCTCTACTTGAATCCAACTTTTTAAACTCAAAAACAATTTTCAAGTTTTAGGCCTTAAAAACTTGTTTGGTAGGACTATTTTCAAAAAATGAACTCAAGACTAACTAAAAAATATAGTATATTCTCTAAAAACATAAAAAGTGAGTTTTTAGAGTTTTTAAACTTAAACTCTCTCATTTCTTTTTTCTTTTTTTTTACCTTTTTCGTCTCTCCTCTAATCCGCTTTCTTCATTTTCTCGGTTCTTTCTCTCAACTCCTATTCCTCTCTATCTCGTCCAATCCTCTCTCTTCTTTCTCTTTCCTTCAATCATCTCTTACTTTCTTTCCTCCTCTCTCCTCTTTCTCCCTCTCATGTGACACCCTCTTAGATTTCTTTGTCTAGTTTAAGTCTTAAGATTTAAAAATTTTAAATCACAAATCAATCAAGTTTTTGAGTCTTAAAGAAAATTGTTTTCAAGAAATGTTTTAAGAAATGATAAAAAATTTCAAATAGGATACCAAACAGGCTCTAAGGTGTTGGCTTTTTTTTTCCCAAATAAATAAGGGTTTTGCTCTTGAAACTAATTTTCAGGATCATATATTTGAAACTGTTTTTTTTAGGTTTCAAAACTTGTTTGGCATTGAACTTAAAAACTATTTTTGAATCTAAAAATTTGAAAACTTGTTTGGTTTAACTCTTGAAAACAGTGCTTTTTTTTTCAATTATGTATTTGTTTTAAGATATACAAAACATATTAAATTAAACCTTAAACATACTATTTTGATATCCATGTGCTAATACAACACATATATGCTCAATAATCAAATTAAACTTCAAGTCTTAGACAATAAATATTACATTAAAACATTCTAGAAAACCGATAAGCTTTGAGACTAATTGTTATTGACGTGATCAAGCCATATTGATCTGGTTATATGGTTTCTAACATCATTCGTAACATTATCGTCATTCAAATGCATGTTTTCCCCTTCTTGACTTGCCCCCGAGCTTTCTCTACCACATCAACATCATTGTCTTCAAATTGTTGAAACAAGGTATCATTCCTTGATTGCATTCTTTGTGCACGGCACAACATGCAATAGGAATGCATCTTTGCTTCCCTCCCTTTTTCCCATAATTGCCAAACCGCAATTTTTGTGGAATTTAAGGGCTTGTTTGGTAATCTATTTGAAAACTTTTATCATTTCTCAAAACATTTCTTAAGAACTTTTCTTGAAAACAATTTTCTTTAAGACTCGAAAACTTGTTTGGTATACGATTTAAAAATTTTAAATCTTACAACTTAAATTGAACAAAAAGATCTAAAAAGAGGGGGTCGATGGAGAAAGAGGAGAGAGGAGAAAATAGAGTAGGAGATGATTGGATGAAAGAGAAAGAAGAGAGAGGATCGGAGGAGATAGAGAGGAAGATGAGTGAGAGAAAGAACCGAGAGAATGAAGAGATCGGATTGGATAAGAGACGGAAAAGGTAAAAAATAAAAAGAGAAGGGGGAATGAGAAAGAAGAAAAGAGAGAGATAGATTTGGAGTGAGAGGGGAGGAGGGAGAGAAAAAAAATGAGTGAGTTTAAGTTTAAAAACTCTAAAAACTCACTTTTTGTGTTTTTAGAGAATATACTATATTTTTGAGTTAGTCTTGAGTTTAGCTTTTGAAAATAGTTCTGCCAAACAAGTTTTTAAGGCCTAAAACTTAAAAATTGTTCTTGAGTTTAAAAAGTTAGATTCAAGTAGAGTGTCAAACACACCCTAAGGGGTTTGGTTGTTTCTCAAAATAAATGGGGTTTTGCCGTCCTTCTATTACAATATTATTGCTAACTCATTGTCAGGTTAAGTCTAACTCTTTTTCTTTAGTGTAGATAATTTCATTTGTTTAAAAACTAAAAAAAAATCTCGCTCATAGCTAGAAAAGGGAGAAAACTAAATTAGATATGGCGCTCTCGATTACATTAGGGCTATATCTACTCCAATATCTATATTAACGTCCGCAACCTTCAAAGCAGGCAACAAAAAAACTCTCTATATTTAGTATTCGGAGTTCAGACGAAAGCATACAGGTAACCTAAGATTATCTTCTTTGTGTAGTTCGTATAATTTCCTACGATTTCTTTTAAGTATTATAGATTTTGTGACTATGGACTCCCCTTATTGTGCCAATTTTGCGTTGGGAATTCGAAAAAAAAATTCTCAGTGTTCTCTTTTATTTTGGAGGTAAGAAAGTCAAAGACTAGGATTTGTATTAATATGTAATTGTCTTGAAAGGATCAATACTAGCATCTATATTCAATTTAAAAGGATCAGTATTAGCATCTATATTGAATTTCAGTTATTCATGGCGGCTAGGATTTGCCAATAAGGGGTTTGGCTTTCTGCCACTAAAACACTGCATCTAAGAGCATCTCCAAAGGAGATGTCAAATTCAAAACATCAAATTTCAATTTGATGGTTGATTTCACATGCTGTCAATATTTTTCTTCCACCTGATATGCCAAAATTTATTGCTTCATTTATATTTTTTTAAAACAAAAATAATAAAAGTTGTGTTGTTATTGGTTTAAAAATAATAAAATAATACTTAAATATGCTAGCATTTAAGGTGACACATCCCGACCCGGATTGTCCACTAGGACTTTTAATCGAGTTGTGTTGGCCGACACCTAGAAGGTGACGAAGCCATAAAGTATAGTGATGTGGAATATGTGAATAAATTTAAACCTAAAAGTGCCTAAATACGAGAGTGCGTTGTGAGGGGAAATGAACCTATTTCACACGTGACATCAGAACATAAGTAAAGTATAGTAGAGTGGATTGAAAATCATACCATTGAAGGTAGTTTCCAATACCAAGATTTACCACGAATCCTCATCGATACGAAAACTCTGCTACTAGAACTTGGAGGGATAAAAAAAAAACAACAAGAGTGAGTGGGCCTGAAAATAACGCTTTAATAAAGACCTTCTAAACGTTATAATCCCTCGCTGTAATACATGTATAGTTTCTAGGAAATCATACTATGTATAAGTATGAAATCAAATGTAAATCAACAGTAAATCCAGGACTATTCGAAATCACTACATATCGGCAGTAACAAAAAAATCAGGTGCTCATCAATAACACACGAGTCGGAGTTGCCTAACGCAACTGCATGACTCATAAATCAATCTATGATAACACATGAGTCGGAGTTGTCTAATGCAACCTGTACAACTCATAGGCAACCTGTATGATAGTGTCGGAGTTGCCTATTACAACCTGTATGACAGTGTTAGAGTTGCCTATTATTGCAACATGTACGATAGTGTCGGAGTTGCATAAAACACAAATATAGTTATGCCATAACTCAATCATTTCAAATAACACCATAAACTCACCTGAACTTACTTGCACGTCCCGCGTTCACCATAGCACTTCAAAGCATTCACAACAATTATATATATGTAATATGCATATGGATATGCCATGATGCAATCTAAAACTCAACCATATCATAGTATTTTAGAATATATATATATATATATATATATATATATATATATATATATATATATATATATAACATGGGATAAAATGCATAAATCAATTTAAAAGTGTCTGTGGAACTATCAGTTATATATATACAATAAAAAGAAAAATACCCACTCACCTAAGGTCTGCGCTACGACTCCCTAGCACGAATATCGAGACGTCACGAACGATCATCACCTAGAACAAATATTCAATCACGTCTCAGAACTCTTATCAATAAAACACGTAATTTA
Organism: Malus domestica; assembly: GCF_042453785.1. NCBI lineage: Eukaryota > Viridiplantae > Streptophyta > Magnoliopsida > Rosales > Rosaceae > Malus > Malus domestica. Next base: position 14,816,369 of record NC_091665.1, on the reverse strand, counting down.
CATAAAATAGATCCTAAGGATGTTCTAGAATGATTTGAGACCCATTGACCAAAAGTCAACTGTCGGTCAAAGATCAACGGTAGGGTCCACAACCCTACGTAACTCAATTCGGAAGATCTGCATCTCGAATTTTTTGATCCATAACTTCTAAAGATCCACATTATACTTCTAGAACATCATACTAAAGTTTCATTACGATCCAACGGTTGGATCTCCGCCAATTGCTTATTCAAGTGGCAGTCAACGTTTTATTTTACAAACTTACAAATCTAATTTGGGAAGATCTGTGAAGTAGATTCCTAATCCGTAAGTTTCTAATATCCTCAAATATTACATACTATAATGTATTAAAGTTTGGTGACGATCCAACGGTCGGATCATCAATTCATATAATGTTCAAGTAGCGATCTTTAACAAAACTATGTTTAAACGATGAGATTTCATCAATCGGACTTCACCTATGGAATTGGGGGTGTTAAACTTAGCTTAGGAAAGTCAGGGGGTGACTCGGCTCACGTGCCACCGAACACGGCGGTCAGCCACCTTGATTCACCGGAAAATTCAATTATCTCCAAAAATTCTTAAATTCTATAGAAATGAAGATATCCAAGAGTAGAGCAAGTTTTATACATATGGCCAAGTCCAATTTCGCTGGGAAAGGCTCCAATTTCACTCAAACTTGCTGGAACCCTAAAATGGGTGAACTTCGATTATCCTTCCCTAGTGTTCCAACGCCTCTACCACTGGTTAGGTCTTGTTCCTGGGTCCAAGGGGAGTTGATTAGGGGTGGTGGTGGGTGGTGAAACTCGCCGGAATGAAGGAATCGCCGTTGAGCACCTCCGGTGCTCCGGTGAGGTTCTACAATGTTTTGGACCTAAAACCTTCGAATTTGGGTGGAGATGGTAGCTAGGAGTTGTGGAAGAGATTTCAGGTGTTGGTTAGTGGTGGTTTGACAGAAAAATGGCGGAATTCGCCGAGTTTGAACAGGGTCGAAGCTGATCGTGGTGCACGGGTCGACAAAAAAGGGAGAAGGAAATCAATTTCTCTCTCCTCTCTTAATTGGTTGACTTCTTTTCTAAATTTTCTGATTGGTCACTCCTTTCTTCCTTTAAAACTGATTGGTTACCACATGGGAGTTTGAATTAATTTATAACTAAACTTTAAATAACCAATTTCAAACGTTTGTAACTATACCGTTATAATCCGGACTCGCAAACGGCTTTCACCTATACGTTCATAGTGACGAGTACTATAAGGATATGCTAAAAAAAATAAGTTCCACGTCTCTCTAACCGATGGTCAACGAAGGTCAAAATCTTTGCCTCAAGAGGCATTTTCATAAAATCGCTAATTTAAAATTTATAAAACTTAAAATTAGGGATGAGTTGCCACATTATTTTTCCTACTTTAGATTAGAACACTCCAACCAATACTAATTTCCCACATTACTTTTGGTGCTATACTCGTCATTTTGATGAGCATTGGAATGGGAGTAAGAATTGTTATATCTACGGTCAGTAGAAATCCCCGAAGTAGTAAGTATAATCCCTAGAATTATGGCACCAGTTCCTAGTACCAGTTCTTTACCAAAAGACTGACTAACAGTTATTGCTAGAGCCTAAGAAACTAAATCGCAGAAAGTTAGGGGCAAACTCTGTTTTAAGACAATAAACTCACAATTATGTTAACCATATTACCTATTTAGGTAATCAAACCTTCTTCAACTAGCCACCTCTTGATCACTTCCGTAGGTAGACAGTAGAATCGAAATATGAAATGATGTCTCACTGTTAGGGTGATTTGTGTGCCGAGAAAGGTGCGAAGACCTTTTTAGTTCGTGTGGTAAAGTTGGTTAGTAGTATAGTACGTTTTGAGGATGTATACCTTCAGTGTCATTTCTCAAAATTTTACTTGGGATGCTACCGAATGTGAGAAGTAGAATACACCATTGATCTACCTTGTTAACTGTCACAGCCCGTTCCGGGATTTTATATATCGGGGACGTGAAATGACGAAATTACCCTTGACGGGTATTAAGGTATGTGTGTGTGGCATATTATTGGACTAAATTCATTCCTAAACTTTAGGAAAAATATTTAAGTTAGATTAAATTGGGTTGTATGTTTGTGTGGTTAGGGAGTTAGGAAAAAAAAAAACAAATGGATGGTGATGGGTTATGATGGACCACATGTTGGAAGTATGCCCACAAAGCCACTCATTTGATGTAATAGCTTTTTGGAATACTTAATGTATTAAACTTTTATATGTTTAATGAAGGGCAAAGCTTATTGTTAATCACTATTTATTGTATCATGTGTTTAAGTAATAAGGGAATCCAAGGGATGTATTTGATCTAAGAGACAAGTGATCTAAGTGAGTTAGATTGTCGAGACCATTCTCTTATGTTCATTCCTAAAACGTTCCTAGCCATAGGATTGCCAATTGGGTATTGACAATCCGCTAAGGTTAGTATGTGTTATGTCGACTCAAGCGTGAATATGACTAGTCTCAAGTCATTTAGTGTTGGACACTAAGACAAACACATAGGTGCTCGAAAGAGTAATCGAGTACACTGAACAACGATCAAAAGAGAGTTCGAACATACATGTCATGTAAGAACTCGAAAGTTGCAATATGCAAAGTAGTCTTTTGACCTGAGGCATCATAGATGTCTAATGGTTAGGTCCTTGATCTTTGATCATGTCAACGGCATTCCATCAGAGTGTCCACAGCATTGTTGGGGTCAAGTTATCTAGTCGTGTAGGCATATGAATGCACAACAAGGGATCTCTAACCTTCCATGGTGGAAGGAGTATACTCTAAGATATGATTCTAAAGTCTTTGGCCAAAGCATATGAATATGACTTAGGAAGTTTGTTCCAAATCATATTCAAGGGAATCACATTGGATAGTAGACATGAAACAAACTATCACTCAAACAATGTGATTAAGAGTATTATATTAGAGAAGGACCGTATTGCATTGTAGTTGTAACTGGATAGGTTCTCCAACCAATTCTACTTAGCTTGGGTAACCATGACATACTGCTAGGTGTCACTCATGGTTTGTGGAAGCCCTAATGACTAGCAAACACTAATCATAAAGGGAGAATTGAAATGTGGTTTCAATTCACAATCGATCGTTAAGAGTAACAATCGCCCACTACCTCGCTAATTGGAACCTAATGGATCGTACACCGAGTAAGGGCGATAGTGAAGAAATTAAATGAAATGGATATGCAATTAAATGGTTTAATTGAAGAATGGTCAAGATTAATTAATTATACGAAAGGTTCGTATTGGGCTTTTAAGTTGGTTTTGGGTTTCGGGGCCCAAAAGTGTTTTGGTCCATAAGGCCCATTATGTTCAAGTTGTATGACAACTAAAACAAAATGGGCAATAAGCCCAATCACAACATATAGGCCGGCCATGGTGAGGAGATGGTGAAAGTTTGCTTAATTGCAAGTTTGCCACTCACCAAAGAAAAGTGTTATAAAGGCAACTTTATAACTATTTTCTAATTAGGGTTTTCTTTGAGGCAAAGAGGTGAAACATTTTCTCTATTTCTCTCTACAAAGAGGCCGGCCACTTAGGGAGATTAATCTAGCAATCTCTTCTTCCCTAAGTCATCCATTTCATCTTCACACTTAACCCTTGGTGTGGAGACTTAGAGACACCAAACTTTTGGTGTTTTGGAGATCCTTTCCTTACATCCACAAAGTCCAAAGGAGCACAAAAGGAGAAGGAAATCACAAGCAATATCCAAGGAGCTAGGAGGTGACTTGAAGGCCCTCCACTTGGGTGAATCCCTTGTGTAAACAAGGATGAGCTTCAAGGGTAAAGAAACTCTAAATCTTTACTTCTCTTTAATGTTGTTAAAGAGTTTATTGGTTCACCATATACTAGGCTTTGAAAGTCATGGGTTTTATGAATTGTTTTTGAATGCATGCCTACTTTAAAGTGTTAATAGTTTGCATATGTATTCAAATGTTCTTACTTGTTCTTAGCTAGGACAAAATTTTTCCTTCACCACACACACACACAGTCAATCCTTCTCTCTCTCCCTCCCCTGTGCCTCTCTCTCCTCCCTCACAGCTTTCTCTCTCTCTCTCCCTCTCGAATTGTACAGACAAGGGCCATAACCTCGAATCACCACGGATTGATGCCAATAAGGTGAGATTCTTCATCCTTTTAACCTCCTAAAATGAATGGTGTTATTTTTAGGACGTGAAACCTTAGAAATCTCGTCGAACCCGTTACCCGTATTGAAATCACTGTTCATGCACACGTAAAATATCGTGTTTCAGGGAATTTCAAGCTCACAGTGAGCTTAAGGAAGTGTTGGAAATGTGCCCTAAAGCCAATCATGTGATGATACTTTACGGACATTTCACATGTTAAACTAATCTAGTTTTACATATAAAGGGCAAAGATTATTGTTTGAGCCGTCTCATATAAATGTTATATGCTTAAACGATAAAGTCCAAGGAATTTGTGATTGAGAGAATGTAATCTAATGAAGTTAGATTCTTGAGACCATTCTTTCGTAGACACATCCTAAACGTTCCTGATCATAGGATTGCCAATTGGGTGCCAATTGGGCATTGACAGTCCGTCAAGATCGGTACGTACTATGTCTTCTCTCAGGGAGAGTGATTAGTCTCGAATCATTGGTGTGTGTGACATCAAGACAAGTACGGTAGGTGCTCAATAGAGAATGAGTTCACTGAACGCGATCAACGAAGAGTTCTCATATTCCATGTCCATAAGAACTCATGGTTGGGATAATGCAAAGTAGTCCTTTGACCTGAGGCATCATAGTTGTCTTGTGGTTAAGACCTTGATCTTTGATTATGTCAAAGTCATCCCACCAGGAGGGTGTCCACGGCATCGTTGGGGTCAAGCCGCTTAGCTATGGAGACAAGTGAATGCGCAACAAGGGATCTCTAACCTTCAAACCGTTTGAGGGAGAATACTCTCTGATATGATTTGAATCTCTGGCCAGAGTATGAATGAGATTAGGGAATGCGTTCCGAATCACATTCAAGGTAATCATTGATGCGAGAATTACTTGACACACAAATTAAACCCTCTTTTTGACAATTGTAGTATAGATGTAAGTAGGGTATCGTTCTAGGCCGGGGATTAGGAGGGATTGCTAATCTATTCTAAATTAATTTAAAAATATTAAATAAGACTCAAGGACACAAAACTAGGCTAAAAACTCTAATAACTCGAAACACACTTAAAATGACTCAAAATAATGAAAATAATTAAATTAAACACTAGGAACTGAAATGGACGGAAATTAAATTAAAAGACTAACAATAAAGAAAACTAACTAAATAATATAATTTAATAATAGATGGGTGTTTGGTTTTGATGAAAAGTACAGAATTGATAAAAACATAAAATTAAGGTAAAATGATAAATGACGGACTAGCTAGGGGGTTCTTCTCCACACATGACACATATGCAACCTAAATTGATTTTCAGTTGTTCTTTCAATAAATTGTGAATCTCAATACTCCAGATTAACCGTGAACAACACTTTTTTAATCTTCAAGTTTTCCTTAAGTTATTGAATTGGACGGAAAAACGCATACAACAATTCAAAACATTCTTCAAAAGTCCCCTACGTGAAAAGCACAATAGCGATACAATCAAAGATCATTAAACTTTGTGAAAACTATAAGCATTGACGAGGCATTCGTAACTATGAAAAGCATGATACTCTTGCCAAGAATTTACTTAACGTGATTGTGACTAGCAACCTTTACTACTTGTGAAAATAAGTTCATAACGATTAGGTGAAATTCACTTATATTCTAGCATCAAATTCATGCATGTAAATTAAGCGTGCACTCTCAACCAACATACACAAATCAGTTTTTATACGAACGGATAAGTAAATTGAAATCACAACTTATGAAATCACAACCGAAGGTAATCAATTCATATTACAAATATATTCATGGTTTCGAATTAACCTCTAGCCAAAATAAAATTAATTACACATTATTAAAACAAAAATAAAATAGAAGTTTGGAAAGATTTAACCGAGAGCGAGAGTGTTTCTGCTTCCTGTGCGCTGACCTCCTTCGTTCTGCCTTCTTCCTGACCTCCACGTCAGCTCCTGGCTCCCACGCTGCTCTGACTTCTCCTCTCGTCTCACCCAGTCCGAGTCCTCCTCGGTTTTCTGCTGCAGCAAGGCAGCTGTCTGCTCCTCTTTCCTCTCCGCAGCTTCACGCTGCCCAAAGGGCAGCCCTCTGCCTTCCACCAATTCCCCCCCCCCGGTTTCTTCTTTTCTGCTTTCCTTTCCGCGTCAGTCTCCCGCTGCCCGTCTCTCCTTGTTCTGCCAGTCAAGCTGCCAAAGGCAGCTTGTGACCTCACCTCATGCTCAAGCTGCCCCGTTTCTGCCTCACTGCCCTCTCCTTTGCTCTCTCCACTCTCACGCTGCCCAAAAGGGCAGCTCCCTGTGCTCACCCTGTCCCTTTCGTCTCTGCGAGCTGCCCAAAGGCAGCTCCCTTCTCCTGCTATGCTCACGCTGCCCGTGGCAGCTTTTGCTTCTCTCCCTCTCTCTTTGTTTATTCCTCCCCTCCGTACTGACTCTCTCCTTCTTCTTTCCCCGCTTCTGCGTTGGATTCCTCTTTGTGGACTCCTGTCCGTCTGTCTCCACCTCAGTTTCTCACGCTGCATTCCACTTCTCCCTACTTCTATTATTTTATTTCCCACTTTCTATCCCTTTCACTTATTCTATTCTTTTCTTTCCTTTCTTCCAATCCCACCCGTCAGTCCACTTCTCTCCCCATTCTATATTTTCCTCGTGTTCTCTTGATGTCCAATCCGTGAGTCTCCACTTGTTTTCTCCTTTTCGTTATTATAGGCCATATACTCACCAGATTCAATATAAGGGATTTTATCTACACAAAAGCCACAAACAATACCATGATTTTCATCTACTTCAAATACATGCACACATTTACACACCTACTCAAATATAAATGTGAAACAATAGACCAATAGAAATGCAACCATAGTAACTAAAGCCATTATTATATCAATTCAAATATAATTAGCAGATTCAAGTAACAAATCCAAAACCAATATTCTTTCTGTTTATTATTTAAAACTCATTTGTGCTATTTTTATTTTCTTTGCATAACAAATCCTATAAACACAAAAATAACGTAAATAGCTCAAAAATATAAGGAACTAACTAAGAAAAGACGAGTGAATTCGAAGTAAAAATATATATAAATATGATCCGATCAAATACCCCCACACTTAACTTTTGCTAGTCCTCGAGCAAAAAAAAGAAAACATGAAAAAGTACTAACATGAAAAACATTAGTTTCACCCTATGCGACCCTCATAGAATTTTATTTAAGAAAACAAATCATCAAGAACCATAGCTAGCATCAAGGAACTAATCCAAGTTCATTTTCCTTATTCAAATATCAGCAGTAATCTTTGAATCATCCTTGAAGTGTAGTGTGTGAAATAGCCATGCTAATGCAATTTCAAGTTTTTATTTTTAAAATCATCATATGCAAACTAGCGAACTTCTCACGGGATATGCACTCAATCACACATGTGTTTAGTTTTAATGTGTTTCGCTCAAAGAATCAAATGTGAAATTTCTACTATAAGCTTGCATAAAGATCTCATCTCCACAATCATAATTGCAAAACTTAAATCAAGAGGACTTTTATTGGATGTAATGAGGTTTAGGGAGAGGGTTATTGAAATGAAAGAATAGGAAAACACAAGTTCCAAGCTACATTGCAAGCAATTCTTTTCTTTAGATTCATAAAAACTCAAGATCTCCAACGATTCTTCTAACACCTCCAACCACACCCTTAACTGAAACTTTAAAAACTTTTTATTTTCTTTTTATACAATCTTTATCTTTTCTTTTTCTTTTCTTTTTTTTTTTTTTTTTTTTTTTTTTTTTTTTTTTTTAATTCACAAACATGAAATACCCCCACACTTATTCTTTTGCCAAACATCTTCACAGTATTTCACAAACGTTTCTCATAAGACAATCTCGCATTGCTCGCTTGGAAAGGGTAAGGAAAAATGTTTCAGGTATAAGGGTAGACATATCTGGTGATAAGAAATAAAAGGCTCAACAAACACGGCTCAAATTGGCAAACTAATGATATCATTTTTCTTTGGGAAACATGGTTATTTGGGCCATAGTGGTAAACCTAATGCCTCTATCATTTCCAAGTTCATGCAATCAATGACAAACATTTCGAAAGATCGTTACGCAAGTTCTAGAGATGTATCTCACATAAGTTCATCACACATGAAAGAATAGGAGTGTATGAAAAATGCACACACTTTCAATCGGCTCAAAAACTCACATAGGATGTATATGGTCACTAAATTCACATATGAAGCTTTAAGTCATACTTTAGTTTCACATTAACAAGGCTATGTGCATTTGGTTTTTCAAAGATGATCAAACATGTAAAAAACTAACAAGAGAATTAGGAATTTCACAAAACACATGTTAACTAAGTTCTTGATGATCATGGTTCAAATTTTATCCAATTATATCATTGGGTCGGGAAACTAACAAAAATCTAATTCAAAACAATAAGGGAAACAAGACAATATTTTTGGATTTTTTTTTTAAATTTTCCGATTTTTTTTTTTTTTTTTTTTTTTTTTTTTTTTTTTTAAGAAAACACAAACTAACAACACAGAAACAAATGAAATTCTAGAGATTTCTACCCCCACACTTAAACTTGACATTGTCCCCAATGTCAGAAAACACTATAATGCAAATAAAAATAAAATAAAATAAAAAAATAAAAAAATAAAAAGAAACAAAATAAAACAAGTGGACTGAAAACTTCCCTAATTTGCAGTAAAATCAAGCGATGACCCCCAAGCTAAAATTCTGCAATCAACTTCAAGGGTGGAAAGAACCAAAAGTTCCTGCAAAGAAAAGAAATAATTCAGTTAAGTAACGCAAGAAAATTAATTAAAAAAAAAAAAATTGCAAACGAAAAATTGAAAATTACGATAAAAGATAATGAATAAAACTAATAAGTAATCATTAGTCGTGCTTGTTGACTTTCCACAGCTTTCCTCTTGAACAGGGTGACACTTAGCTTTTCACTTGCAAGTGATGATTTTATGATATTGTACGGCGGAGCTTTGCTCTTTGGCGATGTTGTTGAAGTTTCTTGAGTTCTTCAACTCAGATTCCTTCTGCTCTCGAGTTGATTGTGCAGGCTCAATTCCTTATTTGTTCTCCAAGCAGATGTGGCAGCTTCTCTAGTTCTTCATCTCAGACTCCTTCCGCTGGGATGATTGTGCAAGCTGCATTCTTCTCTGCTTGTTTCTTCTGCACGTCGGGCAGGCACGAGGGAGAGGTGTTGGTCTGTTTCTTTCTTCAATCTTTCCAAGTGCCCACCTCTTGCTCTCTTTCTCCTTGTCCTTAGTTGAGGATGAATCAGCACGTTGTCTCCACATGCTTCGAGGTATCATCTTCACTTCCCTTATAAGTGAGAAACAAAGCGAAAGCACAAGATGATGAGTACTCGAGAGCAGGTGTTGGCTAGAGAAAGGACAGGGAGAAAGCATGATATGAGATACTCTTGCTTTCAACCATTATGATATGAAATACTTTTGCTCTGGATGGGTTGTTTGCAGGGGTATCCCAGGGAATGAGGAATACAGTGTGACTCGAGAGGGTTCTTTGGGAATGCATTCTCGGAGATGAAGAAGTGCTGAGAGGGTGTGCCTTTGCTGTAGAAGGCGAAGGTAAATACTTATAGGACTTTCTTCACAACCGGAACTATTCCCTCACTCATTGTCGGCAGCCGGTGGATGGATGAATAGTACAAATTACGCGCTTTCTGACAAAGCTGCCTGTAATTTCCGCAAAGCAGATTCCTCATTGATATCTGGAATCGGCGCTTCGAGCTCTGAGCATCGTCGATTGTAGAGGTAGCATGTGACACGTGCGGATAAATCTGGAAAAGAAGATTTGCCCGTGGGTTGAAGCCCAGCTTTTGAGAAAGCTAGCGTGTCTTTGACTGTTGAATTTCCCTCTTCGATTTCTGAATTGGTGCTTCGACAAACTGCCCGAGATTTCCGCAAAGCAATTTGCGTGTGACAAGTGACGACATGTCTGGACAAATTGATCTTTTGAAATCCGGGGTTCGGCTTGTGGTTTCTGAGCAAGCCCAGCCTTTAAGAAATGAAACGCCTCTTTTCAGAAAAGAATCCGGCTTTTGAGAAAGGAGCGTCCTCTTTTTAGAAAAGAATCCGGCTTTTGAGAAAGGAGCCCCGCCTCTTCGATTTGCGAGAGGACGCTTCATCGATTTCTGATGAGCGCCTCTTTGATTTCTTCTTTTTATAGAGGCGTTAATCTTGCTCCACAACACACTTATCCCTCCAGTAAACACTCCCTTCTTGCACTTCCGAAATCTTAATTTGTCCGATCTTTCTTTCTCAACACCTTCAGAAAATGGCAGGCCCTTCTGATCGACGTTTTGACTTGAACATTCGTGAAGAGGCAGCTCCGCCTTCACCAGACAACATATGGCGCCCTTCCTTCATATCCCCTACCGGTCCCCTTACCGTGGGGGATTCGGTGATAAAAAATGATATGACAGCTGCGGTGGTGGCCCGGAACCTTGTCACCCCAAGAGATAACAGACTGCTCGCTAGACGGTCTGATGAATTGGCGGTTAAGGAGTCTCTGGCTCTTAGCGTGCAGTGTGCCGGTTCCGTGTCCAACATGGCCCAACGCCTATTTGCTCGAACCCGTCACGTTGAATCGTTGGTGGCTGAAATACAGAGTCTCAAACAAGAGATTAAAGGACTCAAGCATGAAAATAAACAATTGCACAAGCTTGCACACAATTATGCCACCAGCATGAAGAGAAAGATTGACCAGATGCAGGACACCGATGGTCAAATTTTACTTGATCATCGGAGGTTTGTGGGTTTGTTCCAACCGCATCTGCCTTCGTCTTCTGGAGCGGCACCGCGTAGTGAAGCTCCAACTGATCAACCTCTGCCGCCTCCTCCTTCTGTGGCCCCGCCGACTGCTGAAGCCCCGCCTACTACTGAAGCACCACCCGACCAATGAATACTATTAGTTTACATCATTGTAAAATATTTGTACTTTTTTTTTTTTTTATTTTATTATTATTATTATTTTTTTTAATTTTTTTATGTTTTTTTTTTTTTTTATGTTTTTTTTTTCATTAATTTTAAATTTTATCTTTTTTTTTTTTTTTTTTAAAATTGTATATATGTAAATTAATGTAAAGAGACTTGGTTAACCTTCCCCACACTTAAACTAAATAACACAAACTCACAGAAATCAACCAAATAACACAACTAACTAAACAAAACAAAATGAAAGCAGTAAAGATAAGGGTGGAAGAATGCAAAGCTGATTGGGTTAGCGATTCCAAAGTCTCCCTTTCGTTGAATGCTTGGGTTGCCTCCCAAGAAGCGCTTGATTTAACGTCTTTAGCCGGACGCATCTTTCCTTTAAATTTCCCTCGGCTCCATTTGAACCTAAAATCAAAGAAAGAAAAATCAATCAAATATCAAAAGTAAAATACACAAACACCAATATAAACATAAACAAAAACAAAAATAAAAGGATTAGCAAAGTTGCTAATCCCCGGCAACGGCGCCAAAATTTGATGCGAGAATTACTTGACACACAAATTAAACCCTCTTTTTGACAATTGTAGTATAGATGTAAGTAGGGTATCGTTCTAGGCCGGGGATTAGGAGGGATTGCTAATCTATTCTAAATTAATTTAAAAATATTAAATAAGACTCAAGGACACAAAACTAGGCTAAAAACTCTAATAACTCGAAACACACTTAAAATGACTCAAAATAATGAAAATAATTAAATTAAACACTAGGAACTGAAATGGACGGAAATTAAATTAAAAGACTAACAATAAAGAAAACTAACTAAATAATATAATTTAATAATAGATGGGTGTTTGGTTTTGATGAAAAGTACAGAATTGATAAAAACATAAAATTAAGGTAAAATGATAAATGACGGACTAGCTAGGGGGTTCTTCTCCACACATGACACATATGCAACCTAAATTGATTTTCAGTTGTTCTTTCAATAAATTGTGAATCTCAATACTCCAGATTAACCGTGAACAGCACTTTTTTAATCTTCAAGTTTTCCTTAAGTTATTGAATTGGACGGAAAAACGCATACAACAATTCAAAACATTCTTCAAAAGTCCCCTACGTGAAAAGCACAATAGCGATACAATCAAAGATCATTAAACTTTGTGAAAACTATAAGCATTGACGAGGCATTCGTAACTATGAAAAGCATGATACTCTTGCCAAGAATTTACTTAACGTGATTGTGACTAGCAACCTTTACTACTTGTGAAAATAAGTTCATAACGATTAGGTGAAATTCACTTATATTCTAGCATCAAATTCATGCATGTAAATTAAGCGTGCACTCTCAACCAACATACACAAATCAGTTTTTATACGAACGGATAAGTAAATTGAAATCACAACTTATGAAATCACAACCGAAGGTAATCAATTCATATTACAAATATATTCATGGTTTCGAATTAACCTCTAGCCAAAATAAAATTAATTACACATTATTAAAACAAAAATAAAATAGAAGTTTGGAAAGATTTAACCGAGAGCGAGAGTGTTTCTGCTTCCTGTGCGCTGACCTCCTTCGTTCTGCCTTCTTCCTGACCTCCACGTCAGCTCCTGGCTCCCACGCTGCTCTGACTTCTCCTCTCGTCTCACCCAGTCCGAGTCCTCCTCGGTTTTCTGCTGCAGCAAGGCAGCTGTCTGCTCCTCTTTCCTCTCCGCAGCTTCACGCTGCCCAAAGGGCAGCCCTCTGCCTTCCACCAATTCCCCCCCCCCCCGGTTTCTTCTTTTCTGCTTTCCTTTCCGCGTCAGTCTCCCGCTGCCCGTCTCTCCTTGTTCTGCCAGTCAAGCTGCCAAAGGCAGCTTGTGACCTCACCTCATGCTCAAGCTGCCCCGTTTCTGCCTCACTGCCCTCTCCTTTGCTCTCTCCACTCTCACGCTGCCCAAAAGGGCAGCTCCCTGTGCTCACCCTGTCCCTTTCGTCTCTGCGAGCTGCCCAAAGGCAGCTCCCTTCTCCTGCTATGCTCACGCTGCCCGTGGCAGCTTTTGCTTCTCTCCCTCTCTCTTTGTTTATTCCTCCCCTCCGTACTGACTCTCTCCTTCTTCTTTCCCCGCTTCTGCGTTGGATTCCTCTTTGTGGACTCCTGTCCGTCTGTCTCCACCTCAGTTTCTCACGCTGCATTCCACTTCTCCCTACTTCTATTATTTTATTTCCCACTTTCTATCCCTTTCACTTATTCTATTCTTTTCTTTCCTTTCTTCCAATCCCACCCGTCAGTCCACTTCTCTCCCCATTCTATATTTTCCTCGTGTTCTCTTGATGTCCAATCCGTGAGTCTCCACTTGTTTTCTCATTTTCGTTATTATAGGCCATATACTCACCAGATTCAATATAAGGGATTTTATCTACACAAAAGCCACAAACAATACCATGATTTTCATCTACTTCAAATACATGCACACATTTACACACCTACTCAAATATAAATGTGAAACAATAGACCAATAGAAATGCAACCATAGTAACTAAAGCCATTATTATATCAATTCAAATATAATTAGCAGATTCAAGTAACAAATCCAAAACCAATATTCTTTCTGTTTATTATTTAAAACTCATTTGTGCTATTTTTATTTTCTTTGCATAACAAATCCTATAAACACAAAAATAACGTAAATAGCTCAAAAATATAAGGAACTAACTAAGAAAAGACGAGTGAATTCGAAGTAAAAATATATATAAATATGATCCGATCAATCATATAAGCACAAGACACACATTGGATAGTAGACATGAGAAAATAAACTATCAAACCAAACAATGTGGTCAAGAGTATTAGATTAGAGAAGGACCGTATTGCATTTGTAATCTCGAACTGAATAGGTTCTCTAACCTCTTCTGATTAGCTTGGGTAACCATGATATGCTGCTAGGTGTCACTCATGGTTTGTGGAAGCCCTAAACGTGTATAATCACTAAAGGGAGAATTGAAAATAGTTTCAATTCACAATCGATGTAAAATGGTTTTAATCGCCCACTACCTCGCTAAAAGGAACCTAATGGATCGCACACCGTGAAAGGTGGAGATTGGAGATTAAACGGAAATGAGTAAGAATGATTAAATGGTTTAATCATTTATTTATGGCAAGGATTAATTAATATGTTAATTAATCAAACGAATAAGTTCGTTAAAGACTTCGGGATAGTTTTGGACCTTAAGGCCCAATGGGCTTCGAACGTCAAGCCCATTAACTTAAGTTGTATGACAATTTAATGAATGAAGATTCATTAAAGCCCAAAAGCCCAAAATCCCCTAAATGGCCAGCCATGATGAAATGAATTAGGGTTTTGGTTGTTTAGGTCACTTAAAGAAGTGACTATATAAATGATTTTATAGCCAAATATTCATTAAGTGAAAAATGGGTTTATTTTTGGGGAAAATAGGTGAGAATTGTCTCTCCATTTTCTCTCTAAAGAGGCCAACACCTTGGAGGGTACATCTAGCAATCCTACTACTCCAAGGTCACTCATTTCTTCTACAATCGAACCTTGGTGTCGAGAATTAGAGGTTCTCAATTTTGGGAACTTGGAGAACCTATTCTTCCATCCAAATCCATGGATCTAAGAAGCAAGGAATGAAGGCCCTTATCTCTTTGGGTGATTAGCCTTTGCTTATGCAAAGAGGAATCTACAAAGGTATTAATTTCAACTCACTTATGTTTTGAGTTGATTATTGGTTCACCAATCTACTAGGCTTTGAATTTCATGGGTAAATGTTTTGTTTTTGAGTGCATGTAAGCATGATTCCGCCTTTAATTGTTAATTGCATGTTATATGATGTTGCTCAAATGAACATGTTTTACAAAATAATCCCTTCAAGTGGTATCAGAGCCTAGGTCTAGTAGTTGGTGAATCCTTTTGGGTTTTGTGGTTCATAAGTATGTGATCTAAAAGTTGTAATTGTTACAAGCTTTATTCTTGCTTCTTTGAATGTAAATTTTGTTGGAAAATTTGCCATCTCAAATGTTGTAGATGTTGTTCATATGAGCATGAATATTGGAGCTAAAATTTGGTGCCATGCTTTTGGGAAAATTCGGCCAAATCCAAAGGGTGGATTTTTGGGTTCTTGTTTGACTTGTTAAAAGTGTTTTAATGTATTCTTTGGAACCCCTAAGTACCCTAGTTTGGTTAGATGTTATTTCCCTTAAGTAAGAATGGTTTTGGAATGTTTTTGGGTGGAAAAAGTTCATGGAAAAATTTGGGTTTTTCATGGATGTTCTTCATTGTTCTTGATGTTCTTGCCAAGAACAAAAAGGTTTGGTGTATTGATTCAAAGTTTTGAATTATTTCATAAAGTATATGTGATATGTTTTTAAATGATTTATTATGTATTTAAAGTGTTAGATATTTGTATAAATGATGATTGAAATAATTGTGATTGAATTATTTCATAAACTTATCTTACATACACTTGCATGTTTTTGACAAAACTCACTAATCAACACACACACCAACCTTATCCCTCCCCAAAACCAGCCACTCCCTCAAAGGGAGTACTTTTGGGGCTTTTATGCAATTACATAAAGTTTTGATACTTTTGTGTATTTGCACTTTGGCCCAAAAGTTTACGTTTTTACGTTTAGGTCCAAAAACGCTAAAGGACAAATTGTTTTGTTCCTTTAATGAAGTTTTTGCATTATTAAAAGTTTGGGTTCTAGTTGTATTTACATGAAGTTGTGACTTTTGTGTATTATACAAAGTGACCCCAAAAGTTTTTGTTATTGCAATAAAGCCCAAAAAGTTGTGTTTATTGCATGATGGCCCAAATAGGATGAGAACAAAATTGTTGTCTCTTTAAATGAGAATTGGATTTTCATTTTGTTTAGCTCCATTTAAATCAATTTTATGGATACAAAAACCAAATGAAAATGTTGCATTCATTAATTAGTTAAAGTGTTAATTAATTAAAGGGTGATTATGAACCTAAGCCTAATATAATTGAGCTATGTGAAAGGCGTTTCAAATTTGTTTGAACCATGGGAATGTGTAGATTAGATTTTGGTTGTAATTTGATTTGATCAAATGTTGTAAAAGGGCTTAAGCTCTTCTTTACTTTAAAGTAATTTGTTATATGCAAATGTTGTAATGAGCATAAGCTCACCTTTACTTTGAAGTACTTCTTTCTTGCTTTATACGATATGCATGAAAATGAAGTAGTTGGGTCCAACGCCCATAAGACAACACGCCTTAATGTGATAAAACGCGTAACTAAAATCAATCACCATTCCTAGACCGAGATTCAACACAAGGCTCGTGTTGAATCTAAACAAAGGTTCATAATCATCCTTAGGCCCTAAGGCAACTATATATAGTCCATCAAATGAATGCAAAGTTTATGTTAGTAGTATCATATACTCTTGCTTTAAAAATCGTTTTAAAAGCATAGTGGGAGTATTATGTACAACTAAAACAATGAGATGGACCAATAGTTGTAATAGGACCAAAATAGTTTTAATAGAGATTAAAATGTATGTTTATATGTGATGAGACCTAAAACCCTCAATCAAACCAATATTAAGTTGATAAGCGAGAGATGTTTAGAATATCTCTTCGTGGCCTTCCACCGTGGTGGGATCCAATCGTTTATGACTTGTACACCGGCTTCACCCTATCATGGGGGAGTACACAGTGCATGCTTATACTCAGGAGGAATCCATATACATATGATGAGGTGAGTGTAGGCAACGAGGATAGCTATATATCGTATCATCGTGAGGCTATTCTTGAACCCCTTCACACACTAAGCATGGTGGGAAGAACTTAACTAAGTGCAATGGAACCAATATCATATCATTGTGAGGTTACATTCTCTAGAGGCCAAATAAGATGGGTACTTGCATGAGTTGCAAATGAGTAAGCGTACTCTCTCATTATTATTGTTGCTAGCCATATATCGTATCATCGTGAGGTGGGCTTGGTAATAGTGAGCCTCCCATAACCTACTAGGAGTTTCATCCAAAACTCTCGAATTCCTATGAGGGATATGGAATTTGCCAAAAATAGTGGGTGGTGCTATTTTGATTTAAAGACCCGAATCAAATGGCTTAAAATCAATCAATCTATATTCGTTAAGTATTTGATTACCAATATATTTGCAAACGCTATCCAACACTTGACAAAACCGAACGTTTAGTTTACGGACTTGGTACTACAAAACCATAGATTGTCTTTAATGGCTTGTAAAAGTACCAAAGTAGTCTCATCCTCACAATCTTACTATTGATAATGTATCATTAGAAGAATATGTTAGAAAAGGTCTATCATAAAGAGGACAACACTTTTAATGTCATAATTCTTCAATTACAATTTGTTGTATGAAGAAATAGGAGTTGCTTTGAACAACTCTTAGTCAATGCAAACACTAGTGCTTATTTCTTTGTTAAATGAACAAAGAACTTGAGAAGAAAGCACAAAGGCATGAACACTTTATGTGCCATGTTTCTTCACTTACAAATTGTTGTATGAAGAAATGAGAGTTGCCTTGTACAACTCTTGAAGGTTTGTAATTATGTTTAGAACATAATGGTTGGTTGACAAAAATAGTCCATTAACATGGACTTATGATGATTTTGAATCATTGAATGTTGAAGTGATAAACCACTTAACGAGACGGAAACTAGGCAAGGACTTCACCTTTGTTTCCCTATCCTAATCGTTCACTAAGTTTATTGTAAACTATGTAGTGAACAATAACCACATGCTCTCCAAAATTGTTTGATGTGTATAACACAATTGAAAAAGGTTTCAAGAGAGATAGTGGGAGTTTAGGGACCATGACTAATGTAGTCAAAGGTGAAAGTCAAATAAAGAAGATAAATAACTCCAAGGGAACAAACTTTCTTTATGAAAGGATGGACATTGGAAGGGGTATTTGCAAGAAATGTCTTGCAAGTGTCAAGGACACACCTTTCGAAGGTGTTGTAAAATGTTCTTGAAAAGTTCAAAACAGTTGGTTCTTCTACTTGAATGCTTGATTCCGTATTAGTGACTATGTTTTACAATCGTTGTAAAAGTGTGGCTAATAAGAAGTAGAAGATTAATGAGAGAAGAGAAAGTACTTCACATTCGAAACGTGAATCAAATGTAGATCTCTGCGAAAGCAGATGGTACTTACTTCCTCATATGAACTACCAAAGAAATTGGAAAAACATAGATTGTCTTTATATTCCAATTTTAAGGAACTAAATTCCGTCACTATGTGAACTGGATAAATGTTTTGTTTGACAAAACAATGTTCTTTATTAATCAATGATTGGATTATGGTAATCTAATTAATTATCTCTATAGTAGAGATAATATGGTAGTGTTAACTGTTTAGAAAATAATGATGCTTAAAACCCAAAAGGTTGCAAGGTAGTGACTAATCCCAACTAAAGTTGTGATACCTCTAAAAACATAAATTACGAGTTGGTCATAGATGGACGCATTGGATCGTTAGGTCCGGATCCAATACCTTCTTGTTAAAATTGTATGGAGGCGAAATGTTCGAATCTTTATTCTTTTGGAAAGAAGAAAGAATCACAAAGTTGTTGAGGTTAATTCACTTAGATGTTAGTGGCACTTGTCCACAAACATAATACTACTCATGTTGGATAACATTCACCGAAGATCACTCTCGGTTGGACTATAGTTTATTTTGAATAAACACAAGTCCGAATACTTTGCAAAATGTTTCAAAGAATTCAAGTAATGTAAGTTGATGAGTAAGACATCTAAAGTATTTACCTCCTTAGATTTGATCCAAGGAAAAGTAACACTTTAGATGAGTTTCCTTGAAAGATATCAAGGAAAATAAGCATCATAAGATAATATATTTCTCCATTAGGAGAAGAACGAACTTGAATAAGATTTAGTTCGTTAGATGTTATCTATTACCCATATATAGGATATATACTTCTAAAAACAATATGATTGTCAATGAGAAGATCTTCCAATATTTTCATGACTCCATAAGATGTAGTTGGAAAGAAAGACAAATCTTAAGCATGTTAAAGATTTGGGGTTGTGTGCTAACAAGCAATATTTGTTTGATAACAATCTTGTAGGATATCCTTAAAATAACTTTTGGATATCGCTTCTGTAAACCAACTAACAAATGTTGTTTTGTTGGGTAGTTCATTGTAATTCTACAATGTGATTTGCCTAAAAGCAAATGAACGAGAGATAGAACTCAAAGAATGGGTTCTTTGAGAGACAAGAAAGTAATCAACAAATATAACAACCTAGTTCCTATACCACAAGCTCCAAGGTAGTCGATAAGGATTTATAAACCATCTCAGTTGAATGGTTTTGAACTTTATGACTACATTGAGTGCATATACGATATATACTCAAGGAAATGGTAAAGTACCATTTGACTCGAAATAATGAAACCTTCAAAGCTAATTGGTAGCTTAAGGTGACTACAATCAAATAGAATGGTTGACTTTAAAGGAACCATTTTTGACGTAGTCTTAGTTTCAATAAATTCGAAGATTGCTAGCTACAACTAAATGGTGATTCAATGTTTGGACATAATATGGGTTTCCGAAACCATTATTAAGATAGTCTTGATAATATATGTCTAAAACTATAAATCACAAGACATGTAAGTTGTAGAGATCCATCCATCATGGATCTTAGCAAGTTAGTGGGAGCTATTTGCATTTTATGAGAAAAAGGATCAAATCGTTTGATTTCTCATAAAGATGTAAATGAATCTTTTGTTTACTAGTTTTACAAAAGATTAGTGGGAGTTAATCATGTTCCTAAAAATTTAAATATATATGATATATTAATTTTGGAAATGAAAAGAATACTTCTTCGTTAAAGTTATGACTTTAAGCATTCTATAAACGATAGAATGTATTTGGGAGATATAGTCTATATACATGGGATGGAAATCTATAATGATATATTTCATGATATAATTGGATTATATCAATGCCTAATAATAGACAATGGATGCTAGGAAGTTTCTCATATGATGATAAACTTCAATTAGAAGGACGATTCTAGTGAGACTAGCAAGTTGCCCTTCTCAAAGGGAATGTACCCCTTTGACTCCCAAAGAAATAATGCGTAAATTGAATCCTTTATGCATACGTAGAAAGGTGATTTATGTATTTCATATTGTATGAAAAACATTGATATGAGTTGTACCTAGAACGGTACAAGATGATATCAGTGCAAGCCCAGGATCAGAACCATGGCAACTGTCAAGTGAGTCCTTAAGTATTTAAGAAATACTAAAGGATAAATTCCTCAAAGAATGAGGAAGAATTAGAGTAACGTAAGGGAAGCGTAAATGTATTAGATTATGAATCTAATCCATCATTGGATGTTTCTTCATTATGAATGAAGAGATAAACGAATATCTCTTTATTATGACTAAAGAGATATTTGGATGGAAACATTAAAGTAATGACTTTAGTGTGTTCCATTATGAATGCAAGATATATTGCCATATAGAAGTTTACAACAATGTTGTTTGGATGGGAAAGTTCATTTATGAACTCTCTATTCGGTTCCAACCAGAAAGTGTATGACACTAATGGGGCGATAGCTCAAGCCTGGGAATCAAGGTCTCATCAAGATCCGAACACAAATGAGAGACTGAACCACATGATTGAGAATCATGTATAATGGTGACGTCGTTATTCTCAAGGTTGCTTCTATGGATAACACATATAGATATCCACTGCCTAGGCCTACTATTCAGCCATTTATGAAATGACTACAGAAGAGATATCATCATTGATGATCAAGCTGATTGGCTCTAGTGCAAGTGGGAGATTGTTGGAAATGTGCCCTAAAGCCAATCATGTGATGATACTTTACGGACATTTCACATGTTAAACTAATCTAGTTTTACATATAAAGGGCAAAGATTATTGTTTGAGCCGTCTCATATAAATGTTATATGCTTAAACGATAAAGTCCAAGGAATTTGTGATTGAGAGAATGTAATCTAATGAAGTTAGATTCTTGAGACCATTCTTTCGTAGACACATCCTAAACGTTCCTGATCATAGGATTGCCAATTGGGCATTGACAGTCCGTCAAGATCGGTACGTACTATGTCTTCTCTCAGGGAGAGTGATTAGTCTCGAATCATTGGTGTGTGTGACATCAAGACAAGTACGGTAGGTGCTCAATAGAGAATGAGTTCACTGAACGCGATCAACGAAGAGTTCTCATATTCCATGTCCATAAGAACTCATGGTTGGGAAAATGCAAAGTAGTCCTTTGACCTGAGGCATCATAGTTGTCTTGTGGTTAAGACCTTGATCTTTGATTATGTCAAAGTTATCCCACCAGGAGGGTGTCCACGGCATCGTTGGGGTCAAGCCGCTTAGCTATGGAGACAAGTGAATGCGCAACAAGGGATCTCTAACCTTCAAACCGTTTGAGGGAGAATACTCTCTGATATGATTTGAATCTCTGGCCAGAGTATGAATGAGATTAGGGAATGCGTTCCGAATCACATTCAAGGTAATCATATAAGCACAAGACACACATTGGATAGTAGACATGAGAAAATAAACTATCAAACCAAACAATGTGGTCAAGAGTATTAGATTAGAGAAGGACCGTATTGCATTTGTAATCTCGAACTGAATAGGTTCTCTAACCTCTTCTGATTAGCTTGGGTAACCATGATATGCTGCTAGGTGTCACTCATGGTTTGTGGAAGCCCTAAACGTGTATAATCACTAAAGGGAGAATTGAAAATAGTTTCAATTCACAATCGATGTAAAATGGTTTTAATCGCCCACTACCTCGCTAAAAGGAACCTAATGGATCGCACACCGTGAAAGGTGGAGATTGGAGATTAAACGGAAATGAGTAAGAATGATTAAATGGTTTAATCATTTATTTATGGCAAGGATTAATTAATATGTTAATTAATCAAACGAATAAGTTCGTTAAAGACTTCGGGATAGTTTTGGACCTTAAGGCCCAATGGGCTTCGAACGTCAAGCCCATTAACTTAAGTTGTATGACAATTTAATGAATGAAGATTCATTAAAGCCCAAAAGCCCAAAATCCCCTAAATGGCCAGCCATGATGAAATGAATTAGGGTTTTGGTTGTTTAGGTCACTTAAAGAAGTGACTATATAAATGATTTTATAGCCAAATATTCATTAAGTGAAAAATGGGTTTATTTTTGGGGAAAATAGGTGAGAATTGTCTCTCCATTTTCTCTCTAAAGAGGCCAACACCTTGGAGGGTACATCTAGCAATCCTACTACTCCAAGGTCACTCATTTCTTCTACAATCGAACCTTGGTGTCGAGAATTAGAGGTTCTCAATTTTGGGAACTTGGAGAACCTATTCTTCCATCCAAATCCATGGATCTAAGAAGCAAGGAATGAAGGCCCTTATCTCTTTGGGTGATTAGCCTTTGCTTATGCAAAGAGGAATCTACAAAGGTATTAATTTCAACTCACTTATGTTTTGAGTTGATTATTGGTTCACCAATCTACTAGGCTTTGAATTTCATGGGTAAATGTTTTGTTTTTGAGTGCATGTAAGCATGATTCCGCCTTTAATTGTTAATTGCATGTTATATGATGTTGCTCAAATGAACATGTTTTACAAAATAATCCCTTCAGGAAGTCCTCACGAGCTTCGGGGTACGTCGTTGGTAGGATTTGGACGTCGGAGGACGGAGAACAGAATTCTTCAATTTTGGTCGGAACTTTCGAAGCTTTTTCCGGTGAATCCCCGGCGAGTTGGGGGTCGAGGCAGCTATGGATGTGTTCATCTCGTCAAGATCTTCATTTTGATATAAAGAACATTGAAAATAGTGAAGAAATGAGGAAGATATAGTTGTTTAAAAATTCCCCAGAAATCGACGACTTTTCCGTCGTCGGTGAAACCAGTCCGGTGATTGAAGGAAGAAGAAGACGCGCGTGGGGGCGCGTGCAACCTCAGAAAGTTTTTCTAAAAATTTCTCGACGTCCGTGACGTCGAATAGGTTGATGTGGTATATTCATATACCCAATTTGAGCACTGTTTGAGAAGTTATTTTGAATTGTGGGTTATGTGCATTAATTAACGTTTTTATAGTTGTTTCGCATATAGGTGACACCTATCCCGAGGACGAGCACATCTAGGGATGTCACGGGGGTTACGACCCATCGACTTACCAGTGAGTGGGCATTTTTGTTTTTCGCATCACCTATATACTATTGATTTTCCCAGAAATTGAATTCATATGAAAGTACGTTTTAAAATGCCGTGCATGCATATTATAGATATATGAATTGATATTGATGCATATATTTATATGTGTGAATTGGTGCTGTGGACGCACAGGTGAGTATCAGGTGAGTTTTATGTTAATCATGTGAATCATTGATGATGTGAATTGTGTTGAGAGCTCATAACCTGCACCCCTGGTGTTAGTGCTTATATTATACACTGCACCGCACGCTCACCTTGGATCCAAGTAGGTGCATGTCGTACAGACCATGAGAGGGTTCCGACATGCTAGTCGTACAGACCACTAGAGGTGGTTCCGACTAGTAGGTGACCTTAGATTATGCGCGCAGATGATTGATGAGAGAAGCACTAGAGCGTATCATTACACCATTCTTGTCGTACAGACTACTTCAGGTAGTTCCGACTTATGTGCAGAGTAGTGCCGTACAGGTCACCGTGGTGACTCCGGCTGGGTTGGATATTGAGCTATGGAATTAACCGTACAGGACCAACTGCAGGGTCTCTGGTTAATTCATTATGTCACCTGTTATTTTGATGCATCCATGTTTTGTTATCGACATTTATGGCATGGCATATTCCTGGATTTGTGATAGATTGGTGATTTATGACGTATGAGGTTTTATATACTATTATGTTATTTTCTGGGAAAGTATACAGGTTTTACAGTGAGGGGTTAGAAATGTTTTTAATGAAATGTTTTGGAAAACTTTGGTTTTACTGACCCACTCAAATTTGTTTTTGCGCCCCTCCAGGTTCTAGTTAGCAGTTGGTGACTCACGAGGTTTTCTTCGGCATTCTGACAGACTTCCTCCATGTAGGACTCACCTGCGGGTGTTGTAATTTAATTATAGTCCTACTTGACTGCACCTAGTTTTTTTTATGCTCTGAAATTGTGTACTGCACACTTAAACTCACTCTAGCATGCTGGTTGGATATTACTGCTAGTAGTTGGTTTTTATTCCTTCATATTTCTCATATCTTTTGCTTCCGCATCGCACTTTTGGTTACGTCACACTCACGTGACGGCCAGCACGCCTTGATTCTAGGATCGGGGTGTGTCATTAACACCACATTTATTCTCCCTATTTCTTATCGAACAACTCCTATATCAGTTTTCCTTATGACTTTTCAAACAAGTCCTACTTCATTGAAAGAACTTAGTTATTAAACACTTTATCTTGGAAATCTCAAATCTATCTACGAAGGTGAAAGACTGAGCTTCAGGATCGTACCTAGATTTTAGCAACTTCTTCAGATGACGATTAAAAATCACTATCCTCTACTTTGAGTTGATGGTCTAATCGACCAACCTTCGTGAATCGAGTTTCCTTGTGTAGTTTGTCAAATTCATAATAGTCTTATAGACGACTATCTCACCTATTCTAGTAACGAGATTAAATTCTTCAATTATCAACAGTCGGCTCCACATCAAATTTCTCAAATATTACCTTTGTGTAAATTGGTACTTCTCCTGGGAGATGTGATTTTGTAAATGATATTCTTTTCTTTTCTCCAAAAAGGTAGTAGTGGAAGAAAGTTGGGAATTCTTACAAAGTGTTGTGAAATTCGAGACAAACTTTGGTCTTGTCGACCAAAGAAAATTAGTTTGGTTTGGGATGTTAATTATGAATAAGGTTTTAGACAAATGAACTGTTGTCTCACCTTACCTTTTATTTACACCTTTCGATGACATTGATCATTTGGAAACCCATGATGACGTGTTCTCCTGATGTTCCAACTGTGTTGAGTCAGCATGATGGAGAATTGCTTATACTTTCCAACAGTTAAAACCGTTCGAAATGAACCATCCTATTCATGACTGGAGTCAAGTGTTATTATATTCATTTAAAATATCTAACGACACTTCTTGGTGAGAACATGTCTAGAACCTTTACCAACCTCTACGTTTGAGTTAAGCCAAATTTTCTGATAGTGATGATGGAAGAACTAAATCAACTTCTACAATTGTACTATCGTCTATTATCCCGATTGTGCAAATGTAATTACTATTTAATGCAACAAAAGACATATGTATACTTGAACACTTTCGGCCTGTCCTATCCCTCCTCAGTTGGAGTTCACAAGTATTGTTTTGATGTTACTTGCGAGATATCAAGAAATGGTTTGAATAGTCATAATCACTTCTTGTATATGAAGGGAGTTGGGAAATATCATCATACACTTTCGGTACGAGGTATCTTGTACATGTGGAGATGATGATGATGTTTCAATGTCTATAAATCAACTTGACAAGATAACCCATTTTCTTTTCATTGGTCCAGAGGGATTACATTTTTAACCACTTGGTAAAATTCCTCATTCATGAGATTATCAGATTTCTCGGGTGTTTAGTCTAGTGTTTATTCTAATGGGGATTCCATATTCATCTCTTTGTGCTGAAAGGTATTTTAGTCAATTTTGGGTCCATGTCTACCCTATTACACTTTGTATTATTTTTGAAACAAGCAAATCGTCTAGAGTAGTTGCTAGGACATTGACAGTTAGTCATGAACATTAAATTCTCAATTACTCAACAAATACTCTGCTAAATGTATCTTAACCGTTGGTGATTGAATGTTTCAGAAGCTACCGTTGTAGCGAGATGTCTTACATTAATTTCAATTTCCTTGTATTCTAGATTTGTTGGACTTATTTGACTTTCAAATTCTTGATTGTTTTTATTGGTGTAGTTTTGCTAAACTTGAGGGAAAATTCAATATGAACCTGCTCACTATGGTGTTATTAACTGCATTGTTGGGTTATGTGGCGTGTATGTCACTACTATATCTTACCGTGACACATGTTTCATTTCCAAGTCTTGGGAAGCCTTCTTGAAGGCCGTATGCATTAAGCTTTGTCACGTATCGCATTTCAGCCTCAGACTAATGGTTAGTCTGAATGAACTATCTGGACATTGAAGGACATATTGCTTTTGAATATTTTACAGTTTTAGCCAGTCATGGTAGGCACTTACCTTGGTTAGAGTTATGTGAAACTATGGTTACATTTCTGGTTTGGCTATGGTATTGTCTGAGCCTTGATATAGAGATTTTACGCATTGAACATGTTTGCAAAATGAGTATTGCGAACAAGTATTTGGATGATCGAGATTACGATATAGAAAAATTATGATTATTGTTAATGTTACCCATGAGGGTAGTGCGTGAGCACGATTGAGACTTGGATAAAACGATGTATGTATATTTCCCAATGTGGGGCAAGATGGTAATATTGCACCCTCGGGAATTTGTTACTTGCTTATCGAGACACAGTGAGTTGTTGGTATTGCGGGCTGCAGATCGTAATTTTGCGAACTTATTCGTAGAATTCGTTAAGCAAAGGGATATCCAGGTCCGTCTACGTTAGTTGTTTAGTTATTGTTTGGTCTTGACCTAAGATTACTACACGCTTACTTTCGGATTACGTGACGCAACGAGTGTGTAAGTGAAAAATAATCTATGTTCAGTTTGATTTCAGTACAATTATGTAAATGGTACGTTATATCATTTGTGTATTTTGACGATATGTTACTGTATATCTATTTTTGACATAATGTTTTCATAAAAGATTTTATATTGTAGTATTATATTTTAATATTGTGCTAAAGGAGAAGGAAAGTACGAGTTTGGGGGCATGAAGGAGGAATCACTGCACTCCGATCGCGACGGAATGACATTCTCTTTTATACAACCACTCTAACTTGATATCTTCCTTACATATCTACTTCTCTGCTTGTTGGAAATGTGCCCTAAAACCAATCATATGATGATACTTTACGGACATTTCACATGTTAAACTAATCTAGTTTAATATCAAGGGCATAGATTATTGTTTTAAGCCGTCTCATATAAATGTTATATGCTTAACCGATGAGTCCAAGGAATATGTAATTAGGAGAATGTAAATTAAACAAGTTAGATTCATGAGACCATTCTCTTTCATATTCATATCCTAAACGTTCCTGATCATAGGATTGCCAATTGGGCATTGACAATCCGTTAAGATCAGTACATGCTATGTCTTCTCTTAGGGAGAGTGACTAGTCTCGAGTCATTGGTGTGATTGACACCAAGACAAGCATGTAGGTGCTCAATAACGAATGAGTCCACTGAACACGATCAATGAGGAGTTCTCATACTCATGTCACATGAGAACTCATGGTTGGGATAATGCAAAGTAGTCCTTTGACCTGAGGCATCATAGTTGTCTTGTGGTTAGGTCCTTGATCTTTGACTATGTCAAAGTCACCCCATCCGAGGGTGTCCACGACATAGTTGGGGTTAAGCCACTTACCCATGGAGGCAAGTGAATGCGCAACAAGGGATCTCTAACCTTCAAACCGTTTGAGGGAGAATACTCAATGATATGATTAAGAATCTCTGGCCAGAGTATGAATGAGATTTAGGAAGTCGTTCCAAATCACATTCAAGGTAATCATATAAGTAAATGAATCACATTGGATAGTAGACATGAATAAACTATCAAACCAAACAATGTGGTCAAGAGTATTGTATTAGAGAAAGACCGTATTGCATTGTAATCCTAAATTGAATAGGTTCTCCACCTCTTCTGATTAGCTTGGGTAACCATGACATACTGCTAGGTGTCACTCATGGTTTGTGGAAGCCTTAAACGTGTATAATCACTAAAAGGAGAATTGAAAGTAAGTTTCAATTCACAATCGATTTGAAAGAGTTCTAATCGCCCACTGCCTCGCTAAAAGGAACCTAATGGATCGTACACCGTGTAAGGGAGAGATTGAAGAAACAAAGGAGATGAGTAGGGATAATTAAATGGTTTAATTATTTATGGCAAGGATTAATTAATATGTTAATTAATCAAACGAATAAAGTTCATTAAAAGACCACGGGTTAGTTTTGGGCCTCAAGGTCCAATGGGCTTTGAACGTCAAGCCCATTGACTTAAGTTGTATGACAACTTAATGACAAACAATTCACAAAGGCCTAAAAAGCCCAATGAAACCCTATGGCCGGCCATATTGATAAAGGAGTGGGTTTTGGACTTAATTACAAGTTTGCCACTCCAATGAATGTTGGTATAAATATGACTTTATAGCCAAAATTCATTTAGGGTTTCTTTTGGAGAAAAGATGAGAACACAAGCTCTCTTTTCTCTCTAAGAGGCCGGCCACCCTAGAGGAAAATAGCTAGCAATCTTACTTCCTCTAGGTCACTCATTTCTTCTTAAAATCTTACCTTGGTGTGGAGACTTAGAGGTTCTCAATTTTGAGAACTTGGAGAAACCTATTCTTCCATCCAAATCCATGGATCTAAGAAGCAAGGAATGAAGGCCCTATCTCTTGGGTGATTATCCTTTGCTTTTGCAAAGAGGAATCTACAAAGGTATAAATTTCTCAACTCACTTTCTTTTGAGTTGAGTCTTGGTTCACCTAACTACTAGGCTTTGAATTTCATGGGTAATGTTTTGTTTTTGAGTGCATACAAGCATGATCCCGCCTTTAATTGTTTATTGCATGCTATATAGATGTTGCTCAAATGAACATGTTTTTCACAAATTTTCCTTCAAGTGGTATCAGAGCCTAGGTCTAGTAGTTGGTGAATCCTTTTGGGTTTTGTATTTTCATAGTTTATGATTTGAATGTTGTAATTGTTACAAGCTTTATTCTTGCTTCTTTGAATGTAAATTTTGCTAGAAAATTTGCCATCTCAAATGTTGTTGATGTAGTTCATATGAGCATGAATTTTGGAGCTAAAATTTGGTGCCATGTTTTTGGGGATTTTCGGCCAAATCCAAAGGGTGATTTTTTGGGTTCATGTTTGTCTTATTAAAAGTGTTTTAAGGTGACTTTTGGAACCCCTAAGTACCCTAGGATGTTAACCCCATTTTGAGTAGTGAAAATTTGAGTTTTATTGCTTGAAAACATTCATGGAGCTCTTATGGGTTTTCATGGATGTTCTTCATTGTTCTTGATGTTCTTACCAAGAACAAAAAGGTTTGTTGTTTTGATTCAAAGTTTTGGTTGATTTCATAAAGTCTTTGTTTTGTGTTGGTTGGTGTGACTTATCTATCAACAAAACATTTATTTGAAAAGGTGATGGAAATGTTGATAGAGTGTTTGAATTAATTTACATAATTATTTTTTCTTACACACCTATATCACACCAACCCATTTCCACTTGCATGGCTTTATGACTTTGTTGAAAAATTTTCAAAATTTTATGGCTTCACTACTCCAAAACCGGCCACTCCCTCAATGGGAGTACTTTTGGGGCTTTTATGCAATTACATAAAGTTTTGATACTTTTGTGTATTTTGTAATTTGACCCAAAAGTTTACGTATTTACGTAAAGGCCCAAAATCATTAAAGGACAAATTGTTTTGTTCCTTTAATGAAGTTTTTAAATTTGTTGAAATTTTTGGGTTCTAGTTGTAATTACATGAAGTAGTGGACTTTTGTGTTTTTACAAAATGAGCTCAAAAGTTTAAGTTTTACAACATAGCCCAAAAGGTTGAGGTTATTGCATTTTGGCCCAAATTAGGTTGAGAACAAAATGGTTTTGTCTCATTAAATGAGAATTGGATTTTCATTTCATTTAGCTCCATTTAAATCAATTCTATGGAAAACCAAATGAAAATGTTGCATTCAAGTTTAATTAGTTAAAGCGTTAATTAATTAAAGAAAGGGTGATTATGAACCTAAGCCTATTATAATTGAGTTATATGAAAGGCCGTCTCAAATTTGTTTGAACCATGGGAATGTGTAGATTAGATTTTGGTTGTAATTTGATATGATCAAATGTTGTAAAAGAGCATAAGCTCTTCTTTACTTTAAAGTAATTTGTTTTGATCAAATGTTGTAAAAGAGCATAAACTCTTCTTTACTTTGAAGTACTCCTTTTCTTGTTTTATTTGATATGCATGAAATTGGAGTAGTTGGGTCCAACACCCAATAGGAAAAACACGACTTAATATGATTAAACACGTAACTAAAATCAATCACCATCCCTAGATCGAGATTCAACACTAGGCTCGTGTTGGATCTAATCAAAGGTTCATAGTCATCCTAAGGCCCTAAGGCAACTATATAGTCCATCAATGAATGCAAACCTTATGTTAGTAGTACCATGTACTCTTGCTTTAAAACCGTTTTACAAGCATAGTGGGAGTATCATGTACAACTAAATCAATCACATGGACCAATAGTTGTAATAGGACCAAATTGTTTTAATAAGATTAAAATGTATGTTTATATATGATGAGACCTAAAACCCTCAACCAAACTATTATTAAGTTGATAAGCGTGAGAGTGCTTTGAACACTCTTTCGTAGCCTTCCACCGTGGTAGGCTCCGATCGTTTGTGACTCGTACACCGGCTTCACCCTATCATGGGGGAGTACAAAGTGCGTGCTTACACTCAGGAGGAGTTCTATATGCATACATGATGTTGTGAAGGTAGGCAACGAGAATAGCCAACATCATATCATTGTGAGGTTGTTCTTGAACCCCTACTTGAACTTGCATGGTGGGAATGACTTAACTAAGTGCAATGGAGCCAACATCATATCATTGTGAGGCTTTATTCTCTAGAGGCCAAATAAGATGGGTACTTGCAAGAGATGCAAATGAGTAATTGTACTCTCTCATTATTATTAATGCTAGCCAACATCATATCATTGTGAGGTGGGCTTGGTAATAGCGAGCCTCCCATACCCTACTAAGAGTTTCCTCCAAAACTCTCGAATTCCAATGAGGGATATGGAATTTGCCAAAAATAGTGGGTGGTGCTATTTGATTTAAAGACCCGAATCAAATGGCTTAAAATCAATCAATTTATATTCGTTATGTATTTATTTACCAATATATTTGCAAACGCTATCCAAAACTTGACAAAGAAAAACCGAATGCTTTAATTTCCGGACTTGGTACCACAATCCCAAAGATTGTCTTAAATGGATTGTATATGTATCTAAGTAGTCTCATCCTCACAATCTTTCTAATGATAATGTATCATTGGAAGAACATGTTAGATAAGTCTATCATAAAGAGGACAACACTTTTAATGTCATAATTCTTCAATTACAAATTGTTGTATGAAGAAATAAGAGTTGCTTTGAACAACCCTTAGTTAATGCAAACACTAGTGCTTGTTTCTTTGTTAAATGAACAAAGAACTTAAGAAGAAAGCACAGTGGCATGGACACTTTATGTGCCATGATTCTTCACTTACAAATTGTTGTATGAAGAAATGAGAGTTGCCTTGAACAACTCTTGAAAGTTTGTAATTGTGTTTAGAACATAATGGTTGGTTGACAAAAATAGTCCATCAACATGGACTTATGATGATTTTGAATCATTGAGTGTTGAAGTGTTAAACCACTTCATGAGACGGAAACTAGGCAAGGACTTCACTTTTGTGTCCCTATCCAAATGGTTCACTAAGTTTATTGTAAACTATATAGTGAACAATAACCACACGCTCTCCAAATCGTTTGATGTGTATAACACAATTGAAATAAGTTTCAAGAGAGATAATGGGAGTTTAGGGACCATGACTATTGTAGTCAAAGGAGAAGTCAAATGAAGAAAGGGAAATAACTCCAAGGGAACAAACTTTCTTTATGAAAGGATGGACATTGGAAGGGGTATTTGCAAGAAATGTCTTGCAAGTGTCAAGAACACACCTTTCGAAGGTGTTGTAAATTGTTCTTGAAAAGTTCAAAACAGTTGGTTCTTCTACTTGAATGCATGATTCAGTATTCGTAACTATGTTTTACAATCATTGCAAAAATGTGGCTAATAAGAAGTAAAAGATTAATGAGAGAAGAGAAAGTACTTCACATTCGGAACGTGAATCAAATGTAGATCTCTGCGAAAGCAGTTAGTACTTACTTCCTCATATGAACTACCAAAGAAAATGGAAAAACAAAGATTGTATTTACATTCCAATTGAATAAAGGAACTTAATTCCGTATGTTAAATGGATAAATGTTTTGTTTGACAAAACATTGTTCTTTATTAATGAATGATTAGATTATTGTAATCTAATTAATTATCTTTATAGTAGAGATGATATGGTAGTGTTAACTGTTTAGAATATAACGATGCTTAAAACCCAAAAGGTTGCAAGGTGGTGACTGATCCCAACTGAGATGTGATACCTCTAAAACATAAATTATGAGTTGGTCATAGATGGATGCTTTGGATCGTTAGATCCGGATCCAATGACTTCTTGTTAAAATTGTATAGAGGCAAAATGTTTGAATCTTTATTCTTTTGGAAAGGAAGAAAGAATCACAAAGTTGTTGAGGTTAATTCACTTAGATGTTAGTGGCACTTGTCCACAACATAATACTAGTCCTGTTATATGACATTCACCGAAGATCGCTCTCGGTTGGACTATCATTTATTTTGAATAAACACAAGTCCGAATACTTTGCAAAAGGTTTCAAAGAATTCAAGAAATGTAAGTTGATGAGTAAGATGTCTAAAGTATTTACCTCCTTAGATTTGATCCAAGGAAAGGTAACACTTTAGAACAATTTTCTTGAAAGATATCAAGGAAAGAAGCATCATATGATAATGGATTTCTCCATTAAGAGAAGAACGAACTTGAATGAGATTTAGTTCGTTGGATGTTATCAATTGCCCATATATAGGATATATACTTCTAAGACAATATAATTGTCAATTAGAAGATCTTCCAAAATTTTCATGACTCCATAGGATGTAGTTGGAAAGAAAGACAAGTCTTAATCGTGTTAAGATTTGGGGTTGTGTGCTAAATAAGCAATATTTG
Organism: Malus domestica; assembly: GCF_042453785.1. Taxonomy (NCBI): domain Eukaryota; kingdom Viridiplantae; phylum Streptophyta; class Magnoliopsida; order Rosales; family Rosaceae; genus Malus; species Malus domestica. Next base: position 14,783,172 of record NC_091665.1, on the reverse strand, counting down.
TTTAAAGAATTATCTTGTGGGTATCCTTATATTAACATTTGGATATCACTTCTATAAACCAACTAACAAATGTTGTTTGTTGGGTAGTTCATTGTAATCCTACAATATGGTTTGCCTAAGAGCACATGAACGAGGGATAGAACTCAAAGAATGGGTTCTTTGAGAAACAAGATAGTGATCAACAAATATAACAACCTAGTTCCTATACCACAAGCTCCAAGGTAGTCGAGAAGGATTTATGATGCGTAAAATAACTAAACACACAAATTAAACCCTCTTGTTGACAATTGTAGTATGGATAAGTAGGGATCGTTCTTAAACCGGGGATTAGGAGGGATTGCTAAAACACTTCTAAACTGACTCAAATAACTAAAAACAAGTTACAAACACTTAACAAGACTCAAAGAATGAAAAACTAAATTTTAAAACACTAAAACAAACCAAAAGACTCAAAACAGCACAAAAACACTCAAAACTGCCTAAAAACACAAACTGGGCAGTTTTGAGCTCTAAACACAATTTGGACGAAATTTGGGTTTCTAAAGGCTCAAAACACTTAAAAAGACAATCTAAGACAAGTTCTAACTAATATGACTTAACAAAATAAATGGGGTTTGGTTTTGGACGAAATTAAACTTGCAAAACAGATTGTAAATTGAAAACAGATTCTAGACGAATTTGGATCAAACTATGGATGGTGGGCTAGCTAGAGGGTTCTTCTCCACACATGACACACTTGCATACAAACCAATTTTCAGTTGTTCGTTCAATAAATCATGAAACTCAACACCCCAGGTTAATTAGGTCTGCTTAAATTAACCTTCAAGTTCTCCTTAAGTTATTGAATTGGATGGGAAAGCGCATACAACAACTCAACACATTCTTCAAAAGTCCTTTACGTGAAAAGCATAATAAAGATACAATCAAAGATCATTAAGCATCATGAGAACTATAAGTATTGACGAGGCACTCGTTACTATGATGAGCATGAAACTTATGCCAAGAATTCATTTAACGCGATCGTTTATGAGCGACCTCCACTACTTGTGAATATAAGTTTGTAACTATTAGATGAAACTCCCTTATATTCTAGCATCATATTCATGCATGAAAACTAAGCGTGCACTCTTAACAAACATACACGAATACGTTATCAATCAAGCAGTTAAACGAATTGAATTCACAACTTATGAAATCACAACCAAAAGTAATCAATTCATATTGCAAGCATGAACCTGGTTTCGAATTACCCCCTAACTAAGAAGGGCTTAGTTCCTCATAAACGCAAAACAAAGATACATAAATTTAGACATTGAAAACAAATAATGAAAACACCTAGAAACGCTCCAACAATCCAACGTCTTGAATGGCAAGCATGTCCAAGGGTCTCCTTCTTTCTTCTTTGCTGCGACACAAGGGTGTTTGGTGATGATTTGTGGTGAATTGTGGTGGTGGATGGATGTAGGTAGGTTATGGTGAAGGGTGGAATGCTTAGAATGGTCAGAAATGGGTCTTATTTATAGGGAAAGGAAGGGCTACGAATTTATTAATTTTGGAATCAGAAATCAATGGAAAATAGGCAAGAAAGGTGTAGGAATTAAAGAGAATAGGAAAGGGAAATTCGGCAGAAATTGTAGGACAAAATTAGGAATGTGTTTTGAGGCACAAAATAGGTAAGAATCCTCTCCCCTTGTGCAGCAAGAATTGAAACAAAAGGGAACGTAATTTTGGGTCAGAAATAGGTAGGAAAGAATCAGAATTTAAAGAGAAATAGGTAACAAAGATGTGGCACAATATAGGAAAGGTACTTAAGGTCAGAAATTAAAAGGGAAAGAGGATGTATGGTGCGGCAAGGGACAAGGGAGAAAGGGAAAGGTGTTTTTGGTTCATAAATTAGGGAAACATGGCAAGGGAAATTGTTGCACAAGAGGAGACAAGGATGAAGCACAAAGGGGACAAGGCGCCACCTTTGTAGGAGGTGCTGAAATTGTGTCTTCTAAGCTTCCAAACTGACTTCTAACATCCTTTAGGCCTTCAATTTCGTCAATCAATATTACTCCAAGCATAAGATATTCAATTCATGCCCAAAACTGCACCAAAAGGCTCCAAAATGCATCTTTTTGCATACTTTGTCCTTAGAACCTGAAATTGAATGAAAATGACTTTAAACACTAAAATAACTAAGGAAAACAACATAAATGCCAAGAAACGAGCTAACTAAGTCGCATAAATATGCTCCTATCAAATTCCCCCACACTTAGCTTTTGCTAGTCCTCGAGCAAAACAAAGAAATAAAATGAAACAAAACAAATAAAACACAACTTAAATCTTCCAACATTTGCCTCAGGGATTTCCAATGCACATGACATGTTAGAAATCATCATCCCCACAGATTTGAGTCATCTTTACACTTGAGCACATACTTAATCATAGTCACCACTTACTAGTTCACAATTAACCAATTTAAACAATGTTTTGAATGTAGTAACATGCTTTAGAGAAATCACTCAATTCCTTACAAGATATGCACTCAATTTTCACGCAAATTTTCTAGCTACACACCCTATACTAGTTATATGTGAGAAGAATGATGTAGATATGAAAACGAACGCTCACATATTTGTATCACAAAGAAAGCAATTTCTGGAGTTAATAAGCATGTTTAGATATGATCTCATGAATGGAATGCTACTACTTAGATGCGAGAACCAGTGACACCATATGCTCATACCAAATTCAAACTCCACAAATTGAAACACATAACACTCAAGATTGAAGTCAAAGGTTATAACGGGGCTTGGGGTATTGGCTAACAAAGAAAGGTAAGGGAAAACAAACGTTCTTAAAGCAATAGTGAGCAAAGTAATGAAATTGACACTTAGAATTCACTTTTGAATGCAAAAATCACTTCTAAACATAAGGGAGGATTCATGCAACACTTAGGGCCTAATTTAATGTTTTGGACCCTTTCTTCAATAATCAACACTTAGAACTCTTTTTTACATCTTTTCAACTCTTTTTTTCATACTTTTCACACTTTTCTTTTTTCTTTCTTTCTTTTCACAAATTTTTCTTTTCTTTTCTTTCTACCCGTGCCTATGGCACACTAACTCACATGAGAAACACTTCCCCCACACTTGTTTTCTGCCATACATTAATCAAAAGGAATTCAATTTGAATCATGCTTTACTATTCTTCAAGAACAAGGGTACGGATGGTCCTAATCTAGGCTAGGTGAGGATAACGTGGGTTAACAAAGAATGTAGGCTAACAAGGCCCGATGGGGTTAACTTAAACATATAATGAAGTAGGATACACGGCAATTTGGCTTTGGTGGTGGTCACTACACAACTTCATCTTGAATATGTGCTATGCAATCAATAACATGCTTTGAATGGATTTGGAATGAGTTCTAGCATTTGGAACTAAATGATGAAACGCCTTCTAAGTAGTAACCAAGCAATGAATAATGAGATCATGCAACGACTTAGAAAACAATAATGCACAGATTATCAACTCTCCAAATAAACGTTTAGGCTCAAGTCTCACAAGGTTATAGCGTTAATTTGAGTTCCTTCCTTCAAGCATGTTACAAAAACTGATTTTTCTTTTATGATTGCATGTGAATTCATAAGCTATAACCACAACCAAGCATAAACAAATAGTAAATCAAACTTTAATCCATGTTAATAACTCTCTCTAACCGCCATGCAATTACAAACCGAATCCTCATCATTGTGTTGGAAGGTATCCTAAGACACAAACACACAAAAACGACTCAAAACACTCTTTTTAGGCTTTTCAAAACACTTTTTTTCAAATTTTAATATGATTTTCGGATTTTTAAGTCAAAACATACTAAAACACACCAAAATTGCTTAAAAACACTTAAAAACAGCAAGGAACAAGTCTATAGGTAATGGGTGATAAAATCCCATGAATTTGCATCAAAAACACTTAGTTACCCCCCCACACTTAAATCAAACATTGTCCTCAATGTTTCAAGCATAAAATCACACCAAACAAAATTAAACACACAAACAGCAACTTAATCAACTAAACTGGGCAGATTAGAAAGAATCAACAAAGAGAAGGGTTTTAGGAATGCAAATCTGGAATTGGAGTGATTCCTAGGGCTTCCTTTGTTGAATGCATGGGTTGCCTCCCAAGAAGCACTTGCTTTAACGTCTTGCAGCCGGACGATACTTCTCTTTAAGCTCCCCTAGGTCCCATAGCATGGAATTGATCCTTGAACGTAAGGTGATACTTGAAGTGATCTGGCAATGGTTTAAATTCGAGAGTGGGTGCCTGAATTATTAACAACATGTAAGTATAAAACGTAATGGAAATTGGAGAAGGTGACTTACTTGCTTTGTCCGACAAGAACTCAATGACAAACACCACTTCTTTGAAAGTTTCAGGGACTTTGAATTTGGCCAGATTTACTACGATGGTTGTGATTTGTCCCGTGACATCAAACTCAACTTCTTTGGACTTTGTTGTTTCAAATACGTCCTCTTTGATGAATTCTTGATATTCTCCAACCACTACTTTTTCTTGAATCATTCTTCTTGGTGTACAAAGTCCTTTGAACAATTCAACACAATCTAGAACTTGCTTTGTTGCACCAAGAATTGGAATATCATTTTGCACCTTGGGAAGAGCTTCCACAATGTCTTTTTCATTCTCTTCTTGCTTGGGAATCAAAAAACTGCGAGGAAAAGGGACATTGGGTGGAATAGGGTTAGAATTAATGAAAATTGGACCCAACTTACCTGTATTGGACAGTGGTGGAGCATTGGGAGGCTGCGGCAAGGGTAGTGGAGCAAGGGCAGGCTGCGGCAAGGGTGGTTCTTCCCTTGTCGTGGCCTTGTCATCCTCTTCTTCTTCGAACAACAGCTATTCATCCATGTTTTGGATTGGTTTGGACGTTTTTGGGCTTGTTCCAACCTCCATGCCACTTTCCAAAGTGATAGCATCATGGATTTCAAAATTTTCCTTCAAATTTTCTATAGTTGAGTTCGAGAGTTCACTTTGCTCTTGAATTTGTGCCATGAACTCCATAATCTGCCCAATATGCTCCTCCAATTCGCCCGTCTTCGTGGCTTGATTTTGCATCTCTTTGTTTTGATTTTCTACTTCCTGATTCAAAGAGGTGAGTAACTTATTCAACATATCATTATCCAGAGACGTGCCTGAATTGAATTGGGCAGATTGTTGTGGTGGCTGTGATGGTGCATATGGCCATTGATAGGACTCTTCTTGCTGCCAATATCCACCATGTTGGAATTGTTGAGGTTCTCCCCACATGTAGTCTAAATAATCTTTCCAATCCGAATTGTAAGCGTTGGAAAACATGTTGTCCCATGATTGGCTATGACATTGATAACCCCAAGCATCTTCATTTGCAGCGAATTGAGAACTTTGATGAGTTGGATATCCTTGCCCATAGGACACACCACATGTAGGGACACTTTGCATTGTGGTCCTTCCGGCAATCTGTGACAATTGAGAAGTAAGATTCGCCAATTGAGCTTGAATGTTAGCAAAATCCATGTCTTACTTCTCTAGTACCTGAAATCAAAGAAACAAAACTACATCAAATATCAAAAGTAAATAAAACAAAGCAAAACAAAATCAGTAACTAAAACAAAAGACACAAAAAAAAAAAGAAATAAAAAGAAACAACGGGGGATTAGCAAAGTTGCTAATCCCCGGCAACGGCGCCAAAATTTGATGCGTAAAATAACTAAACACACAAATTAAACCCTCTTGTTGACAATTGTAGTATGGATAAGTAGGGATCGTTCTTAAACCGGGGATTAGGAGGGATTGCTAAAACACTTCTAAACTGACTTAAATAACTAACAACAAGTTACAAACACTTAACAAGACTCAAAGAATGCAAAACTAAATTTTAAAACACTAAAACAAGCCAAAAGACTCAAAACAGCACAAAAACACTCAAAACTGCCTAAAAACACAAACTGGGCAGTTTTGAGCTCTAAACACAATTTGGACGAAATTTGGGTTTCTAAAGGCTCAAAACACTTAAAAAGACAATCTAAGACAAGTTCTAACTAATATGACTTAACAAAGTAAAGGGGGTTTGGTTTTGGACGAAATTAAACTTGCAAAACAGATTGTAAATTGAAAACAGATTCTAGACGAATTTGGATCAAACTATGGATGATGGGCTAGCTAGAGGGTTCTTCTCCACACATGACACACTTGCATACAAACCAATTTTCAGTTGTTCGTTCAATAAATCATGAAACTCAACACCCCAGGTTAATTAGGTCTGCTTAAATTAACCTTCAAGTTCTCCTTAAGCTATTGAATTGGATGGGAAAGCGCATACAACAACTCAACACATTCTTCAAAAGTCCTTTACGTGAAAAGCACAATAAAGATACAATCAAAGATCATTAAGCAACATGAGAACTATAAGTATTGACGAGGCACTCGTTACTATGATGAGCATGAAACTTATGCCAAGAATTCATTTAACGCGATCGTTTATAAGCGACCTCCACTACTTGTGAATATAAGTTTGTAACTATTAGGTGAAACTCATATTCTAGCATCATATTCATGCATGAAAACTAGGCATGCACTCTTAACAAACATACATGAATAGGTTATCAATCAAGCAGTTAAACGAATTGAATTCACAACTTATGAAATCACAACCAAAAGTAATCAATTCATATTGCAAGCATGAACCTAGTTTCGAATTACCCCCTAACTAAGAAGGGCTTAGTTCCTCATAAACGCAAAACAAAGATACATAAATTTAGACATTGAAAACAAATAATGAAAACACCTAGAAACGCTCCAACAATCCAACGTCTTGAATGGCAAGCACGTCCAAGGGTCTCCTTCTTTCTTCTTTGCTGCGACACAAGGGTGTTTGGTGATGATTTGTGGTGAATTGTGGTGGTGGATGGATGTAGGTAGGTTATGGTGACGGGTGGAATGCTTAGAATGGTCAGAAAGGGGTCTTATTTATAGGGAAAGGAAGGGCTACGAATTTATTAATTTTGGAATCAGAAATCAATGGAAAATAGGCAAGAAAGGTGTAGGAATTAAAGAGAATAGGAAAGGGAAATTCGGCAGAAATTGTAGGACAAAATTAGTAATGTGTTTTGAGGCACAAAATAGGTAAGAATCCTCTCCCCTTGTGCAGCAAGAATTGAAACAAAAGGGAATGTAATTTTGGGTCAGAAATAGGTAGGAAAGAATCAGAATTTAAAGAGAAATAGGTAACAAAGATGTGGCACAATATAGGAAAGGTACTTAAGGTCAGAAATTAAAAGGGAAAGAGGATGTATGGTGCGGCAAGGGACAAGGGAGAAAGGGAAAGGTGTTTTTGGTTCAGAAATTAGGGAAACATGGCAAGGGAAATTGTTGCACAAGAGGAGACAAGGATGAAGCACAAAGGGGACAAGGCGCCACCTTTGTAGGAAGTGCTGAAATTGTGTCTTCTAAGCTTCCAAACTGACTTCTAACATCCTTTAGGCCTTCAATTTCATCAATTAATATTACTCCAAGCATAAGATATTCAATTCATGCCCAAAACTGCTCCAAAAGGCTCCAAAATGCATCTTTTTGCATATTTTGTCCTTAAAACCTGAAATTGCACGAAAATGACTTTAAACACTAAAATAACTAAGGAAAACAACATAAATGCCAAGAAACGAGCTAACTAAGTCGCATAAATATGCTCCTATCAATTTATAAACCGTCTCAGTTGAATGGTTTGAACTTTATGACTATGTCATAGAGTTGCACCTCTTAATTCGAAAGAAATAAGAATGAAAAATCCTGATGACTACATTGAGTGTATATACGATATATACTCAAGGAAATGGTAAAGTACCATTTGATGAGAAATAATGAAGCCTTCATAGCTAATTGGTAGCTTAAGGTGACTACAATCAAAGAGATTGGTTGACTTGGAAGAAACCATCTTTGACGTAGTCTTGGTTTCAATTAATTCAAAGATTGCTAGCTACAACTAAATGGTGATTCAATGTTTGGACATACTATGGGTTTCCGAAACCATTATTAAGATAGTCTTGATAATATATGTCTAAAACTATGAATCACAAGACATGTAAGTTGTAGAGATCCATCCATCATGGATCTTAGCAAGCTAGTGGGAGCTATAAGCGTCTTATGAGAGAAAGATCAAATTGTTTGATTTCTTATAAAGATGTAAATGAATCTTTTGTTTACTAGGTTTACAAAAGATTAGTGGGAGTTAATCATGTTCCTAAATTAGAATATATATATACACATATATGATATATTAATTTTGGAAATGAAAAGAATACTTCTTCGTTAAAGTTATGACTTTAAACATTCTATAACGATAGAATGTATATGGGAGACATAGTCTATAAACATGGGATGTAAATCTATAATGATAGATTTCAAGATATAATTTGATTATATCAATCCCTAATAATAGACAAAAGACGCTAGGAAGTTTCTCATATGATGATAAACTTCAATTAGAAGGACGACTCTAGTGAGACTAGCAAGTTGCCCTTCTCAAAGGGAACGTACCCTTTGACTCCCAAAGAAATAATGCTTAAGTAGAATCCTTTATGCATACGCAGAAAAGTGATTTACGTATTTCATATTGTATGAAAACATTGATATGAGTTGTACGTAGAACGGTACAAGACGATATCAGTGTAAGCCCAGGATCAGAACCATGGCAATTGTCAAGTGAGTCTTTAAGTATTTAAGAAATACTAAAAGATAGATTCCTCAAAGAATGAGGAAGAATTAGAGTAACGTAATGGAAGCGTAAATGTATTAGATTATGAATCTAATCCATCATTGGATGTTTCTTCATTATGAATGAAGAGATAATCAGATATCTCTTTATTATGACTGAAGAGATATTTGGATGGAAACATTAAAAGTAATGACTTTAGTGTGTTCCATTATGAATGCAAAATATATTGCCTTATAGAAGCTTACAACAATGTTGTTTGGATGGGAAAGTTCATTTATGAACTATCTATTCGGTTCCAACCAGAAAGTGTCTCTAGTGTATTGACACTACGACACTAATGGGGCGATAGCTCAAGCCAGGGAATCAAGGTCTCATCAAGATCCGAACTCAAATGAGAGACTGAACCACATGATTGAGAATCATGTATAATGGTGACGTCGTTATTCTCAAGGTTGCTTCTATGGATAACATATAGATATCCATTGTCTAGGCCTACTACTCAGCCATTTTTGAAATGACTACATAAGAGGTATCATCACTGATGACGAAGCTGATTAGCTCTAGTGCAAGCGGGAGATTGTTGGAAATGTGCCCTAAAACCAATCATATGATGATACTTTACGGACATTTCACATGTTAAACTAATCTAGTTTAATATCAAGGGCATAGATTATTGTTTTAAGCCGTCTCATATAAATGTTATATGCTTAAACGATGAGTCCAAGGAATATGTAATTAGGAGAATGTAATTTAAACAAGTTAGATTAATGAGACCATTCTCTTTCATATACATATCCTAAACGTTCCTGATCATAGGATTGCCAATTGGGCATTGACAATCCGTTAAGATCAGTACATGCTATGTCTTCTCTTAGGGAGAGTGACTAGTCTCGAGTCATTGGTGTGATTGACACCAAGACAAGCATGTAGGCGCTTAATAACGAATGAGTCCATTGAACACGATCAACGAGGAGTTCTCATACTCATGTCACATGAGAACTCATGGTTGGGATAATGCAAAGTAGTTATTTGACCTGAGACATCATAGTTGTCTTGTGGTTAGGTCCTTGATCTTTGACTATGTCAAAGTCACCCCGTCCGAGGGTGTCCACGGCATAGTTGGGGTTAAGCCACTTAGCCATGGAGGCAAGTGAATGCGCAACAAGGGATCTCTAACCTTCAAACCGTTTGAGGGAGAATACTCAATGATATGATTAAGAATCTCTGGCCAGAGTATGAATGAGATTTAGGAAGTCGTTCCAAATCACATTCAAGGTAATCATATAAGTGAATGAATCACATTGTATAGTAGACATGAATAAACTATCAAACCAAACAATGTGGTCAATAGTATTGTATTAGAGAAAAACCGTATTGCATTGTAATCCTAAACTGAATAGGTTCTCCACCTCTTCTGATTAGCTTGGGTAACCATGACATACTGCTAGGTGTCACTCATGGTTTGTGGAAGCCCTAAACGTGTATAATCACTAAAGGGAGAATTGAAAGTAAGTTTCAATTCACAATCGATTTGAAAGAGTTCTAATCGCCCACTGCCTCGCTAAAAGGAACCTAATGGATCGTACACCGTGTAAGGTAGAGATTGAAGAAACAAAGGAGATGAGTAGGGATAATTAAATGGTTTAATTATTTATGGCAAGGATTAATTAATATGTTAATTAATCATACGAATAAAGTTCGTTAAAAGACCACGGGTTAGTTTTGGGCCTCAAGGTCCAATGGGCTTCGAACGTCAAGCCCATTGACTTAAGTTGTATGACAACTTAATGATAAATAATTCACAAAGGCCTAAAAAGCCCAATGAAACCGTATGGCCGGCCATATTGATAAAGGAGTGGGTTTTGGACTTAATTACAAGTTTGCCACTCCAATGAATGTTGGTATAAATATGACTTTATAGCCAAAATTCATTTAGGGTTTCTTTTGGAGAAAAGATGAGAACACAAGCTCTCTTTTCTCTCTAAGAGGCCGGCCACCCTAGAGGAAAATAGCTAGCAATCTTACTTCCTCCGGGTCACTCATTTCTTCTTAAAATCTTACCTTGGTGTGGAGACTTAGAGGTTCTCAATTTTGAGAACTTGGAGAAACCTATTCTTCCATCCAAATCCATGGATCTAAGAAGCAAGGAATGAAGGCCCTATCTCTTGGGTGATTATCCTTTGCTTTTGCAAAGAGGAATCTACAAAGGTATAAATTTCTCAACTCACTTTCTTTTGAGTTGAGTCTTGGTTCACCTAACTACTAGGCTTTGAATTTCATGGGTAATGTTTTGTTTTTGAGTGCATACAAGCATGATTCCGCCTTTAATTGTTTATTGCATGCTATATAGATGTTGCTCAAATGAACATGTTTTTCACAAATTTTCCTTCACTGCTGTCTTTTCACTACTTTTGTATAACTAATGATTTTAAATTTCGGGGACGAAATTTTTTATGGTGGGTAGATTGTGGCAACCCGTCCCTAGTTTTAAGTTTTATAAATTTTAAATTAGTGATTTTATGAAAATGCCCCTTGAGGCAAAGATTTTGACCTTCATTGACGATCGGGTAGAGAGATGTGGTACTTATTTTTTTAGCATATCCTTGTAGTACTCGTCACTACGAACGTATAGGCGAAAGCCATTTGCGAGTCCAGATTATAACGGTATAGTTACAGATGTTTGAAATTGGTTATTTAAAGTTTAGTTATAAATTAATTCACACTCCCACCATGTCAGAGTGGTAACCAATCAGTTTTAAGGGAAGAAAGGAGTGACCAATCATAAAATTTAGAAAAGAAGTCAACCAATTAGGAGAAGAGAGAGAAACTGATTTCCTTTTCCCTTTTCTGTCGACCCGTTTACCACGATTGGCTTCGACCCGGTTGAAACTCGGCAAATTATGCCATTTTTTTGTCAAACCATCACCAACCAACACCTGCAATCTCTTCCACAACCTCCTATCTACCATCTCCACCCAAATTCGAAGGTTTTTAGGTCCAAAACTGTGTAGAACCTCACCGGAGCACTAGAGGTGCTTGATGGCGATTCCTTCATTCTGACGAGTTTCACCATCCACAACCACCCCTAATCAACTCCCCTTGGACCTAGGAACAAGACCCAACCAGTGGTAGAGGCGTTGGAACACCGAGGAAGGAGAATCGAAGTTCACCCATTTTAGGGTTCCGGCGGGTTTGAGTGAAATTGGAGCCTTTCCCGGCCAAATTGGACTTGGCCACATGTATAAAACTTACTCTACTCTTGGAGATCTTCATTTCTATAGAATTTGAGAATTTTTGGAGATAGTTAAATTTTCCGGCGAACCAGGGCGGCCGACCGCCGTGTGCGGCGGCGTGTGAGCCGAGTCCCCCCTTGACCTTCCTAAGCTAAGTTTGACACCCCAATTCCATAGGCAAAGTTCGATTGATGAAATCTCATCCTTTGTTAAAGACCGCTACTTGAACATTATGTGAATTGACAATCCGACCATTGGATCGTCACCAAACTTTAATACATTAAAGTACGTAATATTTGAGGATATTAGAAACTTACGGATTGGCAATCTAACTCACGGATCTTCCCAAGTTGGATTTGTAAGTTTGTAAAATAAAACGTTGACTGCCACTTGAATAAGCAATTGGCGGAGATCCAACCGTTGGATCGTAATGAAACTTTAGTATGATGTTCTAGAAGTATAATGTGGATCTTTAGAATTACAGATAGGAAATCCGAAATGCGAATCTTCTGAATTGAGTTACGTAGGGTTGTGGACCCTACCGTTGATCCTTAGGATGTGCTTTATGTACATTACATTTTTTATTGATAAGAGTTCTGAGACATGATTGAATATTTGTTCTAAGTGATGATCGTTCGTGATGTCTCGATATTGATGCTAGGGACTAGGGAGTCGTAGCGCGGACCTTAGGTGAGTGAGTATTTTCCTTTTTATCATATATACATAACTTATAGTTCCACAAATGCTTTTAAATTGATTTATGCATTTTATGCTGATGTGAAATTTAACTAACACTCAAATTAAACCCTATTAAACATGTAATTGTAGTATTAAGCAAGTAGAGATCGTTCTAAACCGGGGATTAACTAGGGCTGCTAATCAACACAAATATGACTCAAAAACACAAAACTAGACTTAGAAACACAAAACTAAACACTTAAGACCTAAAACTGACTCAAACTACTCAAAACAGCACAAATAAGTGAAATTGACTCAAAACTGACTCTAGGCAGTTAATTGGATGAATTTAAGACTACTAAGACTTAAAACACTAAATTGGACAGATTGCAAAACTAAATCAAACTAGGTACTAAATCTGGTGAATTGGATGGTGAAATAGGCTAGTTAGAGGGTCATTCTCCACACATGAACATAGGCAACATAAATCAATTTCCAGTATTGTTTCTTTAAACCATGAATGACAATGCCCCAAATTAATGGTGAATGCACTAATTAACTCTCAGATTTCCCTAAATTCATTGAATTGAATGGACAACGCATCGCAACCAAATTATTTTTCTCAAGTTCCCTATATGAATAGCATGATAAAGATACATTCAAAGATCATTAAGTTCCATGGAAATCATAAGTATTGACAAGGCTATCATAACTATGAACGGCATGATACTCCAGCCAAGAATCTACTTAACACGATTGTGACTAGCAATCAGATTCATGTACGCAAACTAAGTATGCATCCTTAATCAACACACAAGAATAAGTTATCAATCAAACAAATAAGTAAATCACATTCATGTTTTATGAAACAATAACTAAAGGTAATCAATTCATATTAAACATATGTCCATGGCTTTGAATTCACCTCTAACTAAGAAAAACTTAGTTACACATGTTCATAGCAATTGAAAAGCAAACTGAAATAAACATTCAAACTAAAACGAGGGAAGAAATAACTCTTAGAACTCCAATGGTTGCAGGTGGCTTGCGCACAAGGTCCTTGCTCTAATGGAAGGCACGGCAAGGGCTCCTTCTTTTCCCAAGTTGCAGCAAAGGTTTGTAGAATGGTGTGGATTGTGGCTGAGAGGGTTTTAGAATTATATGGGGGTGGTGAATGAAATTTGGCTAAAAATATGTATATATAGGCACAACAAACCCTAGGGAGATTTAGACTAGGGTTAGAAATCAGCATAAATAGAGAATTAGGGCCCTAGGGTGCGGCAAAAAGGTTTAAATTCACGAGGAAAAAGGTTTGGCCCAATTAATTTCTGAAAATGATTTACATAACCCAAATCCACAAGGAAAAGGTGATGTGAAAATTAAGTTGACACACAAATTAAACCCTATTGATGACAATTGTAGTATTAATAAAATAGGGATCGTTCTAGACCGGGGATTAACTAGGGATGCTAATCAACACAAATACGACTCTAAAACACTAAACTAGACTCTATAAACTCAAAACTAACTCAAAACAGCAAGAAACAATAAAAAAGACTCAATTCTAGACCTAACAAGTGACTTGGACGAAAATAGAACTTAAAAGACTCAAACAACTAAAAGAAAACAAGTTTTGACTCTAAAAACAAGACTTTAAAACAAAGGGGTTTTATTTTGACGAAATTGAAATTTAAAACAGAAACTTTGAAAACAAACTTAAGAAAAACGAAATTGAATGAAAAAGAATGGTGAACGGCTAGTTAGAGGGTCCTTCTTCACACATGACATATGCATACGAATCGATTTCCAATTATTCTTTTGACAAACCATGAATGACAATGCTCCGAATTAATTGTATTGAACTAATTAATTCTCAGATTTCCCTAGATTCATTGAATTGAATGGATAACGCATCACAACCAAATTATTATTTATCAAGTTCCCTAACTATGGAATATGCATGATAGAAATACTTAACAAAGATTATTAAGTTCAATGGAAACCATAAGCATTGACGAGGCATTCATAACTATGAAAAGCATGTTACTCATGCCTAGGATTTACTTAACACAATCGTGACTAGCAACTTTTACTACTCATGAATATAAGTTCATAACGATTAGGTGAAATTCCCTTATACTCTAGCATCAAATTCATGCATGCAAACTAAATATGCATCCCTAATTAACACACAAGAACAAGTTCTGAATAAAACAGATAAGTAAACCACATCCACGATTCATGAAACAATAACTGGATGAAATCAATTCATATACAACATATAATCATGGCTTCGAATTCACCTCCAACTATAAAGAAATTAGTTCCTCATATTCGCAATTAAACAAAGATAACTTAAATTAAACATTGAAAGTAAAAGATGGAAAACACCTAAGAACGCTCCAGCACTCCCAAAGGCTTGGGCATAGGCACGGCACAAAGGCTCCTCTTCTTTCTCCTTCCTTGCAATCTGCGGCACTAGAGGGGTGAATGTGTTTGAGGGATGTATGAGTGTAGAAAATTATATGGTAGAGGGTGGTGAATGATTTGAGGGCAAGGAAGTGTATTTATAGGCTGGAATACATGTCAAAATCCCTAAGGATTTGGATAGGTTTCTGAAATTAAAGTGGGATAAAGATTGTGTAACCGAAACCCAAATGGAATGGGTTAAAACAATCAAAAACCAAAGGGCAAGATGATAGCAAGGGTGCGGCATCAATTCCTACAAGGAGAGGGATACATTTGGCCTAATTTAAGAGGGAAAAGGATTCAGATTTCAGGTTCCAGAGCTTCTAGAAGAGGGGGAGGCGCCAGATTTTTAGGTGCTTCTAAAAAGGATGTTTTAGCACCAATTTAGGGGTTCTAGAAGGATAAGGGTTCTAAAATTTGAAATATGTAGTTTAAATGCATAATTATCCCTAAGAAATAGTTGGCATTAAGACAAATTGATTTGGATAAGATAGGATAAGATAAGGTTAGGTTAGGCAAGGATAAGATAAGATAAGGTTGGATAAGGTTTTGGATAATGTTCCTTCTTTTGAGCTAATTTCTTATCTTCTTTGTCTTGGATATATTTCTTCACTCTTTTCTGCTCATTCCTAGCCTCTTGAACTTCAAATTCGTCCATCCATCTTCCTCCATTCATAAGCTATCCATTTGATGCCCAAAATTGCCTCAAAATGCTCCAAATTGCACTTTCTTGCCAACTTTGTCATATGGACCTACAAACACACGAAAATAGCTTAAAACACTAAAACAATCACAAACTAACTATGAAAATGCAATAAAACAAGCTAACTAAGTCGCATAAATATGCTCCTATCAAATTCCCCCACACCTAGCTTTTGCTAGTCCTTTGAGCAAAACGAAACAAGCAAAACAAAACAAAACATAACCTAAACCTTCCAACGTTTGTCTCAGGGATTTCCAATGGAACATGACACATTAAAAATCACTACTCACATAGATTTTAGTTATCCTTACCCTCGAGCGCATACTTAATCGCTGTCACCACTCACTAGCTCGCATTTCATCAATTTAAAACATGGTTTTGATGGTAGTAACATGCCTTAGAGAATTCCCTCAATTCATCACAGGATATACTCTCTATTTTCACACAGATTTTCTAACTACACTCCCTATACTAGGTATATGTGAGAAGATTGATGTAAACATGTAGACCACACTCACATATGTTATAAGCGAAGAAAGCACTTTTTGGAATTATTAATGCATGTATATATATATGATCTCATGAATGGAATGCCACTACTTAGACGCGATAACCAGGGATACCATATGCTCAAACCAATCCCAAACTCTACAAATTGAAACACATAACACCCAAGCTAAAGTCAAAGGGTTGTAATGGGGCTAAGGGTATTGGCTAACAAAGAAAGGTTAAGGATAAACAAAGGTTCTTAAAACAATAGTAAGCAAAGTAATGAAATCAACTTAGAATTCACTCTTGAATGCAGCAAATAACTTGAAACACTAAAGGGATTTCGTTCATACTTAGGGTCATATTCACACTTTTTGGACCCTTTCTTCAACAACCCATACTTGTGAGTTCATTCTCACTTATTTCAAAACTTTTTTTTTCCTTTTCTTTTCTTCTTTCACGTTTTTTTTTCTCTTTTTTTTTTCTTTCTTTTTTTTCTTTCTACCCGTGTACATATCCTTCCCCCACACTTGATTTCTGCAATATCTTTGATCAAAAGGAATTCCCTCTAAGTCGTGCTCCACTATACTTTAAGAACAAGGGTATGGATAGTCCTATTCTATGCTAGGTGGGAATAATGTGGCTAACAACGAAAATAGGCTAAATAAAGCTCAAAGGGGTTAAAATTACAAAACAAATGCTTAGGATGAAGGCTTTTTGGCTCTGGTGGTAACTACTAAACAACTTCATCTTGTTATATGTTATGCACTCAATTTTAAGCTTTTAATGAAACGGGCATGAGTTCTAGTATTTGGGACTAAAGTGATGAAACGCATTCTAAGTAGCAACCAAGCAAAGAATAATGAGATCATGCAACGACTTTAGAAAACAAGAAATCATAGATTAATAACTCTCCAAATAAAGTTTAGGCTCAAATCTCTCAGGGTTGTAGCGTTAGTTTGAGTTCCTTCCTTCAAGCATGTTACAGAAACTGATTTTTCCTTTGTGATTACATGTGAATTCGTAAACTATAACTATAACCAAGTATAAACCAAAGAGTATATCAAACTTCCGTCCATGTTTGTAACGTTCTTTCACAGTCATGCAATTAAAAACCAAATCTTCATCATTGTGTTGGAAGGTACCCTAAGACACAAGAATAACTTTAAAACGACTCTTTTTGGGTTTTTCAAAACTTTTTCGATTTTTTTTTTTTTTGAAATTTCGTATTTCCTATTTAAAGCCACATAAAGACACATCAAAACATACTAAAAACACTAAAAACAATGAAAAAAAACCTTTGAAATGTTAGGTGGTAAAATCCTACGAATTTTTCAACAAAACACTTTGTTTACCCCCCCACACTTATACCAAACATTGTCCTCAATGGTGCAAACATAGACTCACACAAAAACAAGCAAATAACATAAGTAGCAAATAAGACAAATATGGCAAAGTAAAAGCAATAAAGAGTAGGGTTTAGGAACGCAAATTTGGTTGTGATGCCGGAGCTTCCTAGGGCTTCCTTATTTGCATGGGTTGCCTCCCAAGAAACACTTCCTTTAATGTCTTCCAGCCGGACGATACCTCCGTTTAAGCTGCAATAGGGCCAACAGCTTGGAGGGGTACATTCTCCACGACATGCTCCTCAAAGGCCTCATAATAGGGATTTAAACAATACCCATTTACCTTGAATTCTTGTTGCGTCTTCAAACTTTGTATTTGGACTGCACCATGAGGAAAAACATTAGAAACAACAAAAGGACCAATCCACTTAGAACGCAACTTACCCGGAAACAAATGAAGGCGAGAATTGAAGAGTAGCACTTTCTGCCCTATAGAGAACGTCTTGCTACGAATCATCTTGTCATGGAATGCCTTCGTCTTCTCCTTGTAAATACGAGCATTCTCATAAGCTTCATTCCTAATTTCCTCAAGCTTATTCAATTGAAGCTTTCTATCAAGACCTACGACATCAATGTCCATGTTGAATGTCTTGACGGCCCAATGTGCACGATGCTCTAGCTTAACGGGAAGATGACATGGGTTCCTATAGATGAGCCGAAAGGGTGACATCTCGATTGGTGTTTTGTAGGCAGTACGATACGCCCACAATGCATCATTCAAATGCAAACTCCAATCCTTCCTCGTTGGCCCAACGGTCTTCTCTAGAATCTGCTTGATTTCCTGATTCGAAACCTCAGCTTGCCCACTTGTTTGAGGATGATAAGGGGTTGAAACCTTATGCGTGACGTTGTACTTTTTAAGCAGCGACTCAATGGTTCGATTGCAAAAATTGGAGCCCCCATCACTTATAAGTACCCGCGGCATTCTAAACCTTGCAAATATGTTAGTCTTAACAAAATCTGCAACCACTTTAGAATCATTAGTACATGTGGCTTTTGCTTCCACCCATTTCAAAGCATAATCAACCGCAAGTAAAATATAATTGAAACCATGAGATGAAGGAAAAGGTCCCATAAAAGCAATGCCTCAAACATAAAAAATTTCGACACTAAAGATGGGAGTTTGCGGCATGTGTTCTTTGGGACCTATATTGCCCAATCTTTGACGTCTATCACAAGTCATGCAAAACGTTATAGCATCTTTAAAGATTGTAGGCCAATAAAAACCTCATTCTAACACCTTGAGTGCTGTCCTTTGGGTGCCAAAATGTCACCCACATGCATAAGTGTGACGAAAGGTTAAAATTGAATTAAATTCAGAATAATGCACACACCTACATAGAATCTGATCAGGGCAATATTTCCACAAATAAGGATCATCCCAAACATAAAAATGTGCATCTTTTTTCAATTTATCACCTTGTTGCTTGTTTAGGGTGCTTAGAACTTGTTTAGTAACCAAATAGTTAACTAAATCGGCATACCATGGCACAATTACTTCAATGGACAGCAACTGCTCATCAAGGAATGCTTTTTCGATAGGCACGACATCCTCCTCATGCACCAAACGGCTCAAGTGGTCAGCCACCACATTTTCACTTCCTTTCTTGTCCCGGATTTCCACGTCAAACTCTTGGAGAAGTAACATCCACCGAATAAGCCTTGGCTTGGTCTCCTTCTTTGTGAGCAAATACTTCAAAGCTGCATGATCAGTGTAAATAATAACTTTAGTTCCAAGTATATATGAACGAAACTTATCTAAAGCAAATACAATAGCAAGAATTTCTTTTTCAGTGGTGGAATAATTCAATTGTGCATCATTCAAGGTTCGGGATGCATAGTAGATGACGTGTGGCTTCTTGTCCCTCATTTTTCCCAAAACAGCTCCTAATGCATAATCGGAAGCATCACACATAAGCTCGAAAGGTCGGCTCCAATCTGGTGGCATAATGATGGGGGCCGAAGTTAGCATCTCTTTGAGGTGTTTGAACGCCTTCTCTCACTCGTTGAACTCAAAGGGCACATCCTATTGGAGAAGTCGGCATAGGGGTGTGGAAATCTTTGAAAAATCCTTGATAAATCGCCTATAGAATCCTGCATGTCCAAGAAAAGAACAAACCTCTCTAACCGAAGTAGGAGAGGGTAAGTAGCGTACAAGATCTATTTTTGATTTATCAACCTCAATTCCCCTTTCAGAAATGATATGCCCTAAAACTATGCCTTGTTTTACCATAAAGTGACACATTTCCCAATTTAAAACAAGGTTAGTTTCAACGCATCGTTTTAAGATTAATGTGAGATTTTCCAAACAACCATCAAACGAATCACCAAAGATGCTAAAATCATCCATGAATACCTCAATAATCTTCTCAACAAAATCTGAAAAGATACTTACCATGCATCTTTGAAAAGTGGCAGGGGCATTGCATAAACCGAATGGCATGCGACGATAAGCAAAAGTACCGAAGGGCATGTGAAAGTGGTCTTTTCTTGGTCTTCCAGAGCTATGACAATCTGATTATATCCTGAATAACCATCAAGAAAACAATAAAAAGCATGACCAGCTAACCTTTCAAGCATTTGATCAATGAACGGCAACGGGAAGTGGTCTTTCATTGTGGTGTTGTTTAGCTTCCTATAATCGATGCATACTCTCCAACCTGTTTGGATACGGGTTGGCACAAGCTCATTCTCGGCATTCTTCACCATAGTGACTCCGGACTTCTTTGGAATGACTTGAACCGGTGAAACCCAACGGCTATTCGAAATTGGATAAATCACTCCACAATCGAGAAGTTTGATAATCTCTTTCTTCACCACTTCCATCATTGGAAGGTTGAGTTGGCATTGAGCCTCTCGAGTTGTTTTAGCCCCCTCCTCAAGAAATATATGATGCATGCACGTTGTAGGGCTAATCCTCTTAATATCGGCCAATGTCCATCCAATGGCTGTTTTGTGCTCTTTCAACACCCGAATCAATTTCTCATCCTTTATTGCAGTAAGTGATGAAGAGACAATGATGGGCAACGTCTCTTCATCTCCCAAAAATACGTACTTTAAATGATCCGGCAACGGCTTAAGCTCAAGAACGGGGGCCTGAATTACAAAAGGTAACAAAGTATTTGTTGAAATGGAAATTGAAATTGGGTTAGAAGGCTTACCACGATGTTGTGGCAATGATTCAAATGCTGCCATAATCTCGGCGTGTGCTACATTGGGTACGGCCAGATTCGGTTTCAACCCAATTCCTTATACAATTGTTGTTTCAAGGGGATCGTTTTCCAACGAGTCAAGAAATTCCAGCGCCAATGCATCAAATGTATCAATAGAAAAACAAGAATGATCATCTTTAGGAAATTTAATAGCTTCAAAAATGTGAAAATTAATAATCTCCCCATCAAATTCCATTGTTAAAGTCCCCTTGAACAGATCGATCTTGGTGCGTGCTGTTTTCATGAAGGGCCTCCTAAGTAGGATCGGCAATGGGGTGACATTGGGTGAATCCTCCATCTCTAACACATAGAAATCTGCTAGGAATATCAAGTTATCCACCTGCACCAAGACATCTTCCAAAACACCTTTCGGATATGCATTAGAACGATTAACTAATTGAATTATAACACCATTGTTTTTAAGCTCGCCTAAGTTCATAGATGCATAAATTGAATAAGGCATGACATTAATTGAAGCTCCTAAGTCTAACATAGCATGTTCAAACTTAGTATTGGCAATAACACAAGGAATTGTAAAACTACCCGGATCTTTGCATTTAGGGGGTAATTTCCTTTGCAAAACAGCGGAGACATTCTCACTTACTTGGACAACCTCTTTGTTTGAAATTCTTCTCCTTGTGGTACAAAGTTCTTTCAAAAACTTAGCATACCTTGGAACTTGCTTAATTGCATCAAGAGGAGGTATATTGACTTGCACTTTCCGAAACGTCTCTAGAATGTCTTTCTCGTTCTCTTCCTTCTTTGATTGCCTAAACCTGCTATGAAATGGTGCATTTAGTGGAATAGAACTAGAAAAGCTCGAATTAAGACTTACCTTGGCTGAATTGGATGGTTTGGGGGTGGAAGATGGTTACGGCAAGGGTTGCTCCACCCTTGCCGTGGGTGTGGCTTGTGTTTCCTCCTCAAACAACAACTTTTCATCCTTTTTTTTACTTGATTTAGATTCTTGGGGGTCGGTTCCAACTTTCTTGCCACTCCTTAATATGATTGCTTTGGCAGTTTCGAATCCTCCCTTCGGATTTGCAATGGTTGAACTAGGGAGTCTACCTTGGTCTAGAAACTATCCTACAAACTTCGCAATCTGCCCAATTTGCTTCTCCAAGTGATCCACCCTTTTGTCTTGGTTTTGCATTGCTTTGGTTTGATTCTCTTGCCCCTGAGATAAATTGGTGAGTAACTTAAGAAGTGTATCATTATCCAAGGACGTACCTGAACTTGTTTGGGCATGTTGTGTTTGGAATTGATTTGGTACGAATGGATTTGTATAGAAGCCCAGGGGTTGCTGTCTAAATCCTCCTTGTTGTTGGGGTTGTTGAGGCTCCCTCCATTTAAAGTTTGGATGATCTCTCAAACCCAAATTGTAAGTGTTGGAGTATGGATCTTTGCGTGGCTAATTTTGGCTCCCAAAACCCACGGCATTGGCAGATTCCCACCCTCCATTCTCAATCAATTGAGGGCATTGGTCATTGAGATGTCCTTGCATAGAACACACACCACAAACGCTTAGTCCTTGTAGCTTCATCCCTTCGGCCATCTGAGACACAATGGAAGTGAGGTTAGTTAATTGTGATTGAGTGTCAAACATAGAACTTATCTCATTAACTTGCTGCCGTGGGAGGTTTTTTTGTCCAAGGCCTTCGTATTGTTGTGCATTCAATGCTCGATTTGCAATTAGGGTCTTTGCGGCAATTGGTGTTTTGTCAACCAATGTACCCCCCGCTGAAGCATCAAGCATTTGTCGCTCAATTGGAAGAAGTCATTCCTAAAAGTATTGAAGTAGAAGTTCTTTCATTTGATGTTGAGGACATGAGGCGACAAGAGCCTTAAAACGCTCATAGTATGCGGGAAAGGACTCTCATTGGCTTTGTTAAATGCCACTAATCTTCTTCCTCAAGAGAATGACTCTCGAAGTGGGGAAGAACTTCTCTAAAAACGCCATCTTCATGCTTTCCCAAAACGTGACCGTTCCGGGTGCCAATTCATATAGCCAATCCTTAGCCTTTTCCAAAAAAGAGAATGGAAATGCTTTCATCTTTAGAATGTTCCCATCGACATTAATGGGTGTCATGCTTGAACAAACCACCTTGAACTCCTTAAGATGCTTGTTTGGATCTTCCATGGATAGCCCATAGTATTTAGGAATGTGATGCAATAAGCTTGACTTCAATTCAAACTCATCGGTTTTGCCTTGGGCAGCCACGGGATATTGAATGCAAAGGGGTGTGGCATTGGCTAACCCCGAGGCCGAGAGCTCCTTTATTGTACGGTTGTCCTCTGCCATGACTTCTTCTTCTTCAAATTCATATTCGGCCTCTGAACTTGAACTAGGTTCACTAGGTTCTGGATGCCTCATCTTTCTTCTTCTCAAATCTAGTTCAAAATCGTCGTTAAAGTCCAAGATATGTTCACGAAACGGTTGAGAACTCCGAGTCATAAACTAGTACCTAAACAAAGAAAACAAAACAAAATCAGAAAACTAGTAAAACACACGGCAAACACAATGGATTGGCAAGTTTGCTAATCTGCAGCAACAGCGCCAGAATTTGATGTGAAAATTAAGTTAACACACAAATTAAACCCTATTGATGACAATTGTAGTATTAAGCAAGTAGGAATCGTTCTAGACCGGGGATTAACTAGGGATGCTAATCAACACAAATAAGACTCAAAAACACTAAACTAGACTATATAGACTCAAAACTAACTCAAAACACTCAAAACAGCAAGAAACAATAAAAAAGACTCAATTCTAGACCTAACAAGTGATTTGGACGAAAATAGAACTTAAAAGACTCAAACAACTAAAAGAAAACAGGTTTTGACTCTAAAAACAAGACTTAAAACAAAGGGGTTTTATTTTGACGAAATTGAAATTTAAAGCAGAAACTTTGAAAACAAACTTAAGAAAAACGAATTTGAATGAAAAAGAATGGTGAACGGCTAGTTAGAAGGTCCTTCTCCACACATGACATATGCATACGAATCGATTTCCAATTATTCTTTCGACAAACCATGAATGACAATGCTCCGAATTAATTGTATTGAACTAATTAATTCTCAGATTTCCCTAGATTCATTGAATTGAATGGATAACGCATCACAACCAAATTATTCTTTATCAAGTTCCCTAACTATAGAATGCGCATGATAGAAATACTGAACAAAGATTATTAAGTTCAATGGAAACCATAAGCATTGACGAGGCATTCATAACTATGAAAAGCATGTTACTCTTGCCTAGGATTTACTTAACACAATCGTGACAAGCGACTTTTACTACTCATGAATATAAGTTCATAACGATTAGGTGAAATTCCCTTATACTGTAGCATCAAATTCATGCATGTAAACTAAATATGCATCCCTAATTAACACACAAGAACAAGTTCTTAATAAAACAGATAAGTAAACCACATCCACGATTCGTGAAACAGTAACTGGATGAAATCAATTCATATACAACATATAATCATGGCTTCGAATTCACCTCCAACTATAAAGAAATTAGTTCCTCATGTTCGCAATTAAACAAAGATAACTTAAATTAAACATTGAAAGTAAAAGATGGAAAACACCTAAGAACGCTCCAGCACTCCCAAAGGCTTGGGCATAGGCACGGCACAAAGGCTCCTCTTCTTTCTCCTTCCTTGCAATCTGCGGCACTAGAGGGGTGAATGTGTTTGAGGGATGTATGAGTGTAGAAAATTATATGGTAGAGGGTGGTGAATGATTTGAGGGCAAGGAAGTGTATTTATAGGTTGGAATACATGTCAAAATCCCTAAGGATTTGGATAAGTTTCTGAAATTAAAGTGGGATAAGGATTGTGTAACAAAAACCCAAATGGAATGGGTTAAAACAATAAGAAACCAAAGGGAAAGAGGATAGCAAGGGTGCGGCATCAATTCCTACAAGGAGAGGGATACATTTGGCCTCATTCAAGGGGGAAAAGGATTGAGATTTCAGGTTCTAGAGCTTCTAGGAGAGGGGGAGGCGCCAGATTTTTAGGTGCTTCTAAAAAAGATGTTTTAGCACCAATTTAGGGGTTCTAGAAGGATAAGGGTTCTAGAATCTGAAATATATAGTTTAAATGCATAATTATCCCTTAGAAATAGTTGGAATTAAGGCACAAATTGATTTGGATAAGATAGGATAAGATAAGGTTAGGTTAGGCAAGGATAAGATAAGATAAGGTTGGATAAGGTTTTGGATAATGTTCTTTCTTTTGAGCTAATTTCGTATCTTCTTTGTCTTGGATATATTTCTTCACTCTTTTCAGCTCATTCCTAGCCTCTTGAACTTCAAATTCATCCATCCATCTTCCTCCATTCATAAGCTATCCATTTGATGCCCAAAACTGCCTCAAAATGCTCCAAATTGCACTTTCTTGCCAACTTTGTCATATGGACCTACAAACACACGAAAATAGCTTAAAACACTATAACAAACACAAACTAACTATGAAAATGCAAGAAAACAAGCTAACTAAGTCACATAAATATGCTCCTATCAAAAGGCTAATTAATTTATGAGAAGGATTTGCATAACCCAAATCCTCAAGGCAAGGCAAAAGCCTTCTAGAAGGGAATAGGCGCCACTTTTGTAGGGTTTCTAGAAACAATGTGTTTTGTGGCAGAAATTAAGACTTATAGACTGGAATGCTTCTAGAAATAGCTTCTAGAAATAGATATTTAGGTCCCCTTGCAGCTAGATTTAAGGTATGATGAGATTAGGATAGGATAAGATAAAGATAAGTTAGTTTGGATAAGATAAGGTTGGATAAGGTTTTGGATAATGTTCCTTCGTTTGAGCTGATTCCTTATCTTCTTTGTCTTGAATTTAATTTCTTCATCTCCTTATCAGATTCCTAGCCTTTTGAACTTCAAAAACGTCCATCCATCTTGCTCCATATGTAAGCTATCCATTCTTGGCCCAAAACTGCTCCAAAATGCTCCAAATTGCACTTTCTTGCCAACTTTGTCATTAGGACCTACAAACACACGAAAATAGCTTAAAACACTAAAATAACCATAAACTAACTATGAAAATGCAAGAAAACAAGCTAACTAAGTCGCATAAATATGCTCCTATCAAATTTCCCCACACTTAGCTTTTACTAGTCCTCGAGCAAAACAAAAGAAACAAAACAAGCAAAACATAACCTAAACCTTCCAACGTTTGTCTCAGGGATTTCCAATGAAACATGACATATCAAAAATCACTACTCACTTCAATTTTAGCTATCCTTACTCTCGACCACATACTTAATAACAGTGACCGCTCACTAGCTCGCATTTAATCAATTAAAACATGGTTTTGATGGTAGTAACATGCCTTAGAGAATTCCCTCAATTCTTCATTGAATATACACTCTATTTTCACGCAGATTTTCTAACTACACTCCCTATACTAGGTATATGTGAGAAGATTAATGTAAACATGTAGACTAGCACTCACATATATTATGATCAAAGAAAGCACTTTCTGGAATTATTAATGCATGTATATAGATATGATCTCATGAATGGAATGCCACTACTTAAATGTGAGAACCAGGGATACCATATGCTCATACCAATCCCAAACTCCACAGATTACAACAACCAAGATAGAAGTCAAATGGTTGTAACGGGGCTAAGGGTATTGGCTAACAAAGAAAGGTTAAGGATAAACAAAGGTTCTTAAAGAATAGTAAGCAAAGCAATGAAAGCAACTTAGAATTCACTGTGAATGCAGCAAATAACTTGAAACACTAAGGGGATTTCGTACAACTTAGGTTCATATTCAAACTTTTTGGACCCTTTTGATAGGAGCATATTTATGCGACTTAGTTAGCTTGTTTTTGTGCATTTATGTTGTTAGTTACTAGTTATTTTAGTATTTTAAGCTATTTTCGTGTGTTTGTTGGTCCAAAGGGCTAAAGTAGGAAGAAAGTGAATTTTGGAGCAGTTTTGGGCTTGGAATTAATATCACATGTATGGAGTAAGGTGGATGGACGAAATTGAAGGCCAAAAAAGGCTAGGATTTTGCTAAAGTTATGAAGAAATTAATTCAAGAAAAGGAAGTAAAGGATGCAAGCAAGAAAGAAGGAATATTAGCCAAAGTTACCTTATTTTGTCCTAAACTTTCCTAATCCTTCACCATAACTCACCTACATCCATCCACCACCACAAATCACCACTCAAACCTTCACCCAACCTTTGTGCCGCAACAAAGAGAAGAAGGAGGACCCTTGGAGTGCTTCCTATTCAAGTTTGGATTGCTAGATCATTCTTAGGTGTAATTTATCTTTTGTTTTCAATGTTTAAATCTATTTATCTTTGTTTTGTGGACATGAGGAGCTAAACTCGTTTTAGCCAGGGTAAAATTCAAAACCATGAACATATGTGAAATATGAATTGATTACTTCCAGTTGTGATTTCATAAATTGAGAATGCAATTTGCTTAACTGTTTTATTCAAAACTTATTCTTGTTTGTGGATTAAGGATGCATACTTAGTTTGCATGCATGAATTTGACACTAGAATATAAGGGAGTTTCACATAATCGTTACAAACTTATATTCACAAGTAGTGAAGGTCGCTGGTCACGATCGCGTTAAGTTAAATTCCTAGCATGAGTATTATGATGCCATAATTACGAATGCTTTGTCAATGCTTATGATTTTCATAGAACTTAATGATCTTTGATTGTATCTCTATTATGATGTGCATGTAGGGGACTGTTGAAGAATGATTTGGGTTGATGATGCGTATCCCATCCAATTCAATGACTTAAGCAAAATCTGAGGGTTAATTAGTGATGGCACAGTTAATCCAGGGCATTGTCATTCATGGTTTATCAAAAAAGCAACTGGAGATTGATTTGTATGCAAGTGTGTCATGTGTGGAGAAGGACCCTCTAGCTAGCCCATCATCCATTTAATTCACCAAATTCGTTCAACTTTGTTTAAGTCTTTAATTCACTTGTTTTCACTTTAATTTTGTCCAAAAACCAATCCCCTTTACTTTAGTGTGTCAAATTAGTTAGAATCTGTCTTAGCTTGTGTTTTTAAGTGTTTTGAGTCAAGTTAAAATCAATTTTCATCCAAAGTCATTCCTAGTGTCTAGTTTGAGTTTATTTAGTTGTTTTAAGCTGTTTTGAGTCTTTTAAGTTTGTTTTGAGTAATTAGAGTTTAGTTAAGTGTTTTTAAGTTTATTTTTATGTTTTTGAGTCAGTTTAGAGTAGATTAGCAATCCCTCATAATCCCCGGTTTAGAACGATCCCTACTTATCCATACTACAATTGTCAACAATAGGGTTTAATTTGTGTGTTAAGTTAATTTTCGCATCAAATTTTGGCGCCATTGCCGGGGATTAGCAACTTTGCTAGTCCCCCTTGTTTCTTTTTCGTATATTTTTTTTTCTGCCTTTGTTTTGTTTTCTTTGTTTTGCTAATTACCTTGTTTTGTTTAATTTGCTTATGATATTTGATTTAGTTTTGTTTCTTTGATATCAGGTACTATAGAAGTAAGACATGGCAATTGCTAGTATTCAAGCTCAATCTTACTTTTCAATTGTCACAGTACATCGAAAGGACCACAATACAAAGCACCCCTACAAGAACAAAGTGAACTCTCCAACTCAACTATTGTAAATTCAATGGGAGATTTTGAAATCACTAAAGCTATTACTTTGGGAAGTGTTATGGAGATTGGAGATGACCTAAAAACATCCAAACATAGCCTAGAAGAGGACATGAAGCTGCTGATTGAGGAGGAGGAAGAAGACACAACCACGGCAAGGGAAGAACAGCCCTTGCCGCAGGTCTTTAAAGCTTCCATGCCATTCAATTCAGGTAATGTTGTTCCAAATTCAATTCTTTCTAACCTTATTCCACCAAATGTCCTTTTTCCACACACGTTCATGATTTCCAAGGAAGAAGAGAGTGAAAAAGAGATCGTGGAAGCCCTCCCAAAGATGCCAAATACTATCCGATTCTTGTTACAACAAAACAAGTTCCAGAATATGTTGAATTTCTTGAAGAGAATTGTACATCAAGAAGAAAGATTCAAGAGAAAGAAGTAGCCAGGTGATAGGAGCATATTTATGCGACTTAGTTAACTTGTTTTCTTGCATTTTCGTAGTTAGTTTGTGTTGTTATAGTGTTTTAAGCTATTTTCGTGTGTTTGTAGGTCCAAATGACAAAGTTGGCAAGAAAGGGCATTTTGGAGCGTTTTGGAGCAGTTTTGGGCACTAAATGGATAGCACATGTATGGGCCAAGGTGGATGGACGTTTTTGGAGTTCAAAAGGCTAGGAATCTGATAAGGAGATGAAGAAATTAAATTCAAGACAAAGAAGATAAGGAATCAGCTCAAAAGAAGGAGATATTATCCAAAACCTTATCCAACCTTATCTTATCCAAACAAACCTTATCTTATCCTATCCTATCCTAATCTTTTCCTAACTTAATTCCTGCTACAAGGGGGAGTTAATTTTTGATTTAAATCACCTAGAAACCTTTCTAGAAGGCCTTATCTGTTCCTACATTGGTGTTGCATGTTTTTAGGCCTTGTTCTTCTAGAAATCAGCCACATAACATTGTTTCTAGAATTCACTACAAAAGTGGCGCCCCAAACCCTTCTAGAATGAAGGGAAAATTATGAGATTCTAGAATGGGATTTCAAATAGACTATCATGCATATACAAATCATATTGAATATACGAAAGCAGCGGAAGCATTTATAACATATTATCAAAGCTATAGTCATGCAAATCCCCTTCAAGGTTCATAGGCTTATATATAATGCATCAAAACATTTTAAAGAATCAAGAACAAAGTGAAGGTTAGTCTTATACCTCTTGATCTAGACTTGAGACCAAGGATGGACCACCTCCAAGCCCTTTGCTCCTTGAAATCCTTGAGCCTAGCTTCCCTCCTTGCCTCCTCCACTTTGATAGAATGAGTGCTCCTAGGTTCTCTTCAAGTTTCCAAAGTAGGAAACCTCTAAAGATCCTCACCCACTAGTGTAGTGAGAAGGATGAAGGAATAACCAAAAGGGTGTAAGAGATGTTAGTAAAAACCCCCTTTGGTGGCCGGCCTTTGTGTAGTTTAGAGAGCTATTTTTCTTTTGCCTCTTTGTTGTTTTTAACACACAAAAAACCCTAATGAACAATATCTTATAAAGTTCCTTATATAGACAAAAGAAACCTAGTCAACACTTGACTAAATATCTCACCCTTTCCACCTTAAAGTGGCCGGCATCTTTGTTGTTTGTTTGGGCTTTGGGCTTTTATTATTTCAAGTCATCCAATGCTTGAATAAAAGCCCAATGGGTTTAGGCCCAATGGGCCCAATTAAACCCGAACGTTTCTTAAGCCCAAAACGATCTTTATCGCTTTTATGATTTCTTTAGACTTTCTAAATTAATCACAACAATTAATTAATCCAATTAATTATTTCCATCATCCATTAGTTACTCACTACAATAGTGTTGTGGCGAACAATCTTTTAGGTTCTAATTAGCAAGGCAGTGAGGTGATTGGCATCAATCCAATTGCTTATATTTAATTCAATCACTTAGTGAATTAAAACTTCATTTTAATTCACCTTTCTTCTTTGACGACTACATTTAATCATCTAGAAGAACTCACAAGCTATGAGTGACATCTAACCATATGTCATAGCTACCCAAGCCAATGTAGAAGTTTATTCGAAGAACCTAGTCAGTTGGAATTATAATGTAATTCAATCCTTCTCTAATACAATACTGTCAATCACATCATTAGGGTATGGATATATCATGTCAAACCCCTAATGTGATTATTCCTTCTTATATGATCCAATTGAGTCGTATAGGAACGCTTTCCTTTATTACGCTCGATACTTCGGCCGAAGATTCCCGAATCATATCTTAGAGTATTCTTCCTCTCTTATCGAGGATTAGAGATTCCTTGTTGTGCATACACTTGCCTTCATGACTAAGTGGCTTAACCCCAACTATGCCGTTGACATTCTGATAGAGTGACGTTGACATAATCAAAGATTAAGTACTTAACCACAAGACAACGACGATGCCTCAGGTCAAAGGACTACTTACATTATTCCAACCATTGGAGTTACTTGCTTGACATGTGAGTAGACCTCCATGCAAGTACTCTCTTTCGATTGTGTTCAGTGAACTCATTCCCTTAATGAGCACCTACATACTTGTCTTAGTGTCACAACACGAATGGGATGAGACTTTCCATCCTTCCAATTGAAGCAGACACAGTATGTACCGGTCTAAGCATTGTCAGTATCCCTCCGACAATCCAACGACCAAGAACCTTTTGGACATAATGGTTATGTGAAGAAGGTCTCTGTAGTCTAACTTCATTAGATTACTTCTTCAATCGATCCATTGTCCATGGATTCACTATTCAGGACATATATCGTTTATTGAGATAGTCCTAATTAGTATCTTTGCCATTTGATGTATAAGAATCATCCATACATCGATTCATTTGTCCTGAAAGATTTCTTCCAAAGATTGACTTTCAGGGCATATTTCCAACATAGAAACCCTAAAATCTGCAAAACCCTAGTTCTTTTCCCCCTTGGATTGAGGCCCAAGCCTTTGCCGAAAATCCTAAGCCTTTTCCCATCAGAATTTGTCAAAACCCTAGGCTATAAATATGTGTTTTCAGCCACAATTTCGTCAACCACCCCCATACCATTCAGAAATACAATCTGCCACAACTCATACACCATTCTACACCATTCTACATCATTCTACACCAACATACATCTTTGCCGCACCCTGTGGAGAAGAAGGAAATCCTTGCTGTGAATTCCATTGATGAAGGAGGACCTTGTGCACAAGCCACCTGCATTCTTGGGAGTTCTAAGAGTTCTTTCTTCCTTCGTTTTAGTTTCAATGTTTATTTCAATTTGCTTTTCAATTGCTATGAACATGTGTAACTAAGTTCTTATTAGTTAGTGGTGAATTCGAAGCCATGGACTTATGTTTAATATGAATTGATTTCTTTCAGTTATTGTTTCGTAAAACATGAATGTGATTTACTTACCTATTTGATTGATAACTTATTCTTGTGTGTTGATTAAGGATGCATACTTAGTTTGCATAAATGAATCTGATGCTAAATTATAAGGGACTTTCACCTAATCGTTAGGAACTTATAATTACAAGTAGTGGAGATTGTTAGTCACAATCATGTTAAGTAGATTCTTGGCAAGAGTATCATGCAGTTCATAGTTATAATTGCCTTGTCAATGCTTATGATTTCCATGGAACTTAATGATCTTTGAATGTATCTCTATCATACTGTTCATATAGGGAACTTGATGAGAATAATTTGGTTGTGATGCGTTGTCCATTCAATTCAATGAATTTAGGGAAATGTAGGAGTTAATTTTGTGCATTCATGATTAATTTGGGGCATTGTCGTTCATGGTTTAAAGAAACAATACTGGAAATTGATTTATGTTGCATATGTTCATGTGTGGAGAAGGATCCTCTAACTAGCCTATTTCACCATTCAATTCATCCAATTTCATACCTAGTTTGCTTTAGTTTACAATCTGTTTAATTTAATTAATTTCGTCCAAATCAATCCCCCTTTCAATTAAGTGTCTTAAATTAGTTAAAAAGGTGTTTCAATCTGTCCAAATTAGTGTTTTGAGTCTCACTAGTGTTAAATTCGTCCAAATAGTTCTTAGAACCTGTTTTGAGTCTTTTTAAGTTAGCTTTTCTATTTTGAGTGTTTTAGGTCAGTTTAGAGTCTATAGAGTCTAGTCTTGTGTTTTTAAGTCTAGTTTAGTGTTTTAGAGTTTAATTTAAGTAGATTAGCAGCCCTAGTTAATCCCCGGTTTAGAACGATCCCAACTTGCTTAATACTACAATTACATATTCAATAGGGTTTAATTTGAGTGTCAAGTTAATTTACACATCACCAAGGAAGATGTAGAATGCATCAAAGAGGATGTATGTGAGACAACAAAGCCCAAAGAAGTTGAGTTTTATGACACAGGACAAGTCACAACCATCACATTAAATCTGGCCAAGTCCAACATTCCTGAAACTTTCAAAGAAGTGGTGTTTACTCTTGAGTTCATGTCGGAGTAAACAGGTAAGCCACCTCCCCGAAATTCAATTTTATTTTATACTAATATGTTGTTAATGATTCAGGCACCCACTCTAAAATTTAAACCATTACCGGATTATTTCAAGTATCACCTTCCATTAAAAGATCAATTCCATGCTGTGGGACCTAGGGGAGTTTGAATGGAAGTATTGTCCGGCTGCAAGACGTTAAAGCAAGCGCTTCTTGGGAGGCAACCCATGCATTCAAATAAGGAGGACCTAGGCATCGCTCCAAAACCAGATTTGCGTTCCTACAACCCTTCTCTTTACTGCATTTATTTTGCCATGTTTGTCATGATTAGTTCTTTGTTTGTTTGTTTGTTTATGTGTGGGTCTATGTTTGAAACATTGAGGACAATGTTTAGTTTAAGTGTTGGGGGGGGGGGGGTAAACAAGCTGTTTTTGCATGATTTTCGTGAGATTTTACCACCTAGCACCATTAGAGTTGTTTCTCACTGTTTTAAGTGTTTTTAGTGCGTTTTGAGCTGTTTTGTGTCTTAGGGTAC
Source organism: Malus domestica (assembly GCF_042453785.1). Classification (NCBI taxonomy): domain Eukaryota; kingdom Viridiplantae; phylum Streptophyta; class Magnoliopsida; order Rosales; family Rosaceae; genus Malus; species Malus domestica. The sequence continues at coordinate 14,749,580 of NC_091665.1, read as the reverse complement.
CTTCCAACACAATGATGAGGATTTGGTTTTCAATTGTGTGATTGTTAAAGAGAGTTACAAACATGGGTGGAAGTTTGATATGCCTTTAGTTTATGCTTGGTTGTGGTTGACATTTACGAATTCACATGTAATCACAAAGAAAAAATCAGTTTCTGTAACATGCTTAAAGGAAGAAACTCAAACAAACGCTACATCTTTGAGAGACTTAGCCTAAACGTTGTTTGGAGAGTTATCAATCTGTGATTTCTTGTTTTCTAAAGTCATTGCATGATCTCATTATTCTTTGCTTGGTTGCTACTTAGAATGCATTTCATCATTTTAGTTCCAAATACTAGAACTCATGCCCGTTTCATTTAAAGCTTAAAATTGAGTGCATAACATATAACAAGATGAAGTTGTTTAGTAGTTACCACCAGAGCCAAAAAGCCTTCATCCCATGCATTTGTTTTGTAGGTTTAACCCCTTTTGAGCCTTGTTTAGCCTATTTTCTTTGTTAGCCACATTATCCCTACCTAGCCTAGAATAGGACTATCCATACCCTTGTTCTTGAAGTATAGTGGAACATAACTTAGAAGGAATTCCTTTTGATGAACATTGTGTAGACAAACAAGTGTGGGGAAGGGTTTTTTAAAGTGTGTTCTGTGTACCAAAGTGAAAAGGCACAGGTTTAAAAGAAAGAAAAAAGTGGAAAAAGGAAAAGGAAAAGAAAAAGTGTGTTGAAAAGAAAGAAAATGAGTTGAAAATAAGTGAGAATGAGCTCACAAGTGTTGGTTGAAAAAAAAAAAGGTCTAGAAGTGTGAATCTGGCCCTAAGTGTTTTGTGAACCTTCCCTTTGTGTTTAAAGTGGATTTTTGCATTCAAAAGTGAATTCTAAGTGTCAATTTCATTACGTGCTTACTATTGCTTTAAGAACTTTTGTCTATCCTTACCTTTCTTTGTTAGCCAATACCCTAGCCCCGTTACAACCCTTAGACTTCAATCTTGGGTGTTATGTGTTTCAATCTGTGGAGTCTGGAATTGGTATAAGCATATGGAATCCCTAGTTCTCGCTTCTAAGTAGTAGCATTCCGTTCATGAGATCATATATATACATGCATTAATAATTCCAGAAATTGCCTTCTTTGTTTAAAACATATGTGAGTATTAGTCTACATGTTTACATCAATCTTCTCACATATACCTAGTATAGGGAGTGTAGTCAGAAAATCTGTGTGAAAATAGAGAGTATATCTGGCAAGGAATTGAGGGAATTCTCTAAGGCATGTTACTACATGCAAAATGTCGTGTTAATTGATTAAATGCAAGCTAGTGAATGGTGACTATGATTAAGTATGCTCGAGGGTAAGGATTGCTTAAATCTATCTGAGTGGTGATCTTTGGCATGTCATGTTCCATTGGAAATCCCTGAGGCAAAAGTTGGAGGTCTAGGTTATGTTTTGTTTTGTTTGTTTTGTTTCTCTCGAGGACTAGCGAAAGCTAAGTGTGGGGGAATTTGATAGGAGCATATTTATGCGATTTAGTTAGCTTGTTTTCGTGCATTTATGTTGTTAGTTCCTAGTTATTTTAGTATTTTAAGCTATTTTCGTATGTTTGTAGGTCCAAAGGGCTAAAGTAGGAAGAAAGTGCATTTTGGAGCTTTTTGGAGCAGTTTTGGGCTTGGAATGAATATCACATGTATAGAGTAAGGTGGATGGATGAAATTGAAGACCAAAAGAGGCTAGGATTATGCTGAAGTTATGAAGATATTAATTCAAGAAAAGGAAGTAAAGGATGCAAGCAAGAAAGAAGGAATATTAGCCAAAGTTACCTTATTTTGTCCTAAACTTTCCTAATCTTTCACCATAACTCACCTACATCCATCCACCACCACAAATCACCACTCAAACCTTCACCCAACCCTTGTGCCGCAACAAAGAGAAGAAGGAGGACCCTTGGAGTGCGTGCTATTCAAGTTTGGATTGCTGGATCATTCTTAGGTGTAATCTATCTTTTGTTTTCAATGTTTAAATCTTTTTATCTTTGTTTTGTGAACATGAGGAACTAAACTCATTTTAGCTAGGGGAAAATTCAAAGCCATGAACATATTTGCAATATGAATTGATTACTTCCAGTTGTGATTTCATAAATTGAGAATGCAATTTGCTTAACTATTTTATTCAAAACTTATTCTTGTTTGTGGATTAAGGATGCATACTTAGTTTGCATGCATGAATTTGATGCTAGAATATAAGGGAGTTTCACATAATCGTTACAAACGTATATTCACAAGTAGTGAAGGTCTCTGGTCACGATCGCGTTAAGTTAAATTCCTAGCATGAGTATCATGATGTCATATTTACGAATGCTTTGTCAATGCTTATGATTTTCATAAAATTTAATGATCTTTGATTGTATCTCTATTATGATGTGCATGTAGGGGACTATTGAAGAATGATTTGGGTTGATGATGCGTATCCCATCCAATTCAATGACTTAAGCAAAATCTGAGGGTTAATTAGTGATAGCACGGTTAATCTGGGGCATTGTCATTCATGGTTTATCGAAAAGGCAACTGGAGATTGATTTGTATGCAAGTGTGTCATGTGTGGAGAAGGACCCTCTAGCTAGCCCATCATCCATTTAATTCACCAAATTCGTTCAACTTTGTTTAAGTCTTTAATTCACTTGTTTTCACTTTAATTTCGTCCAAAAACCAATCCCCTTTACTTTAGTGTGTCAAATTAGTTAGAATCTGTCTTAGTTTGGGTTTTTAAGTGTTTTGAGTCAAGTTAAAATCAATTTTCATCCAAAGTCATTCCTAGTGTCTAGTGTGAGTCTATTTAGTTGTTTTAAGCTGTTTAGAGTCTTTTAAGTTTGTTTTGAGTCATTAGAGTCTAGTTAAGTGTTTTTAAGTTTATTTTTGTGTTTTTGAGTCAGTTTAGAGTAGATTAGCAATCCCTCCTAATCCCCGGTTTAGAACTATCCTTGCTTATCCATACTACAATTGTCAACAAGAGGGTTTAATTTGTGTGTTAAGTTAATTTTCGCATCACCTTTCTTCAACAATCAATACTTGTGAGTTCTTTCTCACTTATTTCACAGCTCTTTTCTTTCTTTTTCACGGTTTTTTTTTCCTTTTCATGTTTTTTTTCTTTTTTTTTCTTTTCTTTCTACTCGTGTACATAACCTTCCCCCACACTTGATTTCTGAAATATGTTTCATCAAAAGGAATTCCCTCTAAGTCATGCTCCACTGTACTTTAAGAACAAAGGTATGGATAGTCCAATTCTAGGCTAGGTAGGGATAATGCGGCTAACAAAGAAAACAGGCTAAATAAGGCTGAAAGGGGTTAAACCTACAAAACAAATGCATGGGATGAAGGCTTTTTGGCAATGGTGGTAACTACTAAACAACTTCATCTTGTTATATGCTATGCATTCAATTTTCAGCTTTGAATGAAATGGGCATGAGTTCTAGTATTTGGAACTAAAATGATAAAACGCATTCTAAGTAGCAACCAAGCAAAGAATAATGAGATCATGCAACGACTTTAGAAAACAAGAAATCATAGATTAATAACTCTCCAAATACAGTTTAGGCTCAAGTCTCTCAGGGTTGTAGCATTAGTTTGAGTTCCTTCCTTCAAGCATGTTACAAAAATTGATTTTTTCCTTTTGTGATTACAAGTGAATTCGTAAACGACAACTACAACCAAGTATTAACCAAAGAGCATATCAAACTTCCATCCATGTTTGTAATTTTCTTTAACAGTCATTCAATTAAAAACCAAATCCTCATCATTGTGTTGGAAGGTACCTTAAGACATAAACACACAAAAACAACTCTAAAACGACTCTTTTTGGGTTTTCAAAACATTTTCTATTTTTTTTCAAATTTTCGTATTTTCTGTTATAGGACACATTAAAACACTCAAAACACACTAAAAACACTTAAAAACAGTGAGAAACAACTCTAGTGGTGCTAGGTGATAAAAACCCACGAATTTTCAATAAAAACACAACACTTGTTTACCCCCCCCCCCCCCCCCACACTTAAACCAAACATTGTCCTCAATGTTTCAAACATAAACTCACACTCAAACAAGCAAACAACACAACTAAGAAACACGACAATCATGGCAAAGTAAAAGCAATAAAGAGTAGAGGTTAGGAACGCAAATCTGGTTTTGGAGTTAGAATTCCATCAAGCCCTCATTTGAACACATGGGTTGCTGATGTGAAATTTAACTACCACTCAAATTAAACCCTATAAAACATGTAATTGTAGTATTAAGCAAGTAGGGATCGTTCTAAACTTGGGATTAACTAGGGCTGCTAATCAACACAAATATGACTCAAAAATACAAAACTAGACTTAGAAACACAAAACTAAACACTTAAGACTTAAAACTAACTCAAACTACTCAAAACAGCACAAATAAGTGAAATTGACTCAAAACTGACTCTAGGGAGTTAATTGGACGAATTTAAGACTACTAAGACTCAAAACACTAAATTGGCAAGATTTCAACACTTTTCTAACTAATCTAACACACTTAATTAAAGGGGGATTGATTTGGACGAAATTAATTAAATTGAACAGATTGCAAAACTAAATCAAACTAGGTACAAAATCAGGTGAATTGGATGGTGTAATAGGCTAGTTAGAGGGTCCTTCTGCACACATGAACATATGCAACACAAATCAATTTCCAGTATTGTTTCTTTAAACCATGAATGACAATGCCCCAAATTAATCGTGAATGCACAAATTAACTCTCTGATTTCCCTAAATTCATTGAATTGAATGGACAACGCATCAGAACCAAATTATTCTTCTCAATTCCCTATATGAACAACATGATAGAGATACATTCAATGATCATTAAGTTCCATGAAAATCATAAGCATTGACAAGGCTATTGTAACTATGAATTGTATGATACTCCTGCCAATAATCTATTTAACACAATTGTGACTAGCAACCTTCACTACTTGTAAATATAAGTTTGTAACTATTAGGTGAAACTTCCTTATATTTTAGCATCAGATTCATGCATACAAACTAAGTATGCATCCTTAATCAACACACAAGAATAAGTTCTCAATCAAACAGATAAGTAAATCACATTCATGTTTTACGAAACAATAACTGAAGGTAATCAATTCATATTAAACATATGTCCATGGCTTTGAATTCACCTCTAACTAAGAAAAACTTAGTTACACATGTTCATAACAATTGAAAAGCAAATTGAAATAAACATTGAAACTAAAACGAGGGAAGAAAGAACTCTTAGAACTCCAATGGTTGTAGGTGGCTTGCGTACAAGGTCCTCCTTCTCCAATGGAAGGCACGAAAAAGGTTTCTTCTTCTCCAAAGTTGCGGCAAAAGTTATCGAATGGTGTTTTTGCGGTTGAAAGGGGGTGTGTAATTATATGGGGGGTGGTGGTCGAAATTATGGCTGAAAACATATATTTATAGGCTAGGGTTTGGCCAAATTTCTGGAAGAAAAGGCTTAGGGTTTTCGCACAAGGCTTGGCCCAATCCAATGGGGGAAATAACTAGGGTTTTTGGTAGATTTGTAGGGTTTCTAGAAGGGTTTGGGGTGGCACTTTTGTAGGGCTTCTAGAAAGAGTGTGTTGTGGCTGATTTCTGACCTTTTAAAAGAGTTTGGGGCGCCACCTTTCTAGGACTTCTAGAAAGGTGGGTGCGGCACATGTATAAGAAAAGATATAGGCCTTCTAGAAGGGTTTTAGGTCCCTTTGCAGCTGATTACTCATCTTCCAAGTCTTGAATTAATTTCTCCATCTCTTTAGCACATTCCTTGCTTCATTTGATCTTCCAAAACGTCCATTCCTTGTGCTCCACATGCATGTAATCCATTCCAGCCCAAAATTGCTCTAAAATGCTTCAAAATGCACTTTTTTGCCACCTTTGCCAATTAGACCTACAAACAAACGAAAATAGCTTAAATCACTATAATAAACACAAACTAACTATGAAAATGCAAGAAAATAAGCTAACTAAGTCACATAAATATACTCATATCAGTTGCCTCCTAAGAAGCGCTTGCTTTAACGTTTTCTAGCTGGACGATACGTCCATTTATGCTTCAATAGGGCTAACGGCATGGAGGGGTATATCCTCCACGGCATGCTCCTCAAAAGTCTCGTAGTAAGGCTTCAAACGGTGTCCATTGACCTTGAATTCATGTCCCGTCTTCAAATTTTGAATTTTGACTGCACCATAAGGAAAAACATTAGTAACAACAAAAGGTCCAATCCATTTAGAATGCAACTTACCCGGAAACAACCGAAGGTGAGAATTGAAGAGTAACACTTTCTGCCCTATAGAGAATGTCTTGCCACAAATCATCTTGTCATGGGCAACCTTCGTTTTCTCTTTGTAAATGAGAGCGTTCTCATAAGCTTCATTCCTAATCTCCTCAAGCTCATTCAATGGCAATTTCCTATGAATTCCAGCGACATCAATGTCCATATTGGATGTTTTGACTGCCCAATGTGCACGATGCTCTAACTCAACCGGAAGATGACATGGTTTCCCATAGATGAGCCGAAATGGGGACATCCCAATTGGTGTTTTGTAGGCAGTACGATATGCCCACAATGCATCATTCAAAGGCAAGCTCCAATCTTTCCGAGTTGGTCCAACTATCTTCTCCAAAATCTGCTTGATTTCCCTATTCGACACCTTGGCTTGCCCACTTGTTTGAGGATCATAAGGTGTTGAAACTGATAGGAGCATATTTATGCAACTTAGTTAGCTTGTTTTCTTGCATTTTCATAGTTTGTTTGTGTTTATTATAGTGTTTTAAGCTATTTTCGTGTGTTTGTAGGTCCACATGACAAAGTTGGTAAGAATGTGCAATTTGGAGCATTTTGAGGCAGTTTTGGGCACCAAATGGATAGCTTATAAATGGAGCAAGATGGATGGACGAATTTGAAGTTCAAGAGGCTAGGAATGAGCTCAAAAGAGTGAAGAAATAAATCCAAGTCAAGGAAGATAAGAAATCAGCTCAAAAGAAGGAACTTTATCCAAAACCTTATCTAACCTTATCTTATCTTATCCTTGCCTAACCGAAACTTATCTTATCCTATCTTATCCAAATCAATTTGTGCCTTGATTCCAACTATTTCTAAGGGATAATTATGTATTTAAACTATATATTTCAGATTCTAGAACCCTTATCCTTCTAGAACCCCTAAATTGGTGCTAAAACATCTTTTCTAGAAGCACCTGAAAATCTGGTGGTTTCCCCTTTTCTAGAAGCTCTAGAACCTGAAATCTCAATCCTTTTCCCTCTTGATTTAGGCCAAATGTATCCCTCTCCTTGCAGGACTTAGTGCCGCACCTTTCTAACCCATTCCACTTGGGTTTTGGTTACATAATCCTTGTTCTACTTTAATTTCAGAAACTTATCCAAATCCTTAGGGATTTTGACATGTATTCCATCCTATAAATACCAACCCTTGCCGCACAAATCAGTCACCACCCTATATCATATTTTTCTACATTCATACATCCCTCAAACACATTCACCCTCATTGTGCAGCAGATTGCAAGGAAGGAGAAAGGAGGAGCTACTTGGTGCCGTGCCTATGCCCAAGCCTTGGGAGTATTGGAGCGTTTCTAGGTGTTTTCCATCTTTTGTTTCAATGTTTCATTCAAGTTATCTTTGTTTATTTGCGAACATGAGGAACTAATTTCTTTATAGTTAGAGGTGAATTCGAAGCCATGATTATATGTTTTATATGACTTGATTTCATCCAATTATTGTTTCATGAATCGTGGATGTGGTTTACTTATCTGTTTTCTTAAGAACTTGTTCTTGTGTGTTAATTAAGGCTGCATACTTAGTTGCGTGCATGAATTTGATGCTAGAGTATAAGGAAATTTCACCTAATCGTTATGAACTTATATTCATGAGTAGTAAAAGTCGTTAGTCACGATTGTGTTAAGTAAATCCTAGGCAAGAGTAACATGCTTTTCATAGTTATGAATGCCTTGTCAATGCTTATGGTTTCCATTGAACTTAATGATCTTTGTTAAGTGTTTCTATCATGCGTATTCCATAGTTAGGGAACTTGATAAAGAATAACTTGGTTGTGATGCGTTATCCATTCAATTCAATGAATCTAGGGAAAGCTGAGAATTAATTAGTTCAATACAATTAATTTGGGGCATCGTCATTCATGGTTTGTAGAAAGAATAATTGGAAATCGATTTGTATGCATATGTCATGTGTGGAGAAGGAATCCTCTAACTAGCCTTTCACCATTCTTTTTCATCCAAAATCGTTTTTGTTAAGTTTATTTTCAAAATTTCTGTTTTAACTTTCAATTTCATCAAAACAAAATCCCCATTCATTAAGTCTTGTTTTTAGAGTCAAAACCTGTTTTCTTTTAGTTGTTTGAGTCTTTTAAGTTTTATTTTCGTCCACATGCTTCATCATTTCAACCACAAAACACACCAATTTTCTGCCCATGCCTTGTGATTTTCTTCCACTTTGCATGTGGGTTTGCTGCCATGTTTCTTTGCTTTGCCATTACACTTGCACACATACATGTTCTTTGCATCATTTCAACCACAAAACACACACAATTTCTGCCCATGCCGTGTGCTCCCATGTGTGTGCTGCAACATTCTTTTCTTTGCCATGTGTTTGCTTTCTTTGCCATGTGTTTGCTGCCATGTTCTTTGCTTTACCATTACACTTGCACACACACATGTTCTTTGCATCATTTCAACCACAAAACACACCATAATTTCTGCCATGCCGTGTGCTCCCATGTGTGAGCTGCAACAATCTTTTCTTTGCCATGTGTTTGCTGCAACAAGGGGTTTATTTAAAGGGATAAAGGAAATAAAACCCTAGGTTAACTAGGTAAACAGAAATTAAGTCTAATGCTCCTATGTTTGAAACTATCAGCTGTTCAAACTGGGATATAAGTCAGCACATAGATTAGATTGTCATTGTTTTTGGATATGTTATAGAGGAGATGATAAGGAACAACTTTTGTGAAAGAAGTGTTTCGATCTGAGCTACGAAAAATGGGGTTTTGGTACCCATAATATGACCGTCCAGTTTTCTGTGGGATTAGAGACTGAGATGGTATTTTAAACATATTGGAAGATTGGACCGTTTGAATTTCCTGAAATTTTGATATATCATGGTAGAGATACAGACGAACAACTCTCATGAATAAAGTACTATAATATAATCTATGGATGTTGGTGTTTTGGTCTGTTAAATAGGCTGGACGAATTTCTAGTTTTTGGATATCTTTCTTTTGATAGATGGAGTTTGGTGGAGATTTGTTGGGTAAGGTTTCATGCATTTCTTTGGGATTTGTCTCACACTTTTTGTACATCATCCTCAAGAGAGATAAATAGAGATTGCCGATAGTTTGGTGGAAGTTCTTCACATGGCAATAATCTCCAAATGTAAATACATAAACAACACAAGATTTAAGTGGTTCGCCAATTCGACTACATCCACTGAGGTTTGCTTTCATTGTATTTCACTATATATATAAGGGACTTACAAATACAAAGAAAGATGGCTTAAAGCCTTAACAATATGTAAAAGAAAGGTAATTGGGTAATATGAAAGAGATGATGGCTTTTTATTGGAGTTGTTCTTTGTCTTCCTTTTCTTCTTCTTCTTCCTCTCTCTTCTCTCTATGTCTTTCGTTTGGTGAGTGCTCCTACCTTTATAGAGATTGTATTGCATCGACCTCTCCAAAGAATCTCCACAAGTGTGCCAATAGAAACAAAACAAGTGTTGTGCCAATCATTGGACATAAAATGTGTTCCAATAGAAACACACCAATTGTTAACTTAATCATCACCATGAAATGCGCTCCAATCACAAGACAACAAATGTTGTCCCAATCCTTAGCAATGAAATGTGGTCCAATAGAAAAACAACAAGTGTGAAGCTAATTATGAACTAATGAATAATATGCAAGATGTTCCTTGCATCCAAAGGCCACGTCCAAACAATTTGGGGAATGAATCTTCACCAATTATCAACCATGATATGTGGTTCAATAGCAAAATAACAAATGTGAAGTTAATCAATATCATGCAAGGTGAACAAATACTCAAAAACCACGTCCAAAGTCTAAGGGATATGAATCCCACCCGTTCTCACCTCATTGGAAGATTTGGAATGATAGATTTGAAGCATTGAAGAGAGAATATAGACAATTAATTGAAATTCCCCTAGGCTAGTGAGTAAGCACTCTAAAACAACAACATATTGCCACATGCATGGCAATACATAGACATACCAAGTCTATGGCTCTATATAGACTCACACCTCTCAAATGTTTAGGGGTGAGTAATGTCTCTACATTAACTTAACTTGCCAACTCACTCCTACTTGGTAAAAATATCAAACCAAACTCAACACTTAGCCACACGTATAAGCCAAAGGCTTCCCACCTCCACACCCTAATTATTAGCTTCTATTAATTACCAACTTCCACCTCAACCTATCTAGAGTGGTGACTAACCCCTCCTCTTTATTCTCTAATGATTGGCAAAACTCTACTTAGCCTTTGTGAGAAAATAAAACCAAACTCATGCACTTAGACACATGCATGTATGCTATATAGACTTCCACTCTAATCATTAACTCCTAATGTTACAAACTCTCCACCTCATCCTTGAGAGAAAATAACAAAACATAACTACTCATTTAGTCCAACCTCAAACTCTCAGCCCTTTGTGAGGAAAACCAAACCAAACTCATTTAATCTCCCTTCTCCAATTCAAACTAAAAATATCTCGAATTACATATGAGCATGAAATAGCTAGCTTTTGAAATCATTTGTAGCAAAAAGGATTTTACATTGAAACTATAATTTACATATCGAAAATAGGTTCTTGTACATAAAAATAATTACCCACATGCGCACACACACACACACACATATATATAACCATTTTTCTTTAAATACGGGGTATTACAATACCGTTATATGTCTTTGTGGAATTTTTATATCTCTTTTGAAGATGGTCTAATGGGCTTTATTTTGACTTACGTTTTTCCAATTTTCTATATTTTCATTGCCTTTTGGCTTTCATATTATGTTCTTTCATTTTATTTTTCCTATTTCTCCAAATAAGTTTCTTGTCTTTGCATAATGGGGTCATATACAAGGAGGTGATTGATGGGCCAAGTTATGGTCGTCTTCTTAGTGTAGGTGTTGGCTCTAATATCAAAGATGCATATCCCTCAAATAGCCAAAGTTGTAATAAGCATATGTGCTTAGAATGTGCCATGAGCAATTGAAGGACCAAGTCAACTTTAATAGATAAACTGAATTCTTTGCAAGAATTAGTTGAATGATTGATGTCAAACAACTCAAATAATTATGCACGCTCATGACCATTTGCTTCTATGGTAAATTGTTTTATTTCATTATTTATTATTTGTCTTATAGTAGAATAATATATTATTTGTTTACTTAAGTACTCTCTTTATTGTTTATTGTCAAGAATTTTGAAAGTTTGTCAGATGCTCAACATGAAGATCATTAGTTTATCATCACTTAACTTGTTTAGTTTTATTCACAGGCGTTATTTCTTATTTATTTTTCAATTTAAGTATTGTCTATGTTCTTTTTTTAATGGCTTAAATGTTAAAATGATCCTTGTGTTTTAGTCATTGAGTCAATTTATTTCATGTGTTTTAAATTTGGCCAATTTGATCATTGTGTTTATCTCCGTTAGCCAATTAAGGTCATATTCGACTAATTTCTATAAAAAATTTCTATACATTTTTTTATAAATTACTTATTTAATTTAAAACATTTAGAAATGAAATAAAATTAAAAATTAAAAGAAAAATTATTCTCCTCCCAACTGTCACATCCCAGTCTCGGTTCCGCCGTAGCACGATATTGTTCGCTTTGGGCTTACCATTCCCTCACGGTTTTGTTTCTAGGAACCCATGAACAACTTCCCAATGGGTCATCCATCCAAGGATTGCTCTCGCCCGAACTCACTTAACTTCGGAGTTCCGATGGAATCCGAAACTAGTGAGTTCCCAAGGCACATCACCCCCTCTCCGTTGGTCGATGTGGGATCTCACACCAACTCCCTGACCTCCTCTCTAACATTACTCCCTCTCTTTTCTATGTCACAACCTTAATCATTTTTCAAATTGGAAGTTTTATCTCTTATATGTGTTATTTCTCATTGATTTTGATTTTTCTGTAAAGAGAAAATGTAATTATATCTCATATAATTTTTCTTATGAATTTTTTTAAAAGGGATTGAATGAAATGTCCTTAATTGGCTAACATAGACAAACACCAGCATTAAATTAGCCAAATCGAAAACACAGGGACTAAATTGGCCGTACGGATATAACATAGGGACCATTTTGACATTGAAGCCTTTTTTTAATAATTTTATGTGTAACTTCGTTTGGATGTTTAGAAATTTAATACAATGGTTTGGTTAATTTATTAGTAATGATTATATACCTATTTTTATCATCTTTTTAATTCCAATATATAACTTAATTATAAATATAAGATAACTTTTTCAATTATAAATCCATCTCTCGTTAATATGCACATTTCTAACTAAGACGTTCCTATCGGAAATACCCATTTTCAACCAAATATTGGTTATGACAAAATTCGCAACAACTAAACATGGTCAATAATATATATTTCCAACGAAGCTTCATTGTTAGAAATATATATTAACAGAACTTAAGCATCGCAAATGTATATTATCGACGAAACTTCACTGTTGCAAATATATATTTTCGACGAAGCTTCATTGTCGAAAATATATGTATTCCCAACGAAGCTTGCCATTGTAAATAGGTATTACTGATAAAGTGTCACCATCATAAGTACATATTTTCGATGACGCTTGATCTTCGCAAATATATTTTTGTCAACCCCGTTATGTATTTTTGACAATCTTGTATTGTCGGTAATTGTAATTGTGATAATTCCGCACTCTTGTAAATAAAAAATTATTCTGTTGAAAATAAATTTTCTGACACAATTGTTTGGTTGGAAAAAAATCATCGCAAAAAACATCCGTCGTCATTTGGAAAATAATTTCAACAACCATATAAGTATTTGCAACCACATTTCCATGTCGAAAATAAAATAAGTTTGCCATTTTGAAAATTCATTTTTGACAGAAATGTAACTATTAACAATGCGTCATGTGCATCGAAAATGAGTTAATTCTAACAGTTGGTTGGAGCAAAAGTATTTCCAATGAGACAATTTACGACGCCCAGCGAGGGTTTTTTCCCATCATTTTAGTTTGAAGGAGGATAATAAGGCACATTCAGTTGTAAAAGATAAAACTTAGTTACATTTTGTGTTGAGATATTTTGTAGTAGTTTGTAGTGTTTATTAGAATATGTGGGCAGCACAAGTGTATGTTAGAAGCTTTGTACAAATACAATTGTAATGTTATCATTTTTTATCAATGAAAGAATACCTTTAGATCAAGCACCTCATCATCTGTAAATTACAAGTTTTATTAAAATAAAATACAAAGTAGGGCTATTTACAGATTTCGCCCTTGGCTGTTTGGTAATTAATTTATTGACACTACAACAGTTTCAACCTTCATATAACACTAGAAGCCAAATGCCCCATCATCAACCACACATCAAGCTCGTGACATGAAATTCCCAATAACCCCAGCGATCAGAGTCGTTGGATCGCCTAACACTGCTGATATGACAAATTGCACAGCCAATCCAGCCATCTCACAACACTTCTTCACCTTACCTTTGCTCCTACGGTGATGATTCTGAAGTGTATTCTTAAGACTAGGAATTCTAGTCATCTCCAATTTTCTACTGCTAGTACTTTTATTCCCATGCGACCCCAAAAACTCATGCCAAGTTTCCACAAGCATTTCCTTCACACACGCCACATGCAAATTATATTTCTTGCATTTTGACCTATAGCTCCAACTCCGTCCTTTACGCCCGCACCTATGGCAAGAGCTACTCACTTTTCGATACAGATAGAGCTTGACCTCCCCGTCGTCCAGCACCATGGGAAGCTTTGCGCAACATGGGTGAAGGTCGAACCCACATGACTTGCAATGGTACACGAATCCGGTTATATCCTTCTCACACGCATTGCAAAAGCGAGGGTTATCCCCGGGTGACCTCGAGAGGAACTGGAAGGAGCACTTGGTATAGAAAGGGTGGAAGATGGAAGGGGTAGGTATGGCACAGTGCATATGGAGGTCGAAGTCACACGTCGCGCACTTGTAGCGCGAGCCTATGCCGACCTCCTTGCAACCATCACACTTGAACGGGATTTCTGAGTACTCAAACTTGAGCTTGTGTTGGGGGTGGCTGAAGTGAGATATCTCATTGTATTTCATGGCTTTGGATTGCGATCGAGCTAAGCTTAATTTTGTGGCTTCTAGTAGTAAAAAAAATAACACTTCGGGGCAATATATAAAGGGAGGGTATTTAAGTGATTATTTATGTGCAAATTAAGACTCGTGTTAGCTTGTGGTTCAAGCTATTGGAGAGAATTATATGCTTTGGGATGGTGGGATGATGGTGGTTTTACGAGAATCACCGAGTCAAGAGGAGAAACGGCAGACATAAAGAACAAGTAAATAGCTCTTCTCAAATGAGAATATATACGAATTTTCACTTTATATTATATCTTTTTGTCATCCTCTTGTTAAAATAATGGATGTGCCAATAATGGATGTGCCTAAAAGAGAAAAGTGGAAAATTAAAGGAAAAACACTTTACAATTTTTGGATAAATAATTCCATATGCAAGAATTGATAATTAAAATTTGGATACTGCTTGCAAGAATGGGAATATGAATTCCTACTTGTTATTAACTCATCTACGAGTTTTAAGTTCTCAAATTTATGTAATGGGAATGTAGCTCAAGTGGTTTGAATGATTGTTCACTTTTGTACTGTAGGTTCATTATTACTCGAACCCTCCTCACCCAGTATCACTTTCTTTTTCTAAAATAAAAATAAAATAAAAATTTGACGATATATTACATTAAGGGTTGTTGGAATGAATTGGTATCGAACTCGTTATTCAGAAAAATATCTTAAACCATAATATTAAGTGGCCATATTTTTATTTTCTAGCTAACCAAAGTTGAATAGTGGGGGAGCTTAATTTTCGACGGTTATGGAATTAAGGGACACTTTGGATGCGGTCCTTAACTATTAATATTATTTAATTGAAACATTGTTGGTTTTCAATTTTTAATTGAAGTCCCTGAAATTAATGTGATAATGTATTTCTATGTAGGTTACTATATTTTTTAAATTAAAAATTGAACTTTATAGTTGTTTGCATTAATGAGATTTTAAATAAATAAAAAAACCCATAATTTGTGGATTAAAATTATTAAAATATAAATTATACTCTCCAATATATTGTGTGTGTGTGTGTACATATATATATATATATACATATATGTATATATATGTATGTATGTATGTATGTAAACATGGGTACATTCATCAAAATTAACAAAAAAATTATTGTACCAAAATATGGGTACATTCTTCAAAACCACACAAAAAATAATAGATATTAGGCTTAATAACATTAGTTAATTTCTTTGATTAAACTTGACATGGATACATTCTCAAATCAAGAAAAAGAATGTACCCATATAAGTTTAAAAATGGATTAGAAAAAAAATTGAATAGATTTTATATAAAAAAAAGGGTACATTTTACTACAACAAATTGGTATATATTTAAGAATGGGTACATTTTAAGATTAACAAATTGAAAAATTACATGAATGGGTACATATAAGATTAAAAAATTGGAAACCTTTTTATAAAAAAAAAATTAAGAGGTACGAACTTATTCTAATTTTTTTTTTTTTTGGAAATGATTTGAATTGAAAATTATTTAGGAGTTTAATAAAGGTGTGAGTATTAAAATCCTAAATCAATTATTAATTTTTATTTTAAAAATTATGTAACTGACATTTAAATTCATTATTGCATTAATGCTAGGGACCTTGATCAAAATCTGAAAACTAATAAAGTTTCAATCAAAGAACATTAGTAACAAAGGACCGAATACTAATTTTTCATGGAATTAATTACTATTTTAAGCTTGGATATGCTAAGAATATTTTAGCCTATGTAAGAAAGGATTTATTAGGAGGGATTAATTCCTAGAGAAATCATGCACTTAATATAAACTTTAGAATTTCGTAACAGAATATAAAAATTATGACTACTTAGTAATTTAATATATTTTTCTCTCCCTTTACTTCCAAGAAAGATTGCATAACGTGGGGGAACCAATTCCCTCTCTTAGGACACTTTATTTTTAACCTCACAAGTCACAATTGCTTGTATTAATATGAGAATTGCGTGGCATGCAATGCATGCTATCCATTTGTATCTTCAACTAGTTAAGTGGCCATGATTGTCATCAATATCAAAAAGAACTTATTCCCAATCAATCAATATTCATACAATTATTGACAATTACATCGCTAAAGCAATAAAATGATCACACAAACATATATATAAAATATATTTACTAAAAAAGTTGGAAAAATAAATTAGCTTCAAACTTGCCCGACCTCTTACTTTTGAATACATACATATAAGATCTCTCACTTAAATGTGAATATAAGACAATAGTACTAAGTGGCTTAACGAGAAATATGTGTACACCAACTTTTAATGACCAAAGTGCCTCATAAATTTTAAGGTGTCAAAATGCAATTGGGTGATGTGTTGAATGTACCCATCTGCCATTAGTACTGAATATTGACGAACAAGATCAAGAATCAAATCATTCTTGTTAACCAATAATTTCGAGGTAGGTACTAGATACGTAGTTTCTTTTCTTTCCTTTTTTTGTTTTTTTTTTTTTCCTTGCACTTTGTTATTGCTTCCTTTGGTCTTGTTTCTTTCGGTAAGAAGAAACATCTGGAATATTCCAATATAGAATTGCGTCTGCAGCATGTCGTAACTATCCATATCCACTGTTTTGAATTTGTACTTGCAAGGGGAACAATGAATATGAATGTGATTCTTTCTTCATTTTTTGTGGTCTTAGAATTATATATATATCAACCTGTCGATTCTAAAAATTACATCGCTTACTATGTCCTTTTTGTAAATGCGAGTGTGCCAACTCGCAACCGAACTCGATCAAACGAGTAGAATAGTTGTTGTGGTGGTTATGTCGAATGCGTTGCTGATTTTTGCACTTGAACGATTACAATCGAGAAAGGAACACGTCTTGGCCTTGGATACTAAACTTAAAGATAAAGTTACTAGATCATTGCGAAGTTCATTAACCCCTTCAACTTACAATGTGCCGAACACAAGGTATTTCGGTAACACCTCACTTTGCCGAGAATCTAATAAGATGACCTTCTTAGTTGAAAGAATTAGAAACTCTTCGTTTGCCGAGACTTAATAACCAACCGACCAGAAACAATGTTGTTTACTTATCCAAAATGAAGGTGCTGCTCAATCATCTGATTCTACAGCTTCAGTGCTGCTTTCTTATCCAAACCGAAGATGTGTTGATAGGAGGGTTATGATAATTATTGTTTTTTCTTAGGCTGTGAGAATAGTTTCGCATAGAATGAGGGTTCTCGCATAGAGTGTTTGAGTTTTGTTGAGTTGCAGGGGGCCTTCAATGTTGCAGAGCCTCTTATATTTATAAGTATGGCTTCCATGATAAACAAGCATGCCGAGGAAGAGTCCTGATGTGACTATGTTTGCTCGTCGTTTACTTGAATATTTCCCTTATCTCTTTAATTCCCTTCTCAGCCAAGACTTCATATCCATTCAGTCTTGATCTCTTTGACTCTAACTAGGATTCTGAACTTGATCCCATTATACGATTAATTCATTCTTAACAGATCAACAATGAATTACGATCCTTTGGATAATCTACATTTAATCAAGGCTTATTCTTATCCTTGGCGAATTTAAATCTGCCTAGGACTCAACCGAGCCACACTTGCACTTAATCCTCTCACGGTCCTACATTCATGAGGACTCGGTCGAATCAACCCTTTCTTGGGTCGGAAGCCCACTAGCCTAAAGATCTTTACTTCTCGAGAACTATGGCGTTTTCCACTCAGGTTAGCCCATTCTCAACCCAAACCGTTATTTCAATCCCAAACATTGCCACCTCGCTTATAAAACCCTTGGCCATGGACATTTGGCCAGAAGGTTTTAAAGAAGCGAATATTCTCCAAATTGCCCAATATCTTGCATTAAATGCCTCTATCCTACTTTACACACCAATTTTGCCTCGACTGGTAAACTTCTATTTACTCCTGCCACATGCCTAATTTTCACCATGGCTTTGTTGGGTTTCATACCTTAAATCTTGTGGACTCATTCACAATATATTATCTCCATAATATAAAGCCAAACTCATGAACGAATGAATAATCTTGCACATTTATTTATTAATTAAGATTAATCTTAGTTTACTATCCTGAAATTTCTTGGTTTTGAACATTTGGTACATTAAGTTTTTTCATCCCAGAATCATACATGAAGTTATAATTTTGGGACACTTTCATACATCCGTTAACGTTGTTGTTAAATCAACCTTTAACTGGTGACATGACGCCCAAGTGGACAATAACTGAACCCCACGTGTCAATATGGGCCCACATGTATATTAAAAAAAATAAAAATTAAAAATCTGGGCCATTCTCCCATATGCGCCCACACCGCCATAGTGCCATGAAAACGTGGTGCACCGTGCATCCCTTGGCGAAAAAGCTCTGGAAATCGTGATCGTTCATGAAGGAGACCATGAGAAGCAGGAAGCCGATCACAAAGAGGAGGAGGCTAGAGAAGGAGTCGAAGGTCCAAATCAGGAGCTGGTTGTAGGGGATGGACACCAGTAGCTTCTGGGCGGTCTCGATCACATGTCTGAAGGTGTAAGCAAATGATGAAGAAGGC
The DNA here is from genome assembly GCF_042453785.1 of Malus domestica. Lineage (NCBI taxonomy): Eukaryota > Viridiplantae > Streptophyta > Magnoliopsida > Rosales > Rosaceae > Malus > Malus domestica. Next base: position 14,730,606 of record NC_091665.1, on the reverse strand, counting down.
TGATGCAGGATGATGAAGATGTTATGATCCCACATCGACTACACTTATGAAAGTGTAGGGGTTCTTAAGTCATTGGGGTCCTCCCACCTATTGGACTAGTCTTTTGGGGCCTTGGGCTTGAGTACCTAACATTGGTATCAGAGCCTAGGTGCTCGACGTTACGGGTCTTGGTGACGTGACATGCCGCCTCGTGATTACCGCCTTGAGAGTATGGGCTCCAAGGGACTTGGTGACGAGGGACTGGGCGACGTGATTACCGCCGTGGGCGTTGGGTCTTCCGAAGGATGGTGTAATGTTATGATCCCACATCGACTACACTTATGGGAGTGTAGGGGTTCTTAAGTCCTTGGGGTCCTCCCACCTATTGGACTAGTCTTTTGGGTTGGGCTTTTCCCTTGGGCTTGAGTACCTAACATTGGTATCAGAGCCTAGGTGTCCGACACTGCGAGTCTTGGTGACGTGACGTGCCACCTCGTCATTACCGCCTTGGGAGTATGGGCTCCAAGGGACTTGGTGACGAGGGACTGGGCGACGTGATTACCGGCGTGGGCGTCGAGTCTTCCGAAGGGTGGTGTAATGTTATGATCCCACATCGACTACACTTATGGGAGTGTAGGGGTTCTTAAGTCCTTGGGGTCCTCCCACCTATTGGACTAGTCTTTTGGGTTGGGCTCTTCCTTTGGGCTTGAGTACCTAATAGAAGACAGCGCCAACGACGACATTTATCAGGACAACTATGATTGATTTATTGCCGTGTTGTTGTTGCACACGTCGTTTTGATGCTACCAAAAACCTAGTTTTTGAGAATTAGGGAAAAAGGTGAAGCAAAAAGATAATTAATTGATTGTTTTTCATTTTTTTTGTGGGTTTAATTTTTGAATCAGAGAGAAAAAGAATACAAAATGTAGGAGATAACGCCAATTTTTTTTAATTTTTAATATCTATGTGGTGGGCCAATATTGACACGTAGCGCCAATCATTATCTATATGAGCGTCATGTCACCAGTTAGCTGTTGATTTAACAGCAACCTTAATAGATGTATGAAAGTGTCCGAAAATTATGATTTCAGGTATGACTCTAGGAGGAAAAAACTTGATGTACCAAATGTTGGAAATCAAGAAACTTTAGGATAGTAACTGAGATTAGTCCTATTAATTAATATGGAGTAGTTACATAAATATCTAATATTATGTTATTGGCTTTTAAGCCACAACTCCAACAGGCTCTTTGAATACAACTACTCATGCGCTGAGATTTTCTAGACAAATCAACCATCAAAAGGTCTTTTCTTTAAGGGTTAATCTCTGTTTACTACCCTGAAGTTTCGTGGTTTTCAACATTTAGTACATGAATTTTTTTTCGTCCCAGAGTCATACCTAAAGTGTTAATTTTGGGATAGTCTCATACATCCGTTAGTCAAACTGTTAACTCTGCCGTTAAATGATGACGTGGTGTCCATGTGGACAATGACTGGGCGCCACGTGTCATTAAAAAAGTAAAAAATAAAACTATTAAAATAATTAATAAAATAAAAGTAAAAAAAAAAAAATTCCCCAGATTCCCTTTGTCTTCCCCACCCCGACCTCTCTCCGTTCTCCCTCGCACATCTGCACATCCATCCTTCCCCCTCCCCCTTCTCCCCAGATCCCTTTTCGTTTTTTTCTCCCCTTCCCTCTGCATAGGCCTAGTCCTTCTCTGTTCATCACTTTCTCCTCTGCACGTCGAACTCGTACACCACTGAATGCCCCACCTGCGCATCGATTCGACCCAGAACCCGTTGATAGGAGCATATTTATGCGACTTAGTTAGCTTGTTTCTTGGCATTTATGTTGTTAGTTCATAGTTATTTTAGTATTTTAAGCTATTTTCGTGTGTTTGTAGGTCCAAAGGGTTAATGTGGCAAAGAAGTCCATTTTGGAGCATTTTGGAGCATTTTTGGGCATGGAATGGATGGCATATGCTTGGAGCAAAAGGAATGGACGAAATTTGAAGTTTGTGCATCATCCTCTCCCTATAAATAACCATTTTAGCACACTCATTTCACCCAACACATCCATTCACCTACCACTACATCCACTCATTTCATCCAACACATTCACCTACCACTACATCCACTCATTTCACCCAACACATCCATTCTCCAAACATCCATCCACTACACCCATTACATCCACTCATTACCAAACACTCATCCACTACACCCATTACATCCACCCACTACACCCGTTACATCCACTCATTACCAAACATTCATCCATTACACCTATTACATCCACTCATTACCAAACATCCACCCACTACACCCATTACATCCACTCATTACCACAACACTCACCCACTACACCCATTACATCCACTCATTACAACTCCATACACTCCTCTCCCTAGCCTATAAATACATCCACTCTTCACCATAATTTGGGGGCCATCATCCAAAGACACTACATTTCACATCTCACAACTTCATTTACAAACACAATTTCCTTGCCGTGACCATTATCCATTCATCTAGCCATACTACATCTCACTAATCCATACATTTTCATCTCTTAGCTGTGCAAATCCATTCCATCCATATATCCATACACATCCTAGACACTTGTGCTACAACAAGGTGGTGAATGAAGGGAAATAATGAGATTTATGTGGGATTTCTAGTGACTAGCATGCATATACAATTCAAAATTCATATACATACGCAACGGAAGCATGTTATCATATAATATCAAAGCTATAGTCATGCAAACCCCCTTCAAGAAGCATAGGTTTATATAAGATGCATCAAAACATTTTCTTGAAGAACAAAGTGTAGGAGTAGATTTATACCTCTTGATCTAGACTTGAGACCAAGGATAGACCACCTCCAAGCCCTTTGTTGTTGGAACTCCTTGAGCCTAGCCTCCCTCCTTGCCTCCTCCACTTTGCTAGAATGAGTGCTCCTTGGTTCTCCTTTACTCTCCAAGGTTGAAGACCTCTAAAGATCCACACCCACTAGTGTAGTGAGATGAATGGAGGAATAACCAAAAAGGGAGAGAAGATGATTAGCTAAAATCTCCCTTATGTTAGCCGGCCTTTTAGAGTGAATTTAGAGAGAGAGAGATGTTTTTCTCTTTTGTGAAAACACTACACAAAAAACCCTAATGAACTTTTCACTATAAAGTTCCTTTTATAACAGAAAGAAACAAGTCAACAACTTGACTTCCTCTCTCTCCCTTTCCCTTATTTGGCCGGCCTCTTTAGTGTTGTTTGGGCTTTGGGCTTTTATTATTTCAAGTCATCCTATGCTTAAATAAAAGCCCAATGTGTTTGGGCTTAATGGCCCAAATGAACCCGAACTTTTCTTTAAGCCCAAAACGATCTTTTATCGCTTTTATGATTTCTTTAGACTTTCTAATTAATCACAACACTTAATTAATCCAATTAATTATTTCCATCATCCATTAGTTGTCTCACTACAAGAGTGTATCGGTGTACAATCATTTTAGGTTCTAATTAGCAAGGCAGTGAGGTGATTGGCACCAATCCAATTGATTATATTTAATCCAATCACTTAGTGAATTAAAACTTACTTTTAATTCTCCTTCTTCTTTGACGACTACTTATTTAGTCATCTAGAAGAACTCACAAGCCATGAGTGACATCTAACCATATATCATGGCTACCCAAGCTAATGTAGAATTTGTTCGAAGAACCTATTCAGTTGGAATTACAATGTAATTCGATCCTTCTCTAAAACAATACTCTCAATCACACTATTAGGGTATGGATATATTAAGTCAAACCCCTAATGTGATTATTCCATGTTATATGATTCAATTGAGTCGTATAGGAACTCTTTCCTTTATTACGCTCGATACTTCGGCCGAAGATTCCCGAATCATATCTTAGAGTATTCATCCTCTCATAACGAGGATTAGAGATCCCTTGTTGTGCATCTACTTGCCTCCATGGCTAAGTGGCTTAACCCCAACTATGCCGTGGACACCCGCGGATGGAGTGACTTTGACATAATCAAAGATCAAGGACCTAACCACAAGACAACTATGATGCCTCAGGTCAAAGGACTACTTACATTATTCCAACCATTAGAGTTACTTGCTTGACATGTGAGTAGACCTCCATGCAAGTACTCTCGTTCGATTGTGTTCAGTGAACTCATTCCCTTAATGAGCACCTACATACCTGTCTTAGTGTCACTACACCAATGGGATGAGACTTTCCATCCTTCCAATTGAAGGGGACATAGTATGTACTGGTCTTTTGCATTGTCAGTATCCCTCTGACAATCTTATGACCAGGAACCTTTTTAGACATGATGGTTATGTGAAGAAGGTCTTTGTAGTCTAACATCATTAGATTACTTCTTCCATCGATCCATTGTCCATGGATTCACTATTTAGGACATATATCGTTTATTGAGATAGTCCTAATTAGTATCTTTGCCATTTGATGTATAAGAGTCATCTATACACACATTCATTGTCCTGAAAGGTTTCTTCCAAAGATTGACTTTCAGGGCATATTTCCAACAATCAACCACTTACACTAAAGTCAATCACTAGTGTATCTTATAAATGCTAGTCGAGTGAACTCATGCTCATAGGTAAACTTGGTTATGTATTAATCCTTTTAATTTAAAAAGGAAATTACTTATCAAATGTTTCTAAAACATTTGATGATGTCTCTTTCTTGTGTTCAAATACTTTAATGAGACCTTGATTCCATGGCTTGAGCTATCGCCCCATTATGTCGTAGTGTCCAACTAACGACCTTATGGTTTGGATTCAATCATTGGTTCTATAAGAACCCCTTCTATTCAAAACACCTTTTGAAGCAGTTTCTAAAACAATATATCGCCATATATTTCGTTTGTATACTTTATACATACTTTGCTCCAACCTTGAGACCATTGTAGTACAATACTAACAATACATTCATATGATTAGTACTTCATCCATTATGAAGTTCCATTTGTTAAAATGGGTTATTTTCACTTTGGTTTATAACCTAAGTGAATGCACGCTTTTAGAGTCCGACTTTGATGTTCCTTTCTTAAAGGCAATAATACTCTATCAGTTGCTACGGTTCTAATCCTGGGCTATAGTAATATCTTAAAGTGACAACCCCAATGGTTTTTCACCTTTGGATATCATCTCACAAGTCCATACATGTGTCCCTTTTGTGATTTTGTGACACATTCATAATAAGGGTTATGAAAGTGATTTTCTATCATATAGGAAAACACCTTCTCAAATCTTCAACATTTGAGATTTAATTTCCCCATTGAACGTTCTTGAGATAGCCTTGCTATATCATTAAGTCCAATTTCAAGTCTATACTTCAAAATTGACCGTCTCACAATTTTGTCATTTTGAGTAACATCTATGTTTTATCAAGTCTATCAAATAGACTTTATTCATATCTTGTTGCTCAAATTATGACATCACTCCCACTGGCCTTGTTGTAACTTAGCATTCATTCAAAAATTAACACTTACATTTTCTTGATTTGAATGCATATTGCTCCCACTAACTTGTCTTGGATCTATTGACAATCATTGAGATCCATTAGCTTATTTGATGATGTCTCAACACTTTTGGGACTATCAACAACTCTAGCTAACACAAGTTATTTAAACGAACATACACAAAAGAATTCCTTCTCAAGTAATTCCATTTGATATGTGTGACTTGTTTTATCAAGTCTATTCATTTAAATTATATGGTGTCATACACCATACTTCAAGTTTTAGTCATACTAAGACCTTTAATGTAGTCATATAAGAATTATCCAAGTCTTTAGTGGAAGCATGGCTCCTACTAAGGATATAGAAACTCAACCATTCCTTCTAGGTGGTTGATATAATTCTTTATCGAAACTACATAGAGCGTTATAGTTACAAGAGGTGCCGAATTTGGATTGTCTTGTTGTTAAACCATATGTTGTGACTCATTTTGAAACTATTCCCTTTTTGTCCATATGCTTTGTTATTAGCTTGTTCTCATAAAAGAAAATGGTGGACAACTCCCAACGTATAACCATTTTATGCTAGGTTGACGAAACCAACATTCATAGACTATTCTTTAGAATGTTACACAACATAGAATTTTAACGTTTTGAAGAGCTTGAGTCTTTTAACAATTAAAATTACAAACTCTTAATAATAGTGAAGTACTATTATTCTTTAGACAACTATAAACCAATCATATTCAAGTTTATTGAAGGATGATTTTGTTAAAACATGTTCATTTGAATAACATCTATAGCATGCATTTAACAATTAAAAGGCGGAATCATGCTTGCATGCATTCAACAACAAAACATTAACCATGAAATTCAAAGCCTAGTAGATTGGTGAACCAAGACTCAACTCAAACCAAAGTGAGTTGAGAAATATATACCTTTGTAGATTCCTCTTTGCATAAGCAAAGGCTAATCACCCAAAGAGAGGGCCTTCATTCCTTGCATCTAAAATCTATGGATTTGGATGGAAGAATAGGTTTCTCCAAGTTCCCAAAATTGAGAACCTCTAAGTATCTTCACCAAGGTTAGATTGGAGAAGAAATGAGTGACCTTGGAGTGGTAGGATTGCTAGATACACCCTCCAAGGGGGCCGGCCTCCTAGAGAGAAAATGAGAGACATGTTCTCTCTAATTTTCTCCAAAAGAACCCTTAATCAATTTTAGGCTATAAAGTTCTTTATATAGTCACTTCTTTAAATGACCTAAAGAACCAAAAACCCTAATTCAACATACATGGCCGGCCATATAAGGGATATGGGCTTTTGGGCCTTTGTGAATCTTTATTCATTAAATTGTCATACAACTTAAGTCAATGGGCTTGACGTTCGAAGCCCATTGGGCCTTAAGGTCCAAAACTATCCCGAGGTCTTTAACGAACTTATTCATTTGATTAATTAACATATTAATTAATCCTTGCCATAAATAATTAAACCATTTAATTATTCTTACTCATCTCCATTGTTTCTTCAATCTCCACCTTACACGGTGTACGATCCATTAGGTTCCTTTTAGCGAGGCAGTGGGCGATTAAAACCATTTCACATCGATTGTGAATTGAAACTTACTTTCAATTCTCCCTTTAGTGATTATACACGTTTAGGGCTTACACAAACCAAGAGTGACACCTAGCAGCATATCATGGTTACCCAAACTAATCAGAACAGGTAGAGAACCTATTCAATTTAGGATTACAAATGCAATACGGTCTTTCTCTAATACAATACTCTTGACCACATTGTTTGGTTTGATAGTTTATTCATGTCTACTATCCAATGTGATTCGTGTGCTTATATGATTATCTTGAATGTGATTTGGAACGACTTTCCTAAATCTCATTCATACTCTGGCCAGAGATTCTAAATCATATCATAGAGTATTCTCCCCCAAACGGTTTGAAGGTTAGAGATCCCTTGTTGCGTATTCACTTGCCTCCATGGCTAAGTGGCTTAACCCCAACGATGCCGTGGACACCCTCCTGATGGAGTGACTTTGACATAATCAAAGATCAAGGACTTAACCACAAGACAACTATGATGCCTCAGGTCAAAGGACTACTTTGCATTATCCCAACCATGAGTTCTCATGTGACATGAATATGAGAACTCTTCGTTGATCGTGTTCAGTGAACTCATTCTCTATTGAGCACCTACGTACTTGTCTTGATGTCACACACACCAATGACTCGAGACTAGTCACTCTCCCTGAGAGAAGACATAGCACGTACTGATCTTAACGGACTGTCAATGCCCAATTGGCAATCCTATGATCAGGAACGTTTAGGATGTGTCTACGAAAGAATGGTCTCTGATGCGAATATTACTTGACACACAAATTAAACCCTCTTTTGACAATTGTAGCAAAGTATGTAAGTAGGGGATCGTTCTAAACCGGGGATTAGGAGGGCTTGCTAAAACCTCTAAACTGACTCAAAAACAAAAAGAAACAAAGTTAAAAATGTAAACAAAAGATTTTAAAACAAGAAAGTAAAAGGGGGATTTGAGTTTGGTGAAGTTGAAAGTAAAAACGAATAAACTAAAAACTTAAATAGATTTTAAACAAATTTGGGTTGAATGGATAATGGAAGGCTAGCTAAGGGGTTCTTCTCCACACATGTCTTGCTTGCATACAAAATGATTTCCAATTGCTCTTCGATAAGTTATGAATACTCAACGCCCCAAATTACCGTGAATTGCACTAATTAACTCTCAGTTTTTCAACAAGTTATTAGATTGGATGATTGCATACGACAACCCAAAACATTCCCTACAAGTTCCCTACATGAATTGCATAATAGAGATACAAGCAAGAATCATTAAGTTCTATGAAAAACATAAGCATTGACGAGGCACTCGTTACTATGATTTGCATGAAACTTATGCCAAGAATTTACTTAACGTGATTGTGACTAGCAACCTTCACTACTTGTGAATATAAGTTCATAACGATTAGGTGAAACTCCCTTATATTCTAGCGTCAAATTCATGCATGAAAATTAAGCGTGCACTCTCAACCAACATACACAAATTAGTTTTTATACGAACGGATAAGTAAATTGAATTCACAATTCAAGAAACGCAATTGGAAGTAATCAAATCATATAGCAAGCATAAACATGGTTTTGAATCCCCCCCTAGCCAAGGGGGGTTTAGTTCCTCATTATTACAAAACAAAGATAAACAAATTTAACCATTGAAAAACAAAGGGAAGAAAGCACCTAAACGTTCCAACGATCCATGTTGGATAGCAAGCGCGTCCAAGGACTTTTCTCCTTCTCCTTGCCGCCACAACAAGGTTGGAATGATGTTGAAGGGTTGGTTATTTGGAGGAATGGATGGGAAGGGGTTTAGATATGTAGGAGAGGCAAGGAAAGGCTTGGAGAATGGTTAATTTATGGATGATTTGAATGAGGTTGCTGCCATGGTATTTATAGGAAGAGGATGGACATGTTTAATGCAAAAATCTGGTGGAATGAAGTAGGTAAGGCATGGCAAGGTGGAGAATTGTTGGTGAGGGTAGGTTTTGAGTCATCCACTCACATGTCATGGTGAGTTAAGCATTGCATCATCCACTCAAATGTCATGGTGAGTTAAGCATTACATCATCCACTAAAAAATCTGGTGGAAGTAAAACAAAGGGAAGGCCACGGCATTGATGAATTTTATGGGGTATGCATGGTTTTGAGTGAAGTTTTGGCCAATCCTTCTAGAAATTTATCCCTTCTTGCAACTTGTATTTGTTTCACCAGATTTTTAGCATGTTCCTAGCCTCTTTTGTCTTCAAATTCGTCCATCCATCTTGCTCATATCATATGTAATCCATTACAAGCTCAAAACTGCTCCAAAATGCACCAAAATGCACTTTCTTGCTACCTTAGCCCTTTGGACCTACAAACACACGAAAATGGCTTAAAGTACTAAAATAACTAAGAACTAATAACGTAAATGCAAGAAAACTAGTTAACTAAGTCGCATAAATATGCGTCTATCAGTCTCATGAATCTAACTTCTTTAGATCGTATTCTCCCAATCACATATTCCTTGGACTTATCGTTTAAGCATATAACATTTATATGAGACGGCTCAAACAATAATCTTTGCCCTTTATATTTAAACTAGATTAGTTTAACATGTGAAATGTTCGTAAAGTATCATCATATGATTGGTTTTAGGGCACATTTCAAACAATCTCCCACTTGCACTAGAGCCAATCAGCTTAGTCATCAGTGATGATACCTCTTCTATAGTCATTTCATAAATGGCTGAATAGTTGGCCTAGACAATGGATATCTATATGTTATCCATAGAAGCAACCTTGAGAATAACGTCGTCACCATTATACATGATTCTTAATCATGTGGTTCAGTCTCTCATATGAGTTCGGACCTTGATGAGACCTTGATTCCCGGGCTTGAGCTATCGCCCCATTAGTGTGATAGTGTCGATACACTAGATACACTTTCTGGTGGGAACCAAATAGAGAGTTCATAAATGAACTTTCCCATCCAAACAACATTGTTGTAAACTTCTATATGGCAATATATTTTGCATTCATAATGGAACACACTAAAGTCATTACTTTAATGTTTCCATCCAAATATCTCTTTAGTCATAATAAAGAGATATCCGTTTATCTCTTCATTCATAATGAAGAAACATCCAATGATGGATTAGATTCATAATCTAATACATTTACGCTTCCATTACGTTACTCTAATTCTTCCTCAATCTTTGAGGAATTTATCCTTTAGTATTTCTCAAATACTTAAGGACTCACTTGACAGTTGCCATGGTTATGATCCTGGGCTTGCACTGATATCGTCTTGTACCGTTCTAGGTACAACTCATATCAATGTTTTTCATACAATATGAAATACATAAATCACCTTTCTGCGTATGCATAAACGATTCTATTTATGCATTATTTCTTTGGGAGTCAAAGAGTACGTTCTCTTTGAGAAGAGCAACTTCTTAGTCTCACTAGAGTTGTCCTATTGATTGAAGTTCATCATCATATGAGAAACTTCCTATCATCTTTTGTCTATTATTAGGAATTGATATAATCCAATTATATCCTAAAAATCTATCATTATAGATTTCCATCCCATGTATATAGACTATGTCTCCCATATACATTCTATCGTTATAGAATGTTTAAAGTCATAACTTTAACGAAGAAGTATTCATTTCATTTCCAAAATTAATATATCATATATATATTTAAATTTTAGGAACATGATTAACTCCCACTAATCTTTTGTAAACCTAGTAAACAAAAGATTCATTTACATCTTTATGAGAAATCAAACGATTTGATCTTTCTCTCATAAGACGCTTATAGCTCCCACTAGCTTGCTAAGATCCATGATGGATGGATCTATACAACTTACATGTCTTGTGATTCATAGTTTTAGACATATATTATCAAGACTATCTTAATAATGGTTTCGAAAACCCATATTATGTCCAAACATTGAATCACCATTTAGTTGTAGCTAGCAATCTTCGAATTAATTGAAACCAAGACTATCTCAAAGATGGTTTCTTCAAAGTCAACCATTCTCTTTGATTGTAGTCACCTTTAGCTACCAATTAGCTTATGAAGGTTTCATTATTTCGGGTCAAATGGTACTTTACCATTTCATTGAGTATATATCATATATACACTCAATGTAGTCATAAGGATTTTCATTCTTATTTCTTTCGAATTAAGAGGTGCAACTCTATGACATAGTCATAAAGTTAAAACCATTCAACTGAGACGGTTTATAAATCCTTCTTGACTACCTTGGAGCTTTTGGTATAGGAACTAGGTTGTTATATTTGTTGATTATTATCTTGTCTCTCAAAGAACCCATTCTTTGAGTTCTATCTCTCGTTCATTTGCTCTTAGGCAAATCATATTGTAAGATTACAATGAACAACCCAATAAAACAACATTTATTAGTTGGTTTATAGAAGCGATATCCAAAAGTTAATTTAAGGATATCCCACAAGATTGTTATCAAACATATATTGCTTATAAGCACACAACCCCAAATCTTAACATGTTTTAAGATTTGTCTTTCTTTCCAACTACATCCTATGGAGTCATGAAGAATTTTGGAAGATTTTCTAATTGACAATCATATTGTTTTAGAAGTATATATCCTATATATGGGTAATTGATAACATCTAACGAACTAAATCTTATTCGAGTTCGTTCTTCTCCTAATGGAGAAATTCATTATCTTATGATGTTATTTTCCTTGATATCTTTCAAGGAAACTCATCTAAAGTGTTACTTTTCCTTGGATCAAATCTAAGGAGGTAAATACTTTAGATGTCTTACTCATCAACTTACATTTCTTGAATTCTTTGAAACATTTTACAAAGTATAGTCCAACCGAGAGTGATCTTCGGTGAATGTCATCCAACATGAGTAGTATTATGTTGTGGACAAGTGCCACTAACATCTAAGTGAATTAACCTCAACAACTTTTTGATTCTTTCTTCTTTCCAAAAGAATAAAGATTCGAACATTTCGCCTCTATACAATTTTAACAAGAAGGTATTGGATCCGGATCTATCGATCCAAAGCATCCATCTATGACCAACTCGTAATTTATGTTTTAGAGGTATCACAACTCAGTTGGGATTAGTCACTACCTTGCAACCTTTTGGGTTTTAAGCATCATTATATTCTAAACAGTTAACACTACCATATCATCTCTACTATAGAGACGATCAATTAGATTACTATAATCCAATCATTGATTAATAAAGAACAATGTTTTGTCAAACAAAACATTCATCCATCTCTACTATAGTGACGGAATTAAATTCCTTATAATTGGAATGTAAAGACAATCTTTAGTTTTTCCAATTTCTTTGGTAGTTCTTATGAGGAAGTAAGTACTATCTGCTTTCGCAGAGATCTATATTTTATTCACGTTCCGAATGTGAAGTACCTTTTATTCCTCATATATCTTCTACTTCTTATTAGTCACACTTTTACAACGATTGTAAAACATAGTTACTAATACCGAATCAAGCATTCAAGTAGAAGAACCAACTATTTTGAACTTTTCAAGAACAATTTACAACACCTTCGAAAGGTGTGTTCTTGACACTTGCAAGACATTTCTTGCAAATACCCCTTCCAATGTCCATCATTTCATAAAGAAAGTTTGTTCCCTTGGAGTTTATTTCGCTTTCTTCATTTGACTTCTCCTTTGACTACAATAGTCATGGTCCCTAAACTCCCACTATCTCTCTTGAAACTTATTTCAATTGTGTTATACACATCAAACATTTTGGAGAGCATGTGGTTATTGTTCACTACATAGTTTACAATAAACTTAATGAACCATTAGGATAGGGACACATAGGTGATGTTGGAAGTATGCCCACAAAGCCACTCATTTGATGTAATAGCTTTTTGGAATACTTATTGTATTAAACGTTTATATGTTTAATGAAGGGCAAAGCTTATTGTTAATCACTATTTATTGTATTATGTGTTTAAGCAATAAGGGAATCCAAGGAATGTATTTGATCTAAGAGATAAGTGATCTAAGTGAGTTAGATTATCGAGACCTTTCTCTTATGTTCATTCCTAAAACATTCCTAGCCATAGGATTGCCAATTGGGCATTGACAATCCGCTAAGGTTAGTATGTGTTATGTTGACTCAAGCGTGAGTATGACTAGTCTCAAGTCATTTAGAGTTGGACACTAAGACAAACACATAGGTGCTCGAAAGAGTAATCGAGTACACTGAACAACGATCAAAAGAGAGTTTGAACATACATGTCATGTAAGAACTCGATAGTTGCAATATGCAAAGTAGTCATTTGACCTGAGGCATCATAGATGTCTAATGGTTAGGTCCTTGATCTTTGATCATGTCAAAGGCATTCCATTGGAGTGTCCACGGCATTGTTGGGGTCAAGCTATCTAGTTATGTAGGCATATGAATGTACAACAAGGGATCTATAACCTTCCATGGTGGAAGGAGAATACTCTAAGATATGATTCGGAAGTCTTTGGCCAAAGCGTATGAATATGACTTAGGAAGTTTGTTCCAAAACATATTCAATCGAATCATATAGAGAAGTATCACATTGGATAGTAGACATGAAACAAACTATCATTCAAACAATGTGATTAAGAGTATTGTATTAGAGAAGGACCGTATTGCATTATAATTGTAACTGGATAGGTTCTCCAACCACTTCTACTTAGCTTGGGTAACCATGACATACTGCTAGGTGTCACTCATGGTTTGTGGAAGCCCTAATGATTAGCAAACACTAATTTCAAGGGAGAATTGAAATGTGGTTTCAATTCACAATCGATCGTTAAGAGTAACAATCGCCCACTGCCTCGCTAATTGGAACCTAATGGATCGTACACCGAGTAAGGGTGAAAGTGAAGAAATATAAATGAGATGGATAAGCAATTAAATGGTTTAATTGAGAATGGTCAAGATTAATTAATTAGTTAATTAATTTTACGAAAGGTTCGTATAAGGCTTTTAAGTTAGTTTTGGGCTTCGGGGCTCAAAAGCGTTTTAGTCCACAAGGCCCATTATGTTCAAGTTGTATGACAACTAAAACAAAATGGGCAATTAGCCCAATAACAAAGGTAAGGCCGGCCATAAGGGTGAGGGTAGCAAACTTGGATTAATTACAAGTTTGCCACTCACTTGAAATGAAGTATAAAAGGAACTTTATAGCTTCATTTCTCATTAGGTTTTTTCTTGGTGAAATGAGGTGAAACACTTTCTCTCTATTTCTCTAAAGAGGCCGGCCACTTAGGGAGATTAATCTAGCAATCTCTTCTTCCCTAAGTCATCCATTTCATCTTCACACTTAACCCTTGGTGTGGAGACTTAGAGACACCAAACTTTTGGTGTTTTGGATATCCTTTCCTTACATCCACAAAGTCCAAAGGAGCACAAAAGGAGAAGGAAATCACAAGCAATATCCAAGGAGCTATAAGGTGACTTGAAGGCCCTCCACTTGGGTGAATCCCTTGTGTAAACAAGGATGAGCTTCAAGGGTAAAGAAAATCTAAATCTTTACTTCTCTTTAATGTTGTTAAAGAGTTTATTGGTTCACCATATACTAGGCTTTGAAAGTCATGGGTTTTATGAATTGTTTTTGAATGCATGCCTACTTTAATGTGTTAATAGTTTGCATATGTATTCAAATGTTCTTACTTGTTCTTAGCTAGGACAAAATTTTTCCTTCAGGTGAAGTCCTTGCCTAGTTTCCGTCTCGTTAAGTGGTTTATCACTTCAACACTCAATGATTCAAAATCATCATAAGTCCATGTTAATGGACTATTTTTGTCAACCAACCATTATGTTCTAAACATAATTACAAACTTTCAAGAGTTGTAAAGGCAACTCTCATTTCTTCATACAACAATTTGTAAGTGAAGAATCATGGCACATTAAGTGTCCATGCTTTTGTGCTTTCTTCTCAAGTTCCTTGTTCATGTAACAAAGAAACAAGCACTAAGTGTTTGCATTGACTAAGAGTTGTTCAAAGCAACTCTTATTTCTTCATACAACGATTTGTAAGTGAAGAATTATGACATTAAAAGTGTTGTCCTCCTTGTGACAGACTTATCTAACATTTTCTCCCAATGATACATTATCAATAGGAAGATTGTGAGGATGAGACTACTTAGGTACATTTACAAGCCATTAAAGACAATCTATGGTTTTGTAGTACCAAGTACGGAAACTAAAGCTTTCGGCTTTTATTTGTCAAGTGTTGGATAGCGTTTGCAAATATATTGGTAAACAAATACATAACGAATATAAATTAATTGATTTTAAGCCATTTGATCCGGGTCTTTAAATCAAATAGCGCCACCCACTATTTTTGGCAAATTCCATATCCCTCATTGGAATTCGAGAGTTTTGGAGGAAACTCTTAGTAGGGTATGGGAGACTCACTACTACCAAGCCCACCTCACAATGATATGATGTTGGCTAGCATTAATAATAATGAGAGAGTACGCTTACTCATTTGTATCACTTGCAAGTACCCATCTTATTTGGCCTCTAGAGAATGTCACCTCACAATGATATGATGTTGGCTCCATTGCACTTAGTTAAGTCATTCCCACCATGCTTAGTTTGTGAAGGGGTTCAAGAATAGCCTCACAATGATATGATGTTGGCCATCCTCGTTGCCTACACTCACCTCATCAAGTATGTATATAGACTCCTCCTGAGTATAAGCATGCACTTTGCACTCCCCCATGATAGGGTGAAGGCGGTGTACAAGTCATAAACGATTGGAGCTACCATGGTGGAAGGCCACGAAAGAGTATTCAAAGCACTCTCACGCTTATCAACTTAATAATGGTTTGGTTGAGGGTTTTAGGTCTCATCACATATAAATATTCATTTTAATCTATATTAAAACAATTTTGGTCCTATTACAACTATTGGTCCATTTGATTGTTTTTAGTTGTATATAATACTCCCACTATGCTTATAAAACGGTTTTTAAAGCAAGAGTATATGATACTACTAACATAAGGTTTGCATTCATTGATGGACTATATAGTTGCCTTAGGGCCTTAGGATGATTATGAACCTTTTAATTAGATCCAACACGAGCCTTGTGTTGAATCTCGGTCTAGGGATGGTGATTGATTTTAGTTACGCGTTTAATCACATTAAGGCGTGTTGTCTTAGGGGCGTTGGACCCAACTACTTCATTTTCATGCATATCAAATAAAGCAAGAAAGAAGTACTTCAAAGTAAAGGTGAGCTTATGCTCATTACAACATTTGCATAAATCAAATTACTTTAAAGTAAAGAAGAGCTTATACTCTTTTACAACATTTGATCAAATCAAATTACAACCAAAATCTAATCTACACATTCCCATGGTTCAAACAAATTTGAAACGGCCTTTCACATAGCTCAATTATCGTAGGCTTAGGTTCATAATCACCCTTTAATTAATTAACACATTAACTAATTAAATTGAATGCAACATTTTCATTTGGTTTTTGTATCCATAAGATTGATTTAAATGGAGCTAAATGAAATGAAAATCCAATTCTCATTTAAAGAGACAAAATAATTTTGTTCTCCACCTAATTTGGGCCAATATGCAATAACCACAACTTATTTGGGTCATAATGCGAAAACACAAACTTTTGGGGTCACTTTGTAAAAACACAAAAGTCCACTACTTCATGTAATTACAACTAGAACCCAAAATTTAAACAATGCAAAAACTTCATTAAAGGAGCAAAACAATTTGTCCTTTAGCGTTTTTGGACCTAAACGTAAAAACGTAAACTTTTGGGCCAAAATGCAAATACACAAAAGTATCAAAACTTTATGTAATTGCATAAAAGCCCCAAAAGTACTCCCACTTGAGGGAGGGCCGGTTTTGGAGAAGGATTAGAGTGATGTGTGTGTTGATTTGT
Source organism: Malus domestica (assembly GCF_042453785.1). Taxonomy (NCBI): domain Eukaryota; kingdom Viridiplantae; phylum Streptophyta; class Magnoliopsida; order Rosales; family Rosaceae; genus Malus; species Malus domestica. Next base: position 14,713,640 of record NC_091665.1, on the reverse strand, counting down.
GAGTTTTGACATAAAGCATGCAAGTGGTGCAAGTGGTGTGTGTGAAGGGAATTAATCCTTTCACACCCACCATTAATTCTTACACCATTTAAACAAATATCTAACACATTAAATCATTTGAAAAACATAAAACATAAACTTTATGAAATAAATCAAAACTTTGAATCAAAACACAAAACTTTTTGTTCTTGGCAAAAATGTCAAGAACAATGAAGAACATTCATGAAAAACCCAAAAAATTTCCATGAACATTTTTACTCCAAAAACATCCCAAAACCATTCAAACTTTAGGGAAATAACATATAACCAAACTAGGGTACATAGGGGTTCCAAAAGTTACTTGAAAACACTTTTAACAAGTCAAACAAGAACCCAAAAATTCACCCTTTGGATTTGGCCGAAAATTCCCAAAAGCATGGCACCAAATTTTAGCTCCAATATTCATGCTCATTCATATGAACAACATCTACAACATTTGACATGGCAAATTTTCTAACAAAATTTACATTCAAAGAAACAAGAATAAAGCTTGTAACATATTACAACTTTTAAATCACAAACTATGAACCACAAAACCCAAAAGGATTCACCAACTACTAGACCTAGGCTCTGATACCACTTGAAGGATGATTTTGTGAAAACATGTTGAATAACATCTATAGCATGCATTTAACAATTAAAAGGCGGAATCATGCTTGCATGCATTCAAAAACAAAACATTAACCATGAAATTCAAAGCCTAGTAGATTGGTGAACCAAGACTCAACTCAAATCAAAGTGAGTTGAGAAATATATACCTTTGTAGATTCCTCTTTGCATAAGCAAAGGCTAATCACCCAAAGAGAGGGCCTTCATTCCTTGCATCTAAAATCTATGGATTTGGATGGAAGAATAGGTTTCTCCAAGTTCCCAAAATTGAGAACCTCTAAGTATCTTCACCAAGGTTAGATTGGAGAAGAAATGAGTGACCTTGGAGTGGTAGGATTGCTAGATACACCCTCCAAGGCGGCCGGCCTCCTAGAGAGAAAAGGAGAGACATGTTCTCTCTAATTTTCTCCAAAAGAACCCTTAATCAATTTTAGGCTATAAAGTTCTTTATATAGTCACTTCTTTAAATGACCTAAAGAACCAAAAACCCTAATTCAACATACATGGCCGGCCATATAAGGCATATGGGCTTTTGGGCCTTTGTGAATCTTTATTCATTAAATTGTCATACAACTGAAGTCAATGGGCTTGACGTTCGAAGCCCATTGGGCCTTAAGGTCCAAAACTATCCCGAGGTCTTTAACGAACTTATTCGTTTTATTAATTAACATATTAATTAATCCTTGCCATAAATAATTAAACCATTTAATTATTCTTAATCATCTCCATTGTTTCTTCAATCTCCACCTTACATGGTGTACGATCCATTAGGTTCCTTTTAGCGAGGCAGTGGGCGATTAAAACCATTTCACATCGATTGTGAATTGAAACTTACTTTCAATTCTCCCTTTAGTGATTATATACGTTTAGGGCTTCCACAAACCAAGAGTGACACCTAGCAGCATATCATGGTTACCCAAGCTAATCAGAAGAGGTAGAGAACCTATTCAGTTTAGGATTACAAATGCAATACGGTCTTTCTCTAATACAATACTCTTGACCACATTGTTTGGTTTGATAGTTTATTCATGTCTACTATCCAATGTGATTTGTGTGCTTATATGATTACCTTGAATGTGATTTGGAACGACTTTCCTAAATCTCATTCATACTCTGGCCAGAGATTCTAAATCATATCATAGAGTATTCTCCCCCAAACGGTTTGAAGGTTAGAGATCCCTTATTGCGCATTCACTTGCCTCCATGGCTAAGTGGCTTAACCCCAACGATGCCGTGGACACCCTCCTGATGGAGTGACTTTGACATAATCAAAGATCAAGGACTTAACCACAAGACAACTATGATGCCTCAGGTCAAATGACTACTTTGCATTATCCCAACCATGAGTTCTCATGTGACATGAATATGAGAACTCTTCGTTGATCGTGTTCAGTGAACTCATTCTTTATTGAGCACCTACGTACTTGTCTTGATGTCACACACACCAATGACTCGAGACTAGTCACTCTCCCTGAGAGAAGACACAACACGTACTGATCTTAACGGACTGTCAATGCCCAATTGGCAATTCTATGATCAGGAACGTTTAGGATGTGTCTACGAAAGAATGGTCTCATGAATCTAACTTCTTTAGATCGTATTCTCCCAATCACATATTCCTTGGACTTATCGTTTAAGCATATAACATTTATATGAGACGGCTCAAACAATAATCTTTGCCCTTTATATTTAAACTAGATTAGTTTAACATGTGAAATGTCCGTAAAGTATCATCATATGATTGGTTTTAGGGCACATTTCCAACATTTATATCCTTTTTCTCACCTCCCACTATTTCTCATGACTTTAATGAGAAATTCACTTCATACATTCAAAATGTATAAACGTGGAGTATACGGGTAGAGGACATTGTGGAGTAGCTTTAAAACCTTTCAAGCTCATTTGTTTCAATCTCCACTAAGTCGATGTCTTGCTATTAAGTGACTAAAGTCTTTAAACATTTCATAGATTTAGACACATCATTCTTGGTTTAATCACTAACACACTTGTCATTTTAAAACGATTTTAAGAATGCCCAATTAGTTGTTCAAAACTACTAATTGAATCAAGAGTGATCTTGATTATTGTGGTTAAGTGATAACCATATAAGAAACGTTTTTCTTTATTATTTATATCATTATAATGTGATCTTCTTTTTCTTCAAGAAAGGAATCTCTAGACCCTTTTCAATTCATATAGAACTCATATGTAGACAATTGGAACCAAATCTAAAGATTCATTGTATCCTTCTATGTCCTACACGTGAGATCTATCCATAATTGATAAGTCTAAAGTTTGGATATCGCATTACATAAGTGATATAAATCTTGTATCTCAACAAGGATACAACAAGACAATATTCAATTCATAACACTACTTTAAGGAAATAATATATTAGAAGGCATTCATCACATTACATTGATATGATAATTCAAACATTCATAATGTTTAATACAAAAAGAATTAGCTCTATACATTTAGAGACTAATTATATACCTTCATTTAGGCACCAATAGTGGTCTTCCATCATATGAAGCCACATTATAAGTTCTTAACAAAATAAGAAAGTTTAAAGACTATCTTTAAGTGCCTAACAAACTTCCTAAGTAGTTAGCAAAAATATGGTGGCCGAACCCTTCTCCAACCTTTTCCTTGCTTGTTCATCTTCTACTTGGCTCCTCTCCCTATATACAATTATATAAGTGATTAGCTCTTTATATCAAATATAAATATTTAGAAGATCTAACAATTAGAATTGAAGATAAGAACATAAACCATACCTTGTGGCTTGTCCTTTAGAGTTGCAAGGTATAGCCTGCAATTCCTCTTCCAATGCCCCTCCTTTCCACAGTGGTGGCAAGTCCCCTTGGGCTCCTTTGCCTTCTTTTTCCTCACTCCTCCTTGGGCCTTAGGAGTGGATGACTTTTCCTTTCCTTTGCCTTTGCCTTTCGGCTTGGCCTTGGAAGAGGATGGCTTGTTGTAGGCTACTGCAGCAGTCCCTACAACGTTCTCTTTCTTCATAGTCTTCTCAGCAGTTACTAAATTGTTTAGTAACTCAGAGAGAGTGCTATCCATCTTGTTCATATTGTAGTTCATAACGAACTGCGAAAACGAATCAGAAAGAGAAGCCAAGATGAAGTCCTGGGCCAATTCCTCATCAAGTGGAGTCCCTAGGTTCTCCAGTTGTTCAATGAGTCCAATCATCTTCAGTACATATTGATGCACTAGAGCTCCTTTGACCATCTTGGTCTTCACAAGTTCACTGACAGTGCTAAAGCGACGATTGTGCGTCCCTTCACCATATAACTCTGTAAGATGGAGTATGATGGAAGATGCACTGTCCATGCCCTCGTGCTGTCTCTACAACTCCTCATTCATGGAAGCCAACAGATAGCACTTGGCTTGTGTATCATCCTCAACGTGCTTGTCATATTTAGCACGTTCATCCTCAGTGGCCTCAGGGCCAAGAGGTATGTGAGGTGGAGCCTTGTCTAGTACGTAAACAATCTTCTCCAAGGTTAGGAGAATCTTGACATTACGAAACCACGATGGGAAATTGTGCCCCTCTAGGCAATGTTTGTCGAGTATTTTCGCGAGTGTGCTTCCAACCATATCTAAATACATAAACAATAAAATAATTAGTTTGATTGTTGATTAAGTCAAACGATTTTGGTCTTTAAACCGAATGACACCACTCACCATTTTTGGCAAATTCCATATCCCTCAAGATGGAATCCGGGAGATTTCAAAGAAAGCTCCTAGCGGGTTATGGGAGGCTCACTATTACCAAGCCCACCTCACGATGATACGATGTCGGCTAGCAAAAATAATAATGAGAGGGTACAATTGCCCATTCACAACAACCTCTTGTGATTACCCATCTATTTGGCCTCTAGAGAACAATGTCTCACAATGATATGATGTTGGCACCATTTCTCTTAGTTAAGTTTTGTCCCACCATGCCGGTTTAGATAGGGGTCCAAGTATGACCTCACGATGATACGATGTTGGCCACACTCGTTGCCTACCTTAACCACATCAAATGTTTAAATAGACTCCTCCTGAGTATAAGCACGCACTTTGCACTCCCCCATGATAGGGTGAAGGCGGTGTACGAATCATAAACGATTGGAGCCTACCATGGTGGAAGGCCACGAAGAAGTGTTCAATAGCACCTCTCCGCTTTCAACTTAATATTTTATGTTGTTTGAGGGATTTTAAGGTCTCATCATTTTTATTTATTTAATCACATTAAAATAAATTGTGTCCTATTATAACTACTAGTCCAAAGTTAATGAAATTAGTAGCATATGATATCCCCACTATTCGTTTTCATAAAACAAATCAATATCAAAACATTTTTCAAAATATTGGAGATATACATAACTACTAATTGAGTTCATTATAGTTTAGTAGCATATGATACTCCCACTATTTGTTTTGAGAAAAACAAATCAATATCAAAAACGAATTTTTCAATTATTGGAAGTAACTACTACTACTATGGTTTTTGCATTCCTTTGAAATTGGACTTTATAGTTATCTTAGGCTCTTTGGATGACCATGGACTTACTGGGTTAATTCAACAACGAGCCAACATTGTTGAATAAGATCTAGGGAAGGTTGTGACGTTTTAATTACGTGCTTTCAATCCAATTAAAACATTTTTCATTGAGCCATTAGAAATGAAAGACAATCATTCATTGCTAATTAGGGCGTTGGACCCAATTAATCTTTAATCTCATGTCAAAACGCTCTTTTAATTATTTCTCCTTACCAATAGTTAAAGAAACTCTAGTCTAGTACTAGAGGGAATCAACTAATTGAAAGAGATTAAGAAGTAATAAGAATTACAAACTGATTTGTACAAATTCCTACAAATTACATATACTAAGAGGGAGAGAAAGATTAATGTCTATCATGACAAGGTCCAATTGAAATAGTAATTAAAACACATTCCCAAGGTTCAAACAATTTGAGTTTAGCGCCCTTTCTCATAAATCAATTATCGTTTAAGGCATAAGTCCATAGTCAACCATTTTCTAACTACTTAATCACATTAAATAATTAATTGGAATGCAACATAAACAATTAGATTTAGTGCATATGGGCATAATAGTATTATGAGTTTAAACAACTAACAAAATTAAAATCAAATATTTTAACTTATTAGATAGATGGGGCTTTAAATGCAAATATGAAAAGTTAAGGGTCAAACCGCAAATACTAGAAAGTATTATCAACCTTTTTAAAAAAATTACAAAATAGCCCCACAAGTGGATAAATCCACTAGGGTGGCCGGCCACATTAAGGGGGATGGGAAGTTTCACCCATTTTGCTTTAAATCAACTCAAAGTAGAAAAAATCCAAATTTTACTTGTCACTTGACTATGCTTTAAGGACTTTAGGGAAAAAGGTGATGGAAATTCTCCTAGTCAAGTCTAGGATTTGAATCAATTAAATGGAAGGCTATTGATGGCAAGTATACCATCTAAAACCAAATAATGAAGTATGAACACAAAACAAAACGTCTTACACCAAAACCAAAACCATGAACACCAAGAACAAAACCATGAAAACAATTTCAAGATTTGTACTTTCTTGGTGACTTTTTCAAACCAAAAAACAAAAGTGACAAGGCCTTTACTTTCTAGCTTTAAAAGGATGTGAGAGTGACTTACAATAAATCACAAACACATGCCAAAACCTCCCCCAAAACTGTGCCCTCCCCTATCGTACTTTAGCCCCAAATTTTGTTCAAAACTCAATCTTTATTCATGCATCCAAAACACTTTTTGCATGCATATCTTTTTCAACTCTTGATTCATATTTTTCAACATTTGAAAAACAAGAGATAAACATACTTTGAATGAAGAAATAATATGTCAAACATAAAATTAAAACCCATATGCATAAAATCCAAAAGGACACATCAAATATAAACCTTTGGCTCTGATACCACTTGAAGGGAAATAATGAGATTTATGTGGGATTTCTAGTGACTAGCATGCATATACAATTCAAAATTTATATACATAAGCAACGGAAGCATGTTATCACATAATATCAAAGCTCTAGTCATGTAAATCCCCTTCAAGATGCATAGGTTTATGTAAGATGCATCAAAAACAAATTTATATAAGAACAAAGTTTAGGAGTAGTTTTATACCTCTTGATCTAGATCTTAGACCAAGGATGGACCACCTCCAAGCCCTTTGCTCCACTTTGTTTAGTATGAGTGCTCCTAGGTTCTCTTCAAGTTTCCAAAATTGAAAACCTCTAAAGATCCTCACCCACTAATGTAGTGAGAATGATGAAGGAATAACCAAAGGGGTGAAAAGATGATTAGCTAAAATCCCCCTATGGTGGCCGGCCCTTTGAGTGTTAGAGAGATATTTTTCTTTTTCTCTTTTGTTCTTTTAACACTTCAAAAAACCCTAATGAAACATTTGCTATAAAGTTCCTTTTATAGCTAAAAAGAAACAAGTCAACATTTGACCTTTCTCTCCCTCCTTTGGCCGGTCCCCTTTGTGTTGTTTGGGCTTTGGGCTTTTATTTATTTCAAGTCATCCAATGCTTGAATAAAAGCCCAATGGGTTTAGGCAAATCCCCTTCAAGAAGCATAGGTCCATATTTGATGCATCTAAGAAATTATTGAAGAACAAAGTGAAGGTATAGTTTTATACCTCTTGATCTAGACTTGAGACCAAGGATAGACCAACTCCAAGCCCTTTGTTGTTGGAACTCCTTGAGCCTAGCCTCGCTCCTTGCCTCCTCCACTTTGCTAGAATGAGTGCTCCTTGGTTCTCCTTTAGTCTCCAAGGTTGAAGACCTCTAAAGATCCACACCCACTAGTGTAGTGAGATGAATGGAGGAATAACCAAAAAGGGAGAGAAGATGATTAGCTAAAATCTCCCTTATGGTGGCCGGCCTTTTAGAGTGAATTTAGAGAGAGAGAGATGTTTTTCTCTTTTGTGAAAACACTACACAAAAAACCCTAATGAACATTTCACTATAAAGTTCCTTTTATAACAGAAAGAAACAAGTCAACAACTTGACTTCCTCTCTCTCCCTTTCCCTTATTTGGCCGGCCCCTTTAGTGTTTTTTGGGCTTTGCGCTTTTATTATTTCAAGTCATCCTATGCTTAAATAAAAGCCCAATGGGTTTGGGCTTAATGGCCCAAATGAACCCGAACTTTTCTTTAAGCCCAAAACGATCTTTTATCGCTTTTATGATTTCTTTAGACTTTCTAATTAATCACAAAACTTAATTAATCCAATTAATTATTTCCATCATCCATTAGTTGTCTCACTACAAGAGTGTATCGGTGTACAATCATTTTAGGTTCTAATTAGCAAGGCAGTGAGGTGATTGGCACCAATCCAATTGATTATATTTAATCCAATCACTTGGTGAATTAAAACTTACTTTTAATTCTCCTTCTTCTTTGACGACTACTTATTTAGTCATCTAGAAGAACTCACAAGCCATGAGTGACATCTAACCATATATCATGGCTACCCAAGCTAATGTAGAATTTGTTCGGAGAACCTATTCAGTTGGAATTACAATGTAATTTGATCCTTCTCTAAAACAATACTCTCAATCACACTATTAGGGTATGGATATATTATGTCAAACCCCTAATGTGATTATTCCATGTTATATGATTCAATTGAGTCATATAGGAACGCTTTCCTTTATTACGCTCGATACTTCGGCCGAAGATTCCCGAATCATATCTTAGAGTATTCATCCTCTCATAACGAGGATCAGAGATCCCTTGTTGCGCATCTACTTGCCTCCATGGCTAAGTGGCTTAACCCCAACTATGCCGTGGACACCCGCGGATGGAGTGACTTTGACATAATCAAAGATCAAGGACCTAACCACAAGACAACTATGATGCCTCAGGTCAAAGGACTACTTACATTATTCCAACCATTAGAGTTACTTGCTTGACATGTGAGTAGACCTTCATGCAAGTACTCTCGTTCAATTGTGTTCAGTGAACTCATTCCCTTAATGAGCACCTACATACCTGTCTTAGTGTCACTACAGGAATGGGATGAGACTTTCCCTCCTTCCAATTGAAGGGGACATAGTATGTACTGGTCTTTTGCATTATCAGTATCCCTCTGACAATCATATGACCAGGAACCTTTTTAGACATGATGGTTATGTGAAGAAGGTCTTTGTAGTCTAACATCATTAGATTACTTCTTCCATCGATCCATTGTCCATGGATTCACTATTTAGGACATATATCGTTTATTGAGATAGTCCTAATTAGTATCTTTGCCATTTGATGTATAAGAGTCATATATACACACATTCATTGTCCTGAAAGGTTTCTTCCAAAGATTGACTTTCAGGGCATATTTCCAACGGTGAAAACAAAGGTCCTTGGCGTTTCAAGCTTGGAACTTTGGAGCGTTTTAGGTGTACTTCGTTCTTGCTTTCAATGTCTACTTTGTTATTTTCTAATTTTGTTGCAATTATGAGTGGCTAAACCCCTATTTAGTTAGGGGGAAGTTTGAAGCCATGAACATGCTTGAGATTTGAATTGATTTCTTGCAATTGTGATTTGATAAGTTGTGATTGCAATTCAATTATCTATTTTATTCATAACTGATTCTTGTATGTTTATTAAGGATGCATACTTAGTTTTCATGCGTGAATTAGATGCTAGAATATAAATGAGTTTCACCTAACCGTTACAAGTTTATATTCATGAGTAGTGAAGGTTGTTTATCACAATCACGTTAATTGAATTCTTGGCAATTGTATCATGCATTCATAGTTATAATTGCCTCGTCAACACTTATGATTTTCATTGAACGTAATGATCTCTGATTGTATCTCTATTGTGCATTCATATAGGGGACTTTTAGAGAATGATTTAGGGTGTCGCATGCATTCATCCAATTCAATGAGTAAAGGAAAATCTGAGGGTTAATTTGTGCATCACGGTTAATCTGGGGTGTTGATCATAATAGTTTATTGAAAAGCAATTGGAAATCGATTCATGTACAAGTGTGTCATGTGTGAAGAACGGACCTCTAACTAATCCATCCATCATCGTATTCCTCAAATTTGTCTTACAATCTGCCTAGTTTTATAACTTGTTTGTTTGTTTCAAATTCATCAAAACCAAAATCCCCACTTTACTTTCTTGTTTCAAAGTGTTAAATTTCGGTTTTGTTTGTGTTTTTGAGTGTTTTGATTCAAACCAAAACACTAAATTCGTCCAAAATTGTGTTAGAGTCAAATCTGCCCAGTTTTGAGTGTTTTTAGGTAGTTTTGAGTCTTTAGAATTTGTTTTGAGTCCCTTGAGTCTATTCAAATGTTTTTAACTTTGTTTTTATGTTTTTGAGTAAGTTTAGAGATTTTAACAAGCCCTCATAATCCCCGGTTTAGAACGATCCCTACTTGCATTTATACTACAATTTAACAACAAGAGGGTTTAATTTGAGTGCTTAACTTTCATCGCATCACCCGTCGTCTTCCCCGACATCCCTCCATCTTCTCCACCCCCTCCACCACTTGCCCACCCGCACAGTCATCCTTCCACCCCCTCCATCCCAAAACCCTTCCTTCTTCCCTCTGCAACTCGCACCCCTTCCCTTCCTTCTCTCTTCTGCACCTGCAACACCCTCCCTCAAACCACCCAAACCAGACCAAATCACCTCAAACCACTCTAATCAACCAAATCTGGTTGACCCATTGATTTACACATTCCTACACCTACAAACCTATTTATTTACACCTCATTAGTCAAATAACCAAGTTTGACTAATTTCATTACTAACTCACACCCCACCACACCCCTACTCGGATCTACAAGCCAAGAGTGACTCCAGGTTGGATCGGATCTTGGTGGCAAAGCAAGGGATGTGCGTGTTATTGGCAGGCAAACAAGGTTGTTGGTGGTGATGTGGAATGTTCTACTACGTGCAACCTCGATGAGTTTGGTTCAAGGCTGTAACACCATAAACTGAGCAAGCTCCAAACCCTTCCCTCATTCTCTCCTACTAAAACAAAGAAACTTCGAAGCCAGCCCCATATTTGCTAACACCGTCGCTACTCCGGCGGCTCAGGAACTCGACGTCGTCCAACAGCCTAGCAGTAACCGCCGTGGAAATGAAGCGGTGTAGTTCCGGGCACCGTTCATACTGCCGACCATCGATCTTACCACAATCCTGTTCATCTTCGTCGGTCTAAGAGGGTTTTAGATCGGGCATGGGAGGGAGGGTTGGGTGGGCGTAGAGGAGAAAAGGGAGGGAGGGTTGGGTGGGATCAGGGGAGGTAGAAGATGATGGGTTTTTTCTCACAAGGGGAGGGGGTAAGGTAGGAGGGAAGGATGGTTGGGATCGGGGTGGGGGAAAGAGGTAGGAGATGATGGTTTTTTAATTTTTTTACTTTTATTTTATTAATTATTTTAATAGTTTTTTTTTATAATTTTTTTAATGACATGTGCCGCCCAGTCATTGTCCATGTGGGCGCCACGTCATCATTTAACGGCAGAGTTAACAGTTTGACTAACGAATGTATGAGACTGTCCCAAAATTAACACTTTAGGTATGACTCTGGGACAAAAAAAAATTCATGTACTAAATGTTGAAAACCACAAAACTTCAGGGTAGTAAACAGAGATTAACCCTTTCTTTAATATGTCTGGCTCATAAATTAGATCTTCATACCTTAAATCCTTTGTACTTATTAATAGTATATTATCTTTATAATATAAATCCAAATCATGAATGAATAATCTTGTCCATTTATTTATTAATTAATATGGAGTTCTTACATAATATCTAATATTACGTTATTGGCTTTAAGGCACAACTCCAACAGGCTCTTCGAATTAAGATGCTCACCCGCCAATATTTTCTAGACAAATCAACAACAAAAGGTATTTTCTTTTAATATGTCTGGCTCATGAATTAAACCTTCATACCTTAAATCCTATGGACTCATACGCAGTCTATTATCTCTATAATATAAAGCCAAACTCATGAATGAATAATCTTGCCAATTTATTTATTAATTAATATGAAGTTGTAACATAATATCTTATATTACGTAATTGGCTTTTAAGGCACAACTCCAAAAGGCTCTTTAAGTTCAGCTGCTCATGCGCCAAGTTTTTCTAGACAAATCAACCACCAAAATGTCTTTTCTTTTAATATGCCTAGCTCATAAATTAGACAGTTAGCTTTTGAAATTTGTTGGGCAACACAAAGATCAGATCGAGTTGTTTGCCAAACTAAGTCCCCTTGTTGCTTTACTCTTTTGTTATACGCTTTCTCCACAATCTTCTTTTAAGGCATGAGAAGATCGCAAGCGTCAAGCATTGCCTGTTCTAAATCTTCTAACTCTTACATCATCGTTTATGTGTACTCGCCACTTATCACTCGGCTCTGGTCAGCGACCTATAAAGGGTTATCACTTATCTCCGTTGGCAAAATAACATCATGCCCATATGTTAGAGCATAAGGAGAAATCCTTGTTGTCGAACACTATGACACTAGTTAAGGCCAAAACACCTCATTATGGTTCAAATGTCACAAACTAGGCTTTTCTTTAAACATTTTTTTTAAGATGCTGATAAAAACTTTGCTACTAACTTCGGCTTGTTCATTAGCTTGATGATGTGAAAATTTACTGACACACAAATTAAACCCTCTTATTGACAATTGTAGTAAAGACGTAAGTAGGGATCGTTCTAGGCTGGGGATTAGGAGGGATTGCTAATCCACTTAAAACTGACTTAAAAACGCAAAACTAGGCTGAAAACACTTAACTAGACTTTAAAGACTCAAAACAGCACAAAACAATGAAACTGACTCAAACTAGACACTAGGGATTACTTTGAATGAGTTCTAACTTTAACTTGACTCAAAATACTAAAAGACACAAAATGGGACATATTCAAACTAAAAGACATGACCAAGTAAAGGGGGATTGGGTTTTGGACGAAATTAAAGTAAAAACAAGTAGATTGTAAACTTAAACAAAGTTTGGACGAAATTGGGTGAATTAATGGATGATGGGCTAACTAGAGGGTACTTCTCCACACATGACACACTTGCACACAAATTGATTTCCAGTTGCTTTTCCAATAAACCATGAACCTCAACACCTTAGATTAATCGTGAACAACACTAATTAACCCTCAGATTTTCCTTAAGTCATTGAATTGGATGGACAACTCATCGGCAACCAAATTATTCTTCAATAGTCCCCTACATGAACAACATAATAGAGATACAATCGAAGATCATTAAGCTTTGTGAAAATCATAAGCATTGACAAAGCATTCGTAACTATGAACAAAATGATACTCCTGCTAGGAATCTACTTAACACGATTGTGACTAGCAACCTCCACTACTTATGAATATAAGTTCATAACGATTAGGTGAAATTCCCTTATATTCTAGCATCAAATTCATGCATGCAAACTAAGTGGGCCCTCTTAATCAACATACAAGAATAAGTTCTGAATCAAACGGTTAAGTAAATTGCATTCATGATTTATGAAATCACAATTGAAAGTAATCAATTCATATTACAAATATGTTCATGGCTTTAAATTCTCCTTTAGCTAAAACGAATTTAGCTCCTCATGTTCCCAAAACAAAGATAATTAAACTTAAACGATAAAAACAAAGGATGGATTACACCTAAAAACGTTCCAGTAATCCAAGCTTGAATGGCAAGCACATCCAAGGGTCCTCCTTCTTCTTCTTTGCTGCCGTACAAGGGTTGTGACGATGGATGAGTGGTGGATAGTGGTGGTGGATGGATGTAGGTGAGTTATGGTGAAGAATGGATTGGTATTGTGCTTATCAGAACCCCCCAAGTGGTGAGGCAAAAGGTTTTATTTATAGGGATGGGAAAGGCACGACCTAATTAATTTTTGTAAACAAGTTTGATCCCAAATCCACAAGGAAAAACAAAAATAAATATCAGAATTTAAGAAGAAAGGGAATGTGGGGTGCGGCACAACTTTGAGAAAGGGGGAAAGAAGATATGTGGCAGATTTTGGAAGAAAGGGTAAGGAGATATGAAACAAGGACTAGGAGAAAAGGGAAAAGTCATACAATGCAAGGAAAAGGGTAAGAAAGTTGCAGCACAGATCAGGAATGAAATTAGGTCTTCTACAATCATTTATTTAGTGTCGTAAAATAATTAGAGATCCTCCTTGCGGCTGAAAATTAGGTGGTTTAAGATTAGGAAAGGATTAGGACAAAATAAGGTAACTTTGGCTAACATTCCTTCTTTCTTGCTTGCATCTTTAACTTCCTTTTCTTGAATTAATTTGTTCATAACTTCATCATAATCCTAGCCTCTTTTGGTTTTCAAATTCGTCCATCCACCTTGCTCCATGCATGTGTTATCCATTCCAAGCCCAAAACTGCTCCAAAATGCACCAAAATGCACTTTCTTGTCACTTTAGCCCTTTAAACCTATAAACATACGAAAATAGCTTAAAATACTAAAATAACCAGGGACTAACAACATAAATGCAAGAAAACAAGCTAACTAAGTCGCATAAATATGCTCATATCAAATTCCCCCACACTTAGCTTTTATTAGTCCTCGAGCAAAACAAACAAAACATAACCTAGACCTTCCAACATTCGCCTCAGGGATTTCCAATGAAACATGACATGCCAAAGATCACCACTTACATAGATTTTAGCAATCCTTACCCTCGAGCACACACTTAATCATAGTCACCACTTACTAGCTTGCATTTAATCAATTAAAACAACATTTTGAATGTAGTAACATGCCTTAGAGAATTCCCTTAATTTCTCACCGGATATACTCTCTATTTTCACACAGATTTTCTGACTACACTCCCTATACTAGGTATATGTGAGAAGATTGATGTAAACATGTATACTAGTGCTCACATATGTTTTAAACAAAGAAGGCATTTTCTGGAATTATTAATGCATGTATGTATATATATATATATATATATATATATATATATGTTCTCATGAACAAAATGCTACTACTTAGAAGCAAGAACCAGAGATTCCATATGCTCATACCAATTCCAAACTCCACAGATTGAACACATAACACCCAAAATAGAAGTCTAAGGGTTGTAACGGGGCTAGGGTATTGGCTAACAAAGAAAGGTTAAGGATAAACAAAAGGTTCTTAAAGCAATAGTAAGCAAAGTAATGAAATTGACACTTAGAATTCACTTTTGAATGCAAAAAAGCCACTTTAAACACAAGGGAAGATTCACAAAACACTTGGGGCCAAATTCACACTTTTGGACCCTTTCTTCAACAACCAACAATTGTGAGTTCATTCTCACTTATTTTTCAACTTTTTTTTTTTTTTTCACACACTTTTTCTTTTCTTTTTCTTTTTCCATGTTTTTCTTTTCTTCGTTGTACATAACTTCCCCCCACACTTGTTTTATGCAATATGTTTGATCAAAAGAAATTCCCTCTAAGTCATGCTCCCCTATACTTTAATAATAAGGGTATGGATAGTCCTATTCTAGGCTAGGTAGGGATAATGTGGCTAATAAAGAAAATAGGCTAAATAAGGCTCAAAGGGGTTAAATCTACAAAACAAATGCATGGGATGAAGGCTTTTTGGCTCTGGTGGTAACTACTAAACAATTTAATCTTTTTATATGTTATGCACTCAATTTTAAGCTTTGAATGAAACGAGCATGAGTTCTAGTATTTGGAACTATAATGATTAAAAAGCATTCTAAGTAGCAACTAAGCAAAGAATAACGAGATCATGCAACGATTTTAGAAAACAACAAATCACAGATTTATAACTCTCCAAACAAAGTTTAGGCTCAAGTCTCTCAGGGATGTAGCGTTAGTTTGAGTTCCTTCCTTCAAGCATATTACAAAAACTGATTTTTTTCCTTTGTGATTACATGTGAATTCGTAAACGTCAACTACAACCAAGTATTAACCAGAGAGCATATCAAACTTCCACCCATGTTTGTAACTTTCATTAACAGTCATGTAATTAAAAACCAAATCCTCATCATTGTGTTGAAAGGTACCCTAAGACACAAACACACAAAAAGGACTCTAAAACGACTCTTGTTGGGGTTTTCAAAACTTTTTCTAATTTTTTTTTTTCAAATTTTCGTATTTTTCTTTCAAAACACCCTAAAACAGTTCAAAACACACTAGAAACACTTAAAAACAGTGAGAAACAACTCTAGAGGGGATAGGTGATAAAAACCCACGAAATTCAATGAAACACTTTGTTTACCCCCCCTCACCCACTTAAACCAAACATTGTCCTCAATGTTTCACACATAGACTCACACATAAGCAAACAAACAAACAACTAACAATCACGAGAAGCATGGTAAAATAAAAGCAGTGAAGAGAAGGGTTTAGGAACGTAAATTTGGTTGTAGAGCAATTCCTAGGTCTTCCTTATTTGAATGCATGGGTTGCCTTCCAAGAAGCGCTTGCTTTAACGTCTTACAGCTGGACGATACTTCCCTTCAAACTCCCCTAGGATCCATGGCATGGAATTGATTTTTGAATGGAAGGTGATACTTAAAGTGATCCGGCAATGGTTTAAATTCTAGAGTGGGTGCCTGAATCATTAACAACATGTAAGTATAACAACGAAATTGAAATTTGGGGAGGTGGCTTACCTGTGTGCTTCGACATGAACTCAAGAATAAACACCCCTTCGAAAGTTGTGGGACTAGAAAATTCAACCATATTTGGTGTTTTGAGAGTTATGACTTGTCCCGTGTCATAAAATCCAACTTCTTCGGGAATTGTTGTTTCAAGTATATCCTCTTTGATGAATTCTAGACATTCCCCAGCCACTTCTTCCTCTTGATTCTTTGGAAAGGTTTTGAAGATGCCTTTCTCACTCTTTTCTTCCTTGGATTGCATGATCCTGCAAGGAATAGGGACATTTGGTGGAACGGGGTCAGAAAGAATTGAATTTAGAGCAAGCTTACCTGAATTGGATGGCGGTGGAGCTTTGGGAGGCTGCGGCAAAGATTGTTCTTCCTTTGTCATGGCTTTGTCTTCCTCCTCTTCTTCAAGCATCAACCGTTTGTCTACTTCTAGGTTATGTTTAGAAATCTTGAGTTCAACTCCAACCTCCATACCACTTCGAAACTCGTGCGATCTTCTTTTTCCTTCTGCTCCCACCCCATCCACCTGATGTAAACCTTCCCCTTCCCTTTGTTCACTCCGATCTTGATAAGCTTCGCTGTTAAATGGCTATGCAACTGATTGCGCCATAGTGCCATCGCCGAAGTAGACGATGGCATCCTGATCATATCAATCTCCTTTCTTTACGACCTTTTCAGCTCTGAAACTTTTTTTTTCTTTCAAAGCTCACCTCCATTTTTTTGTCTAACAAATGTGGATCCCATATTTGCCACGTCTTTACTTAACGGATTTTCTAACGGATGTATGAAATTGAAATGTTTAAAGATGTTGTAAGAAGTTGCAATCAACCCCAAACCTGAGGGGGTAAAATGTGTGGTGCTTGATGGTGTAGCAAAGGAGTTATGCAAAGAAATGAGAGCTAAAAGTGTGGTGCCTGATGGTGTTGCTTATAACACTATGATTGTCGAGCTTTGCAAAATCAGAGAGCTTGAAATGGCTGTAAATTTTTCGAAGAAATGGTATTGAGTATAATAGAGAGTACTTGTGTTGCTTATGAGCATCATATTACTGGCTACTGTAAAATAGGAAATCTTGATTCTGCTACGCTCTTGTACAAGGACATACTTAGGAAAGATTTCAAGCCCGAGGAGTCAACAATGGATGTGTTGATTCGGGGGCTTTGTGATGAGAGTAGGGTTTTAAAAGCTTTGAATGTGATGAGTGTTGAAATTTTTGATTGAGTATTTCAAAATTCAAATTTGTACTATGTGATAAGTGTCATGCCGTTAGTATTTTGTTATTGCATTGAAAGGTCTATTTTATTGTATATAAATTTAAGCTGTTTCTCCCTATAGAATTATATTCTTGAAATCATTGTGTGGTGGTTTCTTTCTTTTATAATAGAAAACGTTTTCTACATTCAATCAGCTATTTATATGTGTAATATTTAGCATGCAAATGAAAACCATTAGCTAATTCTGTAGACATTTAAATTTCGGTGAAATAAGTATTGACAATTGTATTAAAATTATAACCCCTATTCATTTCACCTACATTATACACTCATTCACATACGTCATACACTCACCTCACCTACAACACACACTTATCCCACCTACAACATCCACTTACTTCACCAAACAAATGGATGGTGGTGATTCATTCTCAAAACCTATAAATAGGCTTCTCCATCAAGCAATAGTGAGGATTTCACACACATTTTCTCTACTCCCAAATTGGAAGAGAATTCACACCACACCAAAGCCTTGAAGCCTCGAAACTCTAAAGCTCTCAAGCAAGTCCCAAAGAATCAAGAAAGCCCTCTTCATTCTTCGTCAAAATCCTCCTTCAAGATCAAGCCCCAACGGCCCTTGAAGAAACTTCCACTAATTCAAGATCAAGCCCCGATGGCCTTTGAAGAAAGTGTTCATCATTCATCATCTGTTCATCCTAAAGATCAAGCCCCGACGGCCCTTTGGATCAACAACATCAAATCTACCCATTACAAAGATAGAATCAGAGGCTAAATTTGTAGAAGAGATTGTAACCCCTAAATCATTAATACAAATATTATTTTGTACACTTGTTCTTGTCTCGTTCATTGCAGGAATTCTCG
The DNA here is from genome assembly GCF_042453785.1 of Malus domestica. Classification (NCBI taxonomy): domain Eukaryota; kingdom Viridiplantae; phylum Streptophyta; class Magnoliopsida; order Rosales; family Rosaceae; genus Malus; species Malus domestica. Next base: position 14,695,223 of record NC_091665.1, on the reverse strand, counting down.
TGTTCACAAATTTGGCACGCCCAATAGGACCATTCTCTACCTCTCATCTCTATCTTTGAATCCGCAAAAAGCACAAATGGCATCAAAGAAGGCTCAAGTTGTTCTCGTAGCCAATGCAAGGAACAAGAGTGTCATCACCGCAGACGGTGTCACTTCGGGCATCACAACTCGAAGTAAGGCAAGAGCTCTTTCTGCCGCCTCTTCTACCTCTGCATCAACTCGGCCGAAGGAATAAGAACACCTGAGGCATGAACCTATGATCACCCTGGCCTCGCTAAGGGCGTCAAGGGAGGAAAGCCCAATGAAGTACTCTAGTTCCATGTTTTTTGATGCCGACTGAAGCGGCAGCTCAGCCATGCAAGTCATGACCACTGGAGCGACTTCAATCAATGAGTAGCTGGCTCATATGAATGAAGCGATCGCAAGGCTAACACGGATTATGGAAGAAAAAAACCTACAAATCGCCGCACTCGTCAACCAACTAGATGCAAAGCCCGACGTGAAAGTCAAGCAAGGGGATAATCTAGTAAAGAAGGAAAACGACGAGGATGAGGAGCCTCATGCGGAGAAAGTCGAAGAGAAGCTAAAGCTAAACCAATCAGCGGCACTCATTAGATCTCTCTCTATCCAGTAGCTGCAGGAGATAATTTCCAGCACCAATAAGGCACAATACGAAGGAAGCTTACATGACTCCGTACTATACTCAAATTTTACTCCAATAAAATTGACGCTTTAAAGATGCCAAAGGGTTATCAGCCACCAAAGTTCATGCAGTTCGATATAAAGGGAAACCTGAAGCAACATGTCGCCCATTTCATTGAAACCTGCAACAATGCTAGAATAGAGGGAGATTACCTCGTCAAGCAGTTTGTGCACTAGCTGAAAGGAAACACCTTTGACTAGTATACCGGCCTCGAGCCTGAATCTGTCAATAATTGGGATCAGTTAGAGAGGGAGTTCCTCAACTGCTTCTACAACACCCGCCGTACTGTAAGCATGTTGGAGCTGACCAGTACAAAGCAGTGGAAGAATGAATCTGTCGTCGACTACATCAATAGATGGCGTTCGTTAAGTCTGGATTGCAAAGATCGGCTTTCTGAAACCTCTGCCATTGAGATGTGTGTTCAAGGCATGCACTTGGGGTTACATTACATCCTTCAAGGCATAAAGAGTTGGCAACTCGTTCCCACGACATGGAGCTAAGTATTGCCAATCATGGGAAGAAAGAGCTGATCACCGACTTTAAGAAGGATAAGGTGTTCTCCCCAAATGTAGACAAAACTAGGAAGAAGCCCTCCAAGGAAGCGTTCACCGTCAACACTGCACCTATCAAGACCTCTTCCGCGCTTATCAAGATATCCTCCAAAATCAAAGCAAAGGAGATAAAGAGAGGTGAGCCTCCTTGCACCCAAGACAGGTACAAAAACACCTTGCAGGAATTGGAGCAGAAGGTGTACCCTTTTCCTGACTTAGACATGGATGCAATGTTAGATGACTTGCTGGAAAAGAAGGTAATCGAGCTACCCAAATGCAATCGGCCTGAAGAGATGAATTGCATAAACGATCCTAAATACTACAAGTACCATCGAATTATGAGCCATCCTATTGGTAAGTGCTTCATCCTCAAAGAACTTATCATACTACTACAATTACGTTTGGATCCTTCGATCCCGTACCTCTCCAAGCAACACCTGACCATTCCTAACAATGCTCAAGTTGCACGATACCTTCTGCGTAACCATTGCCGGGGGCAAACGACTAGGATGCACTTATCGATGATGAAGAAGGGTGGACGTTGGTGACCTATAAGAAGACGAGGAAGCCAAGACCACAAGTTATAAGGCCAAAGGGGGAATAAGTGAGAAAGCACCGTCATCGCAACAGTAGGAAGCCCAAAAGAAACGTAAAAGCTGCTAAGCCAACGTATGCGGGGGAACCTATGGAGCAAGAGCTAAGTATTCCTATCTCCATCACGAGTACTTCCCGAATTGCTTCTTCCAACAGTGCACTATCGCTGCATGTCACATGGTCGAAGTAGAAATGGAAGAACCTTCAAAAGGAAAAGCCGTCGCCATTGAGGGAAAAATTGCCCCACACCCAAAGAAGGTCTACCGATACACTTTAGCGTCGAGGAAGCACTACGATTGCCAAAGAAGTTACGAAGAGCACTGGCAGCGGTCTTGGCAAGTCCCGACGACCATGAAGTGCAAGAAAGCAAGAACAAAGGCTTGAAGCTTCGGCCACATGCTGTGTCGCCGAAGACGCAATCCACTTCACTGACGAAGACTTACTGCTAGGATCCAAGCCTTACAACCGTCCTCTCTTCGTCTCTGGGTACATAAGGGAGCACAAAATCAACCGCATGCTTGTGGATGGTGGATCATCCATAAACATCATACCAAAGTCAACAATGACTACAATCGGCATCAAGACGGATGAACTATCCCTAAGTCGTCTACTAATCCAAGGTTTTAATCAAGGAGGATAAAGAGCGATGGGCATTATCCGAGTGGAGATGACTATTGGCAAACTCAAGTCAAGCATGATATTCCACGTGATTGATGCAAGAACATCCTATGGCTTGCTCTTAAGAAGGCTTGGGATCCATGCAAATGGAGTAGTACCGTCCACCCTTCACTAATGCTTAAAATTTTACCGAGAATGAGTGAAGGTAATCTATGGCGACACCAAACCATTCACCGAAGCCGAATCACATTTTGTAGACGCCAAGTTCTACATGGATGAAGACATGGTGCCCGAAGCTCTTCCAAAAGAGATCAAATCCATGGGCAAAGTAACACCTAAAAAGTAGGAGTGGCAAGCCATGCCCAAGAAGCAAGAAGAAGAAGCCGTGCCATCTTCAAGTAAAAATTATGACGAGCCTGCTAAACTGCAACAACCAAAGAGAGTAGGACGCCCTCAAATGGACCAAACACACCCGTCTTCCGATACATCCTGACGTTGAGAAGAAAGAATGGTCAATCTCCATTCGAAACTAGAGCAAGCAAAGTCGATGCATATCGGCACATGGATAATGTAAGGTTGCTCAAGACGAATGCAGTTTTACCTCTGACACAACTAAGCGACGCTAAGGTTGCAAGACTACCACAAGGCTTCATAAAAGCTCTACCAAAGAGGGTGGAACCAAGCTTTCTCCCAACCAAGAGGACCAAAGAAGGTTTTGATCCAAATGCCTACAAACTCATGTCAAAAGCTGGGTATGACTTCGCTTCTTCTTCAAATCCTGGAAAGAAGGTTTCAAACACCATCAACAATAAAGAACGTGACCTCACTAAGACCCAAAAGAAGTTGAAGAAACATGGTTACGGAGTTGACAATAACAAAGCTAGACTTGGCTTTACACCAAATGCACCCGTGAAGATTTCAAGCAAAGCGAAAAATGCTAGCACTCAACACATCAGTGTGAGAATTGAACAAGATCAACCAGAGCCTAAATTCGCCCTTTAGACGTCAGTCTTCAATAAGATGAATCGTTCAAGACCCAGGACGTCAACACTTAATCGCATTGGCGGTAAAAAATGAACCTTTGTCTTCAAAAGGCTTAACATGCCAACATCCCAAAGCTCTGTTTTTGAAAGGTTATCAAAACCTAAGAAGTAAAGCAACACTGCTAGCTCTTCTCCTGGTCAATCAGCTTTGGAAAGACTAGAAAACAACAGGAAGTTTTTTAGAAATAGGGAGACAACGTCAAAGGAAGAAAAGCTCGACAGGCTAGTAGAAAAAGATGATATTCGAAGCTTGATTCCTTCAAGGATGAAGCGCCAAGCAACTTTGGAGGTTGACACAAATGGACCACTGAAAGTAAAAATGCGCACCATCATCCACACCGGCCAATCTTCACGCCAACAAATCCAAAAAGACAAAGAATGTGAAATCCCTAAGGAAGACATCACTTGTGGCTCTTTTGACTCAAAGTCTTCACCTCGACCGTTGGCGGCATACTCCAAGTCAAGTGAAGTTGAAGGATGGATGATGCGAAATATATAAGCACACAAATTAAACCCTTTTTTTATCTATTGTAGTAAAGAATGTAAGTAGGGATCGTTCTAGGCCAGGGATTAAAAGGGATTGCTAAATCACTTGAAAACTGACTCAAAAACGTAAAAACAAAGTTTAAAACACTAAACTAGACTCAAAAAATGCAAAACTAAACTCTAAAACTCTAAAACAAACCAAAAAACTCAAAACAGCACATAAACACTCAAAACTGCCTTAAAAACACAATCTGGGCAGTTTTGAACACTAAACACAAATTTGGACGAAAATAGGTTATAACTTGACTCAAGACACTTAAAAACACAAACTAAATTGATTTCTAACTAATCTAACACTTCAAAATAAAGGGGAATTTGGTTTTGACGAAATTGAAAACAAAACAAAAACTTTGTAAACTAAAACAGATTTTAAAACGAATTTGATTAAAGTGAATGGATGGAAAGCTAGCTAAGGGGTTCTTCTCCACACATGTCACACTTGCATACAAAACGATTTCTATTGCGTTTCAATGAACCATGAATTCTCAACGCCCTAGATTAACCGTGAATTGCACTAATTAACCCTCAGATTTTCCTAAAGTTAGTGAATTGGATGATTGCATACGACAACCCAAAGCATTCCCCACAAATTCCCTACATGAATTGCATAATAGAGATTTAAGCAAGAATCATTAAGTTATCTGAAAACCATAAGCATTGACGAGACACTTGTTACTATGAATTGCATGAAACTTATGCCAAGAATTTACTTAACACGATTGTGATCAACAGCCTTTACTACTTGCGAATATAAGTTCATAACGATTAGGTGAAACTCCCTTATATCCTAGCATTAGATTTATGCATGAAAATTAAGCGTGCACTCTCAACCAACACACACAAATTAGTTTTAATTCAAATCGATAAGCAAATTGAATTCACAACTTATGAAACACAATTAGAAGTAATCAAATCATATAGCAAGCATAAAACATGGTTTCGAACCCCCCCTAGCCAATGGGGGTTTAAGTTCTCATACTCACAAAACAAAGACAAACAAATTTAGACATTGAGAACAAAAGAAAGAAAACACCTAGACGCTCCAACGATCCAATCTTGAACAGCAAGCACACCTATGGACTGTCCTTCTTCCTCTTTGCAGCGGCACAAGACTTAGGGACAGATTTTGGGTGGTATTTGTATGGAGGAATGGATATTGAATGGTGTGGTAGTGTTTAGGATGGGTGAGAGGGTGCGGCAAAGGTGTTTAGGGTCAGGACATAGGGTGGATGATGAGTGATGGCTACGGCAAAGGTTGTAGAAGTGTTTCTGGCATGAAGGCTGAATATGTGAGGTGGTAGGGTGCGGCAAAGGCTGAAAATACATATTTATAGGCACCTAAACCCTAGGGTAATCAGATTAGGGCTTCTAGAACCCAAATCCACCAGGAAAAAAGCTTAGAAATCAGAATTAAAAGGGGAAAAGGCCTACAAGGTGCGGCTGGATGATAAGGTTTCTAGAAAGCCTTGTAAGGCCAGCAAATAAAGTCTTCTAGAAGGTCTTGTCATGCAAGGAAAAGGGTTCCCTTGCTGAAATAGGTGCGGCATTCCTCTAGAATAAGGCTAAGGTGTCCTAAAGTGTTTAGGACTCCTCTTTGTAGCTAAAACCCTTGCACATTAGGAATAGGAAAGCTTGTCTTGATCAATCCTTCTTCTTTTTGGACTCATTTTCCTTTTTTGACTTGGAAGACTTCTTTGTTGCTGAAACTCAAGGCCAATTAGGTTTAACTTTCCTACTTCAAGTAGGAAACCTTGTATGAGTAGGAATCTTCATCCTTCTAGGAATCCCATTTCAACTAGGAATCATTCTTCAACTAGGAATCCTTTGTTGACTAGGATTTCATCTTCAAGTAGGCACTTTCCTACTTCAACTAGGAAACCTTGTTCAAGCAGGAATCATCATCTTCAAGCCTTCAATTTCGTCCATTCCCTTGGCTCCAAGTATGTGACATCCATTCCAAGCTCCATTTTGCTCCAAAAGGCTCCAAAATGCATCTTTTTGTATACTTTGCCCTTAAAACCTGAAAACACATAAAACTAGCTTAAAAAACTAACTTATCTAAGGAAAAACAAAGTAAATGCACACGAACTAGCTAACTAAGGCGCATAAATATGCTCCTATCAAATTCCCCCACACTTAGCTTTTGCTAGTCCTCGAGCGAAACAAAACAAAACGAGACAAAACAAACAAAACACAACCTAAACCTTCCAACAATTGCCTCAGGGATTTCCAATGCACATGACATGTTAAAAATCATCATTCCCATAGATTTTAGTCATTCTTACACTTGAGCACATACTTAATCATAGTCACTACTTACTAGCTCACAATTAACCAATTAAAACGATGTTTTAAATGCAGTAACATGTCTTAGAGAATTTGCTCAATTCCTTACAAGATATGCACTCAATTTTCACTCAGATTTTCTAACTACACACCCTATACTAGTTATATGTGAGAAGATTGATGTAGACATGAAAACGAACGCTCACATATATGTATAACAAAGAAAGCAATTTCTGGAGTTAATAAGCATTTAGATATGATCTCATGAACAGAATGCTACTACTTAAATGCGAGAACTAGTGACACCATATGCTCATACCAAATTCACTCCACAAATTGAACCACATAACACTCAAAATAGAAGTCAAGGGTTGTAACGAGGCTAAGGGTAATGGCTAACAAAGAAAGGATAGGAATAACAAACGCTCTTAAAGCAATAGCAAGCAAAGTAATGAAATTGAAACTTAGAATTCACTTTAGAATGTAGAAATCAACTTTTAAACACAAAGGGAAGAGTCATACAACTCTTAGGGCCGAATTGACTGTTTTGGACCCTATCTTCAACAATCACACTTTAGAGCTTGTGTTTCACATCTTTTTCAACTCTTTTTCATACTTTTTTTTTCTTTCTATTTTCCACGATTTTTTTCTTCTTTTTTTTTTTTTTTTCTCTGTGCCACATGAAAGTCTTTGGCACACACACACATCCCTTCCCCCACACTTGTTTTCTGCAATACATTAATGAAAAGGAATTCATTTTGAGTCGTGCTTTACTATGCTTCAAGAACAAGGGTATGGATGTGGTCCTAATCTAGGCTAGGTGAGGATATTGTGGGTTAACAAAGAATATAGGCTACACAAGGCTCAACGGGGTTAAACTTAAACATATAATGAATTAGGGTTCACGGCAATTTGGCTTTGGTGGTGGTTACTACATAAGTTCTAGCATTTGGAACTAAATGATGAAACGCCTTCTAAGTAGTAACCAAGCAAAGACTAATGAGATCATGCAGATCATGCAACAACTTTAGAAAACAACAATGCACAGATTATTAACTCTCTAAATAAACGTTTAGGCTCAAGTCTCACAAGGTTGTAGCGTTAGTTTGAGTTCCTTCCTTCAAGCATGTTACAACAACTATTTTTTCCTTTATGATTACATGTGAATTCATAAGTTATAACCATAACCAAGCATAAACCAAAGAGTAAATCAAACTTCCATCCATGTTTATAACTCTCTTTAATAGTCATGCAATTAAAAACCGAATCCTCATCATTGTGTTGGAAGGTACCCTAAGACACAAACAAATACACAAAAACAAATCAAAACAACTCTTTATGGGTTTTTTCAAAACAATTTTTCAATTTTTTTTTGGGATTTTCGGATTTTTTTGCAAAACAGCTTAAAAACACTTAAAAACAGCAAGGAACAACATTGGAAGTTATGGGTGATAAAATCCCACGAATTTGCATCAAAACACTTTGGTTACCCCCCTCACACACTTAAATCAAACATTGTCCTCAATGTTTCAAGCAGAAATGAACACAAATAACAAATCAACAAACAAACAGCAACTAACACACTAAACATGGCAGAAATGAAACAACAACAAAGAGAAGGGTTTTAGGAACGCAAATCTGGAATTGGAGTGATTCCTAGGTCTTCCTTTGTTGAATGCATTGGTTGCCTCCCAAGTAGCGCTTTCTTTAACGTCATGCAGCCGGACGAAGAACCCATTCACTCCCTATTGGAGCCCACGGCATGCTCCTCAAAGTTCTCATAATAGGGCTTCAACCAATGCCCATTCACCTTGAATTCATGTCCCGTTTTCAAGCTTTGGATTTGGACTGCACCATGAACAAAAACATTAGTAATAACAAACGGTCCAATCCACTTAGAACGTAACTTACCGGGAAATAAACGTAGACGAGAATTGAACAATAGCACTTTCTGCCCTATGGAGAATGTTTTGTCATGTAAAGCTTTGGTCTTCTCCTTGTAAATGCTAGCATTCTCATACGCCTCATGCCTTATCTCATCAAGTTCATTTAATTGGAACTTCCTACGACTTCCCACTGCATTTAGGTCCATATTGAACTTCTTGACAGCCCAATGAGCTTTGTGCTCCAATTCAATGGGGAGATGGCATGGCTTGCCATAGATGAGCCTAAATGGCGACATTCCAATGCGTGTCTTGTACGCCGTACGATACGCCCAAAGTGCATCATCTAACCGTAAGCTCCAATCCTTCCTTGTAGGCCCAACAGTCTTCTCTAGAATTTGTTTGATCTCACGGTTGGAAACCTCGGCTTGGCCATTTGTTTGAGGATGGTAAGGTGTAGAAACCTTATGGTTGACATTGTATTTCCTCAATAACGCCTTAATGGTCCGGTTGCAAAAGTGAGACCCTCCATCACTAATGATCACACGTGGCATGCCAAACCTTGCAAATATGTTAGTTCTAATAAAATCTGCAACCATTTTAGAATCATTAGTCGAGGTGGCTTTTGCTTCCACCCATTTTGACACATAATCAACGGCAAGCAAAATATACATGAAACCATACGAGGAAGGAAAGGGACCCATAAAATCAATACCCCAAATGTCGAAAATTTCAACATTTAGGATAGAAACCTGCGACATTTGGTCCCTATCACTTATGTTACCCATTCGTTGGCATTTATCACATGTTAAGCAAAAAGTTCTAGCATCCTTAAAGATACTAGGCCAATAGAATCCACATTGTAACACCTTGAGGGCTGTTCTTTGTGTGCCAAAGTGCCCTCCACATGCATACGTATGACAAAAGCTTAAAATTGAATGAAATTCAGAATCATGAACACATCGACGTACAATCTGATCCGGGCAAAATTTCCATAAATATGGATCATCCCACACATAAAACCGTGCATCATGTCTTAACTTATCACGTTGGTGCCTAGTGAAAGTGTTTGGAATTCGTTTTGACACCAAACAGTTTACCAAATCGGCATACCAAGGCTCTCTTACCTTTATGGACAACAATTGTTCATCGGGGAATGTCTCAGCAATGGGTAGGGACTCCTCATTATGCACCATTTGGCTTAGGTGGTCAGCCACCACGTTTTCACTTCCCTTCTTGTCACGAATCTCAATGTCAAACTCTTGAAGTAGCAACATCCAACGAATTAGTCGTGGCTTGGCTTTCTTTTTAGTGAGCAAGTACTTCAAAGCCGCATGGTCAATGAAAACAATTACTTTAGTACCGATTAGATATGATCTAAACTTATCTAAAGCAAAAACAACGGCAAAAAGTTCTTTTTCCGTAGTGGAATAGTTCAATTGGGCATCATTCAACGTCCGTGAGGCATAGTAGATGACATGCGGCCTCTTGTGCTTCCTTTGTCCTAAAACAGCTCCTAAAGCGTAATCGGATGCATCACACATAAGATCGAAAGGTAGGCTCCAATTTGGTGGGACAATGATTGGTGCCGTGGTCAACAACTCCTTGAGTTGGTTGAATGATGCCGTGCATTCCCCATTAAAGTCAAACGCCCCATCTTTTTGTAGGAGTCGGCAAAATGGTTGGGCAACCTTTGAGAAGTCTTTGATGAACCTACGATAGAAACCTGCATGGCCAAGAAAAGAATGAACCTCTCAAACCGAAGTAGGAGAGGGTAAGTGACGTACAAGATCTATCTTTACTTGTCAACCTCAATACCGTTTTTGGAGATAATATGACCTAAAACTATGCCTTGTTTAACCATGAAATCACATTTTTCCCAATTAAGAACAAGGTTAGTTTCAACGCAACGTTTTAAAATCAAGCTAAGATTATGCAATCAACCATCAAAAGAATCACCAAAGACGCTAAAATCATCCATAAAAATCTCAATTATTTTCTCAAAATAATCAGAAAATATGCTCATCATGCATCTTTGAAATGTGGCAGGTGCATTACATAAACCAAAAGGCATGCGACGATAAGCAAATGTACCAAAAGGGCATGTAAAAGTGGTTTTTTCTTGGTCCTCGGATGCTATGACAATTTGATTATAACCAGAATAACTATCAAGAAAACAATAGAAAGGCATAACCTGCTAACCTCTCAAGCATTTGGTCAATGAACGGCAATGGGAAGTGATCCTTCCTTGTAGTGGCGTTTAGCTTCCTATAGTCGATACACACCCTCCAACCAGTTTGAATGCGAGTAGGCACAAGTTCATTCTCAGCATTTGCTACCACCGTCACTCCGGATTTCTTCGGAACGCATTGAACGGGCGAAACCCACCATAATCTGAGATTGGATAGATAACTCCACAATCTAAAAGCTTGATGATTTCTTTCTTCACAACTTCCATCATAAGAGGGTTGAGTCGGCGTTGAGCCTCTCGAGATGTTTTAGACCCGTCATCCAAAAGTATGCGATGCATGCATGTAGTAGGGCTAATTCCCTTGATGTTGGCTGATGTCCATCCAATTGCTGTTTTGTACTCCTGTAGTACCCTCACCAACTTGTCCTCTTCTTGTGCCATGAGTGAGCTTGAGATGATGACGGGCAACGTCTCATCATCTCCCAAGAAAACGTACTTCAAGTGACTAGGCAATGGCTTAAGTTCAAGTGTAGGTGGTTGCACAACTGAGGGAAACATCTTATTAGCTGAAACTGAACTTAAAATAGGGTCCAAAAACTTACCAGATTGTGGTGGCAATGATTCAAGGGCAGCCACCATCTCAATGATATCTTCACTAGGGAGCACGACAAAGGAAAGTTCATGCATGCCATGGGTTTGCATGGGTGCTGCTTCCATGTTTTGCATGTCCATTCCTCGTGCAATGACCAATTCAAGTGCATCGTCCTTCAATTTGTCAAAGTGGTCATGTGACAAAGAGTCAATTACATCAATAGCAAAACATGAATGATTCTCACTAGGATACTTCATAGAATAAGAAAGATTGAAATTAATAACTTCCCCATCAAATTCCATCGTCAATGTTCCATTAAACACATCAATCTTTGTCCGGGCTGTTTTCATGAATGGCCTTCCAAGGAGGATGGGCAATGACGGGGCATGGTTCGACTCGTCCATCTCAAGCACGTAGAAATCCGCCGGGAAGATTAAATGATTAACCTACACTAAAACATCTTCCAAAACTCCCTTTGGATAGGCATTAGATCTATCGGCCAATTGTATAATCACACCATCATTTTTCAACTCTTCTAGGTTCATAGATGCATAAATTGAATATGGAATGACATTTATAGATGCACCTAAGTCTAACATGGCAGATTCAAACCTAGTATTACCAATGACACAAGGAATTATAAAACTACCCGGATCTTTGCATTTAGGGGGCAGTTTACGTTGCAAGATGGCTGAGACGTTTTCACCTACTTTTACAACCTCCTTGGTCGAAATCATCTTCCTAGTGGTGCAAAGTGAAGGGAAAACTATGAGATTCATGTGGGATTTCTAGTGACTAGCATGCATATACAATTCAAAATTTATATACGAAAGCAACGGAAGCATGTTATCAAATAATATCAAAGCTCTAGTCATGTAAATCCCCTTCAAGATGCATAGGTTTATGTAAGATGCATCAAAAACAAATTTATATAAGAACAAAGTTTATGAGTAGTTTTATACCTCTTGATCTAGATCTTAGACCAAGGATGGACCACCTCCAAGCCCTTTGCTCCTTGAACTCCTTAAGCCTAGCCTCCTTCCTTGCCTCCTCCACTTTGTTTAGTATGAGTGCTCCTAGGTTCTCTTCAAGTTTCCAAAATTGAAAACCTCTAAAGATCCTCACCCACTAATGTAGTGAGAATGATGAAGGAATAACCAAAGGGGTGAAAAGATGATTAGCTAAAATCCCCCTATGGTGGCCGGCCCTTTGAGTGTTAGAGAGATATTTTTCTTTTTCTCTTTTGTTCTTTTAACACTTCAAAAAACCCTAATGAAACATTTGCTATAAAGTTCCTTTTATAGCAAAAAAGAAACAAGTCAACATTTGACCTTTCTCTCCCTCCTTTGGCCGGTCCCCTTTGTGTTGTTTGGGCTTTGGGCTTTTATTTATTTCAAGTCATCCAATGCTTGAATAAAAGCCCAATGGGTTTAGGCCCAATGGGCCCAATTAAACCCGAACGTTTCTTTAAGCCCAAAACGATCTTATATCGCTTTTATGATTTCTTTAGACTTTCTAATTAATCACAACACTTAATTAATCCCATTAATTATTTCCATCATCCATTACTTACTCACTACAAGAGTGTATTGGTGAACAATCGTTTTAGGTTCTAATTAGCAAGGCAGTGAGGTGATTGGCACCAATCCAATTTATTATATTTAATCCAATCACTTAGTGAATTAAAACTTACTTTTAATTCACCTTCTTCTTTGACGACTACATTTAATCATCTAGAAGAACTCACAAGCCATGAGTGACATCTAACCATATATCATGGCTACCCAAGCTAATGTAGAAGTTGTTCGGAGAACCTATTCAGTTGGAATTACAATGCAATTCAATCCTTCTCTAAAACAATACTCTCAATCACATTACTAGGGTATGGATATATTATGTCAAACCCCTAATGTGATTATTCCTTCTTATATGATTCAATTGAGTCGTATAGGAACGCTTTCCTTTATTACGCTCGATACTTTGGCCGAAGATTCCAGAATCATATCTTAGAGTATTCATCCTCTCTTAATGAGGATTAGAGATTCCTTGTTGCGCATTCACTTGCCTTCATGACTAAGTGGCTTAACCCCGACTATGCCGTGGACACCCGCGGATGGAGTGACTTTGACATAATCAAAGATCAAGTACTTAACCACAAGACAACGATGATGTCTCAGGTCAAATGACTACTTACATTATTCCAACTATTAGAGTTACTTGCTTGACATGTGAGTAGACCTCCATGCAAGTACTCTCGTTCGATTGTGTTCAGTGAACTCATTCCCTTAATAAGCACCTACATACTTGTCTTAGTGTCACTACACGAATGGGATGAGACTTTCCATCCTTCTAATTGAAGCAGACATAGTATGTACCGGTCTATGCATTGTCAGTATCCATCCGACAATCCTATGACCAGGAACCTTTTGGACATGATGGTTATGTGAAGAAGGTCTCTGTAGTCTAACTTCATTAGATTACTTCTTCAATCGATCCATTGTCCATGGATTCACCATTTAGGACATATATCGTTTATAGAGATAATCCTAAATAGTATCTTTGCCATTTGATGTATAAGAGTCATCTATACATCCATTTATTGTCCTGAAAGGTTTTTTCCAAAGATTGACTTTCAGGGCATATTTCCAACACAAAGTTCTTTCAAAAACTTGGCAAACCTCGGGACTTGCTTAATTGCATCCAAAAGGGGGTTATTAACTTGTACTTTCCTAAATGTTTCTAGAATGTCCTTTTCAGCTTCCTCTTTCTTTGTTTGCTTGAACCTACTAGGAAAAGGAACATTCAAAGGAAAAACATTAGTAGGAATTGAATTGGACACGTTCTTACCTTTATTGGATAGATTGGATGGCTTATGATCACTTAGGGCATGCGGCAATGGTGTTTCCACCTTTGCCGTGGGTTGGCTTTGTTCCTTCTCTTCAATTATCAACTCTTCCACCTCATTGGAACGTGCTTTGGAAGGTTGGGGGTCAGATCCGACTTGCTTCCCACTTCATAAACTTATAGCTTTTGCAGATTCGAATCCACCCTTTGGATTGACCACGGTTGAGCTAGGCAACTTGCCTTGCTCTCGGAATTGCCCCATGAGCTCCACAATCTACCTTACTTGCTTCTCCAACTCGTCCACCTTCTTGTCCCTAGTTTGCATACCATGCGCCATAAAAGTTAGTAATTGAAAAATATGATCATTATCAATAGAAGAACCTGATTTGTTTTGGGCAAGTTGTGCTTGGGGTTGAGTTGGTGCAAACGGCTTTTGATAGAAACCCAGGGGTTGTTGCCTAAATGTGCTTCGTTGTTGGCCTTGTTGGGGTTCTCGCCCTTTGAAATTTGGATGATCTCTCCAACTGGGATTGTAAGTATTAGAAAAGGGGTCACTCCTCGGTTGGTACTGATTTCCAAAACCCACGGCATTGAGGGTCTCCCACCCTCCATTCTCTATCAATTGTGGGCACTTGTCCGTAAGGTGTCCTTGCATGGAGCACACGCCACAAGTAGCCACATTTTGTACTTTTTGTCCTTCCACCACCTAAGAAAGCAAAGTAGTAAGGTTAGCCATTTGATTTTGAAGTTTGGATATGGCATTTACCTCATTCACTTGGTGTTGCCATAGGGTGCTTCTTTGCCCAACACCTTCATATTGTTGAGCGTTCAACGCTCGATTAGCAATCAAAGTCTTTGCTGCCGTGGGGGTTTTGTCCACCAAGGCTCCTCCCGCTGAGGCATCTAGCATTTGGCCTTCAATTGGTAGAAGCCCTTCGTAGAAGTATTGTAAAAGAAGCTCCTCATTCATTTGATGCTGTGGACATGAAGCAACAAAAGATTTAAAACGTTTATAATAAGTAGGAAAAGATTCACCTTCATCTTACTGAATTCCACTTATCCTCTTTCGTAGGAGGATGACTCGAGAAGTTGGGAAAAACTTCTCCAAGAAGGCCCGTTTCATGCTCTCCCAAGATGTGACCGTTCCGGGAGCTAATTCATATAACCAATCTTTCGCCTTTTCCAAGAGAGAAAAGGGAAAGGCCTTCATCTTCAAAATACTCCAATCGACATTGATGGGGGTCATGCTTGAACACACCACCTCGAATTCTTTCAAGTGCTTGTTAGGATCTTCTATGGAAAACCCATGGTATTTCGGAATGTGGTGTAGCAAACTTGACTTCAACTCGAATTCCTCAGTCTTTCCTTGGGCAGCCATGGGATATTGAATACATAGGGGTGTTGTTGGAAATGTGTCCTAAAACCAATCATATGATGATACTTTACGGACATTTCACATGTTAAACTAATCTAGTTTAATATCAAGGGCCTATTATTGTTTTAAGCCGTCTCATATAAATGTTATATGCTTAAACGATAAGTCCAAGGAATATGTAATTAGGAGAATGTAATTTTTTTTTGGTGACCTAGGAGAATGTAATTTAAACAAGTTAGATTTATGAGACCATTCTCTTTCGTATACATATCCTAAACGTTCCTGATCATAGGATTGCCAATTTGGCATTGACAGTTCGTTAAGATCAGTACGTGCTGTGTCTTCTCTCATGGAGGGTGACTGGTCTCGAGTCATTGGTGTGATTGACACCAAGACAAGCATGTAGGTGCTCAATAGTGAATGAGTCAACTGAACACGATCAACGAAGAGTTCTCATACTCATGTCACATGAGAACTCATGGTTGGGATAATGCAAAGTAGTCCTTTGACCTGAGGCATCATAATTGTCTTGTGGTTAGGTCCTTCATCTTTGATTATGTCAAAGTCACTCCATTCGCGGGTGTCCACGGCATAGTTGGGGTTAAGCCACTTAGCCATGGAGGCAAGTGAATGCGCAACAAGAGATCTCTAACCTTCAAACCGTTTAAGGGAGAATACTCTATGATATGATTAAGAATCTCTGGCCAGAGTATGAATGAGATTTAAGAAGTCATTCCAAATCACATTCAAGGTAATCATATAAGTAAATGAATCACATTGGATAGTAGACATGAATAAACTATCAATCTAAACAATGTGATCAAGAGTATTGTATTAGAGAAAGACCGTATTGTATTGTAATCCTAAACTGAATAGGTTCTCCACCTCTTCTGATTAGCTTGGGTAACCATGACATACTGCTAGGTGTCGCTCATGGTTTGTGGAAGCCCTAAACGTGTATAATCACTAAAGGGAGAATTGAAAGTAAGTTTCAATTCACAATCGATTTGAAAGAGTTTTAATCGCCCACTGCCTCGCTAAAAGGAACCTAATGGATCGTACACCGTGTAAGGTAGAGATTGAAGAAACAACGGAGATGAGTAAGAATAATTAAATGGTTTAATTATTTATGGCAAGGATTAATTAATATGTTAATTAATCAAACGAATAAAGTTCGTTAAAAGACCACGGGTTAGTTTTGGGCCTCAAGGCCTAATGGGCTTCAAACGTCAAGCCCATTGACTTAAGTTGTACGACAACTGATCGGATCATATTTACATATATTTTTACTTCAAATTCACTCGTCTTTTCTTAGTTAGTTCCTTATATTTTTGAGCTATTTACGTTATTTTTGTGTTTATAGGATTTGTCATGCAAAGAAAATAAAAATGGCACAAATGAGTTTTAAATAATAAATTCGTCGAAAATTGCTTTAGTCGTTCTCATTCTGTCATGAGTTAGCTGTTATAATTTTAATTGTATGGTCTGTTTATGTTGTAGTGCCTTAGAATATTAATTCTATGATTTTTTTCTTTTACTATTGCCGTCCAAGTTGTGGCCATCTTGTCCACTCATGTATGTTTATTATTTTCTGCACTAAAATTTGTTTCTTTTGGAAGAAAAGAAAATAACAAGTGCTTGTGCAGCGTGAGGTGGAGAGATGAGTGAGAGACAGCTAAAAGGATCCAAGGAGGACGGATTAGAAGAAAAGGGAAAGAATGAAACAGAAGGCAGCGTGCAGGAAATATAAAAAAAAAGAGACTGTGGGGCGCAGCAAGAAAAAAGGGGAATAAAAGTATGGAAAGCAAAGGCATACGGGGGAGAAATAATCAGGAAAGGAGGGATCCAAAGAAAGATATACGAAAGAAGAAGAAAAAGGAGAATCCAAGGCGTGAAAGGGATAGAGGCGGGAGACAGAGAAGACTTGAAAAAGTGGGAAATAAAATAATAAGATAGAGAGGAGAACACGGGACAGAAGGGGGGGAAGAGGAAAACGCGGTCTGGGGAGCGGGAGAAAGGGACTGCCCTTTGGGCAGTTCGCAGAAGGACAGGAAAGAGCTGCCTTTGCAGCACAAGGAAAGAAGGCAGACAGCTGCACTTACAGCGTGAGTGGAAAGAAACAGGCGGGAGAGAGAGGAGACAGAAACTGAGGGGGACTGACGTGAGGACAGGAGGATTGCAGAAAGCTGCACTTGCAGCTGGGAAGGCGCAGTCCACACGGGCAGAAGACCAGAGGCACGGGCAGACTGGCACTGAAGCACTCTTTTCTCTCGGTTAAATCTTTCCAAACTTCTATTTTATTTCTGTTTTAATAATGTGTAATTAAATTTTATTTTGGCTAGAGGTTAATTCAAAACCATGAATATATTTGTAATATGAATTGATTACCTTCGGTTGTGATTTCATAAGTTGTGATTTCAATTTACTTATCCGTTCGTATAAAAACTGATTTGTGTATGTTGGTTGAGAGTGCACGCTTAATTTACATGCATGAATTTGATGCTAGAATATAAGTGAATTTCACCTAATCGTTATGAACTTATTTTCACAAGTAGTAAAGGTTGCTAGTCACAATCACGTTAAGTAAATTCTTGGCAAGAGTATCATGCTTTTCATAGTTACGAATGCCTCGTCAATGCTTATAGTTTTCACAAAGTTTAATGATCTTTGATTGTATCTCTATTGTGCTTTTCACGTAGGGGACTTTTGAAGAATGTTTTGAATTGTTGTATGCGTTTTCCCGTCCAATTCAATAACTTAAGGAAAACTTGAAGATTAAAAAAGTGCTGTTCACGGTTAATCTGGAGTATTGAGATTCACAATTTATTGAAAGAACAACTGAAAATCAATTTAGGTTGCATATGTGTCATGTGTGGAGAAGAACCCTCTAGCTAGTCCGTCATTTATCATTTTACCTTAATTTTATGTTTTTATCAATTCTGTAATTTATTTAAGTTTAATTTACTTCTAGTCAAAACCAAACACCTATCCATTATTAAATTATATTATTTAGTTAGTTTTCTTTATTGTTAGTCTTTTAATTTAATTTCCGTCCATTTCAGTTCCTAGTGTTTAAATTAATTGTTTTCATTATTTTGAGTCATTTTAAGTGTGTTTCGAGTTATTAGAGTTTTTCGCCTATTTTTGTGTCCTTGAGTCTTATTTAATATTTTTAAATTAATTTAGAATAGATTAGCAATCCCTCCTAATCCCCGGCCTAGAACGATACCCTACTTACATCTATACTACAATTGTCAAAAAGAGGGTTTAATTTGTGTGTCAAGTAATTTTCGCATCAAATTTTGGCGCCGTTGCCGGGGATTAGCAACTTTGCTAATCCTTTTATTTTTGTTTTTGTTTATGTTTATATTGGTGTTTGTGTATTTTACTTTTGATATTTGATTTATTTTTCTTTCTTTGATTTTAGATTCAAATGGAGCCGAGGGAAATTTAAAGGAAAGATGCGTCCGGCTAAAGACGTTAAATCAAGCGCTTCTTGGGAGGCAACCCAAGCATTCAACGAAAGGGAGATTTTGGAATCACTAACCCAATCAGCTTTGCATTCTTCCACCCTTATCTTTACTGCTTTCATTTTGTTTTGTTTAGCTAGTTGCGTTATTTGGTTGATTTCTGTGAGTTTGTGTTATTTAGTTTAAGTGTGGGGGAAGGTTAACCAAAGTCTCTTTACATTAATTTACATAAAAAAAAAATAAAATAAAATAAAATAAAAAAAAGATAAAATTTAAAATTAATAAAAAAAAAAAAAAAAAAAAAAACATAAAAAAAAAAAAATACAAATATTTTACAATGATGTAAACTAATAGTATTCATTGGTCGGGTGGTGCTTCAGTAGTAGGCGGGGCTTCAGTAGTCGGCGGGGCCACAGAAGGAGGAGGCAACAGAGGTTGATCAGTTGGAGCTTCACTACGCGGTGCCGCTCCAGAAGATGAGGGCAGATGCGGTTGGAACAAACCCACAAACCTCCGATGATCAAGTAAAATTTGACCATCGGTGTCCTGCATCTGGTCAATCTTCCTCTTCATACTGGTGGCATAGCTGTGTGCGAGCTTGTGCAATTCCTTATTCTCATGCTTGAGCCCTTTAATCTCTTGTTTGAGACTCTGTATTTCAGCCACCAACGACTCAACATGACGGGTTCGAGCAAATAGGCGTTGGGCCATGTTGGACACAGAACTCGCACACTGCACGCTAAGAGCCAGAGACTCCTTAACCGCCAATTCATCAGACCGCCTAGCGAGCAGTCTGTTATCTCTGGGGGTGACAAGGTTCCGGGCCACCACCGCGGCAGTCATGTCATTTTTCATCACCGAATCCCCCACGGTAAGAGGACCGGTAGGGGATATGAAGGATGGGCGCCATATATTGTCTGGTGAAGGCGGAGCTGCCTCTTCACCAATGTTCAAGTCAAAACGACGATCGGAAGGGCCAGACATTTTTCAGAGGTGGTGAAGAAAGAAGAGAGTCGGAATGATCAAGATTAAACAAGTGCAAGAAGGGAGTGTTTACAGGAGGGTGCTCAAGTGTGTTGTGGAACAAGCTTAACGCCTCTATAAAAAGAAGAAATCGGAGAGGCGCTCCTCAGAGAAGCGTCCTCTCGCAAATCGAAGAGGCGGGGCTCCTTTCTCAAAAGCCGGATTCTTTTCTCAAAAGAGGCGTTTCATTTCTTAAAGGCTGGGCTTGCTCAGAAACCACGAGCCGAACCCCGGATTTCAAAAGATCAATTTGTCCAGACGTGTCGTCACTTGTCACACGCAAATTGCTTTGCGAAATTCTCGGGCGGTTTGTCGAAGCACCAATTCAGAAATCGAAGAGGGAAATTCAACAGTCAAAGACACGCTAGCTTTCTCAAAAGCTGGGCTTCAACCCACGGGCAAATCTTCTTTTCCAGATTTATCCGCACGTGTCACATGCTACCTCTACAATCGACGATGCTCAGAGCTCGAAACGCCGATTCCAGATATCAATGAGGAATCTGCTTTGCGGAAATTACGGGCAGCTTTGTCAGAAAGCGCGTAATTTGTACTATTCATCCATCTACCGGCTGCCGACACTAAGTGAGAGAACAGTTCCGGTTGTGAAGAGAAGTCCTATAAGTTTCTACCTTCGCTTTCCACAGCAAAGGCACACTCTCTCAGCACTTCTCTCTCAGCACTTCTTCATCTCTGAAAATGCATTCCCAAAGAATCCTCCTAAGTTACTCTGTGTTCCTAATTCCTTGGGATACTCCTGCGAACAACCCATTCAAAGCAAAAGTATTTCATATCATGAAGGTTGAAAGCAAGAGTATCTCATATCATGCTTTCTCCCTGTCCTTTCTCCAGCCAGCACCTGCTCTCGAGTACTCATCATCTTGTGCTTTCGCTTTGTTTCTCACTTATAAGGGAAGTGAAGATGATACCTCGAAGCATGTGGAGACAACGTGCTGATTCATCCTCAACTAAGGACAAGGAGAAAGAGAGCAAGAGGTGGGCACTTGGAAAGATTGAAGAAAGAAACAGACCAACACCTCTCCCTCGTGCCTGCCCGCCATGCAGAGGAAACAAGCAAAGAAGAATGCAGCTTGCACAATCATCCCAGCAGAAGGAGTCTGAGCTGAGGAACTAGAGAAGCTGCCACATCTGCTTGGAGAACAAATAAGGAACTGCAACATTCCCAAAGAGCAAAGCCTCGCCGTACAATAGCATAAAATCATCACTTGCAAATAAAAAGCTAAGTGTCACCCTGTTCAAGAGGAAAGCTGTGGAAAGTCAACAAGCACGACCAATGATTACTTATTAGTTTTATTCATTATCTTTTATCGTAATTTTCAATTTTTCGTTTGCAATTTTTTTTTTTTTAATTAATTTTCTTGCGTACTTAACTGAATTATTTCTTTTCTTTGCAGGAACTTTTGGTTATTTCCACCCTTGAAGTTGATTGCAGAATTTTAGCTTGGGGGGTCATCGCTTGATTTTACTGCAAATTAGGGAAGTTTTCAGTCTAATTGCTTTATTTTGTTTCTTATTATTTATTTATTTATTTTATTTTTATTTGCATTATAGTGTTTTCTGACATTGGGGACAATGTCAAGTTTAAGTGTGGGGGTAGAAATCTCCAGAATTTCATTTGTCTCTGTGTTGTTGTTTTTTGTGTTCTTAATTAGTTTTGTTTTTTTTTGTGTTCTTAATTAGTTTTGTTTTTCTTTTAAAAAAAATAAAAAAATAAAAAAAAAAACTGTGTTGTTGTTTTTTGTGTTCTTAATTAGTTTTGTTTTCTTTTAAAAAAAAAAAAAATTTTAAATTTAAAAAAATTTAGGAAAATTTAAAAATCCAAAAATATTGTCTTGTTTCCCTTATTGTTTTGAATTAGATTTTTGTTAGTTTCCCGACCCAATGATATAATTAGATCAAATTTGAATCACGATTATCAAGAACTTAGTTAACATGTGTTTTATGAAATTCCTAATTCTCTTGTTAGTTTTGTACATGTTTGATCATCTTTGAAAAACCAAATGCACATAGCCTTGTTGATGTGAAACTAAAGTATGACTTAAAGCTTCATATGTGAATTTAGTGACCATATACATCCTATGTGAGTTTTCGAGCCGATTGAAAGTGTGTGCATTTTTCATACACTCCTATTCTTTCATGTGTGAGGAACTTATGTGAGATACATCTCTAGAACTTGCGTAACGATCTTTCGAAATGTTTGTCATTGATTGCATGAACTTGGAAATGATAGAGGCATTAGGTTTACCACCATGGCCCAAATAACCATGTTTCCCAAATAAAAAGGATATCATTAGATTGCCAATTTGAGCTGTGTATGTTGAGCCTTTTATTTCTTATCACCAGATATGTCTACCCTTATACCTGAAATTTTTTTTCCTTACCCTTTCCAAGCAAGCTAGTGAGCAATGTGAGATTGTCTTATGAGAAATGTTTGTGAAATACTTTGAAGGTGTTTGGCAAAAGAATAAGTGTGGGGGTATTTCATGTTTGTATTAAAAAAAAAAAAAAAAAAAAAAAAAAAAAGAAAAAAAAAAGAGAAGAAAAGAAAAGAAAAAAAAAATGTTTTTAAAGTTTCAGTTTAAGGGTATGATTGGAGGTTTCAAAAGAATTGTTGGAAAGCTTGAGTTCTTATAAATCTAAAACAAAAGAATTGCTTGCAATGTAGCTTGGAACTTGTGTTTTCCTATTCTTTCGTTTCAATAACCCTATCCCTAAGCCTCATTACATCCAATAAAAGTCCTCTTGATTTAAGTTTTACAATTATGACTGTGGAGAAGTGATCTTTATGCAAGCTTATGGTAGAAATTTCACATTTGTTTCTTTGAGCGAAACACATTAAAACTAAACACATGTGTGATTGAGTGCATATCCCGTGAGAAGGTCACTAGTTTGCATATGATGATTTTAAAAATAAAAAATCTTGAAATTGCATTAGCATGGCTATCTCACACACTACACTTCAAGGATGATTCAAAGATTACTGCTAATATTTGAAACAGGAAGATGAACTTGGATTAACTTCTTTGGTGCTAGCTATGGTTCTTGATGATTTATGTTCTCAAATGAAATTCTATGAGGGTCACATCGGGGGAAACTAATGTTTTTCATGTTAGTACTTTTTCATGTTTTCTTTGTTTTGCTCGAGGACTAGCAAAAGCTAAGTGTGGGGGTATTTGATCGGATCATATTTACATATATTTTTACTTCAAATTCACTCGTCTTTTCTTAGTTAGTTCCTTATATTTTTGAGCTATTTACGTTATTTTTGTGTTTATAGGATTTGTCATGCAAAGAAAATAAAAATGGCACAAATGAGTTTTAAATAATAAATTCGTCGAAAATTGCTTTAGTCGTTCTCATTCTGTCATGAGTTAGCTGTTATAATTTTAATTGTATGGTCTGTTTATGTTGTAGTGCCTTAGAATATTAATTCTATGATTTTTTTCTTTTACTATTGCCGTCCAAGTTGTGGCCATCTTGTCCACTCATGTATGTTTATTATTTTCTGCACTAAAATTTGTTTCTTTTGGAAGAAAAGAAAATAACAAGTGCTTGTGCAGCGTGAGGTGGAGAGATGAGTGAGAGACAGCTAAAAGGATCCAAGGAGGACGGATTAGAAGAAAAGGGAAAGAATGAAACAGAAGGCAGCGTGCAGGAAATATAAAAAAAAAGAGACTGTGGGGCGCAGCAAGAAAAAAGGGGAATAAAAGTATGGAAAGCAAAGGCATACGGGGGAGAAATAATCAGGAAAGGAGGGATCCAAAGAAAGATATACGAAAGAAGAAGAAAAAGGAGAATCCAAGGCGTGAAAGGGATAGAGGCGGGAGACAGAGAAGACTTGAAAAAGTGGGAAATAAAATAATAAGATAGAGAGGAGAACACGGGACAGAAGGGGGGGAAGAGGAAAACGCGGTCTGGGGAGCGGGAGAAAGGGACTGCCCTTTGGGCAGTTCGCAGAAGGACAGGAAAGAGCTGCCTTTGCAGCACAAGGAAAGAAGGCAGACAGCTGCACTTACAGCGTGAGTGGAAAGAAACAGGCGGGAGAGAGAGGAGACAGAAACTGAGGGGGACTGACGTGAGGACAGGAGGATTGCAGAAAGCTGCACTTGCAGCTGGGAAGGCGCAGTCCACACGGGCAGAAGACCAGAGGCACGGGCAGACTGGCACTGAAGCACTCTTTTCTCTCGGTTAAATCTTTCCAAACTTCTATTTTATTTCTGTTTTAATAATGTGTAATTAAATTTTATTTTGGCTAGAGGTTAATTCAAAACCATGAATATATTTGTAATATGAATTGATTACCTTCGGTTGTGATTTCATAAGTTGTGATTTCAATTTACTTATCCGTTCGTATAAAAACTGATTTTTGTATGTTGGTTGAGAGTGCACGCTTAATTTACATGCATGAATTTGATGCTAGAATATAAGTGAATTTCACCTAATCGTTATGAACTTATTTTCACAAGTAGTAAAGGTTGCTAGTCACAATCACGTTAAGTAAATTCTTGGCAAGAGTATCATGCTTTTCATAGTTACGAATGCCTCGTCAATGCTTATAGTTTTCACAAAGTTTAATGATCTTTGATTGTATCTCTATTGTGCTTTTCACGTAGGGGACTTTTGAAGAATGTTTTGAATTGTTGTATGCGTTTTCCCGTCCAATTCAATAACTTAAGGAAAACTTGAAGATTAAAAAAGTGCTGTTCACGGTTAATCTGGAGTATTGAGATTCACAATTTATTGAAAGAACAACTGAAAATCAATTTAGGTTGCATATGTGTCATGTGTGGAGAAGAACCCTCTAGCTAGTCCGTCATTTATCATTTTACCTTAATTTTATGTTTTTATCAATTCTGTAATTTATTTAAGTTTAATTTACTTCTAGTCAAAACCAAACACCTATCCATTATTAAATTATATTATTTAGTTAGTTTTCTTTATTGTTAGTCTTTTAATTTAATTTCCGTCCATTTCAGTTCCTAGTGTTTAAATTAATTGTTTTCATTATTTTGAGTCATTTTAAGTGTGTTTCGAGTTATTAGAGTTTTTCGCCTATTTTTGTGTCCTTGAGTCTTATTTAATATTTTTAAATTAATTTAGAATAGATTAGCAATCCCTCCTAATCCCCGGCCTAGAACGATACCCTACTTACATCTATACTACAATTGTCAAAAAGAGGGTTTAATTTGTGTGTCAAGTAATTTTCGCATCAACAACTTAATGACAAATAATTCACAAAGGCCTTAAAAGCCCAATGAAACCCTATGGCCGGCCATTTTGTTAAAGGAGTGGGTTTTGGACTTAATTACAAGTTTGCCACTCCAATGAATAAAGGTATAAATATGACTTTATAGCCAAAATTCATTTAGGGTTTCTTTTGGAGAAAAGATGAAAACACAAACTCTCTTCTCTCTAAAGAGGCCGGCCACCCTAGAGGAAAATAGCTAGTAATCTTACTTCCTCTAGGTCACTCATTTCTTCCTAAAATCTTACCTTGGTGTAGAGACTTAGAGGTTCTCAATTTTGAGAACTTGGAGAAACCTATTCTTCCATCCAAATCCATGGATCTAAGAAGCAAGGAATGAAGGCCCTATCTCTTGGGTGATTATCCTTTGCTTATGCAAAGAGGAATCAACAAAGGTATAATTTCTCAACTCACTTTGTTTGAGTTGAGTCTTGGTTCACCTAACTACTAGGCTTTGAATTTAATGGGTAATGTTTTGTTTTGAGTGCATGCAAGCATGATTCCGCCTTTAATTTGTTAATTGCATGCTATAGATGTTGCTCAAATGAACATGTTTTTCACAAAATTTCCTTCAAGTGGTATCAGAGCCTAGGTCTAGTAGTTGGTGAATCCTTTTGGGTTTTGTAGTTCATAGTCTTTGATTTAAATGTTGTAATATGTTACAAGCTTTATTCTTGCTTCTTTGAATGTAAATTTTGTTAGAAAATTTGCCATCTCAAATGTTGTAGATGTAGTTCATATGAGCATGAATATTGGAGCTAAAATTTGGTGCCATGTTTTTGGGAAAAATCGGCCAAATCCAAAGGGTGGATTTTTGGGTTCATGTTTGACTTGTTAAAAGTGTTTTCAAGTAACTTTTGGAACCCCTATGTACCCTAGTTTGGTTATATGTTATTTCATGAAAAACCCATAAAAGTTTGGTGTTTTGATTCAAAGTTTTGATTTATTTCATGAAATCTTTGTTTTGTGCTTTATCAAATGTTTTAATGTGATTGAAGTTTTGAAAGGTGATAGAAATGGTGATGGGTGTGTAAGAAGTACTTCTCTTACACACACACCACTTGCATGAATTTATGTCACACACACCACTTGCATGGCTTTATGACTTTGTTGAAAAATTTCAAAATTTTGCATTCCTCACTCTCTCTAAAACCGGCCACCCTACAAGTGGGGTGCTTTTGGGGCTTTTATGCAATTACATAAAGTTTTGGTACTTTTGTGTAATTTGTAGTTTAACCCAAAAGTTTACGTATTTATGTAAAGGCCCAAAATCATTAAAGGACAAATTGTTTTGCTCCTTTAATGATGTTTTTCAATTTGTTGAATTTTTGGGTTCTAGTTGTAATTACATGAATTAGTGTACTTTTGTGTTTTTACAAAATGAGCTCAAAAGTTTAAGTTTTGCAACATAGCCCAAAAGGTTGAGGTTATTGCATTTTGGCCCAAATTAGGTTGAGAACAAAATGGTTTTGTCTCATTAAATGAGAATTGGATTTTCATTTCATTTAGCTCCATTTAAATCAATTCTATGGAAACAAAAACCAAATGAAAAATGTTGCATTCAAAGTTTAATTAGTTAAAGCGTTAATTAATTAAAGGGTGATTATGAACCTAAGCCTACGATAATTGAGCTATGTGAAAGGCCGTCTCAAATTTGTTTGAACCATGGGAATGTGTAGATTAGATTTTGGTTGTAATTTGATTTGATCAAATGTTGTAAAAGAGCATAAGCTCTTCTTTACTTTAAAGTAATTTGTTTTGATCAAATGTTGTAAAATGGCATAAGCTCTTCTTTACTTTGAAGTACTCATTTTCTTGTTTTATTTGATATGCATGAAATTGGAGTAGTTGGGTCCAACGCCCAATAAGACAACACGCCTTAATGTGATTAAACGCGTAACTAAAATCAATCACCATCCCTAGACCGAGATTCAACACTAGGCTCGTGTTGGATCTAATCAAAGGTTCATAATCATCCTAAGGCCCTAAGACAACTATATAGTCCATCAATGAATGCAAACCTTATGTTAGTAGTACAATATACTCTTGCTTTAAAAACCGTTTTACAAGCTTAGTGGGAGTATTATATACTACTAAATCAATCACATGGACCAATAGTTGTAATAGGACCAAATTGTTTTAATAAGATTAAAATGTATATTTATATATGATGAGACCTAAAAACCCTCAACCAAACCATTATTAAGTTGATAAGCGTGAGAGTGCTTTGAACACTCTTTCGTGGCCTTCCACCGTGGTAGGCTCCGATCGTTTGTGACTCGTACACCGACTTCACCCTATAATGGGGGAGTACAAAGTGCGTGCTTACACTCAGGAGGAGTTCTATATACATACATGATGAAGTGAGGTAGGCAACGAGTTTAGCCAACATGATATAATTTTGAGGCTATGCTTGAACCCCTACACGAACTAGGCATGGTGGGAATGACTTAACTAAGTACAATGACGCCAACATGATATAATTCTGAGGCATCATTCTCTAGAGGCCAAATTAGATGGGCACTTGCAAGAGATGCAAATGAGTAAGCGTACTCTCTCATTATTATTAACGCTAGCCAACATGATATAATTCTGAGGTGGGCTTGGTAATAGTGAGCCTCCCATACCCTACTAAGAGTTTCCTCCAAAACTCTCGAATTCCGATGAGGGATATGGAATTTGCCAAAAATAGTGGGTAGTGCTATTTGATTTAAAGACCCGAATCAAATGGCTTAAAATCAATCAATTTATATTCGTTATGTATTTGTTTACCAATATATTTGCAAACGCTATCCAAAACTTGAATAAGAAAAGCCGAATGCTTTAGTTTCCTGACTTGGTACAACAATCCCAAAGATTGTCTTAAATGGATTGTATATGTACCTAAGTAGTCTAATCCTCACAATCTTCCTATTGATAATGTATCATTGGAAGAACATGTTAGATAAGTCTACCATAAAGAGGACAACACTTTTAATGTCATAGTTCTTCACTTACAAATCGTTGTATGAAGAAATAAGAGTTGCTTTGAACAACCCTTAGCTAATGCAAACACTAGTGCTTGTTTCTTTGTTAAATGAACAAAGAACTTGAGAAGAAAGCACAAGGGCATGGACACTTTATGTGCCATGATTCTTCACTTACAAATTGTTGTATGAAGAAATGAGAGTTGCCTTGAACAACTCTTGAAAGTTTGTAATTATGTTTAGAACATAATGGTTGGTTGACAAAAATAGTCCATCAACATGGACTTATGATGATTTTGAATCATTGAGTGTTGAAGTGTTAAACCACTTCTAGAAACGGAAACTAGGCAAGGACATCACCTTTTTGTCCCTATCCAAATGGTTCACTAAGTTTATTGTAAACTATATAGTGAACAATAACCACACACTCTCCAAATCGTTTGATGTGTATAACACAATTGAAATAAGTTTCAAGAGAGATAGTGGGAGTTTAGGGACCATGACTATTGTAGTCAAAGGAGAAGTCAAATGAAGAAAGCGAAATAAACTCCAAGGGAACAAACTTTCTTTATGAAATGATGGACATTGGAAGGGGTATTTGCAAGAAATGTCTTGCAAGTGTCAAGAACACACCTTTCGAAGGTGTTGTAAATTGTTCTTGAAAAGTTCAAAACAGTTGGTTCTTCTACTTGAATGCTTGATTCCGTATTAGTAACTCTGTTTTACAATCGTTGTAAAAGTGTGGCTAATAAAAAGTAGAAGATTAATGTGAGAAGAGAAAGTACTTCACATTCGGAACGTGAATCAAATGTAGATCTCTACGAAAGCAGATGGTACTTACTTCCTCATATGAACTACCAAAGAAATTGGAAAAACCAAAGATTGTCTTTACATTCCAATTTTAAGGAACTTAATTCCATCACTATAAGGGATGGATGAATGTTTTGTTTGACAAAACATTGTTCTTTATTAATGAATGATTAGATTATTGTAATCTAATTAATTATCTCTATAGTAGAGATGATATGGTAGTGTTAATTGTTTAGAATATAACGATGCTTAAAACCCAAAAGGTTGCAAGGTAGTGACTAATCCCAACTGAGTTGTGATACCTCTAAAACATAAATTACGAGTTGGTCATAGATGGATGCTTTGGATCGTTAGATCCGGATCCAATACCTTCTTATTAAAATTGTATAGAGGCGAAATGTTCGAATCTTTATTCTTTTGGAAAGAAAAAAGAATCACAAAATTATTGAGGTTAATTCACTTAGATGTTAGTGACACTTGTCCACAACATAAAACTACTCATGTTGTATGACATTCACCGAAGATCACTCTCTGTTGGACTATAATTTATTTTGAATAAACACAAGTCCGAATACTTTGCAAAAGGTTTCAAAGAATTCAAGAAATGTAAGTTGATGAGTAAGATGTCTAAAGTATTTACCTCCTTAGATTTAATCCAAGGAAAGGTAATACTTTAGAACAGTTTTCTTGAAAGATATCAAGGAAAGAAGCATCATAAGATAATGGATTTCTCCATTAAGAGAAGAACGAACTTGAATAAGATTTAGTTCGTTGGATATTATCAATTACCCATGTATAGGATATATACTTCTAAGACAATATAATTGTCAATTAGAAGATCTTCCAAAATTTTCATGACTTCATAGGATGTAGTTGGAAAGAAAGACAAATCTTAATCATGTTAAGATTTGGGGTTGTGTGCTAATAAGCAATATTTGTTTAAAATTATCTTGTGGGTATCCTTAAATTAACATTTGGATATCACTTCTATAAACCAACTAACAAATGTTGTTTGTTGGGTAGTTCATTGTAATCCTACACTAGGATTTGCCTAAGATAGCGCAAATGAACAAGAGATAGAACTCAAACAATGGGTTCTTTGAGAGACAAGATGATAATCAACAAATATAACAACCTAGTTCCTACACCACAAGCTCCAAGGTAGTCAAGAAGGATTTATAAACTGTCTCAGTTAAATGGTTTGAACTTTATGACTATGTCATAGAGTTACACCTCTTAATTCGAAAGAAATAAGAATGAAAATCCTTATGACTACATTGAGTGTATATACGACATATACTCAAGGAAATGCTAAAGTACCATTTGACCCGAAATAATGAAACCTTTATAGCTAATTGGTAGCTTAAGGTGACTACAATAAAAGAGAATGGTTGACTTTGAAGAAACCATCTTTGACGTAGTCTTAGTTTCAATTAATTCGAAGATTGCTAGCTACAACTAAATGGTGATTCAATGTTTGGACATTATATGGGTTTCTGAAACCATTATTAAGATAGTCTTGATAATATATATGTCTAAAACTATGAATCACAAGACATGTAAGTTGTAGAGATCCATCCATCATGAATCTTAGCAAGCTAGTGGGAGCTATAAGCGTCTTATGAGAGAAAGATCAAACCAATTGATTTCTCATAAAGATGTAAATTAATCTTTTGTTTACTAAGTTTACAAAAGATTAGTGGGAGTTAATCATATTCCAAAAATTGAATATATATGATATATTAATTTTGGAAATGAAAAGAATACTTCTTCGTTAAAGTTATGACTTTAAACATTCTATAATGATAGAATGGATATGGGAGACATAGTCTATATACATGGGATGGAAATCTATAATGATATATTTCAAGATATAATTGGATTATATCAATCCCTAATAATAGACAAAAGATGCTAGGAAGTTTCTCATATGATGATAAACTTCAATTAGAAGGACGACTCTAGTGAGACTAGCAAGTTGCCCTTCTCAAAGGGAACGTACCCTTTGACTCCCAAAGAAATAATGCGTAAATAGAATCCTTTATGCATACGTAGAAAGATGATTTATGTATTTCATATTGTATGAAAAACATTGATATGAATTGTACCTAGATCGGTACAAGACAATATCAATGCAAGCCCAGGATCAGAACCATGGCAACTGTCAAGTGAGTCCTTAAGTATTTAAGAAATACTAAAGGATAGATTCCTCAAAGAATGAGGAAGAATTAGAGTAACGTAAAGGAAGCATAAATGTATTAGATTATGAATCTAATCCATCATTGGATGTTTCTTCATTATGAATGAAGAGATAATCAGATATCTCTTTATTATGACTAAAGAGATATTTGGATGGAAACATTAAAAGTAATGACTTTAGTGTGTTCCATTATGAATGCAAAATATATTGCCATATAGAAGCTTACAACAATGTTGTTTGGAGGGAAAAGTTCATTTATGAACTCTCTATTCGGTTCCAACCAGAAAGTGTCTCTAGTGTACCGACACTACGACACTAATGGGGCGATAGCTCAAGCCAGGGAATCAAGGTCTCATCAAGATCCGAACTCAATTAAGAGACTGAACCACATGATTAAGAATCATGTATAATGGTGACGTCGTGATTCTCAAGGTTGCTTCTATGGATAACATATAGATATCCATTGTGTAGGCCTACTACTTAGCCATTTTTGAAATGACTACAGAAGAGGTATCATCACTGATGACCAAGCTGATTGGCTCTAGTGCAAGTGGGAGATTCTTGGAAATGTGCCCTAAAACCAATCATATGATGATACTTTACAGACATTTCACATGTTAAACTAATCTAGTTTAATATCAAGGGCATAGATTATTGTTTTAAGCCGTCTCATATAAATGTTATATGCTTAAACGATAAGTCCAAGGAATATGTAATTAGGAGAATGTAATTTAAACAAGTTAGATTTATGAGACCATTCTCTTTCGTATACATATCCTAAACGTTCCTGATCATAGGATTGCCAATTGGGCATTGACAGTCCGTTAAGATCAATACGTGCTGTGTCTTCTCTCATGGAGAGTGACTGGTCTCGAGTCATTTGTGTGATTGACACCGAGACAAGCATGTAGGTGCTCAATAGCGAATGAGTCCACTGAACACGATCAATGAAGAGTTCTCATACTCATGTCACATGAGAACTCATGGTTGGGATAATGCAAAGTAGTCTTTTGACCTGAGGCATCATAGCTGTCTTGTGGTTAGGTCCTTGTTCTTTGATTATGTCAAAGTCACTCCATTCGCGGGTGTCCACGGCATAGTTGGGGTTAAGCCACTTAGCCATGGAGGCAAGTGAATGCGCAACAAGGGATCTCTAACCTTCAAACCGTTTGAGGGAGAATACTCTATGATATGATTAAGAATCTCTGGCCAGAGTATGAATGAGATTTAGGAAGTCATTCCAAATCACATTCAAGGTAATCATATAAGTAAATGAATCACATTGGATAGTAGACATGAATAAACTATCAATCCAAACAATGTGATCAAGAGTATTGTATTAGAGAAAGACTGTATTGCATTGTAATCCTAAACTGAATAGGTTCTCCACCTCTTCTGATTAGCTTGGGTAACCATGACATACTGCTAGGTGTCACTCATGGTTTGTGGAAGCCCTAAACGTGTATAATCACTAAAGGGAGAATTGAAAGTAAGTTTCAATTCACAATCGATTTGAAAGAGTTTTAATCGCCCACTGCCTCGCTAAAAGGAACCTAATGGATCGTACACCGTGTAAGGTAGAGATTGAAGAAACAACGGAGATGAGTAAGAATAATTAAATGGTTTAATTATTTATGGCAAGGATTAATTAATATGTTAATTAATCAAACGAATAAAGTTCGTTAAAAGACCACGGGTTAGTTTTGGGCCTCAAGGCCCAATGGGCTTCTAACGTCAAGCCCATTAACTTAAGTTGTATGACAACTTAATGACAAATAATTCACAAATGCCTTAAAAGCCCAATGAAACCCTATGGCCGGTCATTTTGTTAAAGGAGTGGGTTTTGGACTTAATTACAAGTTTGCCACTCCAATGAATAAAGGTATAAATATGACTTTATAGCCAAAATTCATTTAGGGTTTCTTTTGGAGGAAAGATGAAAACACAAACTCTCTTTTCTCTCTAAAGAGGTCGGCCACCCTAGAGGAAAATAGCTAGTAATCTTACTTCCTCTAGGTCACTCATTTCTTCCTTAAAATCTTACCTTGGTGTGGAAGCTTAGAGGTTCTCAATTTTGAGAACTTGGAGAAACTATTCTTCCATCCAAATCCATGGATCTAAGAAGCAAGGAATGAAGGCCCTATCTCTTGGGTGATTATCCTTTGCTTATGCAAAGAGGAATCAACAAAGGTATAATTTCTCAACTCACTTTGTTTTGAGTTGAGTCTTGGTTCACCTAACTACTAGGCTTTGAATTTAATGGGTAATGTTTTGTTTTGAGTGCATGCAAGCATGATTCTGCCTTTAATTTGTTAATTGCATGCTATAGATGTTGCTCAAATGAACATGTTTTTTCACAAAATTTCCTTCAGGTGCGGCATTGTCCAATCCCTAAGCGGAAAGCTCCTTGATTGTTCGGTTATCTGCTACCATGTCTTGCACTACTTCACCCACTCTTGCCGTGGGTTCCTCCTCCTCAAACTCATATTCGGCCTCTGAATTTGAACTTGATTCACCAGGTTTTGGACTCTTCCTCTTTCGCCCCAACTCTCGCTCAAAATCGTCGTCAAAGTCCAAGATATGTTCACGAACCGGATGACAACTCCGAGTCATAAACTAGTACCTAAAACAAGAAACAAAAACAAGGTCAGAATCTGGAACGATTTAAACAAACTAAAATAAAACAATCCAAGGGATTAGCAAAGTGGCTAATCCTCGGCAACGGCACCAAAAATTTGATGCGAAAAATTAAACCCTCTTTTTATCAATTGTAGTAAAGAATGTAAGTAGGGATCGTTCTAGGCCGGGGATTAGGAGGGATTGCTAAATCACTTGAAAACTAACTCAAAAACGTAAAAACAAAGTTTAAAACACTAAACTAGACTCAAAGAATGCAAAACTAAACTCTAAAACACTAAAACAAACCAAACAACTCAAAACAGCACATAAACACTCAAAACTACCTTAAAAACACAATCTGGGCAGTTTTGAACACCGAACATAAATTTGGACGAAAATAGGTTATAACTTGACTCAAGACACTTAAAAACACAAACTAAATTAATTTCTAACTAATCTAACACTTCAAAATAAAGGGGGATTTGGTTTTGACGAAATTGAAAACAAAACAAAAACTTTGTAGACTAAAACAGATTTTAAAACGAATTTGATTAAAGTGAATGGATGGAAAGCTAGCTAAGGGGTTCTTCTCCACACATGTCACACTTGCATACAAAACGATTTCCAATGCGTTTCAATGAACCATGAATTCTCAACGCCCCATATTAACCTTGAATTGCACTAATTAACCCTCAGATTTTCCTAAAGTTAGTGAATTGGATGATTGCATACGACAACCCAAAGCATTCCCCACAAGTTCCCTACATGAATTGCATAATAGAGATACAAGCAAGAATCATTCAGTTCTCTAAAAACCATAAGCATTGACGAGGCACTTGTTACTATGAATTGCATGAAACTTATGCTAAAAATTTACTTAACACGATTGTGATCAACAACCTTTACTACTTGCGAATATAAGTTCATAACGATTAGGTGAAACTCCTTTATATCCTAGCATTAGATTTATGCATGAAAATTAAGCGTGCACTCTGAACCAACACACACAAATCAGTTTTAATTCATATCGATAAGCAAATTGAATTCACAACTTATGAAACACAATTAGAAGTAATCAAATCATATAGCAAGCATAAAACATGGTTTCGAACCCCCTCCTAGCCAAGGGTGCTTTAAGTTCTCATACTCACAAAACAAAGACAAACAAATTTAGACATTGAGAACAAAAGAAAGAAAACACCTAGACGCTCCAACGATCTAATCTTGAACAGCAAGCACGCCTATGGACTGTCCTCCTTCCTCTTTGCTGCGGTACAAGACTTAGGGACAGATTTTGGGTGGTATTTGTATGGAGGAATGGATATGGAATGGTGTGGTAGTGTTTAGGATGGGTGAAAGGGTGCAGCAAAGGTGTTTAGGGTCAGGACATAAGGTGGATGACAAGTGATGGCTGTGGCAAAGGTTGTAGAAGTGTTTCAGGCGTGAAGGCTGAATATATAAGGTGGTAGGGTGCGGCAAAGGCTGAAAATACATATTTATAGGCACCTAAACCCTAGGGCAATCAGATTAGGGCTTCTAGTACCCAAATCCACTAGGAAAAAGGCTTAGAAATCAGAATTAAAAGGGGAAAAGGCCTACAAGGTGCTGCTGGATGATAAGGCTTCTAGAAAGCCTTGCAAGGCCAGGAAATAAGGTCTTCTAGAAGGTCTTGTCATGTAAGGAAAAGGGTTCCCTTGCCAAAATAGGTGTGGCATTCCTCTAGAATAAGGCTAAGGTGTCCTAAAGTGTTTAGGACTCCTCTTTGTAGCTGAATAAAGGAAAATTTTTGTCCTAGCTAAGAACATGTGAGAATATTTGAACACATATGCAAACTATTAACACAGTAAAGTAAGCATGCATTAAAAAACAATTCTAAAACCCATGACTTTCAAAGCCTAATGAATGGTGAACCACAAGACTCTTTAACAACATTAAAGAGAAAGAAGGTTTCAGAGATTCATTACCCTTGAAGCTCATCCTTGTTTACACAAGGGATTCACCCAACTGGATGGCCTTTAAGTCACCTTCTAGCTCCTTGGATCTTCCTTGTGATTTTCTTCCTTTTTATGCTCCTTTTCTCCTTGAGGATGTGAGGAAAGGATCTCCACAAACATCAATGATTTGGTGTCTCTAAGTCTCCACACCAAGGATGAGGTATGAAGATGAAATGGATGACTTAGAGATGAAAAGATTGCTAGCTATATCTTCTCTAAGTGGCCGGCCTCCTTTAGAGAAAAAGAGAGAAAGTGTTTCTCGTCTTTGCCTCAAGAAAACCCTAATGAGGTAAAAGCTATAAAGATGTTTTTATATCTATTTTCTTAAATGAGTGGCAAACTTGCAATTAAGCAAAACTTACCACTCCCTCACTATGGCCGACCTCTTTTAAGGGATTGGGCTATTTGCCCATATTTGTTTTAGTTGTCAAACAACTTAAACATAATGGGCCTAGTGGACCAAACCCTTTTGGAACCCGAAGCCCAAAACTAACTTAAAAGCCCAATACGAACCTTTCGTATAATTAATTAACCTTGACCATATTTCAATTAAACCATTTGATTGCTTATCCATTTCATTTATATTTCTTCACTTTCATCCTTACTCGGTGTACGATCCATTAGGTTCCAATTAGCGAGGCAGTGGGCGATTGTTACTCTTAACGATCGATTGTGAATTGAAACTACATTTCAATTCTCCCTTTGATTAAGATTAGTGTTTGCTAATCTTCAGGGCTTCCACAAACCATGAGTGACACCTAGCAGCATGTCATGGCTACCTAAGCTAAATAGAATTGGTTGGAGAACCTATCCAGTTACAATTACAATGCAATACAGTCCTTCTCTAATACAATACTCTTAATCACATTGTTGGAGTGATAGTTTGAATCATGTCTACTATCCAATGTGATACTTCTTTATATGATTCAATTGAATATGATTTGGAACATACTTCCTAAGTCATATTCGTATGCTTTGGCCAAAGACTCCTGAATCATATCTTAGAGTATTCTCCTTCCACCATGGAAGGTTAGAGATTCCTTGTTGTGCATTCATATGCCTACATGACTAGATAGCTTGACCCCAACAATGTCGTGGACACTCTCGATGGAATGCCTTTGACATGATCAAAGATCAAGCACCTAACCATTAGGCATCTATGATGCCTCAGGTCAAAGGAGTACTTTGCATATTGCAACTTACGAGTTCTTACATGACATGTATGTTTGAACTCTCTTTTGATCGTTGTTCAGTGTACTCGATTACTTTTTCAAGCACCTATGTGTTTGTCTTAGTGTCCAACACTAAATGACTTGAGACTAGTCATACTCACGCTTGAGTTGACATAACACATACTAACCTTAGCGGATTGTCAATGCCCAATTGGCAGTCCTATGGCTAGGAACGTTTTAGGAATGAATATAAGAGAAATGTCTCATTAATCTAACTTATTTAAATCACTTCTCTCTTAGATCAAATACATTCCTTGGATTCCCTTATTGCTTAAACACATGATACAATAAATAGTGACTAACAATAAGCTTTGGCCTTTATTAAACATATAATAGTTTAATACAATAAGTATTCCAAAAGCTATTACATCAAATGAGTGGCTTTGTGGGCATACTTCCAACACTGAAACCCTTGCACATTAGGAATAAGAAAGCTTGTCTTGATCAATCCTTCTTCTTTTTGGACTCCTTTTCCTTCTTTAACTTGGAATACTTCTTTGTTGCTGAAACTCAAGGCCAATTAGGTTTAACTTTCCTACTTCAAGTAGGAAACCTTATTTGAGTAGGAATCTTCATTCTTCTAGGAATCCCACTTCAACTAGGAATCCTTCTTCAACTAGGAATCCTTTGTTGACCAGGATTTCATCTTCAAGTAGGCACTTTCCTACTTCAACTAGGAAACCTTGTTCAAGCAGGAATCATCATCTTCAAGTCTTCAATTTCATCCATTCCTTTGGCTCCAAGTATGTGACATCCATTCCAAGCTCCATTTTGCTCCAAAAGGTTCCAAAATGAATTTTTTTGTATACTTTGCCCTTAAAACCTGAAAACACATAAAACTAGCTTAAAAAACTAACTTATCTAAGGAAAAACAACGTAAATGCACACGAACTAGCTAACTAAGGCGCATAAATATGCTCTATCAATGGACTCATGTCACTCCGAAGAAATTGCACGGGAAGCATACGTCTTCTCCACAGTGCACCAATCGGAAAGGGGGCAAAGCAGCTTTCACTAACCTCCAAAGCAATGTGAAAGTGTTGAAAATAAGGAAATTTTGGCACAAAGATCATTCATGCACGATCTCTTCTTCCTCGAAGACTTGTTCAAATACTCGACCAAGGCTCCTTGCTATGAAGATTGCGAGGAACACCTCTACAAGATCGCTTCGAAGAAATTAGACAAGCAGCAACCATCTCGTTCACAAGTTCATTAGTCGGAAAGGGGGCAAATCTGTTCTTGTCAACCTCCAGAACAATGTGAAAGTGTTGGAGATAATGAAATTTCAACACAAAGATCGTCCATCCCCATCACAATGCGTGATTTCTTTCTAAAAGACTTCTTCACTTACTCAGTCAAGGCTCTTTGCTATGAGGATTGTGAGGAACGCCTCTCCCAAGTCACTTGAAAAATCCACGAACCAAGGCTCCTGGCCCGCAAGAGCATAAATTGCGTACGACACAAAAAAAAAATCCAAAAAAATAATATATGTATTTGAACTACGTTATGACTTGATCTCTTCTTTGGAAGGGTACGTAGGTAACTTGAAACTTCAAATTTTTTAGTACAGTCACATCAAAAATGAAAAAAAAAGAAGGATTTTATTAGAGGTTTGACTAATAAAAGTCAATTTTATTACAAAGACAACAATTTCTTTGTACCAAGCCAAAGTGGATGGAATGAGTCCTAAATCCAGTCAGTGCAATAATCAAGACAAATCTTTTTATTGGGCCTGAATTTGTGAGGTAGATTGTCAACCAACTACCTTTCCAAGGACCAGGACCCAGCCCAGGCCCAATCATGTTTCAAATCCAACTTTCAGGCCCATCGTCATCTCTGCCAAAAGGGTCACGACCAGCCCAGCGAAGTAGTTGAGTGGCTGATCAAAGCCGCTGTCAGTGCCATCACTGAGCTCCCTTCTTTGAACAATTCTACGTTTCTCGACACGTCGAAGTGGCTCAGCGATGAGAAGAGAGCGAGCTGTAAGCTTGGCAGATTTGATTCGACGAAGATTGAGTTTGATCAGAATAACCACCACAATCAGAACCATCTCGGGAATCAAAGGCAGCATCTTTCGTTGTTGAAATCTGCTTACTCGAGTACTTCCGAGACCAGCAAAGGATCGGGGTTCTTCCTTTTTCGGTCGAAGATTCAGGTGAACCAATCGAAGGCCAGGGAGCGAGCGAGGGAGAGAGAGCCGACAAGGAAAAAGAGAAAGACAACATCGAATGAAGAAACCCACTCTTAGTAATCCATTGGGCTGTGCAGTCAGTGGCGGACGAGCAGTGGCTGAGGGTAGCCCTCTCCACCTCTCTTCTCTGACCAAAACTTCTCTAAGATCGACTCATTCTTTAGTCCGTGTTTTCACATTCCCAAGCATTCATGCATCTTTTCTCTCTAGTAATCTCCATACGGTGGATTCAATCAATGGCTGTGTCGCTGGCTGAGGCTCGAGGCCCGAGACTTATCCACTGTTCACTGCCACAGGGGTCGCCGTAGGGATCCGCGGGTCGAGTCTATTCCACTATATCACCATTAACCCTGAAGTCAGAGTGACCAAGGAGAACAGAGCTGTTGGAGCATTAGACAATGACGTCGAGGGAGAAATGTACAAGGAGCATTTCTTGAGAAAATTTGTCTACAACAAGGCACCGAAAATTATGCCAGGGATCAACGATTTTGTCACGGACCCATGCAAGAACTGAATTATTCAAGTACCGGCTTAGTGAAAGAGAGACAATCTAATGTACTCTTTATTCTCGTTTGCACGGGGATTCCAAGGGATTGTACGAACGAGCAAGCAAGGCTGAAGCTGAAGTTCAAGCTTCACAGAAAGCACTTGCCAAATTAGAGTCTGAAAGGGATGCTAGCCGTCTAAAGTATCAGCAGTGTTTGGAGAAAATCACTGATCTAGAGAACAATATCTCTCGTGCCCAAAAGGATACTGAGGAAGCGGCAAAAACGGAGCCTGGGTCGTCTTCTTGGTTGGGTTGTGTCGTGTTCTTGAGAGTTTCTATTTCCTCTCACCAGGTTAGAGGGTTGGTCTTCTTCATCTTTTTCTTGGCAGCGTTGCAGATCATTAGCTAACCTGTGCTCCGAGAACCTCTGCTCGCCCAGTTTCTCTAATTTGGAGTGGTCTTCCTTGCCTCGTCTCCCGTGCTCTTAATCAAGGTGAAAAATGCCCAATTTGTGTCTAGGGCAAAAAAATAGAGGCGACTCAAGCCTTTGTGAGACTCCACGAGGGAAAGCGCATCAGAAAGTTGGTGGCGAACACGAAGCATTTCATCACCGTCGTCATCGCCGTCAATCAGATTCAAATTTCAGTCCTTCGTTTAATGCATAGCACAACTAAGCTACGAGTCTATCTTCAAGTCAACTCACTTATCTCCAAGGACCATAGAAGCACGGCAAATTGGACGGCATATCCCAGCTTTCTTTCTTCTCACCTTCAGCCTTCAATGCACTTCCGTCTGTGCTCTTTATGCTCCTGCATCCAAGCTTGCGAGTCCCTCATCTTCACTCTGGCCACCATGATCAAAACTGGCGAAGAACTTCAATGACCGCAGTCAAACGACTAGCCAATCGCGAAGCTCGACGCCTTGCACCACCTCAAGCTTGTCATTTTGGCCACCATGATCAAAATCAGCGAAGAATTTCAATGACCGTCGTCAAACGACTAGCCGATCATGAAGCTCGACGCCTTACATTCTGCCTCAAGCTCCAGCTGCTTCTACACCTCCGCCATGGCTACTGTTGCTTGTGAATGTGATTAACAAAACCAAAGTTTGTCAACTCATATCTGCTTACCTCTACTGCTGCTTGTGAATGTGATTAACAAAACCAAAGTTTGTCAACTCACACCTACTTGCCTCCTTGCTCCGTGCCTAGCCTCCTACTGCTCCAAGCTCCTCTGCATTTCTCCTTACACCCTGTGAGGATATATAGAACAAAAAGGGAAGGTGTTGGCCAAAAAAATAATAATAATAATACGAAGATTTCAGGAATAATGCATGGCACCATGTGACGGGTTGTAGGTGGGATTAAGCTGCAGGACAAAGGCACATGCTCAAAAGTGACCCATCAACACATTTGACGTGAGTTCACGCATGCCAATTCAAAGGTGGAGCTCACATTTTTTTCTAAAGAGGAATGATATCCTATGCAAATTCAAGCACCCACCAAGGGATCCAGCAGTGTCAATGTGAAGGGAAAATTATGAGTTTAACACATGGGATTTCTAAATGACTAGCATGCATATACAATTCAAAATTTATATACATGAGCAACGGAAGCAATTTATCAAATAATATCAAAGCTATAGTCATGCAAATCCCCTTCAAGGTTCATAAGTTTATATATAATGCATCTAAAACATTCAAGTAAAGAACTAAGTGAAAGTTTAGATCTATACCTCTTGATCTTGATTTTAGACCAAGGATGGACCACCTCCAAGTCCTTTGCTCCTTGAAATCCTTGAACCTAGCCTCCCTCCTTGCCTCCTCCACTTTGTTAGTAAGAGTGCTCCAAGGTTCTCCTTTAGTCTCCAAAGGAGAAGACCTCTAAATATCCACACCCACTAGTGTGGTGAGATGGATGGAGGAATAACCAAAAGGGTGAAAAATTGTTAGCTAAAACACCCTCAAGGTGGCCGGCTGATCGGATCATATTTATATATATTTTTACTTCGAATTCACTCGTCTTTTCTTAGTTAGTTCCTTATATTTTTGAGCTATTTACGTTATTTTTGTGTTTATAGAATTTGTTATGCAAAGAA
This sequence comes from Malus domestica, assembly GCF_042453785.1. NCBI lineage: Eukaryota > Viridiplantae > Streptophyta > Magnoliopsida > Rosales > Rosaceae > Malus > Malus domestica. Next base: position 14,653,646 of record NC_091665.1, on the reverse strand, counting down.
AATAAAAATAGCACAAATGAGTTTTAAATAATAAATTCGTCGAAAATTGCTTTAGTCGTTCTCATTCTGTCATGGATTATTGGTAGAATTATGTCACGGCATAAACAAAAAAAAATGGGGAGAGTCGGTCAAAGAGGGAGCAAGAGAGCATCATGATTTATATTTATTTTTACCTCGTTGACTCCCATATTCTTCACTTCTGAAAACAACAGGATGCTGCTTTGCAGCTGGAAAGAAAGGAATCCAAGGTGGAAACGTGAGGAGTGGAAGGCAGAAAATAAAAGGAAATCAGAAGGCAGCTGTAGAAGGGAGAGCGAGGAGAGAGGAGGCGCGGGAGAAGGGAGCTGCCTTTGGGCAGCTCGCAGAGACGCAAGAGACGTGGGCTTCGCAGGGGCAGAAATAAAGAGAGAGGGAAAGGTCAGAGAAGAAGAAGAGAATAGCTGCTTTGCAGCTGGAGGAAAGGGGGGGGCAGCGCCAGAAAAATAAGAGTGGAGAGAGACTGACAGCGTGAGCATAGAGAGAGTGAGAGGTCAGAAGGCAGCTGTAGAAGGGAGAGCGAGGAGAGAGGGCAGCGGGGAAAAACAGAGAGGCAGAGGAGAGCCTCGGCACAAGGAAACAGGGAGCTGCTGTGCAGCGACAGAGGAGGACAGAGAACAGAGAGCAGCTCGCAGGGGTTCAAAGGCACAGACAGAAACACTCTTCTCTCTCGGTTAAATCTTTCCAAAATTATATTTTATTTCTGTTTTAATAATGTGTAATTAAACTTATTTTGGCTAGAGGTTAATTCGAAACCATGAATATATTTGTAATATGAATTGATTACCTTCGGTTGTGATTTCATAAGTTGTGATTTCAATTTACTTATCCGTTCGTATAAAAACTGATTTGTGTATGTTGGTTGAGAGTGCACGCTTAATTTACATGCATGAATTTGATGCTAGAATATAAGTGAATTTCACCTAATCGTTATGAACTTATTTTCACAAGTAGTAAAGGTTGCTAGTCACAATCACGTTAAGTAAATTCTTGGCAAGAGTATCATGCTTTTCATAGTTACGAATGCCTCGTCAATGCTTATAGTTTTCACAAAGTTTAATGATCTTTGATTGTATCACTATTGTGCTTTTCACGTAGGGGACTTTTGAAGAATGTTTTGAATTGTTGTATGCGTTTTTCCGTCCAATTCAATAACTTAAGGAAAACTTGAAGATTAAAAAAGTGCTGTTCACGGTTAATCTGGAGTATTGAAATTCACAACTTATTGAAAGAACAACTGAAAATCAATTTAGGTTGCTTATGTGTCATGTGTGGAGAAGAACCCTCTAGCTAGTCCGTCATTTATCATTTTACCTTAATTTTATGTTTTTGTCAATTCTGTAATTTAATTAAGTTTAATTTACTTTTCATCAAAACCAAACACCCATCCATTATTAAATTATATTATTTAGTTAGTTTTCTTTATTGTTAGTCTTTTAATTTAATTTCCGTCCATTTCAGTTCCTAGTGTTTAATTTAATTGTTTCCATTATTTTGAGTCATTTTAAGTGTGTTTCGAGTTATTAGAGTTTTTAGCCTAGTTTTGTGTCCTTGAGTCTTATTTAATATTTTTAAGTTAATTTAATAGATTAGCAATCCCTCCTAATCCCCGGCCTAGAACGATACCCTACTTACATCTATACTACAATTGTCAAAAAGAGGGTTTAATTTGTGTGTCAAGAAATTCTCGCATCACCGGCCTTTTGTGGTTTTTAGAGAAATATTTCTTTTGCCTCTTTGTTGTTTTAAAACACACAAAAAACCCTAAGGATTAAAACTCTATAAAGTTCCTTATATAGACAAAAAGAAACCTAGTCAACAACTTGACTAAATATCACTCCCAAACCCTTTAAGTGGCCGGCCCTTTAGTGTTTGGTTTGGGCTTTGGGCTTTTATTATTTCAAGTCATCCTATGCTTAAATAAAAGCCCAATGGGTTTAGGCCCAATAAAACCCGAACGTTTCTTTAAGCCCAAAACGATCTTTATCGCTTTTATGATTTCTTTTAGACTTTCTAAATTAATCACAACACTTAATTAATCCAATTAATTATTCCTTCATCCATTAATTACTCACTACAATAGTGTGTCGGTGTACAATCATTTTAGGTTCTAATTAGCAAGGCAGTGAGGTGATTGGCATCAATCCAATTGTTATATTTAATCCAATCACTTAGTGAATTAAAACATCCTTTTAATTCACCTTTCTTCTTTGATGACTACATTTAATCATATAGAAGAACTCACAAGCTATGAGTGACATCTAACCATATGTCATAGCTACCCAAGCTAATGTAGAAGTTGTTCGGAGAACCTATTCAGTTGGAATTACAATGTAATTCGATCCTTCTCTAAAACAATACTCTCAATCACATTACTAGGGTATGGATATATAATGTCAAACCCCCTAATGTGATTATTCCTTCTTATATGATTCAATTGAGTCGTATAGGAACGCTTTCCTTTATTACGCTTGATACTTCGGCCGAAGATTCCAGAATCATATCTTAGAGTATTCTTCCTCTCTTATCGAGGATTAGAGATTCCTTGTTGTGCATTCACTTGCCTTCATGACTAAGTGGCTTAACCCCAATTATGCCGTGGACATCCGCGAATGGGGTGACTTTGCACAATCAAAGATTTAAGTACTTAGCCACAAGACAACGACGATGCCTCAGGTCAAAGGACTATTTACATTATTCCAACCATTAGAGTTACTTGCTTGACATGTGAGTAGACCTCCATGCAAGTACTTTCATTCGATTGTGTTCAGTGAACTCATTCCCTTAATGAGCACCTACATACTTGTCTTAGTGTCACTACACAAATGGGATGAGACTTTCCATTCTTCCATTTGAAGCGGACACAGTATGTACCGGTCTAAGCATTGTCAGTATCCCTCCGACAATCCAATGACCAGGAACCTTTTTGGACATAATGGTTATGTGAAGAAGGTCTCTGTAGTCTAACATCATTAGATTACTTCTTCAATCGATCCATTGTCCATGGATTCATTAATTATGACATATATCATTTATTGAGATAGTCCTAATTAGTATCTTTGCCATTTGATGTATAAGAGTCATCCATACATCGATTCATTTGTCCTAAAAGGTTTCTTCCAAAGATTGACTTTCAGGGCATATTTCCAACAATCTCCCACTTGCACTAAAGTCAATCATTAGTGTATCTTATACATGCTAGTTGACAGAGCTTATGCTCGTAGGTTAACTCGGTTATGTATTAATCCCTTTTATTATCTAAAAGGGATTTACTTATCAAATGTTTCCAAAACATTTAATGATGTCTCTTTCTTGTGTTCGAATACTTTGATGAGACCTTGATTCCATGGCTTGAGCTATCGCCCCATTACGTCGTAGTATCCTACTAACGACCTTATGGTTTGGATTCAATCATTGGTTCTATAAGAACCCTTTCATTCAAAACACCTTTTGAAGCAGTTTCTAAAACAATATATCGTCATATATTTCGTTTGTATACCTTATACAAACTTTGCTCCAACCTTGAGACCATTGTAGTACAATACTAACAATCATTCATATGATTAGTACTTCATCCATTATGAAGTTCCATTTGTTAAAATGGCTTATTTTCACTTTGGTTAACAACCTAAGTGAATGCACGCTTCCAGAGTCCCACTCTGATGTTTCTTTCTTTAAAGGCAATAATACTCTTTCAGTTGCTTTGGTTCTGATCCTGGGATTTAGTAATATCTTATAGTGACAACCCCTGTGGTTCTTCACTTTTGGATATCTACTTCACAAGTCCATACATGTGTCCCTTTTGTGATTTTGTGACATATTCATTATAAGGGTTATGAAAGTGTTTTTCTATCACATAGAAAAATGCTTTCTTAAACCCACAACATTTGAGATTTAATTCCCATATAACATTATTGAGATAGCCTTGCTATATCAATAAGCCGAATTTCAAGTCTATACTTCAAAATTGACCATGTCATGTTTTGTCATTTCTCGAGTAACATCTATGTTTTATCAAGTCTATCGAATAGACTTTATTCACATCTTGTTGCTCAAATTATGACATCACTCCCACTAGCCTTGTTGTAACTTAGCATTCATTCAAAATAACAATTATATTTTCTTGATTTGAATGCACATTGCTCCCACTAACTTAAATGAATCACACACAAAAGAATTCCTTCTCAAGTAATTCCTTTTGAAATGTGTGACTTGTTTCATTAAGTCTATTCATTTAAATTATATGGTGTCATACACCATACTTCAAGTTTTAGTCATACTAAGACCTTTAATGTAGTCGTATAAGAAATATCCAAGTCTTTAGTGGAAGCATGGCTCCTACTAAGGATATAGAAACTCAACCATTCCTTCTAGGTGGTTGATATAATTCTTTATCAAAACTACATAGAGCGTTATAGTTACATGAAATGTTGAATTTGGATTGTCTTGTTGTTAAACCATATGTTGTGACTCATTTTGAAACTATTTCCCTTTTGTTTCATCAACTTGTCCATATGCTTAGTTATTTAGCTTGTTCTCATATAAGAGAATGATGGACAACTCCCAACATATAACCATTTTATGCTAGGTTGACGAAACCAACATTCAAAGACTATTCTTTAGAATGTCACACAACATAGAATTTTAACGTTTGAAGAGCTTGAGTCCTCTTAACAATTAAAATTACAAACTTTTAATAATAGTCTTGTACTATTATTCTTTAGACAACTATAAACCAATCACATTCAAGTTTATATCCATTTTCACACCTCCCACTATTTCTCATGACTTTAATGAGAAATCATTTCATACATTCAAAATGTATAAAAGTGGAGTACATTGGTAGAAGACATTGTGTAGTAGCTTTAAAACATTTCAAGCTCATTTGTTTCAATCTTCACTAAGTTAATGTCTTGTTATTAAGTGACTAAAGTCTTTAAACAGTTTATAGATTTAGACACTTCTTTCTTGGTTTAATCACTAACACAATTGACATTTTAAAACCCTTTAAAAATTGCCCAATTAGTTGTTCTAATTTACTAATTGAATCAAGAGTGATCTTGATCATTGTGTTTCAAGTGACAACCATATAAGAAACATTTTTCTTATTACTTATATCATTATAATGTGATCTTCCTTTTCTTCAAGAAAGGATTCTCTAGACTTTTGTCAATTCATATAGAACTCATAGGTAGACAAATGGAACCAAATCTAAAGATTCATTGTATCCTTTTATGTCCTACATGTGAGATCTATCCATAATTGATAAATCTAAAGTTTGGTTATCACATTACAATAAGTGATATAACTCTTGTATCTCATCTAGGATACAACAAGACAATTTTCAATTCATAACACTACTTTAAGGAAATAGTATATTAAAAAGGCATTCTTCACATTACATTAATATGATATTTCAAACATTCATAATGTTTAATACAAAAAGTATTAGCTCTATACATTTAGAGACTAATATAAATACCTTTATACATTTAGGCAATAATAGTGATCTTCCATCATATGAAGCCAGATAATAAGTTCTTAACAAAATAAGAAAGTTTAAAGACTATCTTTAATGCCTAACAAACTTCCTAAGTAGTAAGCAAAAATATAGTGGCCGAACCCTTCACCACATTTTCCTTGCTTGTTCATCTTCTACTTGGCTTCTCCACCTATATACAATTATACAAGTGATTAGCTCTTTATATCAAATATAAATATTGAGAAGATCTAACATTTAGAATTGAAGATAAGAACATAAACCATACCTTGTGGCTTGTCCTTAAGACTTGCAAGGTATAACCTGCAATTCCTCCTCCAATGCCCCTCCTTTCCACAGTGTTGGCAAGTCCCTTTGGGCTCCTTTGCCTTCTTTTTCCTCACTCCTCCTTTCGGCTTAGGAGTGGGTGGCTTATTCTCCTTCCCTTTGCCTTTGCCTTGCGTCTTGGCCTTGGAAGAGGATGGCTTGTTGTAGACTACAACAGAAGTCCCTACAATGTTCTCTTTCTTCATAGTCTTCTCGGTAGTTACTAACATATTTAGTAACTCAGAGAGAGTACTATCCATCTTATTCATATTGTAGTTCATTACGAACTGCGCGAATGAATCAGAAAGAGAAGCCAATACGAAGTCCTGGGCCAATTCCCCGTCAAGTAGAGTACCAAGGTTCTCCAATTGTTCAATGAATCCTATCATCTTCAGTACATGTTGATGCACTGGAGCCCCCTTGACCATCTTGGTCTTCACAAGTTCACAAACAGTGCTAAAACGACGGTTGCGCGTCCCTTCACCATATAACTCCGTAAGATGGAGTATTATGGAAGATGCACTGTCCATGCCCTCGTGCTGTCTCTGTAGCTCCTCATTCATGGAAGCCAACAGATAGCACTTGGCTTGTGTGTCATCCTCAACGTGCTTGTCAAACATAGCACGTTCATCCTCAGTAGCCTCAGGGCCGAGAGGTATGTGAGGTGGAGCCTTGTCAAGTACGTAAACAATCTTCTCCAATGTTAGGAGAATCTTGACATTACGCTACCACGATGGGAAATTGTGCCCCTCTAGGCAATGTTTGTCGAGTATTTTCGCGAGTGTGCTTCCAACCATATCTAAATACATAAAAAATAAAATAATTAGTTTGATTGTCGATTAAGTCAAACGATTCGGGTCTTTAAACCGAATGACACCACCCACCATTTTTGGCAAATTCCATATCCCTCAAGATGGAATCCGGGAGTTTTCAAAGAAAGCTCCTAGCGGGTTATGAAGGAATATTTTGTGAAAACATGTTCATTTAAGCCACATCTATAAGCATGCAATTAACAATTAAAGGCGGAATCATGCTTGCATGCACTTAAAAACAAAACATTAACCATGAAATTCAAAGCCTAGTAGATTGGTGAACCAAGACTCAACTCAAATCAAAGTGAGTTGAGAAATATATACCTTTGTAGATTCCTCTTTGCATAAGCAAAGGCTAATCACCCAAAGAGAGGGCCTTCATTCCTTGCATCTTAAATCTATGGATTTGGATGGAAGAATAGGTTTCTCCAAGTTCCCAAAATTGAGAACCTCTAAGTCTCTTCACCAAGGAGAGATTGGAGAAGAAATGAGTGACCTTGGAGTAGTGGGATTGCAAGATGCACCCCCCAAGGTGGCCGGCCTCTTTAGAGAGAAATGGAAAGACAAGTTCTCACCAATTTTCTCCAAAACAAACCCTTAATGAATTTTGGCTATAAAGTCATATTTATACCTTTATTCATTTGAGTGGCAAACTTGTAAATAAGTCCAAGTTCACTACCCTAAACAATATGGCCGGCCATTAGGATATTTTGGACTAATTGGGCCTTTGTGAATCATTATTCATTAAGTTGTCATACAACTTAAGTTAATGGGCTTGGCGTTCGAAGCCCATTGGGCCTTAAGGTCCAAAACTATCCCGAGGGCTTTAACGAACTTATTCGTTTGATTAATTAACATATTAATTAATCCTTGCCATAAATAAATGATTAAACCATTTAATCATTCTTACTCATCTCCATTGTTTCTTCAATCTCCTCCTTACACGGTGTGCGATCCATTAGGTTCCTTTTAGCGAGGCAGTGGGCGATTAAAACCATTTTACATCGATTGTGAATTGAAACTTACTTTCAATTCTCCCTTTAGTGATTACACACGTTTAGGGCTTCCACAAACCATGAGTGACACCTAGCAGTATGTCATGGTTACCCAAGCTAATCAGAAGAGGTGGAGAACCTATTCAGTTTAGGATTACAATGCCTCAGGTCACTAATGATCACTCGTGGCATTCCGAACCTTGCAAAAATGTTAGTTCTAATAAAATCTGCAACCACTTTAGAATCATTAGTTCGGGTGGCCTTTGCTTCCACCCACTTCGACACATAATCAACCGCAAGCAAAATATATGTAAAACCATACGAAGAAGGAAAAGGACCCATAAAATCAATACCCCAAACATCAAAAATTTCAACATTTAGGATAGAAACCTGCGGCATTTGGTCCCTAGCACTAATACCACCCATTCGTTGGCATTTATCACATGTTAAGCAAAAAGTTTTAGCATCTTTGAAAATACTAGGCCAATAAAATCCACATTGTAACACCTTAAGGGCTGTGCGTTGTGTGCCAAAGTGCCCTCCACATGCATATGTGTGACAAAAACTCAAAATTGAATGACATTCAGAATCGTGCACATAACGACGTACAATCTGATCGGGGCAAAATTTCCATAAGTACGGATCATCCCACACATAAAACCGTGCATCATGCCTAAGTTTATCACGTTGGTGCCTAGTGAACTCACTTGGAATACGTTTTGACACTAAAAAAATTAACAATATCGGCATACCAAGGCGCACTAACCTTAATGGACAGCAATTGTTCATCGGGGAATGTCTCCAAAATCGGCAAAGACTCCTCATTATGCACCATTCGGCTTAGGTGGTCAGCCACCACGTTTTCACTTCCCTTCTTGTCCCGAATCTCTATATCGAACTCTTGAAGTAGCAATATCCATCGAATTAGCCGTGGCTTGGCCTCCTTTTTGGTGAGCAAGTACTTCAGAGCTGCATGATCAGTGAAAACAATTACTTTAGTTCCAATTAAATATGATCGAAATTTATCTAAAGCAAAGACAACGGCAAGGAGTTCTTTTTCCGTAGTGGAGTAGTTCAATTGTGCATCGTTCAACGTCCGTGAGGCGTAGTAAATGACATGCGGCCTCTTGTCCTTTCTTTGTCCTAAAACAGCTCCTAAAGCATAGTCGGACGCATCACACATGAGCTCGAACGGTAGACTCCAATCCGGTGGAACAATGATGGGTGCCGTGGTCAACAACTCCTTGAGTTGGTTGAATGATGTCGTGCACTCCTTGGTGAATTCAAACGCCACTTCTTTTTGTAGGAGCCGGCAAAGAGGTTGTGCTATCTTCGAGAAATCTTTGATGAACCTACGATAGAATCCTGCATGGCCAAGAAACGAACGAACCTCTCTAACCGAAGTCGGAGAGGGTAAGTGTCGTACAAGATCTATTTTCGACTTATCAACCTCAATACCCTTTTCAGAGATTATATGACCTAAAACGATACCTTGTTTAACCATAAAATGACACTTTTCCCAATTAAGTACAAGGTTAGTTTCAACACAACGTTTTAGGATCAAACTTAGATTATGCAAGCAACTATCAAACGAATCACCAAATACACTAAAATCATCCATAAACACTTCAATTATCTTTTCTACGTAATCAGAAAATATGCTCATCATGCATCTTTGAAATGTAGCAGGTGCATTACATAAACCAAAAGGCATGCGACGATATGCAAAGGTACCAAACGGGCATGTAAAAGTGGTTTTTTCTTGGTCCTCGGGTGAAATGACAATTTGATTATAACCAGAATAACCATCAAGAAAACAATAAAAAGCATAACCCGCTAACCTCTCAAGCATTTGGTCAATGAACGGCAATGGGAAGTGGTCCTTCCTCGTGGTGGTGTTTAGCTTCCTATAGTCAATGCACACCCTCCAACCGGTTTGAATACGTTGAGGGACAAGCTCATTCTCGGCATTAGCTACCACCGTCACTCCGGATTTCTTTGGCACGCATTGAACGGGCGAAACCCACTTACTATCCGAGATTGGATAGATAACCCCACAATCTAGAAGCTTTATGATCTCCTTTTTCACTACTTCCATCATCGGAGGGTTAAGACGGCGTTGAGCCTCTCTAGTTGGTTTGGTCCCCTCCTCAAGAAATATGTGATGCATACAAGTTGTAGGGCTTATACCTTTAATATCGGCCAATGTCCAACCTAGGGCAGATTTGAACTCCTTCAAAACTCGAAGCAATTTCTCCTCCTCTTGTGCCGTGAGGGAGGAGGAAATAATGGCAGGTAGTGTTTCATTTTCTCCCAAGAAAATGTACTTCAAATGGCTTGGCAAAGGCTTGAGTTCAAGGATAGGTGCCTGAATTATGGATGGAAGCAATTTGTTAGTCGAAATGGGAATGGACTCACGGGTAGTATACTTACCATCAAGCTTAGGTGAGGACTTAAGGGCAGCCACAACTTCAATTATTTCCTCATTAGGGTGCACGGCATGGCCTAGTCCATGTATGCCGTGGGTTACACTAGAATCTGCCCCCTTGGTTGTAATTTCCATGCCTCGTGTAATGACTTTTTCAAGCGCATCGTCATTCAAATCGTCGAGATATCCCTGCGCCAAAGAGTCAATTATATCAATAGAGAAACATGAATGGTCCTCACTAGGGTATTTAATGGAATCAGAAAGATTAAAATTAACAACTTCCCCATCGAATTCCATGGACAAAGTTCCACTATACACGTCAATCTTTGTCCGGGCCGTCTTCATGAATGGCCTTCTAAGTAGAATGGGCAGCGAAAGAGCATGGTCCGATTCATCCATTTCAAGGACATAGAAATCCGCCGAGAAAACTAAATGATTAACCTGCACAAGAACATCTTCCAAAACTCCCTTTGGATAGGCGTTAGATCTATCGGCCAATTGTATTATTACCCCATCATTTTTCAACGCTCCTAAGTTCATAGATGCATAAATGGAATATGGCATAACATTTATAGAAGCACCTAAATCAAGCATGGCAGATTCAAATCTAGTGTTCCCAATGACACAATGAATGCTAAAGCTACCTGGATCTTTGCATTTGGGAGGTAGTTTGCGTTGCAAGATGGCGGACACATTCTCACCTACCTTTACCACTTCCTTCGTCGACATCCTCTTCCTAGTGGTACACAACTCTTTCAAGAACTTAGCATACCTTGGAACTTGCTTGATTGCATCTAACAAAGGTATGTTAACTTGAACTTTCCGAAAGGTTTCAAGGATATCCTTTTCTACCTCTTCTTTCTTCGTTTGCATGAACCTACTAGGAAAAGGCACAATTGAAGGGAAAACATTAGTATGAACCGAATTTGACACATTCTTACCTTTGTGGGACAAATTGGGCAAATTTGGGGCCTTAGGGACTTGCGGCAAAGGTGGAACCACCTTTGCCGTGGGCAACCTTGATTCCTCCTCTTCCATTTGCAAAATTTCATCCTCGTTATGACCTGTTTTTGATGTAGGACCTGCCCCAACTTCCTTACCACTTCTTAGGGTGATTGCTTTTGCACTTTCGAAACCTCCCTTCGGATTTGGAATGGTGGAACTAGGAAGTTGTCCGGGATCTCGAAACTTACCTACAAACTAGGCAATCTACCCAATTTGTTTCTCAAGTTGATCCACCCTTTTATCTTGGTTTTGCATAGCCTTAGCTTGATCTTCCTGCCCATTAGACAACTTTGTTAGTATCTTAAGAAGTGCATCATTGTCAAGAGACGTACCTGAGGCACTTGGGCCGGATTGGGCTTGATTTTGGGGTGGGCCGTAGGTTTTGGGAAAGAATCCCGGGGGTTGTTGCCTAAAGCCTCCTTGGTTTTGAGGTTGTTGGGGATCCCTCCACTTGAAATTTGGGTGGTCTCGCCACCCCGGATTATACGTGTTGGAGTATGGATCATGTCTTGACTGATTTTGGCTTTGAAACCCAATGGCATTCGCACTCTCCCATCCGCCATTCTCGATGAGTTGAGGACATTTTTCAGAGACATGTCCTTGGATAGAACATACGCCACATACCACCGGTCCTTGCATCTTCATTCCCTCGGCCATCTGTGAAACAATAGAAGTAAGGTTAGCCAATTGTGAATGAAGATCGGAAGTTGAACTTACCTCATGTACTTGGTGCCGTGAGGGTCCTCTTTGGCCTACACCCTCGTACTGTTGAGCGTTCAATGCTCTATTAGCAATCAAGACCTTGGCAGCCATGGGTGTTTTGTCCACCAATGCTCCCCCCGCCGAAGCATCAAGCATTTGACGTTCTAGAGGTAGGAGACCCTCGTAGAAGTATTGCAAAAGCAACTCCTCCTTCATCTGATGCTGTGGACAAGAAGCAATAAGTGATTTAAATCGTTCATAATATGTAGGAAAAGACTCACCTTCTTCTTGCTGAATTCCGCTTATCTTTTTGCGTAGGAGGATGATGCGAGAAGTTGGAAAGAACTTCTCCAAGAACGCTCTCTTCATACTCTCCCAAGAAGTGACAGTGCCGGGAGCTAACTCGTATAACCAATCCTTGGCTTTATCCATCAAAGAGAATGGAAAAGCCTTCATCTTCAAGATACTTCCGTCAACATTGATGGGAGTCATACTAGAGCAAACTACTTCAAATTCTTTCAAATGTTTGTTAGGATCTTCCATGGACAAGCCATGGTATTTAGGAATATGATGAAGCAAACTTGACTTTAATTCAAACTCGTCTGTCTTACCTTGGGCAGCCACGGGGTATTGGATGCACAAGGGTGCGGCATTGTCCAAACCCGAGGCGGAAAGCTCCTTGAGTGTACGATTGTCCATGGCCATGCCTTGGACTTCTTCAAATATCCCTGCCGTGGCTTCCTCTTCCTCTTCTTGTACGTTTTCTTCAAGGTCAGATTCGGAATTGGGTGGATGGTGTTCTTGCTGGTTTCTAGCTCTTTTTAACTTCCTCTCAAAATCGTCGTCACAATCCAAGATGTTTGCACGAATCGGTTGAGAGCTTCTAGTCATACATTAGTACCTAAGAAACAAGAAACAAAATTAGGTCAGAAACTTAAACAGAGTCAGAAACAAAGTGAAATAAAAGAAACAAAAACAATCCAAGGGATTAGCAAAATTGCTAATCCCCGGCAACGGCGCCAAAAATTTGATGTGAAATAGATAAGCACACAAATTAAACCCTTTTTTTGTCAAATTGTAGTAAAGATGTAAGTAGGGATCGTTCTAGACCGGGGATTAGGAGGGATTGCTAAACACTTGAAAACTGACTTAAAAAAATAAAAACAAAGTTTAAAACACTAAACTAGACTCAAAGAATGCAAAACTAAAGTTTAAAACACTTGAACAAACATAAAACTCAAAACAGCAACCTAATGACTCAAAACTGCCTAAAACCACTTTCTGGGCAGTTTTGAGAACCTAACAAGAACTTGGACGAATTTGGGTGAAAACTTGAATCAAAACACTTAGAAACACAAATCAAAACATATTCTAACTAATCTAAGACTTCAAAATAAAGGGGGATTTGTTTTGGACGAAAATTGAAAACAAAACAGAAACTTTAAACTAAACAGATTGTAGAACGTTTTTGGATAAAAAGGATGGATAAAAGGCTAGTTAGGAGGTTCTTCTCCACACATGTCACACTTGCAAACAAAACGATTTTCAGTTGTTCTTTCAATAAATTATAAATACTCAACGCCCCAAATTAACCGTGAATTGCACTAATTAACCCTCAGTTTTTCCACAAGTTATTAAGTTGGATGATTGCATGCGACAACCCGAAACATTCCCTACAAGTTCCCTACATGAATTGCATAATAGAGATACAAGCAAAAATCATTAAGTTCTATGAAAAACATAAGCATTGACGAAGCATTCGTTACTATGAATTGCATGAAACTTATACTAAGAATTCATTCAACGCGATCGTTTTCAAGCGACCTTCACTACTTGTGATTATAAGATTGTAACTATTAGGTGAAACTCCCTCATAATCTAGCATCATATTCATGCATGAAAACTAAGCGTGCACTTTCAATCAACATACACAAATAAATTATCAATCAAATAGATGAACGAATTAAATCCACAACTTATGAAATAACAACTGAATGTAATCAAATCATATTGCAAGCATGTACATGGTTTCGAATTACCCCCCAACTAAGGGGGTTTAGTTTCTCATACTCACAACACAAAATTTATTGAATTGAAACATCGAAGACATAAGAAAGATTACACCTAAAACGCCCAACAATTCCACTTTGAATTTCTGACTTCAAGCTCCTCTTTCTTCTTCTCCTTGCTGCGGCAGAGAGGGTTTAGGGTGTTTTTGGATGTGATTTTGGTTTAAGAAGGGAGTTAGGGTGGTATGGTGGTGCGGCAAGGGGTATGGATGGTGTATGGAGGTGTAGAATGGTGGCTGGAAGGGTAGAATGGTTGCGGCAAGGAGGTATATGGGTGATGGTGGCTGCGGCAAGGTGGGGAAATAAGGTTGGAATAATTTCTGAATTGTGTCTAGAGATGATACCTGCGGCAAGGAGTAAAACACATATATATAGGCACCTAAAACCCTAAAGAAATCAGATTAGACCATGGGCTAGGGTTTAGGTGCGGCAAAGGCTTAAAGTCCATCAGAAACATAGGTTAAACAATCAGAAATTTGGTGAGAAAAAGGGCCTAGGGTGCGGCAAGGAGTGGGCTAGGGTTAGGGCTTCTAGAAAGCCTTGCAAGGCAAGGAAATTGGTGTTCTAGAAGGGGAGAGGTGCGGCCCAAACCCTAGGGGAGATAGATTAGGCTTTAACTTGGCAGAAATTAAATGAAAAGGGCCTAGGGTGCGGCATAGGCTTAGGATCCACAAGGAATTAGGGTTTAGGTCATCTCAAAGCCCAAAGCCAAGAATAGAAACTCACGAAAATGGAAACCTCCAAGAATAGGAACTTCCAACTTTAGAAACTTTGGTTGCCAATTCCGACTTCTTTGTTCTTCACTTTTATTTCTTCATTTCTTAAGCTCCTTTGACCTTCAAACTTGTCCATTCCTCGTGCTCCATTAGCATACACAACATTCCGGCTCAATTTTGCTCCAAAAAGCTCCAAATTGCATCATTTCATGTAATATGTCCTTTAAACCTGAAAACACATGAAAGTAGCTTAAAGGACTACTTTAACGAAGAGAACATAACGAAAATGCATAAAAACTAGCTAACTAAGGCGCATAAATATGCTCCTATCATCTAGCACTAGAGGGAATCAACTAACTAAAAGAGATTAAGAAATAATAAGAATTACAAACCGATTTGTACAAATTCCTACAAATTACACATACTAAGAGGGAGAGATAGATTAATGTCAAACGTGACAAGGTCCAATAAAACAGTAATTAAAACACATTCCCAAGGTTCAAACAATTTGATTTTAGTGCCTTATCTCATAGCTCAATTATCGTTTAAGGCATAAGTCCATAGTCACCCTTTTCTAACTACTTAATCACATTAAATAATCAAAATGGAATGCAACATGAACATTTAGATTTAGTGCATATGGGCATAATAGTATTATAAGTTTAAACAACTAACAAAATTAGAATAAAATATTTTAACTTTCTAGTTAGTAGGGGCCTAAATGCAAATAAGAAAAAGTTAGGGGTCAAACCGTAAATACTCAAAAGTATAAAATATCAACTTTTCAAAGATTACAAAATAGCCCCACAAGTGGATAAATCCACTAGGGGAGGCCCGCCACTTAAGGGGAGATGGGAAGTCTCTTACACATTCTTACACATTCTTACACAACATGCATTAATTCCACATTATGTAGAAAAAAATTAAATTTTGTTTGTCACTTGGTTTTGCTTTGAAGACTTTAGTGAAAAGAGTGATGGAAATCCTCCTAGTCAAGTCTAGGGTTTTATAAATTTATGATATGGTTATGGATGGTATGAACATCATCCAAAACCACAAAACAATGCATTAAAACCAAATAAAACCATTTTCACCAAAAACCAACCATGAACACCAAGAACAAAACCATGAACATATTTTCAAGATTTGTGTATTCTTGGTGATTTTTCAAACCCAAAAACAAAAGTGACAAGGTTTCTATTTTCTAGCTTTAAAAGGCTGTGTGAGTGGTTTACAATAAAACACAAACACAACCCAAAAACCACCCCAAAACCGTGCCCTCCCTTTGGTTCAAAAACCCAAATTTTGTTCATGACTTACTCTTCATTCATGCATACAAAACACCTTTTTACATGCATATCTTTTTCAACTCTTGATTTATATTTTTCAACCATTGAAAAACCAAAAGATAAACATACTTTAAATAAAGAAATAATATGTCAAACTAGTTCAAAACTCAATTTTCATTCATGCATACAAAACATCTTTTGCATACATAACTTTCTCAACTATTGACTAACATTTTTCAACTATTGAAAAACAAAATATAAACATATTTTGAATGAAGCAATAATTATGTCATACATAATATTAATACCCATATGCATAAAATCCAAAAGGACACATTATATATAAACCTTTGGCTCTGATACCACTTGAAGGGAAAATTATGAGTTTAACACATGGGATTTCTAAATGACTAGCATGCATATACAATTCAAAATTTATATACATGAGCAACGGAAACAATTTGTCAAATAATATCAAAGCTATATTCATGCAAATCCCCTTCAAGGTTCATAAGTTTATATATAATGCATCTAAAACATTCAAGTAAAGAACTAAGTGAAAGTTTAGATCTATACCTCTTGATCTTGATTTTAGACCAAGGATGGACCACCTCCAAGTCCTTTGCTCCTTGAAATCCTTGAGCCTAGCCTCCCTCCTTGCCTCCTCCACTTTGTTAGTAAGAGTACTCCAAGGTTCTCCTTTAGTCTCCAAAGGAGAAGACCTCTAAATATCCACACCCACTAGTGTAGTGAGATGGATGGAGGAATAACCAAAAGGGTGAAAAATTGTTAGCTAAAACACCCTCCAGGTGGCCGGCCTTTTGTGGTTTTTAGAGAAATGTTTCTTTTGCCTCTTTGTTGTTTTAAAACACACAAAAAACCCTAAGGATTAAAACTCTATAAAGTTCCTTATATAGACAAAAAGAAACCTAGTCAACAACTTGACTAAATATCTCTCCCAAACCCTTTAAGTGGCCGTCCCTTTAGTGTTTGGTTTGGGCTTTGGGCTTTTATTATTTCAAGTCATCCTATGCTTGAATAAAAGCCCAATGGGTTTAGGCCCAATGGGCCCAATAAAACCCGAACGTTTCTTTAAGCCCAAAACGATCTTTATCGCTTTTATGATTTCTTTTAGACTTTCTAAATTAATCACAACACTTAATTAATCCAATTAATTATTCCTTCGTCCATTAATTACTCACTACAATAGTGTGTCGGTGTACAATCATTTTAGGTTCTAATTAGCAAGGCAGTGAGGTGATTGGCATCAATCCAATTGATTATATTTAATCCAATCACTTAGTGAATTAAAACTTCCTTTTAATTCACCTTTCTTCTTTGATGACTACATTTAATCATCTAGAAGAACTCACAAGCTATGAGTGACATCTAACCATATGTCATAGCTACCCAAGCTAATGTAGAAGTTGTTCGGAGAACCTATTTAGTTGGAATTACAATGTAATTCGATCCTTCTCTAAAACAATACTCTCAATCACATTACTAGGGTATGGATATATAATGTCAAACCCCTAATGTGATTATTCCTTCTTATATGATTCAATTGAGTCGTATAGGAACGCTTTCCTTTATTACGCTCGATACTTCGGCCGAAGATTCCCGAATCATATCTTAGAGTATTCTTCCTCTCTTATCGAGGATTAGAGATTCCTTGTTGCGCATTCACTTGCCTTCATGACTAAGTGGCTTAACCCCAATTATGCCGTGGACATTCGCGAATGGGGTGACTTTGACACAATCAAAGATTAAGTACTTAGCCACAAGACAACGACGATGCCTCAGGTCAATGGACTATTTACATTATTCCAACCATTAGAGTTACTTACTTGACATGTGAGTAGACCTCCATGCAAGTACTCTCATTTGATTATGTTCAGTGAACTCATTCCCTTAATGAGCACCTACATACTTGTCTTAGTGTCACTACACAAATAGGATGAGACTTTCCATTCTTCCATTTGAAGCGGACACAGTATGTACCGGTTTAAGCATTGTCAGTATCCCTTCGACAATCCAATGACCAGGAACCTTTTTGGACATAATGGTGAAGGTCTCTGTAGTCTAACATCATTAGATTACTTCTTCAATCGATCCATTGTCCATGGATTCATTAATTAGGACATATATCGTTTATTGAGATAGTCCTAATTAGTATCTTTGCCATTTGATGTATAAGAGTCATCCATACATCAATTCATTTGTCCTGAAAGGTTTCTTCCAAAGATTAACTTTCAGGGCATATTTCCAACACAATGTACCATACTTATCATTAGAACATGTACACACACACATAAAAAGAAGGTGCAAGCTACTATTAGCAAGTCAAGAATGGAAAAGGAAATGGGTGGTGGCGACAGAATGATGCTTCTAGTCACCATCTAAAAGGAAATGGGTGCACTAGTCACCATCTAAAAGGAAATGGGTGCATCAGGCACCATCTAAAAATTAAAAAAAAAAAAAAAAAAAGGAAGTAACACATCTTAGTCAGATATATGTTTTATTTGTATTTAGCACAACATACTGAATAAAATAAAGCATGTCCATTGATATCTCTAAGAAATTACAAGTGTGTAAAAAAAAAGGGAAAAGAAAAGAAAAAGAAAAAAAAGGGAGCCTTCACAAATGTCACTTATGTGAAGCCTCAGTACTTAAAGCCTTAGTACTCAGTGGAACCCTAGAAGAGGGAGGCACTGAAGATAGATTATTCGGAGCCTCAATACTTGGTCGAAATCCAGATGACGAAGGCAAAAAGTGCCTCTGGAATACATCCATAATTTTCCGATGGTCACTTTGAATCCGACCTTCAAAGTCCAGCAGCTGATCAAGTTTCCTCTTCATGCCTATCGAATAACTATTTGCAAGCACATGCAACTCTCTATTCTCGCGCTTGAGCTGTTTGATCTCTTGACTAAGAGCTACCACCTCGGCTGTCAATGATTCAACTTGGCGAGTTCGAACAAGTAAGCGTTGGCCCATGTTAGAAACAGAGTTTGCATACTGGACATTAAGAGCCTGAGAATCTTAAACAGCTAACTCATTGGACTGTCGTGAAAGTATCCTATTATCTCTAGGAGTGATGAGGTTCCTAGCTACAACAGTAGCCATTGTTGCATCCCTAATCACAGAGTCTTCAATTGTAAGAGGGCCATTAGAAGATAAGAAGGACGGGCGCCATATATTACTCTGACGCGGTGCGCCTGTGTCACTATTTAGACTCAAATCTAAGCAAATGTTAGACGGGTTAGCCCTTTTCAAAAATATTAAAAGAAAAAGGTTGGATATAGTAAAAGCTCAGAAATACACTGGAGACGATTTTCACGAGCAGGTAATCTTCAAAATGTGCATGTTGAATACAATTGACACCTCTTTAAAAGAAGAGGCAACACAACCACTTGTTCAAAAAATCGAAGAGACGCCACTCTTCGAATTTCAAGACCCAGATTTTCCTGTGTAAAGTCCGTCAACACTTTTTAGACTCAATCTCAACTTTCGGCTATCATGTGCAACTTTGTCAAAGATCACTGACAAAGTTGAAAACGTGCGAAGTCCATTATTCCAACTACCACACTTTTGGCCGACAAGCGTGGGTGACAAGGTCACATCCGCACTGCCACTTGCTATTGGGAAATCACCATATAATTCGACCTTCATCCTCTATAGAAAGGCACACATCCAAAACGCCTGACTCTTCTTCCTTGCCAAATGCATCTGTAACCAAACCCTTCAATATACTCAGTTTTCTTCCTTCCTGAAAATACAAAATCCTGACCCTTCTTCCTTGCCAAGAATACATCTGCAACTAAACCTCTTAACATACTTAGTTTTCTTCCTCCCTGGAAATACCTCTTTAACCAAGTCACACCAAAGCAAAGGTATCTCATATCACTAGGGTTGAAAGCAAAAGTATCTCATAGCATGCTTTCTCCCTATCATTTTCTTTGTTCTCATTCTTCTCTACATGGCAAGGAGAAAGAGAGCAATCAGTCGGCACTTGGAATCAACCTTCCAATTTGGAATCGACTGCCTAGAACCCTTCCCTGATTGCTCACCTAGCACTGCTCTCGAAGTACCCATTCTTTCAACATCTTATGCTTCCAGAGAAAATACCAGATGCCTGGGGACTAGAAAAGGCAAGTGAAAATGATGCATCGAAACATGTGGAGACAAGCGCAACAAATACATGTGCTGATCATCCACTGCTTCTTTAAAAGAAAAAGTATCTTATATCATCAGGGTCGAAAGAAAAGGTATCTCATATCATGCTTTTCACCTATCATTTCCTTTGCCCTTGCTCTTGCCTGCAGAACAAGGAGAAAGGAAGCAATCAGTCGGAACCTGAAATTAAACGTCCGATCAAGAACTAATTGTCTGGAACCTTTGCCTGGTTGCTTACCTAGCGCTGCTCTCAAGTGCTCATCTTCAACTGTCGATAAGTCTCGAATTTCCTCAGCAAATACCTCAGGCCCGTTGATATGATGTTGGCTCGTTACACTGAAGCTGCCAAGCATGGATGAGTCGTTGAGAAGTGATGCTCCGAAGGACCATTGAAAGGCAAAAGGTTGCGCACCACTTCTGCTAGGCGAAAGAAACAAGCAGAGAAGAATGCAGCACGATGAGCTGGAACAAATCATTATAGTAGGACACCCTTCTTGGCAGAACTGCATAATCCAGACGGAGTAGTCTAAGTCAAATCCAAGCTTGCCATCGTTGCTATAATCAAAGAGCTCGAGAAGCTTCAACAACCTTTCGCTGGCACTGTCACCGAAGAGCAAAGTCTTGACAACTTTTGAAGATCATACCGTTCACCAAACTGCTCAGGGTTCATATGAAAATGTTGTGGACTTCCTTGATCTTTCAAAGCAAATTCTTTGCAGCATCTGACCTTATCCCCTGACCTTCTTCAATATGAATGGGAAAGATTGAACAAAGAAACAGGCCATCACCTCCGCCTCGTGCCTGCCTGCCAGGTGTTCAAACCCTGAAAACTACTCAAGATCAAGCCCTAACGGCCCTTGAAGAAATGACAAGTCTAATTCAAGATCAAGTGTCCACCACCCTTGAATCAAATCCAGTTCAAGATTAAGTCTGTGGAAAGTCCTTTGGAGGAAACCAGAAAACCCTCCAACCTAATTCAAGATCAAAGTTGTGGAAAGTCAACAAGCGCAACAAAATACATGCCGATTCATCCATTACCAAAGCCAAAGATCATCTACCACATGAAGCTCTTTGTGGTCCAAATTTCATCCAAGATCAAGCCTCGACGGCCCTTGAAGAAATTTCAAACAAAATTCAAGAACAAGCCTCAACGGCACTTGAAGAAACTCCCAGTCCAATACACATGACAAGCACATGTAAACAACGCACCTTGAAGTGGGAGCATTTGTAGACATTGAAATTTCGGTGAAATAAGTATTGACAATTGTATTAAAATTACAACCCCCATTCATTTCACCTACATCATACACTCACCTCACCTACAACACACACTCATCCCACCTACAACATCCACTTACTTCACCAAACAAATGGATGGTGGTGATTCATTCTCAAAGCCTATAAATAGGCTTCTCCATCAAGCAATAGGGAGGATTTCACACACATTTTCTCTACTTCCAAATTGGAAGAGAATTCACACCACACCAAAGCCTTGAAGCCTCGAAACTCTAAAGCTCTCAAGCAAGTCCCAAAGAATCAAGAAAGCCCTCTTCGTCCTTCGTCAAAATCCTCCTTCAAAATCAAGCCCCAACGGCCCTTGAAGAAACTTCCACTAATTTAATATCAAGCCCCGACGGCCCTTGAAGAAAGTGTTCATCATTCATCATCCGTTCATCCTAAAGATCAAGCCCCGACGGCCATTTGGATCAACAACATCAAATCTACCCAATACAAAGATAGAATCAGAGGCTAAATTTGTAGAAGAGATTGTAAACCCTAAATCATTAATACAAATATTATTTTGTACACTTGTTCTTGTCTCGTTCATCGCAGGAATTCCCGTGTTCACAAATTCTTTATTACATAATAAAGAGTTGAAAATCAATTTTATAGCCGTTATCTCATTTACATTCAATTATTATGAAAATTGTTAATGCAATATTCTTTGATATCCTAATGTTCTATTTGAGCTCTTTTATGTAGCTTCCTTTGTTCCAACCTTGGGTGTAATCTTTTTCTTTTCTAAAAACCCCACGTAGTTAATTGAAAAGAATCCTACCATCCTCTTATCTCCTAATCTCTTGTATTCTCTCAAATGCTATTATAATTTCCACCTTTTATATGCCAAAGGAAAGAATTGAGTTGTTCACTCGATCCAAGTATTGCGAGTGTACGATTACAAGGATCATAGGTTATTGTATCTTGTACGGTAGGGCGCCAAAACTTACTACACCGAGACATTGTCTCTGAGGGGCACAATCTACTCTTAAGGACAATGAACTTACACGCCTCAACCAAAAATCTTATTCTAATCAAGGACCGAAGAAGAGCGTTCTTTACCTACCAAAGATAAGTATTTTATCTTATTTTGTTTATCTTATGTAATTAATTGTGGAACTGAAAATTATCATACTAATATTTATTTTATGTGATTTGTTATAGGAGAAGTACCATCCGGATCATCAATATTTACAACAATGAGAAGTGCAACAGTGGATTATTGTTTTTGTCCGACTGAGAAGAGTTATGAGAATCTGATAAGAGGGTTGTGTGCAGAGGAGAAGTTGGAAGAAACGCTTAAGCTTCAGGCCGAGATGGTGGGAAAAAAGGGTTTAAACCGAATTCTGAGGTCTATAATGCACTTATG
Organism: Malus domestica; assembly: GCF_042453785.1. Lineage (NCBI taxonomy): Eukaryota > Viridiplantae > Streptophyta > Magnoliopsida > Rosales > Rosaceae > Malus > Malus domestica. Next base: position 14,630,965 of record NC_091665.1, on the reverse strand, counting down.
AGTCCTTATATGAAACAAGGGAACAAGGAAGTAGCTGAAAGGTTGAAGATAGAAATGTTTGATACTGAAATGTGTGGGAATGGGAGTAGATGATTTGCTGCACCTTTTAACAAACTTGAAGTTTTTTCTTTTAGATGCAGGCTGGACAACATGCAGGTTTGTAGTGAATCTTCATGTGGATGATGGACCAATAGAAAAGGATTTCAATGATCAAAATACCAGAATGTGGATAAAGTTAATAACAACATTGCACGAGAGGTTATGAGTCTTGCCTTGAATTGTTGACATTGATACTCTCCCTTGAAGAGTTTGCGGCGGAAGGGTTGTGGGTCTGCTGTCCCCTAAATATGTGTTTTGGACATGTCTTGTTTCTAATTACTTGACATGTGTCCATCCACCTAACAAGAACTTAACACTGTTAAATTATATTATTTTGTGTTTAAAAAAATGATTGAGACTTTATCTCTTCCACAATCTTTTGATTGACTGAAACCGACGAGATTGACGCCACCACTTCTGATCTTTCTTTGTCTCCCTTTGCTTCTCCATCCTCCTCCATTTTGTCCCAAACAATCGCTCTCTCTCCAACTAAAATCGACGACACTGACTCTGATTCGAAGGCTTGCAAGATTTCAACCACCCGTGAGGTGGATTTGGTGGGAGATGGAGAAACAAACAGAAGAGACAAAAAAGGAGGACGAGGAGAGAAAATGGAGGACATAGAGGTAAATGGAGATTATAATTAAAAAATGGTCTCAGCGACGGAAGATTGGCCAGAATCAATGGAGACTCCGTGAAGGTGGTTGTCAATAGGTCCGGAATCAGTGTGTATTCTTACCAACGACGACCATGATACCTGATTTGAGGAGGCTAGGTCATGGCAATGTGGGGTGGTTGCTGCTGATGTGTTGGATTGGGGCTAAGGAGGTTGTGGTATTGGAGGGGAGGAAGAAGGTAATGACTCATTGTGGTGGGTTTTTATCTTATTGTTGATGTTTTTATTTTATTTTTGTTGGAAAATATTAGTATTTTGGTTTATTTGAATATTTGGTTTTATGGGCTTAGTTCGTTAGAATTAGGTTTTTTTAGGGATTAGGGTTAGTTTATTATAAATAGGGTGCTTTGTTATTCATTAGAGAACAAGTAAGCTACAATGTAGTCTCTTAGGTTTTGTAGCCGTTTCGGCATTCTCAGTTTGTTTAATAATATTCTTATTATTTGTTAGTCTTGTTCGTTGCACACTCTGATATTCAACTATTTTTATATATTAAATTTAACAATGTTAAGTTTTGGTTAAGCAGGTGGACACATGTCAAGTAATTAGAGACGAGACATGTACGAGACGCGTATTTAGGGGACAGCAGACCCACGGCCCGGCGGAAGGGCTCTGCCTATTGTCAAGAACCTATGGATGGCTGCATTTATTCCAAAATGTGCTTATTCTAAGATAGCTTCGTAGCCTGATATAGGGATATTCGGAAGCATTGAAAACGCGAACAAGGTCCTGGTAAATCCTCTCGAAGATATTACAAAGAAAAAGTTCCTGAAGTGAAGTCTAGATAGCAAATAGTGTTTCCATAGACACTGGCTTAAAGTAATAAGGAAAGCCAAGGAAGGTCTTGCAAAGGTAACTGAACATGATAATCGCTTTATGCAGCCAGCATATACCATCATATATTCTGACTCGGTTGAATTCCGAGAGCTCTAACTCTGCTGCTCATGAGCTGAGAAGATGGGTTAAACTTTTGGTGTGTGTAATGTGTGAAATTTATGTATATGTGTAACTTATTATTCGAAGCAATACAAGCCTCACACACCAATAAGGAATTACATTACATGTTACGGGCATAACTGATTAAGAAAAGCACCGTTGAGTTGTAAAGTTTTCAATTTGTATGGCATGTTTTCATGTTTTGTCAAGCAAGATATATCATTACATGTATGCTAATTATATTTCTTAGTTGCCAGAAACGGATGAGGCGTTGCTCTTGCAATAAAATGATTGATCATCGAGTTGTTGAGCTTTCAAACGTTGAATGAAACTTTTGTTCATGATTCACAATTGCTTGTGTATGATTTGAACACTACTCAAATACAAACCTACGGTTTCAAATAGTTTTGAATGCCCTCCTGGATCACAAATTTCTACAGAAGTCAAAGACAAGCTTTATCACGAGAATTCACCAGGACGGAAATAACCAAAGATTGAAAAGAGATGAAGCCAAAGACAGAAACCATGACATGAAAGCCATTGCAGCCGATCTTTTGAATCTGCTGCAAAACTTTGGAGGGCAGTATGGACCGTTTGCATGGAGCAGGATATCCACAACGCAGACCTTTTCTATATCCAGTAGATTGCTACAAGCTACATGGGAGGGAGGAAGCGATGGGAGAGCCAAAATGTACTTGGAGACAATCAAATATTGCAAAACTTGTGAAAGCTAACGAGTAAAATATGTACCTTTTTTTCCTTTGGTAAGCTGTATGTTTTGGTTTGTTCATTTTATTGTAGGATTGAAGAAAAATGATCATTGTCTAGTCAAGCAACTTTTTGTGCAACCTTTCATATATGGGTAGTGCTATTTACACATTTTTTTACATTTCATGCACCCTTTTCAATTTTCGATTGTTAGATAAAATGAATTAAAGAATAAAGAATAGAAGTTAACATGGGGTGTTTGAGAGGTATTGTGAAATCCTGTTCCCGGATTTCACTGTTATAATCTACGTATTTGTATTATTGAGATTTTATATTATTTCTCGAGAATTTATTTTAAATTGTTTGGATTTAAATTTTAATTAAACTAGTTATGAAGAGTGAAGTTTGAAAAATAATTATTTAAAATTTGTTGACCGTTTGAGGTCACAAGTAACGATTTCGAATAGGTCTCGAAGCCACGAGCACATAGGCAAAAGTCGTTTGCGAGTCCGAATTATAACGGTATAGTTATGGATGTTTGAAGTTGTGAACTATAGATTGTGGGAATTATTTAATTCCCACATGTGGGTTAAAGGTTAAGTGAGTTTAAAAAGAGGAAGGTTTCTAAAAAAAAAAAGGGGAAGAAGGAGGGGTCTGATTTTTGACCCGTTTTGGGGCATTTTAGACCCATTAAAACCACAAACTTGACCCGCTTGTATCTCCTTCATTTGATCTCCGTTTTGGGTGATCTTAGTGTCCATGGAAAGCTCTTGATGAGCCCTACAACTCTGTAATGTTAGATTTTCCATTTTCTTATCCATTTTTCCAGTTCGAGGCAGCAAAGTCCCGTGGGTTTTCCGACGGTTTTGTCATTTTTCTAGCAATTCCGACAACCATTTCCCTCAAGTGAGGTATGAAACTTCATCTACTCTTCATAATCTTCAAGTTGGTATGCTTAGTTCGTGCTTTCGTATTTGTTTTAGAGTTAGGTGTTTAGAACCCTAGAAAACCGGTTTCCCCGAAGAATTTGGATGAATTCCGGTTAGAATTTGTCGTTGGTCTAGTTGTGAATAATGTCTCCCTTGTTGAGCTCTAGTTACCCCATGAATTTGAGCCTCTTGGGTTAAGGTTGAAAATTTTGGTTTTCAAACCCTTCACCATGGCTACCATTGCATGTGGTGGTGCGTCAAACCGTCCACGAGTGTTGTCTAAGTACCAAATACCTTCTAGTGATCCTGTGAACCTATTTCTAACTTGGTTTCCCAAAATTCAATTGTTGGTGTGATGTGGAGAAATGTGAATGACTAATATGTGATATTGGTGATTACATTGTTTTCATCACTACTATCCTGTGTGGATATGAGATGGTTTTATAATTATGTTTCCTATAAAATTGTTAATTTTTATATTTAGCCATTGATGTAGTTTTATGGTGTGATTTGACGTGCATATTGGAAATATGGTTTGTATTGTATGATTGGATTGATGTGATGAAATGTGAGGGCTAGTAGTGGACCATTAACCCATTGTTATGGGGTTTGTTAATCCGAAACAAGTTTCAACCCTTGTGTCATTATTTCATTCTCGTTTCGTTGAGTCTTTGTACCTTGGGTAACTTGATCCATGTCTTGTTTCATTGATTGGTGTTACACATTCTACTCCGCGATTCCATTGAGTGATGGTCCGGAATCGTATCTTGGTTTGAATTCCGTTGAGTGATGATTCGGAATCCCTTCTGCTCCGCGATTCCGTTGAGTGATGGTTCAGAATCCCTTATACTCCACGATTCCGTTAAGAGATGGTCCGGGATCGTGTTCACCTTGGGGTTATTGAATTTGGATTGAGATAGATTCAGAGATGTAGACTTCGGCCGAACTGTGTCGCTCTAACCCTACTTTTCATTGTGTTGTATGAGATTATGATTGTGAGCTGTTGTGATTTGTTTCAGACGAACCGTTGGATGTCTGGGTGACTCATTTGGAGTTACAAAGGTTTGGTATTGATTCCTTATGAATGATTTATATTCAAGAGATGTAAACTGTGATCAATGGTTGGCTTTATCATTATTATCATATCCTTATATTATTGTCACTCACCCGAGCTTTGCAGCTTATCTGAATTCTTGATGCCGATGCACCATTCCCATGGTGTAGGCACTAATTGTATAGATGTCATTTCTGAAGAGATTACAAGAGGTCGCTTGGTTTTTTGGTTGGATTTTGTTGAGTGGTATGGAATCCCTACGCTTGCTCATTTCCATAAAGGTAGTCCGACCTTAGAGTCAAGTGAATATGAATTGTTATGTTAGTACTTGGAAACCAGGTGGGGAATTATGTAGGGATCCTTTATTAAAATTTGTGAATTGATATGGGACCTTATTGATTGAATAACATAGTAATTGTAGATATCATGCATCTTTGATTTTTAGGATTAATTGTAGATATCATGCATCTTTGATTTTTAGGATTGATTAAGTAGAATGATTGCGAAATGATGTGGGATATGATTGTTATTATTATGATTAGTCTCGTATCTCAAAGTGGCTTGAGAATAATATTGTGCTTTGTTGGTTCTTGGATACGTTACATGTGATATGGATATTAACTTATTTTTCTTTTACTAATATCGTATGTGAATATGTCTTGGTCTTATAAATGGAATTTGTATTGAAATGTGATTTTATATATTAGACATAGACTATGTTGTTAAACATGACTTGGCTTGTGTACTGATGACGGTTGGGATATATTTGATTTTAATTATCTTTTAGTACTGTGATTGATGTGTATGATTATTTTTATGATAAGGTTATCCTAGAATCCTATTAGAAGTATGTTGTAGCACCTATATGCTTGTGTGACATATTAGTGATGGACTTGAGAAGTTGATGGTGTAGATGACTACGTTGGAACTCGTAAGGGTTGAGATGTGGATAAGTTGTGTGTTGAAGTTATTGCACCATGTAGCAGAGGTACATCGATGGTCCTGCTTGGTATATCCGTGATGGGGGATCCTACGTATTCAGGGGTGATCATGTCTGGTATATCCGCGTTGGGTGATCACCGCCTGCACGATTATGTTGAAACATAATGATGTATATGATGGATGAAATAGAAACATTGATTATCATGTGGATTATTATGTAGCTTGAATTGAATAATTCATGCTTGTCAAGTCCAAATGTTTGATTGAGGAATGTTATGCCTTTTTGGCTTGAATGAATCGTGTTATATGTCGAGTTATAGAGAAGTTGAACTACGAATGGCTTGATCCCTGTTGAGGGTACGTAGGCAATCTAACGAAGAGGTTAGATGCAGCCATAAAGTATACGAAAAATTATTGTGCATCTGGATCTTGAATGATACTTTGTATATTTTCAGGAGGCAGGGTATGTTAGATATACAGGCATTTGGTGACGTCACGTGTCGATCCTGGATGTATGTCGGCAGTGGCGAAGCCAGAAATTGTTTAGGGGAGGGGCGATATTTAAAAGGGTAAAAGTCCCAAGAAACTGTAGATAACCAAATCCTTTTAGATAGTCAATAGCATTAATGTCATTCTTAATTTATCAATACAAACAAGTTACAGTTGTTGTCTACGATGTTTCATGTCATAAAAATATCGCATAATAGGCTCATTATCAATAAACAAGCATGTTATCAGTCAACCATTAATATCTCATTTCATCATTTTCTTTGACGAGTGTTATATCTCTTGTTAATTGGATTTAAAAACTTAGCTAGGAAAACTCGAACAAATACATCACCAAAACATAAGTAATCACACTTTAATTTAATTATATTGACAAGGAACAAAAATAGTGGGTATAGTTAAATTTTTAGATTTTGTGTTGTTGGAATACATGTGACATTAGTCTTTTATTTCAACCTTCTCGCTTATACTCATGCCACATGTATTATACTAACACGAAAAGTTAAAATTTCACTATTTTTATTCCTTGTTAATATAATTAAAAGTTGTAATTATACTTTGATTAATTAAAAATTGTGGAACCTAGACGGGTCTTGCAGTGTGGTACAAAATAACATGATTTAAATGAAAGTGGTGGGTTTGCCAAACGAAATGGACGGTCAAGATAAAGAAAATGAAACACTAACCATTTAAGTTTTTAACATAATTGGGGTGGGGGACAAGTGTGGTCTCCTGCTGTTTTGTTTTCTTTTTTTTTTCTTTTTTTTTTTTTTTGTCATTAGTTAAATTTGGGGGTGGGGGGATTCGAACCTTGGATGGGTGGGAGTTTTCTTGGCTCTAGTGCCACTGCACTAGGCCCCCATCCTCGAAAACGATCCCTTTTACTTTGGCTGTCTACGCACTGTTTCACTTAATTCTACCTTTCCACAACTACGCCATTTGCCTAGGATTTAAACAAAAAAACCAGAAACGTAGCGGCGCCGCGCAAAGTACCAAAACTAGCACCGGCAAAGCAGAGCGGCAGCTGCTAGCAGAGGGGCGGAAATCTGGATCTTAGGCATGAATTCCGGCGACCGGAGGGGCAGCCGCACCTCCTCGCGCCTCTGTGGCTTCGCCACTGTATGTCGGGATCGGAGCATGACAGGTACAAAGAGTTGAGTGCATATCACTACCTTTATATATTTATTCTCCTTATTATTTTAGATTAGATAGAAAGGATCACATGACAATAATTTTTTAAAAATAAAAAGGACCTCTTGCATGCGTGTGAACACTTGTGGAGAAGCTAACATACGTGACGTGAGGGTGGGGTTGTTGGGCCGGCATTATCAATGCGAAACTCTTTTACAGATTAGACGTGAAACAATTAATTATTTTTTTAGTACTTTAATTAAATTATTAGTTGGGAAAAAAAAAAACAACAATGTGAGTCAGTCCCTAGTTAGCGGGAATTTCAGGTAGTGAAAATGTGAAACTTGCAAATTTCCTACCACATTTGGTTTTGGAGGTGAATTTTTGGATTTTGATCTGTGAGGATCATATGTTCCAGATGCAAAAGCATTTATCTTTTGCTTCGGATGCTTTTAATATTAAGAAAAAAAAATATTACTCTACCAGAAGACATATAGCTTGTGTTAGTTTCTCCCATTAATTAGACATGGAACAAATAATTTGGAGAATTAAATTTGAAACCTCTTTTTAGTGGTGTATCAAGTGTGGTGCTTGTAACCAAGGAAGAAAATATCGGTAATATCGGAAATATCGGTAGTCCGAAAACACGGAAATATCGATGGAAATATCGGGATAATATCGATATCGATAAAAATTACATGGAAACCACGGAAATGGTAAGAAAAACTTGGAAATTTTTATTGAAACTTTACAAGATGTTTATTTAGTCAATTATCTATTAATTTATCATAAAAAATTGGAAGGAAATGCATTGCATGATGGATTTAACTGATTTAAGTTGATTATATAGCGAGCTGGCAAACATTGTGAGTGTAGAAAATATATAATAATTAATGAAAGAAGTTTAAACACACCATAATCGTTTATATATAATGAATTAGTACAATATTTTACACTTTATACATTGCATGGTAAGATACATGAGTGACTAAGTACCACATAGAGTTCCTATGAGGTTCAAAATTTTCACTATCTTCATCATCACTATGTGTAGAGTAAGTGTATTGTGAAGAGTAGTCAGCAACCATAGCAATGGCTTTCAAGAACCGAAACCCAAAAGTCAATAGGAAACCGAATACTTCGGTATTTTTCGGGATTTCAGGATTACCAAACAAATGGGATTTGGAAACCAATCCCATATCGAAAATTTCGGTATTTTTCGGGATGGTTTTGGTTTGGGACTTTTTCGGTTTGGTTTGGGATTTTCGGGAATTTTTTCCAACCATACATGTAAGTGACCAAATAAAAAATAGAAAAATTAAAAACCACAAGCCATTGACTAAGTAATTAATTGACACAATTTAAAATATAATACCACAAAAAATTTGGAATATGTGCAAATTTGTTTCTTGCAAAAAGAATTCAAAACAAAACCATATATATAAATAGTTTAGCATGTTTTCATAAAAACGTAAGTGGTATGGTGGTCAAGTCGCTGAAGGAGTTAGATGGGAGGGGATCGAACCCCTTTATGTGCATGTTTGAGACTTTTCAGAATTTTTCAAATATTTTTAGGTTCATCTCGCGATATTATATATAATATCGGCGATATTTCGCCGATATTATCGATTTTTAAATCTATGCTTGTAACACACCTATAGGTTATAATCAACCACAAACTTAAAAAAATATAAATGTTTTTTAACCAAAAATGTATCTGAGATTGGCATAATTTATCATTTTGATCCTTGAGATTTAAAATCAATAAAAATGGTCCATGAGATTTTCTACCGTTATTTTGGTCCTTCTGTATCTGTTAAATTGAAGAAATAGTCAGGTTAAGAGGAGAGACTGATTTGACAAAAATACTCTCAATTTAATGGAAATTTCTTACAAAATGAATAAAATGATTGGCTGTTGATAATTTCAAGGCGAAATCATAAAACCCAGATTTCGAAGTTTCCAAGCCAATTCAAAAAAGCAACAAAGATCTGGTGAAATCATAAAACCCCAGATGTCGTCGGCCTTGGATGCTTCGGCTTTGGCCTTGGATTTGAACTGGTGCTCCTCGTCCGACATCTTTTTGCCTCCGAACTTGCTGAGAGAGTTTCTTTGTCCTTGTTGGGTTTTTCTATTTATTTATGCTAAACCAACGAAAGAGGGCGACTTATATTTCTGAGGGTGTGATCAACTCTATGTTCCTCGTTCCAAGGCTTCTAGGTCAAATCTCCACTGTTGGATTTGTGGTTGGTTTTTCTCTCGCCTTTCACTCAATTTGTTTTTTTTTTTTTTTATAAATTTATCCAAAAAGAATAGGAGAAGTCATGAGGAGGAAATATCTATGCATAATGTTGATAGTCAAAACCTAGACTGGAAGCTGAAGGTGAGTGATTTTATAGATAATAATTGTTGGGGTAGGTAGAAGCTTTCTTGTGTTGTTAGCGGTGAAGTGGTTAAGAAAATTTGTGATATTCCAATTCCTATTCAAAATACCAAAGATAAGCTTATTTGGGGTCCTACTACTAGTGGTAGCTTCTCAATTAAGTCAGCCACTTGGATTCAAAATGGAAATGCGGCTTAAACAAAAAAACACAAGGTAATTATAAGATGTGGAAGCTTACCCTTCTCTCAAGGTTACTTTCACAGCCCGTCCCGAAAATTCAGTTATCGTGGGTGTGAAATGACAAAATTGCCCTTAGCGGTTGCTAAGGTATGTGTGACATATTATTTGAATAGTGCATACTTTTCTAAGTTTTGGAAATTTAATTGGATTAAAATTGTATGCATTTTTTTTATGTGGTTAGGGACTTAGGAGGACCACATACCCTCACCATCAGACTCCTCTCTCTCTCCTATCCCATGCCCTCTCTCTCTTCCCTCTCAGTTTCACTCTCTCGCTCTCTCTCGAACCGTACGGACAAGAACCCAAAATCCCTCAAAACATCACGGATCGACACCAATAAGGTGAGTTTCTTCATCCTTGCAACCTCCTAAGTTGAATGGTACCATTTTTGGAACTTAGAACCTTCGAAATCACGTGAAATCCGAACCCCAGTTTGATGTCACTGTTCATGCACACGTGAATTGTTGATTTTCAGGGAATTCTAAGCTTACAGGGAGCTTAGTGAGGTCCCAAGGAAGCTCGAAGTACTTAGTTTGAAGGTTTTGGACGTCAGGATCATAGGGTTCGAAGTTGGCCGGTTTTCTTGGATTTTCTTCGGTTAGATTTTGTAATTTTTAGAGCCTTAAACTAGCACAACATGATTCTACATGCTTAGGGCTTCATTTTGATATAAAATGCGTAGAAAATGATGGAGAAATGACGGAGCACAAGGAGATTGAAAAATCTCCAGTTTTCCGGCACCAGCGAAACCAATCCGGCGACTGGAGGAAGAAGATGACGCGCGTGGGGGCGCGTGGGTCCATGCCCCTCCCGGCGCGTGGGGACGCGTGGCAAGTCCAAAATTTTTCCTAAAAATACCTCGACGTCCCTAACGTCGAGTAGGTCACTGTGGTATATTCATATACCCAAATTAAGCATCGTATGAGAAGTTATTACGTATTGTTGGTTATGCGCTTTAAATAACATTTTTATAGTTGTTTCGCATATAGGTGATACTTATCCTGAGGATGAGTGCATTCAAGGGCGTCACGGGGGTTACGACCCTTCGACTTACCAGTGAGTGGGCAGTATTTTTTGTATTTACCTATATACTATTGATTTTTCCCAGAAATTGAATTTAAATGAAAGTATGTTTTAAAATGCCATGCATACATTATATGAATTGATAATTGATGCATATATATATATATATGTGTGTGTGAATTGGTGCTGTGGACGCACATGTGAGTATTAGTTGAGTTTTATGTTAATCATGTGATTTATTGTGATGTGAATTGTATTGAAAGCTCAAACCTGCACCCTTGGTGTTAGTGCTTATATTATTCACCTCGCACCACACGCTTACCTTGGATCCAAGTAGGTGCATGTCGTACAGACCATTAGAGGGTTCCGACATATCGTACAGACCATGAGAGGTGGTTCCGACTTATAGGTCATTTTAGATTATTATACAGCTGTTGTTGAGAGAAGCACTAGAGCATATTCTTACACCATTCTTGTCGTACAGACTACGTCAGGTAGTTTCGATTTATGTGCAGAGTAGCACCGTACAAGTCACTATGGTGACTCTGGTTGGATTGGATATTAAGCTTTAGAATTAACCGTACAGGACCAACTGCTAGGTCTCCGATTGATTCCTTATTTCACTTGTTATAATGTTGCATCCTTATTCTGTTATTAACGCTTATTGCATGGCATACTTTCTGGTTTTTGATAAAGATTGGTGATTTGAGATAGTTGAAGAATTATATGCATATTATGTTATTTTCTGGGAAAGTATACAGGTTTTACAGCGAGGGGTTAGAAATGTTATTAAATGAAATGTTTTCGAAAAGCTTTGTTTTACTGACCCACTCAATTTTGTTTTGCGCCCCTCCAGGTTCTAGTTAGCTGCGTTGGTGGCCCACGAGGATCTCTACGGCGTACCGACAGACTACATAAATGTAGGACTCACCTTCGGGTGTTGTAATTTAGTTATGGTCCTACTTGACTGCACCTAGTACTTATTCTTTGAAGAAGTGTGTTTCGCACTTAAACTTACTCTAGCATGTTAGTTAGATATTATTGCTAGTAGTTGGTTTTTATTCATTCGTATTTCTTTTATCTTTGCTTCCGCATCGCACTTTTGGTTACGTCACCCTCACGTGACGGCCAGCACGCCTTGATTCTAGGATCGGGGTGTGTCAGTTTGGTATTAGAGCCAGGTTTGCAGTCCTGTATAATTGTTAATGCTCTAATGATCTTTTGGTGTCTTCTGTTAGAACTATGCCACCTCGTAGGGAACCACGTTGTACTTCTGAGTCTAGTTTCCCTAATATAACTCAATTAGGGGAAGCGATGGCTCCTGCCTTCCTCCTCCTCCTCAGAGGACCCCCTAGAGACTATGTACAATCTGAAATTAGACTGTTTCATGGGTAATGAGGGTCATAAAGGGACAGAAAAGTGGTTAGACCATATTGAGAAGACTTTTCAGGTGATGCAGAGTCAAGGGAATCTTCCTGCTAGTAGATGGGTTCAGACCACTACTTGGTTTTTAGGGCGAGAGCCAGCAGCTTGGTGGGTAAATCAAACTCAGTTTATGTCACCGGAGATGGCAGCCGATTGGGAAGTATTCAAAGAGAATTTTAAGAAAAGATTTGTTCCTCCGGAGTACATTGATCGTAAGAAGCAGGAGTTCACTCAATTGAAGCAAAAGAATATGTCGGCGCATGAGTATTACAGGAAATTTACAGACTTATCTCGCTATGATCCTGATACAGCTGGTAATCAAGTGGAGATGCTTCGCCATTTTAAGTTGGGAACAAAAAGGAAATGGCGGACTTTTGCTAGTGCGATTCCTTACACCACTTATCATGACTTTTCTGAGATTCTGGTTCGGATGGAGGATTCCGACAACCTTCCTAGTGAAGAAGATGAAGATAAGAATGATAATCAGAAGAAAGATGATAGGGGTAAAAGTATCTCCACTCAGGGACACCATAAGACACAGAATTTCAAGAAAAGTGGAGCGAGTTCAAGTTCTTCCAGCGGAGGATTTAGTGTCACAGGCCCGATGAGAGGTGGAAGATTTGCTGGTGGACCCAGGTTTTAGAGACAGAGAGACTTTGGTGGTGTTAGTGGTTCTGGTGCTCCGTTGTGCCACCGTTGTAATTTCAGACATCATGGAGAATGTAGGAGAAGTGGTGGTGGTTGCTACACTTGTAGACAGATGGGACATAGGGCTGCTCAAGGTCCGCAGAATCAACAAAGGTCTCAGCAGTCTGCTATGCCACCTCCAGCGCCGATTCAGCAGAACTTTGGATCAGACAGTTATGGTCAGATGGGTCATGGGGTGCTTACCACTGTTAAGGTGATGCTGCTCCCTATGCTTCCGGAAAGTATCAGTATTCCCAGGATCCTTATTTTCAGACTGGGTATTCCCAAGATCCGGGAGGTTATACTTCATATCCGTCCATGCCAGCTAGCAGATCTCAGTGGTATCAGGGAGGTTAGCCCCGACAGGGAGAGGTTGCTGCTAGCAGTGCAGGACCGTCTAGACAATCTAGCTAGTCAGGACGGGGACGTACTTCTCAAGGACGAGGTAACCAAGGTAACAGAGGTCGTGGTGGACGACAACAAGCTTAGGGACGTGTTAATCACATCTCACTGCAAGATGCTCAGAATCATCCGGACTTGATTATGGGTACGTTAAATATTCTTGGTCATTTTGCTAGAGTTTTGATTGATTGTGGTGCTACCCATTCTGTGATTTCTCAAACGTTTACTCAAATGACTCAACCTCACCCCACACCTCTAGTATTTGATTTAGAGTTTGCTATGCGTAGAGGGGACAAATGCTATGTTGATAGTGTTTAACCAGGGTGTCCAGTGATGGTAGATGGTGTAGTTATGCTAGCTAATCTTATCCCGTTAGATATTGTGGATTTTGATGTGATTTTAGGGGCAGATTGGTTGCATTATAATCGTGCCCATATAGATTATTACGAGAAATCAGTTACTTTTTATCGTCCTGGACTACCAGAGGTTACTTTTGTGGGTGAAATAAGTGGGGTGAGACATGGTGTTATTTCTGGCATGAGAGCAAAGAAGTTGTTATCGAAAGGTTGTCAAGGATACTTAGCACATGTGGTGTTAAATGATGTTGTTCCTAGCAGTGTGGAGGAAGTTGGAGTAGTCAGGCACTATCCTGATGTATTCCCAGATGATTTGCCTGGATTGCCGCCAGACAGAGATGTGGAGTTTTCGATTGATTTGCTTCCAGGTACGGATCCTATATATTTGACTCCATATAGAATGGCTCCAGTTGAATTGAGAGAGTTGAAAAATTCAGTTATAGGAATTAACTGATAAATGTTTCATTCAACCTAGTACTTCACCTTGGGGAGCTCCAGTGTTATTTGTAAGAAAGAAAGATGGAACTTTGAGATTATGTATTGATTATAGGCAATTGAATCAGGTAACAATTAAAAACCGTTATCCATTGCCTCGTATCGATGATTTATTTGACCAGCTTAAAGGTGCATGTGTGTTCTCTAAGATTGATTTGAGATCTGGCTATTATCAGTTGAAGATTAAAGACGAAGATGTACCTAAAACGGCTTTCAGAACCCGTTACGGGCATTATGAGTTTTTGGTGAAGCCATTTGGATTGACTAATGCACCTGCAGCTTTGATGAGGCTAATGAATGAAGTATTCCAGCAATATCTTGATAGGTTTGTCATTGTTTTTATCGATGATATTCTGGTATACTCTAAGTCGAAAGCAGATCATATTCGACATCTTAACTTGGTATTAAAGAAATTGAGGGAGCATCAGTTGTATGCCAAGTTTAGCAAATGCCGGTTTTGGTTGAATCAAGTGGCATTTTTGGGACATGTAGTATCGGCACAAGGAATTCAAGTAAATCCTCAAGAGATTGCAGCAGTGGAGAATTGGGAACAGCCACGAACCGTCACTGAGGTGTGGAGTTTTCTTGGTCTAGCAGGTTACTATCGACGGTTTGTTCAAGATATTTCTATGATTGCGTTGCCACTAACGAAGTTAACCAGGAAAGATGTTAAGTTTGAGTGGGATGAGAATTGTGAGCAAAGTTTCCAGCAGTTGAAATATTGCCTCACTCATGCTCTAGTATTGGTACTTCCTGATGATAGCGGTAACTTTGAGATTTACAGTGATGCTTCCTTGAATGGTTTGGGATTTGTCTTGATGCAGCATAATAGAGTGATTGCCTATGCTTCTCGACAGTTGAAGATTCATGAAAGGAATTATCCTACTCACGATCTTGAGTTGGCAGCCATTGTCTTTGCTTTGAAGATTTGGAGGCATTATCTCTATGGTGAGAAGTGTAAGATCTTCACGGATCATAAGAGTCTTCAGTATCTTTTTACTCAGCATGATCTTAATCTTCGTCAGCGATGGTGGATGGAGTTACTAAGTGATTATGACTGCACTATTGAGTATCATCCGGGTCGTGCAAATGTGGTAGCTGATGCACTGAGTAGGAAACCTCAAGGTTGACTTAATGCTTTGTATGCTTGCCGTGTTCCTCTTCTTACAGACTTGAGAGCTACTGGAGTAAAGTTGGAGATCGGAAAACAAAGAGAAGCTTTTCTTGCTAGTTTCCAAGTTAGGCTAGTTTTAGTCAATCGTGTACTTGAAGCTCAGATGGTTGATGAAGAGATCCAGGAAATGATCCAATTGAGAAATGAAGGGAAAAAGAAAGACCTCAGGATTCGAGAATCAGATGGCATGCTTATGCAGGAGAACAGAATGTATGTGCCGAATAATGAGGAATTAAAGAAGGAAATTTTGGATGAAGCACATTGTTCAGCTTATGCGATGCATCCAGGAGGGACTAAGATGTACCATACCATTCGACCATTTTATTATTGGCCAGGTACGAAAAGGGAAATTGCAGAATATGTAAGTAGGTGTATTGTTTGTCAGCAAGTCAAAGCTGAAAGAAAGAAACCTTTTAGGCGGATGCAACCACTTCCCGTTCCTTAGTGGAAATGGGAAAACATAACTATGGATTTTGTGTATAAGCTTCCACGTACACAAAATGGATTTGATGGCGTTTGGGTGATTGTAAATCGGCTTACCAAGTTAGCACACTTCATTCCAGTGAGGGAAAAATATCCTCTGAATAAATTGTCTAAGTTGTTTATCACGAAGATTGTGAAGTATCATGGAGTTCTAGTGAATATTATTTCTGATCGAGATCCAAGATTTACTTCTAAGTTTTGGATAGCTTTTCAGGAAGCTCTTGGTACGAAACTGCTTTACAGCACTGCTTATCATCCTCAAACAGATGGATAATCAGAGAGGACTATTTAGACGTTAGAGGATATGTTGAGATCTTCAGTGTTACAGTTTGGTGATTCTTGGCATGATCACCTAGACTTGATGGAATTTACCTACAATAATAGTTTTCATTCGAGCATTGGTATGTCACCATTTGAGGCACTGTATGGTAGAGCTTGTCGTACGCCATTGTGTTGGTCAGAAGTTGGTGAAAGAGTGCTAGAGGGCCTAGAGATTGTGGATGAGACTACTCAAAATGTTCAGGTGATTAAGTCTAACCTAAAAGCAACCCAGGATCGACAAAAGTGTTTAGCAGATAGACATGCTACTGACCGAGTATATGATGTGGGTAATTTGGTATTCTTGAAATTGTCACCTTGGAGAGGTGTAGTGCAATTTGGGAAGAAAGGCAAGCTAAGTCCTAGGTACATAGGACCTTATGAGATCACCGAAAGGATTCGTGAAGTTGCTTATAGATTGGAGTTGCCTCCGGAGTTATCTAAGGTACATAATGTGTTTCATGTCTCGATGCTTCGACATTATGTTTCAGATCCTTCACATGTGATTCCTCCTCAACCTTTGGAGATTAATCCGGATTTAACGTATAATGAGGAACCAATGACTATCTTGGATTGGAAAGACAAGGTTCTAAGGAATAAGATAGTGAGCTTGGTAAAAGTATTGTGGAGGAATCACTCAGTGGAAGAACCTACTTGGGAGACGGAAGATCGAATGAGAGAGATGTATCCAAGGTTGTTTTATAAGTATTAGTGGATTAAGTGTTGTATGAATTTCGAGGACGAAATTCTTTAAAGAGGGGAGATTATCACAGCCCGTCCTGAAAATTCAGTTATCGTGGGTGTGAAATGACAGAATTGCCCTTAGCGGTTGCTAAGGTATGTGTGACATATTATTTGAATAGTGCATACTTTTCTAATTTTTGGAAATTTAATTGGATTAAAATTGTATGCATTTTTTTTTATATGGTTAGGGACTTAGGAGGACCACATACCCTCACCATCAGACTCCTCTCTCTCTCCTATCCCGTGCCCTCTCTCTCTTCCCTCTCAGTTTTACTCTCTCTCTCTCTCAAACCGTACGGACAAGAACCCAAAATCCCTCAAAACATCACGGATCGACGCCAATAAGGTGACTTTCTTCATCCTTGCAACCTCCTGAGTTGAATGGTACCATTTTTTGAACTTAGAACCTTCGAAATCACGTGAAATCCAAACCCCAGTTTGATGTCACTGTTCATGCACACGTGAATTGTTTATTTTCAGGGAATTCTAAGCTTACAGGGAGCTTAGTGAGGACCCAAGGAAGCTCGGAGTACTTAGTTTGAAGGTTTTGGACGTTGGGATCGTAGGGTTCAACATTGGCCGGTTTTCTTGGATTTTCTCCGGTTAGATTTCATGATTTTTAGAGCCTTAAACTAGTACAACGTGATTCTACATGCTTAGGGCTTCATTTTGATATAAAATGCGTAGAAAATGGTGGAGAAATGATGGAGAACAAGGAGATTGAAAAATCTCCAGTTTTCCGGCGCCGGCGAAACCAGTCCGGCGACTAGAGGAAGAAGATGATGAGCGTGGGGGCGCATGGGTCTGTGCCCCTCCTAGCGCGTTCAAGGGCATCACGGGGGTTACGACCCTTCGACTTACCAGTGAGTGGGCAGTATTTTTTGTATTTACCTATATACTATTGATTTTTCCCAGAAATTGAATTTAAATGAAAGTATGTTTTAAAATGCCATGCATACATTATATGAATTGATGATGCATATATATATATATATGTGTGTGTGAATTGGTGCTGTGGACGCACATGTGAGTATCAGGTGAGTTTTATGTTAATCATGTGATTTTATTGTGATGTGAATTGTATTGAAAGCTCAAACCTGCACCCATGGTGTTGGTGCTTATATTATTCACCCTGCACCAAACACTCACCTTGGATCCAAGTAGGTGCATGTCGTACAGACCATGAGAGGTGGTTCCGACTTGTAGGTGATTTTAGATTATTATACAGCTGTTGTTGAGAGAAGCACTAGAGCATATTCTTACACCATTCTTGTCATACAAACTACTTCAGGTAGTTTCGATTTATGTGCAGAGTAGCGCCGTACAAGTCACTGTGGTGACTCTTGTTGGATTGGATATTGAGCTTTAGAATTAACCGTACAGGACCAACTGCAGGGTCTCTAGTTGATTCCTTATTTCACCTATTATAATGTTGCATCCTTATTCTGTTATTGACGCTTATTGCATGGTATACTTTTTGGTTTTTGATAAAGATTGGTGATTTGAGATAGTTGAAGAATTATATGCATATTATTTTATTTTCTGGGAAAGTATACAGGTTTTATAGCGAGGGGTTAGAAATGTTATTAAATGAAATGTTTTTGAAAAGCTTTGTTTTACTGACCCACTCAATTTTGTTTTGCACCCCTCCAGGTTCTAGTTAGCTGCGTTGGTGGCCCACGAGGATCTCTACGGCGTACTGACAGACTACATAAATGTAGGACTCACCTTCGGGTGTTGTAATTTAATTATGGTCCTACTTGACCGCACCTAGTACTTATTCTCTGAATATGTGTGTTTCGCACTTAAACTCACTCTAGCATGTTAGTTGGATATTATTGCTAATAGTTGGTTTTTATTCATTCGTATTTCTTTTATCTTTGCTTCCGCATCGCACTTTTGGTTACGTCACACTCACGTGACGGCCAGCACACCTTGATTCTAGGATCGGGTGTGTCAATTACGATGTTTGCGTGGTTGGTTCTTCGTGACAGACTTCAAACAAAAAAAGGATTAGTTAATTTGTGACTAATGCTGATCAAACATATTCGTTGTGCAATAATGGCGAGGAATATCAAGTACACCTATGTTTCAAATGTAGTGTTTCAAATTTGATTTGGAATTGTTGATGTGGTAGAAATTAACACACAAATTAAACCCTATAAATTATGTAATTGTTGTATTAGTAAGTAGGGATCGTTCTATTCCGGGGATTAGAAGGGATGCTAATCAACACAAATTAAACTTATAAAACTAAAAACTAAGTTAAACTAACATCTAAACAATGGCTGGCGAGATTTTGGACGAATTTAATGAGAACAAAAGTAAATGCCAACAAGTAAATTAAGTTGTGAATGAAATATGGGTGAGAGGATAGCTAGAGGATTCTTCTCCACACATGAAACATATACATACAAATCGATTTCTAGTTATTCTTTCTATAAACCATGAATGACAATGTCCCAAATTAATTGTGAACAACACTAACTAACTCTCAGATTTTCCTAAGTTCATTGAATTGGACTCAGCAACGCAACCAAATTATTCATCTCAAGTTCCCTAACTATGAAAAGCATGATAGAGATACATCTCAAAGATCATTAAGTTCTGTGAAAATCATAAGCATTGACAAAGCATTCGTAACTATGAAAAGCATGATACTCCTGCCAGAAATTTACTTAACTCAATTATGACTAGTGACTTTTACTACTTATAAATATAAGTTCATAACGATTAGGTGAAATTCCCTTATATTCTAGCATCAAATACATGCATGCAAACTAAGTATGCATCCTTAATAAACATACAAGAATAAGTTTTCTATAAAACATATCAGTAAATCGCTTTCATGTTTTACGAAACAATAACTGGATGCAATCAATTCATATAAAACATATGATCATGGCTTCGAATTCACCTCTAGCTAAAAAGAAACTTAGTTACACATGTTCATCATAATTGAAAAGCAATCTAAAATAAACATTGAAACTAAACAAGGATAGAAAGAACTCTTAAAATCTCGAATGGTTGAATGCAATATGCGGCACACTCTTTCTTCTTTGATCCTTGCAGGTTGCGGCACAAGTTTTGAATAAGGCATGTGGCACAAGTCTTCCCTCCCCAATTGATGCGGCAGAAATACATATATATAGGGTAGGGTTCGGAATAAACCCAGGAGAAAAAGGATTAGGACTCCTAGAATCAGATGGGAAGTATTTAGAATAGGATAAGGACTCCTTTTGGCAGTTGGAGATAATATGTGATAATGTTGTATAAAATGGGATAATGTTTGGATAAGGTAAGATAAGATAAGGTAAACTGGATAAGATAAGATAAGTCTGGATAAGATAAAATAAGTCTAGATAAGGTTGGATAAGATTATATCTTTCCTTGTCTTCCAAGCTTCCAAATTTGATTCCTCCAAATTTTAGCACATATTTAGCACATGTTAAACACCAAAAACGTCCAGCCCCACTGCTTCACACGCATGCTATCCAATCCAAGTCCAAAACTGCTCCAAATTGCTCCATTTAGCCATTTATTGTCATCCTTAACAATTGGACCTACAATAATATGAAAATAACTTAAATTACGATAATAAATAGAAATTAACTAAGTAAATACAAAGAAATAAGATAACGAAGTCACATAAATATGCTCCTATCAATTGTTACTCGGTAAGTCCTTGCATTTTAACTAGCAACAACTTTGATTCTGTTTCGTTACATCATGTTGACATGGAGGAGCTTAGTGACTTGGGTAAAGTTTTCTTCTTAGGTTGGCAAATTTGGAATAATATAAATAACAAATCTTTCAGAAATTTAATCCCAGTATGACTAGATCCACTGGATTGGCTATCCTTATGAGTGATAATTGTCTCAAGTCAAATGCCAAAGAGCGTAAGAAGAGCACATGTGATAATTCCACGATTATTAAATTGCATCCTCCAGATAAGAATTATTTTAAGTTGAATTTGGATGGTTTGGTGGCTGGGGACAAGGGTGCGGCTGGTTTTGTCATAAGAAGTGACATGGGGCATTTTATTGGGGGTGAAGCTTTAAACTTTGATGGTGCTACTATTTATGAGGTGGAGGTAAGGGGTTTAAGGGAGGGCCTTCTCTTTTCTCTATAGGCCTTATAAACATTATGGTGGAAGGCGATTCTAGACTTGTTATTCAAGCTGTACAAGGAATTGGTGCAAGCCCATGGAATATTATCCCTATCATTGATGATATCAGGTGAACAGTGGCCAAGTTCTTAAACATAAAATGGAGACATATCTATAGAGCGGCAAATTTTGTTGCGGATGCCTTTGCCCATCAAGGTATTCTTATATTTGGTTGTCATATTTGGGATAATTGTACTCCCTCCTTTGCTTTTGATGCTCTTTTATTTGATAGTAAGGGGACAGGTTGCAATTGTGGCTTCTCTCTTTAAGGCATTTTTGGTTTAAAAAAACAAAAACACATAACTGTTGTGGCCTATATTTAACTAGTATGGAGAGAGAGGGTCGGCGACACAGAGAGAGAAAGTAGAGAGACATGTATTTGTAGGGTTGTGTAGAGGATGTGTTATTCTCCCTATGTAGTGCTTTTATTTATAGTAATAAGAGAGAGAAGAAATCCTTCTCCTCCAAGGAATACAAGTCCTAATATGGAAGAATAACTAGAATCAAATCTAATATAGGATTTACACAATCACAGTTAAATAAGAAGTTTATAACACCCCCCCTTGAGTGTGTAAATACTCAAGTAGATTTGACATCATGTAGAGTTGAGGAAGTCGACTCATTAGCACTGATTTTGGGAACACGCCATTCTCAAATAAGGTAGGAACTTGCATAAGGAAGTAAGTCTCACAAAATAACCCTAAAGCTATGGCAAAAACCCGAGTAGGGACAAAATCCATAGTCTAAGGCAAAATGCTTAAGTAATGCAATATCAAATAAAACATCTACGGGACATCATTAAGGATATGATCAACTCAAGGTGGGTTCCTCGTAAAAAATGCTCCTAGTCATAGGGAAAAAGAGTACATTAAGATCAAGCAAGTATACTTTAGGATACTCCCCTTGAGTTTGACACAATTCCAAAGATAACTAGCAATGTTACAACTCAGAAAGTTTACGCATACGATTCCTTGAACAAGCTTCTGAAACGTCGCCTTTGGTAGTGATTTGGTGAAGAGGTCGGCCATATTGGCCTATGAACGGATTTGTGTGATTTCAATCTTCTGATGCTTTTGTTGTTAATGTGAAAAGAAGAACTTCAGCGCAATGTGCTTGGTGTTGTCTCCTTTGATGTAACCTTTCTTGAGTTGTTCGATGCATTCTGCATTGTCTTCATAGATCATCGTCGGGACGTCAACGATGGGGTAAAGATCATAGGAGCTTCAAATATGGCCCACAACTACTCTCAACTATAAGCATTCCCGAGTTACTTCATGTAGGACGAGAATTTCAGCATGGTTAGACGAAGTGGAACTACGGCCTGTTTAGTTAACCTCTAAGAGATTACGATGCCTTCAATGGTAAAGAGATAACCTGTTTGAGAACGTGCCTTGTGCATATCAGATAAGTATCATGCATCGGTATAATAAACAAGGGGAAAGTCCACTAGAGATAAGGGGGTGCGACATCACTCGAGGATTTATAGGGATAGAACAATCTCAGATATATAGTACCTTTAAGGTAACCGAAGATGTCTTTAACACCAGTCGAATGTCTGCGTTGGTGCATTACTGTATCTTGCCAAAAGATTGACAGCGAAGGAGATGTCGGGTCTAGTGCATTGAGCTAAGTACAATAAAGCTCTTATCGCACTTAGATAAGGAACTTCAAGCTCCAATATCTCTTCATCATCCTCATTCGGATAGAAGGTATCTTGTTTTGCATCTAGTGATCGAATGACCATAAGAGTACTCGAAGGCTTCGCTTTATTCTCATTAAAGTGGCGCAACACCTTCTGGGTGTAGTTTGATTGATGTACTAAGATTCCTTCCTAACAGTGCTTTATCTTGAGATCGAGATAGTATCGAGTTTTTCCTAGATCTTTCATCTCAAATTCTAACTTCAAGTGTGCAGCAGTTCTCTAGAGCTTTTAAGGAGTTCCGATAAGATTCAGGTCGTTGACATAAACTGCAACAATCACAAAAATGGAATGTGACTTCTTAATGAACACACAAGGGCATTGTTCGTTGTTCACATATCCCTGACTAGTCAAATACTTGTAAACACGAAAATTCTATAACGAATGAAACGAGAACATGTGTACAAAGTAGATTTGTATTGATTTGAATTTGTAGGTTGCAATCTCTATTTGATGTAGATGCGTAGGTTGTTGATCCAAGGGTCGTGATGACTTGATCTCGGATGAACAATTGAATGATTTCTTCAAGTTTTGAGCTTGAAACAATGCGTGGATAGTCTTCACCTCAAAGTTACAGCAAAAGAAGTGTTGATGTAGGATTTCGTTGATTCAAGGGTATTGGCGACTTGATCTTGAATCGAACGTCGTTACAAGTTTTGAGCTTATAACAAAGTTTTGAAGGAATCAGCACAAGTGCTTGTTGATTCTTCAAGGGAATGCTTCAGCTTTGATTGAAAGAAAGCTTCGGCTTTGGTTTTGCAGAAGTTCCTCTAGATGTAGAATTGCCGACCCTTTGATGTAGAATTTGGTGCAAAAGTTCCTTTGGATGTAGAATGCTTCATCGTATTAGTATTCAAAGATTTGGTGCAGAAGTTCCTCTGCATGTAGAATTACCAACCTTTTGATGTAGAATTTGTGGACCTTTATGCTTATCTTGGGACCTTGTATTTATAGACTTCTCAAAGCGTGCCTTTAGATGGATTTGGTTTTGATTTGTGTTTTGATTCATCCATGGGAGAATTTAGGCATGTTTTGTGTCTTAATTTTAGCCACTTTCCCTTGCTTGGCCGAAATTTATAGGGCTTTCTTGCCTATTTTGTGAGCAATCTTCAATTCTTGTTTGTTTTGTGAAGATGCTTTAGCTTTCTTTTCGGTTTTGGGAGCAACTTGGACCCCTTGCCGATTTTAAGAGGGATTTTCTCTCTTTTGCCGACCTTTGGGAAGGTTTTGTACTTCTTTGGCTTCATTTGTGCTACATGACATCGATGACTTGTCCATTTGTGATGAGTCATATGCCACGTGGAGCTTTGTGATGCAACTTTTGAATGCAACGAAATTTACATGTCTACAAATGCCCCCACTTCAAGGCGCGTTGTAGGCATGTGCTTGTCACATGTAGAAAATGTGTTTTGAAGTCCTGCAATGTGAATGTTTTAACTCAAGGGTCGTTGAGACTTGATCTTTAGTTAGTTTGCTTCTTCAAGGGCCGTAGAGGCGTATGTCTTGAAGAAAAACATTTCTTCAATGGCCTTTGAGGCATATTTCTGGAATTGAAATGATGAATTTCGTCAAAGGCCATTGAGACGTATTTCTTGGACGAAACATTTCTTCAAGGGCAGTTGAGCCTTGGTCTTGAATGAAATGAAAATTTTCTTCAAGGGCCGTAGAGGCTTGATCTTGAAAGAAATGAAAATTTTCTTTAAGGGCCGTAGAGGCTTAATCTTGAAAGCAATGAAATTTTGTTTGCTTCAAGGGCCATAAAGGCTTGATCTTGGAAGAAATGAATTTTTTCTTCAAGGATCATAGAGGCTTGATCTTGAAAGAAATTTTGGAAATGGATAAATCGGCACATACTTATTGTGCGTATGATTTTCCATAGTTTTTGACAAAATACATTTAGTGTATTTTGAATTTTTTCCTTGTGGTTGTAGGAAAAAAATGTTTTGCCTTCCTTAGGTAGGAACCTCCTTCAATTTTGGTAATGAGGGTGATTTCCTTCTAGATGTTGGAAAGCTTTGGTGATTTCCTTCAAGGTTTTGGAAAGCTTTAATGCATGTCCTTGGGTACGTAAGATTTGCAGTTTTTCCTTACCCCTTTCTTTTTTCACAGCAAGGAGGGTATTTTTCTCCTTGTTTTGGGGAACTTGAAGACTTGTCCTTGGTTTGGGAAACATAGCTTTATCTCTTATCTTTAAGGCATATATTGCACACCACTAGGACAAATCGGTTAAACGTTCAACTTATCATTTTCCCACAGTTGCGCAGTTTTAACGGGAAACCAACTTCTGTAGGATTAACTTTGAAAACTGGAACGTTTGGCTTTAGGAAAAATTATGAAATTTGGAAATAATGATCATCAGCCTCTTAGCTTCTTTCTCCAATTGGCCTTGCATCAAAACTCCTCCAGAAAGTTGAATTATCACCAAAAACGTCCTGCTTGTACAAATTGGCTGAAACTTGCCATTTTTTTCTTGGAATTTGCTTTATTCTTTTGGTTGGAATGTACTTCCCTCTTTTGATTTTTCTTTTGCTATTTGGTATGTACTCTCCCTATAGCATTAGGAAGCAATTCACCCCTATTTATAGGTCAATTGGGTGTGTGTTTTTGGCCACAACACACCATTGACATGCACTGCCATTGTGCCGTGCCCTATTACTGCTTGCTATCATGTGTAATTGTTGCTTGGAACTTGTAGCAATGCGTCACCTTTTATCGCGTGTTGTCATGCAAAAGACTACAACAGGGTTACGCTGTGTATTGCCTTTTGGTCACAATTTTCCCTCTGTGGTGACGCTGTCGTGCAATGCAAGAAACTGCTTGTGTAATTGTTGTGGGGTTGCATAATGTGATTGCGTAGCATTTTGGTTTTCTTTGCTACTGTAGTGTGCTTTAAAGGACTATCTTGTAGCTACCTTATATGCTGTGCTACTCAAGCTTTTTATGGCTGATATCTTTTCGTCGTTGTGACTTTGTCATCATCATCCTTCAACGTTCATGAGGTTTGTCTCGCATGTCTTTTGCTTTAGTGAAGCAATTTTTTTTTTGCCGCCCCATTCTTATGCTTATGTTGCCTTGTTTGTTTTGTTGCGGTCATAGTATTTTTCAAGTGCTTTACGAGTAATACCATCACCATTCTTACGAGGGAAGGCAATTCACAAGATAGGGGAACGACGTTGAAGCTTCGTGCGCCGTTGACTGGCCCTAAAGCGCTTGTTCTTCCTGCGAAAGGCAACTTGGTGCATATCAAGTTGTGGTCTTTTGAAGTATCTTGGGAGGTGATAGATTTTGGTCCACCAAATACGAAGAATAAGGCATGTACATCAAGGATTCTTATCTTGAATCCTTCGCACCATGTTCGTGACAATTCATCGGCTTCGTTTGAGCTTCTTGGTGATCATATTTGGAGCGGAGCTATGACTTGGAATAGCACCTTGTCGACTATTGGAGAAGTCGTCTTTGTTTTTTGCTCATTTTGTAATACGGCTTTGTAGCCGAATTCTTCCGTTAAAGAATAAAGTATTCACATTCTTGAATTTACTCTTTATTCTTCAAAGTGTTTATGTTTTTTTTGTTGATGATGTGACTGTACTTGAAGTTTTGAAGTTTTAAGTTGCCTACGTACCCTCGGTTAAGGAGGGATCAAGTCATGACGTAGTTCTAAGAAGTGATGGATTGTTTTTTATGGTTTTGATGGTGATTTTCATTTTTGTTTTGCCGTACACAGTTTATGCTCTTGTGGGCCAGGGGCATTGAGTGTCGCCTTTTAAACTCTTGCGAACAAGGAGTGTTGCGTGTCACCTTTTAAACTTGTGCGAACAAGAAGTGTTGAGTGTTGCCTTTCAAGCTTATACGAATAAGGAGTGTTGTGTGTTGCCTTTTAAGCTCGTGCAAACAATAAGCGTTGTGCCGTGTGTAGTTTAGGCTTATGCAGGCAAGGAGCTTCATGTTGTGTACAATTTAGGCTTATGCAGGCGAGAAGCATTGAGTGTCGCCATTTAAACTCGTGCGAACAAGGAGTGTCAAGTGTTGCCTTTTACGCTCGTGCGAACAAGAAACATTGTGCCGTGTTTAGGCTCATGCAAGTGAGGAGCATTGTGTGTCGCATTTTAAGCTCGTGCTAACAAGGAGCGTTGTGTGTTGCCTTTTAAGCTTGTGTGAATAAGAAGCGTTGTGCCATTTGCTGTTTAGGCTTGTGCAGGTGAGGAACTTTATGCCGTGTATAGTTTAGTCTCGTGTAGGCGAGGAGCATTGTGCCATGTTCAATTTAGGCTCGTGCAGGCGAGGAGCATTGTGCCGTGTTTAGTTTAGGCTCATCCAGGTGATGAGCTTTGTGCCATGTGCAGTTTAGGCTGGTGCAGGGAAGGAACATTATGCCGTGTGCAGTTTAGGCTCATACAGGCGAGGAACATTGTGTCGTGCAGTTTAGGCACATGATGCTTGTTTTTTTTAAGGGTAGTAACGCTTTAAGAATCTACCATTGATGGTGGGGCTGATCTTTACACCGTCTTCTGCCATGATTAAGTAAACGTCGTCAGTGTAGACCTCTTGTATTACGTAAGGTCATTCCATTTTAATGTGAACTTTCTTTTTGTCTTGTGAGTTGTGATGATGGGCCTTCGTAATGGCAAGACAAGATATCTAGTTTGGAAAGTCCTTGGGCAGACCTTTTTGTTGAATGCCTTGGATAGCCGTGCTTGGTAGCATTCCAAGTGTTTTTGAGCTTCGAGCCTTCTTTCGTCGAGTGCTTCCAACTCTTAAAGTTGTAGCTTTGCATTTTCCTTTTCAGTCAAGCCTTCTTGTATAGCCATCCTTAGTGAGAGGTTTTGACTTTCGAGTAGCAAAACGACTTTCACGCCATATACGAGAGAATAGGGCATAGCTTGGGTAGGAGTCCTATGTGTTGTCTTATTTTCCCAAAGTGTTTTGCTTATTATTTCGTGCTAGTCTCTCTTTGTTCAATGAATCATCTTCTTCAGGAGGTTGCACGATATTTTGTTGAATGTTGCTGCAAGACCGTTGGCCGGAGCATGATATATGGAAGACTTGTGCTGCTTAAATTTGTTTTTCTCGGAAAGCTTGTCCATGAGTTAGTTAGATAATTATTTTCTATTATCGGTGATGATGTAGTGAGGCACACCATATCGGTGGATGATATGCTCCGTGATGAAACAGACGACTCTTGACTTCCCTTAGGGGTATGGCTTTAGCCCACTTGGAGAAGTAATACATCGCATCTAGGATGTAGGCTTCTCTTGCAGATAACTTTGGTGTGATTAGTCATACGATGTCCAAACCCTTTGCATCAAACGGCCATGAAACAACTGTAGGGTGTAATGTTTCAGGTGGTTGATGTATGCAGTTGGCATTGAATTAGCAGGCTTGGCACCTTTTAATGTACTCTAGGTAATCCTTCACCATGCTCAGACAGTAGTAACCCATTCTCTTGAGTTGGAAGGATAGCTTTGGTCCAGACTGATATGCCCTGCATATGCCTGAGTGTGCTTCTTCCATGGCTTTATTGGCTTCTTCCTCACCTAGGCATCTCAAAAGTATTCCTTCAAAAAAGCGTCGGTAGAGTGTTCCTTTGTAGTACAGGAAGTAAAGTGCTCGTTAACGTATTTCAGAGTGGTGTTTAGGATCGTCTGAAAGCTTTCCATACTCCAAATAGTCGATTAGTGGCAGTCTCTACTCTTCAGTGTCGATTGGAAGTATTGAGATGATGTTTTTTATCATCTAGTAGCATTTCAATGACAAGTGGGATCACCCATGTTTGGCAAACTGGCACATCTGCAGCTTCATCTTCTCTTAGAGCCATACTTAAGGCTAAGTTAGCGAGAGCATCCACCATGATTTTGATGATTGGCAAGGTAAAGTTATCCTTCGGGCAAGCATCATTGAAGCCTCAGCAGTCTACACAAACATGTATTTATCTAGATTTCTTAAGGACAATGATGATATTAGAGATCCATTTAGGATATTGCACCTTTCAAATGAAGCCTGCTTCGACTTTTCAATCTTGGCCTCAATTTGTGGGTTGATCTCGGATCAATAGCATCTTTAAGTTTGCTTTATCGGTTGCGTTCCAGGCTTGATTATAAGACTATGCACGACGATGATAGGGTCAAGGTCGGGCATTTCCTTGTAGGTCTAAGCAAATATGTCTTTATACTCTAATAGCAGTTGGTAGTATTCCCTGATCTCATCTGCACTTAGCAGTGTACCTACAAAGATAGGCTTCGACTTTTTGTTTGTGCCTAAGTTGAGTTTCTTGAGATTATCCACCATCGCTTGCCCCACATCCTCGAGTTGTGGTGGTGCAGCAATGACATCTTCCTCAAGGCTTTCGTCTTCTTTGTCTTCCTGGATTGTGATGTGGAAGTTATCTTGGACTTCATCTTCAATGCCATTCCCTTGGGCTTGTTGGCATGAAGATTGGCCAATGTGTACAATGGTGCACCTCTTTACCTTTAGTTGTCCTTATGTTTTGACTTTCAAGGTTGCTTGGCACTTCATCCTTGAAGAAAACAAGCTTCAAACATCATCTTTTTCTGCTAGACCGTCAAGCTTTACGTATTTTGGCATTGTCTTTCTCTTTCTAAAAGGCTACTTGGTTTCTTCAAGTCTTTCCAAGGCCGATCGTCGTGGATGAGAGCTAGCTATGTTGCTTTGTTTATTCGATTTTGACAACCTTATGAAAACAGAGCTTTGGGGTGTTGGCATGTTAAGTCGCTTGAAGACAGAAGTTCGATCTTGACCACCAATGCGATCAAGTGCCAAAATTCTGGGTTTTGAAGGATTCAGCCTATTAAAGACTGACGTTCGAGGGGCGGGTTTAGGCGCTTCTTGATTTTGTTCAACGCTCACGCTAATGTGTTGAGCACTAACATTTTTTGCTTTGCTTGAAATCTTCACAGGTATATTTTGTGTAAAGCCAAGTCCAACTTTGTTATTGTCAACTTCGTAACCATGCTCTTTCAACTTTTTTTAAGTCTCAGTGAGGTCACATTGTTTGTCATTGAATGTGTTTGCATTCTTCTTTCCAAGATTTGAAGAAAAGGTGAAATTGTACCCAGCCTTTAACATGAGTTTGTAGGCGTTTGGGTACAAACCTTCTTTGGTCTTCTTGGTTGGAAGAAAGCTTGGTTCTACCCCATTTGGCAGGGTTTTTATGAAACCTTGTGATGGTTTTGAAACTTTAACTTTGCCTAGCTGTGTCAGAGGTAAAATTTCATTTGTCTTAAGCAGCTTTACATCATCATTGTGCAGCTATGTGTCGGCTTTGCTTGTTCCAGTTTCGAATGGGGATTGCCCATTCTTTGTTCTCGACATTGAGATGTATCAGAAGACAGGTGTGTTTAGTCCTTTTTAGGGCATCACACTCTATTTGATTGTTGTGGGCTTAGCAAGCTCATCGTTATTTTTGCTTGAAGATGGCACAGCTTCCCCTTCTTGTTTCTTTGGCATGACTTGCCACTCTTGTTTCTTAGGTGAGGCTTTGCCTGTGGATTTGATTTCTTTTGGAAGAGCTTCGGGCACCATGTCTTCATCCATGTAGAACCTGGCGTCTGTGAAGTGTGATTTAACTTCGGTGAATGGTTTAGTGTCGCCTTGTATCACCTTTACTCCCCTTCTCAGTAGAACTTTAAGCATTGATGAATGATGGACGACACTACTCCATTCTCATGGATCCAAGGCCTTCCTAAGAACAAGCTTTAAGAAGTTCTTGCATCAATCACGTGGAATAGCGTTCTTGATTTGAGTTCATCAATGGTCATCTCCACTCGGAACATGCCTATCGTTCTTTGTCCTCCTTGGTTAAAACCTTGGATTAGGAGGTGGCTTCGGGATAGATCATCCACCTTGATGCCGATTGTGTTCATTGTTGACTTTGGCAAGATGTTTATGGCCGACCCATCATCCACAAGCATGTGGTTGATTTTGTTCTCTCTCACGTACCCAGAGACGAAGAGATGATGGTTGTGAGGCTTTGACCCTAGCAGCAAGCCTTCGTCAGTGAAGTTGATTACATCATGGACGACACAACATATGGCATATTCATGTGGCTGAAACTTCAAGCCTTCGTTCTTGCTTACTTACACCTCGTGGGCGTCGGGACTCGCCAAGACCACTACTAATGCTTTTCATATCTCCTTGGGAAATCATAAGGCTTCCTCAATGCTAAAATGTGGCGACATGCTTTCTTTGGTCACGAGGGTCTTCTCTTCCTCGAGGGTGATAACTTTGACTTTTAAAGAATCTTTTATCTCCACTTCAACCATGTGACTAAGGAATAAGTCCTTTGGGAAGTATTTGTGCAAGGAGATGGGAATGTGCAGCTCTTGCTCCATACGTTCCCCTACGTATGTTGGCTTAGCAACTCTTACGCTCCTTTTGGGCTTTCTATTGTTGCGGCGGCAGTGCTTTCTCCCTTGTTCCACCTTTGGCCGTGTGGCTCGTGGTCTTGGCTTCCTTGTCTTTTTGTAGGTCACTAGTGTCCACCCTTTTTCATCGTCTGTAGGTGCATTTTGGTCACTTGCCCTCAGGGATGGTTGTGCAGAAGGTGCCGTGTAGCTTGAGCATGAATGAGAATGGTCAAGCATCAGTTTGAGAGGTACGAGATCAAAATATCCAAACTCAATCATAGTAGTGTGGGTTGTGGTCGTGTCTTTAAGGTCAAGTTTGATTTATCCTTGTTGTGCTAGCTTCATGATGAGCTTCTTGAGGATAAGGCGCTTGCCAACAGGATGACTCACGATAAGGTGGTACTTGCAGTACCTAGGATCGTTAATGCGATTCATCTTTTCGGGGCGCTTGCATTCAGGTAGCTCCACCACCTTCTTTTCAAGCAAGTCATCTAGCATTGTAGCCAAGTCAAAGTCAAGAAATCTGATTCCCTCAAAGTGTTTTTGTACCTGTCTTGAGTGTGAGAAAGCTCACCTATCTTTATCTCATTCGTTTTGTTCTTGGAGAAGATCTTGATAGGGATAGTGTTGACGGTAAAAGCTTCCTTGGCGGGTTTCTTCCCAATCTTGTCCACCTTTGGAGCAAACACCTTGTCCTTGAAGTCGGTGATTGGCTCATTTTTCCCATGATTGGCGATACTTAGCTCCATGTCGTGGGATTGAGTTGCCAACTCCTTAAACGTTCTCAATTTTATACCTTTGAGGATGTAATGTAACCCCTAGTGCATCTCTAGTGTGGGGGAATTTGATATGAGCATATTTATGTGACTTTGTAATCTTATATCTTTGCATTTACTTAGTTAATTTTCATTTATTATCGTAATTTATGTTATTTTCGTATTATTGTAGGTCCAAATGGTAAAGATGACAATAAATGGCTAAATGGAGCAATTTGGAGTAGTTTTGGACTTGGATTGGATATCATGCGTGTGAAGTGGTGGGGCTGGATGCTTTCGGTGTTTTACATGTGCTAAATATGTACTAAAATATGGAGGAATCAAATTTGGAAGCTTGGAAGAAAAGGAAATACATAATCTTATCTTACCTTATCGAAACTTATCTGATCTTATCCAATTTACCTTATCTTATCTTACCTTATCCAAACTGAAGGGAAAATTATGAGCTTAACACATGGGATTTCTAAATGACTAGCATGCATATACAATTCAAGATTTATATACATGAGCAACGGAAGCAATTTATCAAAATTATCAAAGCTATATAGTGCATCAAAACATTTTAGTAAAGAACAAAGTGAAAGTTTAGTCTTATACCTCTTGATCTAGACTTGAGACCAAGTATGGACCACCTCCAAGCCCTTTGTTCCTTGAAGTCCTTGAGCCTAGCCTCCCTCCTTGCCTCCTCCACTTTGTTAGTAAGAGTGCTCCAAGGATCTCCTTAAGTCTCCAAAGGAGAAGACCTCTAAAGATCCACACCCACTAGTGTAGTGAGATGGATGGAGGAATAACCAAAAGGGTGAAAGATTGTTAGTAAATTCACCCTCTAGGTGGCCGGCCTTTGTGGTTTTAGAAAGCTATTTTCTTTTGCCTCTTTGTTGTTCAAAAACTCACAAAAAACCCTAATGAACTTTGTTCTATAAAGTTCCTTATATAGACAAAAGAAACCTAGTCAACAACTTGACTAAATATCTCTCCCAAACCCTTTAAGTGGCCGGCCCTTTAGTGTTTGGTTTGGGCTTTGGGCTTTTATTATTTCAAGTCATCCTATGCTTAAATAAAAGCCCAATGGGTTTAGGCCCAATGGGCCCAATTAAACCCCAACGTTTCTTTAAGCCCAAAACGATCTTTTATCGCTTTTATGATTTCTTTAGACTTTCTAAATTAATCACAACACTTAATTAATCCAATTAATTATTTCCATCATCCATTAATTACTCACTACAAGAGTGTATCGGTGTACAATCATTTTAGGTTCTAATTAGCAAGGTAGTGAGGTGATTGACATCAATCTAATTGATTATATTTAATCCAATCACTTAGTGAATTAAAACTTCATTTTAATTCACCTTTCTTCTTTGATGACTACATTTAATCATCTAGAAGAACTCACAAGCTATGAGTGACATCTAACCATATGTCATAGCTACCCAAGCTAATGGAGAAGTTGTTCGGATAACCTATTCAGTTGGAATTACAATGTAATTCGATCATTCTCTAAAACAATACTCTCAATCACATTACTAGGGTATGGATATATTATGTCAAACCCCTAATGTGATTATTCCTTCTTATATGATTCAATTGAGTCGTATAGGAACGCTTTCCTTTATTACGCTCGATACTTCGGCCGAAGATTCCCGAATCATATCTTAGAGTATTCTTCCTCTCTAATCGAGGATTAGATATTCCTTGTTGCGCATTCACTTGCCTTCATGACTAAGTGGCTTAACCCCAATTATGCCGTGGACATCCGCGAATGGGGTGACTTTGACATAATCAAAGATTAAGTACTTAGCCACAAGACAACGACGATGCCTCAGGTCAAAGGATTACTTACATTATTCCAACCATTAGAGTTACTTGCTTGACATGTGAGTAGACCTCCATGCAAGTACTCTCGTTCGATTGTGTTCAGTGAACTCATTCTCTTAATGAGCACCTACATACTTGTCTTAGTGTCACAACACGAATGGGATGAGACTTTCCATCCTTTCATTTGAAGCGGACACAGTATGTACCGGTCTAAGCATTGTCAGTTTCCCTCCGACAATCCAATGACTAGGAACCTTTTTGGACATAATGGTTATGTGAAGAAGGTCTCTGTAGTCTAACATCATTAGATTACTTCTTCAATCGATCCATTGTCCATGGATACACTATTTAGGACATATATCGTTTATTGAGATAGTCCTAATTCGTGTTTTTGCCATTTGATGTATAAGAGTCATCCATACATCGATTCATTTGTCCTGAAAGGTTTCTTCCAAAGATTGACTTTCAGGGCATATTTCCAACAATCTCCCACTTGCACTAAAGTCAATCACTAGTGTATCTTATACATCTTGTTGAGAGAGCTTATGCTCGTAGGTTAACTTGGTTATGTATTAATCCTAATAAAAGGGATTTTCTTATCAAATGTTTCCAAAAACATTTGATGATGTCTCTTTATTGTGTTCGAATACTTTGATGAGACCTTGATTCCATGGCTTGAGCTATCGCCCCATTACGTCGTAGTACCCTACTGACGACCTTATGGTTTGGATTCAATCATTGGTTCTAAAAGAACCCCTTCCATTCAAAACACCTTTTGAAGCAGTTTCTAAAACTATATATCGACATATATTTCGTTTGTATACTTTATACAAACTTTGCTCCAACCTTGAGACCATTGTAGTACAATACTAACAATCATTCATATGATTAGTACTTCATCCATTATGAAGTTCCATTTGTTAAAATGGCTTATTTTCACTTTGGTTAACAACCTAAGTGAATGCACGCTTCCAGAGTCCCACTCTGATGTTTCTTTCTTAAAGGCAATAATACTCATTCAGTTGCTTTGGTTCTGATCCTGGGATTTAGTAATATCTTATAGTGACAACCCTTGTGGTTCTTCACTTTTGGATATCTACTTCACAAGTCAATACATGTGCCCTTTTTGTGATTTTATGACACATTCATTATAAGGGTTATGAAAGTGATTTCCTATTACATAAGAAAATGCTTTCTTAAATCTACAACATTTGAGATTTAATTCCCATATAACATTATTGAGATAGCCTTGCTATATCAATAAGTCCAATTTCAAGTCTATACTTCAAAATGACCATGCCATGTTTTGTCATTTCTCGAGTAACATCTATGTTTTATCAAGTCTATCGAATAGACCTTATTCACATCTTGTTGCTCAAATTATGACATCACTCTCACTGGCCTTGTTGTAACTTAGCATTCATTCAAAATTAACAATTATATTTTCTTGATTTGAATGTATATTGCTCCCACTAACTTAAATGAATTACACACAAAAGAATTCCTTCTCAAGTAATTCCATTTGAAATGTGTGACTTGTTGCATTAAGTCTATTCATTTAAATTATATGTTGTCATACACCATACTTCAAGTTTTAGTCATACTAAGACCTTTAATGTAGTCATATAAGAATTATCCAAGTCTTTAGTGGAAGCATGGTTCCTACTAAGGATATAGAAACTCAACCATTCCTTCTAGGTGGTTGATATAATTCTTTATTAAAACTACATAGAGCAATATTGTTTACATGAGATGTTGAATTTGGTTTGTCTTGTTGTTAAACCATATGTTGTGACTCATTTTGAAACTTATCCCCTTTTGTTTCATCAACTTGTCCATATGTTTGGTTATTTAGCTTGTTCTCATAAAAGAGAATTATGGACAACTCCCAACATATAACCATTTTATGCTAGGTTGACGAAACCAACATTCAAAGACTATTCTTTAGAATGTCACACAACATAGAATTTTAACATTTTGAAGAGCTTGAGTCTTTTAACAATTAAAATTGCAAACTCTTAATAATAGTCAAATACTATTAT
This sequence comes from Malus domestica, assembly GCF_042453785.1. Lineage (NCBI taxonomy): Eukaryota > Viridiplantae > Streptophyta > Magnoliopsida > Rosales > Rosaceae > Malus > Malus domestica. Next base: position 14,595,390 of record NC_091665.1, on the reverse strand, counting down.
TCTTTAGACTACTATAAACCAATCATATTCAAGTTTATATCCATTTTCACACCTCCCACTATTTCTCATGACTTTAATGAGAAATCATTCCATATATTCAAAATGTATGAAAGTGGAGTATATTGGAAGAAGACATTGTGTATTAGCTTTAAAACATTTCAAGCTTATTTGTTTCAATCTTCACTAAGTTAATGTCTTGTTATTAAGTGACTAAAGTCTTTAAACATTTTATAGATTTAGACACTTCTTTCTTGGTTTAATCACTAACACAATTGACATTTTAAAACCTTTTAAAGAATGCCCAATTAGTGGTTCAAAATTACTAATTGAATCAAGAGTGATCTTGATCATTGTGTTTCAAGTGATAACCATATAAGAAACATTTTTCTTATTACTTATATCATTATAATGTGATCTTCCTTTTCTTCAAGAAAGGATACTCTAGACTTTTTTCAATCCATATAGAACTCATAGGTAGACAATTGGAACCAAATCTAAAGATTCATTGTATCCTTTTATGTCCTACATGTGAGATCTATCCATAATTGATAAATCTAAAGTTTTGGTTATCACATTACAATAAGTGATATAACTCTTGTATCTCAATTAGGATACAACAAGACAATTTTCAATTCATAACACTACTTTAAGGAAATAGTATATTAAAAAGGCATTCTTCACATTACATTAATATGATATTTCAAACATTCATAATGTTTAATACAAAAAGTAGTAGCTCTATACATTTAGAGACTAATATAAATACCTTTATATATTTAGGCACTAATAGTGGTCTTTCATCATATGAAGCCACATAATAAGTTCTCAACAAAATAAGAAAGTTTAAAGACAATCTTTAATGCCTAACAAACTTCCTAAGTAGTAAGCAAAAAATATAGTGGCCGAACCCTTCACCACCTTTTCCTTGCTTGTTCATCTTCTACTTGGCTTCTCCACCTATATACAATTATACAAGTGATTAGCTCTTTATATCAAATATAAATATTTAGAAGATCTAACATTTAGAATTGAAGATAAGAACATAAACCATACTACCTTGTGGCTTGTCCTTAAGACTTGCAAGGTATAACCTGCAATTCCTCCTCCAATGCCCTTCTTTTCCACAATGGTGGCAAGTCCCTTTGGGCTCTTTTGCCTTCTTTTTCCTCACTCCTCCTTTCGGCTTAGGAGAGGGTGGCTTCTTCTCCTTCCCTTTGCCTTTGCCTTGCGGCTTGGCCTTAGAAGAGGATGGCTTGTTGTAGACTACTGCAGAAGTCCCTACAACGTTCTTTTTCTTCATAGTCTTCTCGGCAGTTACTAACATATTTAGTAACTCAGAGAGAGTACTATCCATCTTATTCATATTGTAGTTCATTACGAACTGCGCAAATGAATCAGAAATAGAAGCCAATATGAAGTCCTGGGCCAATTCCCCGTCAAGTGGAGTACCAAGGTTCTCCAATTGTTCAATGAATCCTATCATCTTCAGTACATGTTGATGCACTGGAGCCCCCTTGACCATCTTGGTCTTCACAAAATCACAAACAGTGCTAAAGCGACGGTTGCGCGTCCCTTCACCATATAACTCCGTAAGATGGAGTATTATGGAAGATGCACTGTCCTTGCCCTCGTGCTGTCTCTGTAGCTCCTCATTCATGGAAGCCAACAGATAGCACTTGGCTTGTGTGTCATCCTCAACGTGCTTGTCAAACTTAGCACGTTCATCCTCAGTAGCCCCAGGGCCGAGAGGTATGTGAGGTGGAGCCTTGTCTAGTACGTAGACAATCTTCTCCAATGTTAGGAGAATCTTGACTTTACGATACCATGATGGGAAATTGTGCCCTTCTAGGCAATGTTTGTCGAGTATTTTCGCGAGTGTGCTTCCAACCATATCTAAATACATAAACAAAAATAATTAGTTTGATTGTTGATTAAGTCAAACGATTCGGGTCTTTAAACCGAATGACACTACCCACCATTTTTGGCAAATTCCATATCCCTCAAGATGGAATCCGGGAGTTTTCAAAGAAAGCTCCTAGCGGGTTATGGGAGGCTCACTATTACCAAGCCCACCTCACGATGATACGATGTTGGCATTATTTCTCTTAGTTAAGTTCTTTCCCACCTTGCCAGTTTAGATAGGGGTTCAAGCATGACCTCACGATGATACGATGTTGGCCACACTCGTTGCCTACCTTAACCTCATCAAATGTTTTAAATAAACTCCTCCTGAGTATAAGCATGCACTTTGCACTCCCCCATGATAGGGTGAAGGCGATGTACAAGTCATAAACGATTGGAGCCTACCACGGTGGAAGGCCACGAAAAAGTGTTCAAAGCACTCTTACGCTTTCAACTTAATATTGTATATTGGTTGAGGGATTTTAAGGTCTCATCAATTTTATTTATTTAATCATATTTAAATAAATAATGTCCTATTACAACTACTAGTCCAAAGTTAATGAAATTAGTAGCATATGATATCCCCACTATTCGTTTTCATAAAACAAAGCAATATCAAAACATTTTTCAAAATATTGGAGATATATATATATAACTACTAATTATTTTCATTATAGTTTAGTAGCGTATGATACTCTCACTATTTGTTTTAAGAAAAACAAATCAATATCAAAAACTAATTTTTCAAATATTGGAAGTAACTACTACTACTAAGGTTTTGCATTCCTTTGAAATTGGACTTTATAGTTATGTTAGACTCTTGGATGACCATGGACTTATTAGGTTATTGCAACAACGAGCCAACATTGTTGAATATAAACTCGGGGAGGTTGTGTCAATTTAATTACGTGCTTTTCAATCCAATTAAAACATTTTCATTGAGCCATTAGAAATGAAAGACAATCATTCATTGCTAATTAGGGCATTGGACCCATTTAATCTTTAATCTCATGTCAAAACCCTCTTTTAGTTATGTCTCCTTACCAATAGTTAAAGAAACTCTAGTCTAGCACTAGAGGGAATCAACTAACTAAAAGAGATTAAGAAATAATAAGAATTACAAACCGATTTGTACAAATTCCTACAAATTACACATACTAAGAGGGAGAGATAGATTAATGTCAAAAGTGACAAGGTCCAAAACAGTAATTAAAACACATTCCCAAGGTTCAAACAATTTGATTTTAGCGCCTTATCTCGTAGCTCAATTATCGTTAAGGCATAAGTCCATAGTCACCATTTTCTAACTACTTAATCACATTAAATAATCAAAAATGGAATGCAACATGAACATTTAGATTTAGTGCATATGGGCATAATATAATTATGAGTTTAAACAACTAACAAAATTAAAATCAAATATTTTAACTTTCTAGTTAGTAGGGGCCTAAATGCAAATATGAAAAAGTTAGGGGTCAAACCGTAAATACTCAAAAGTATAAAATATCAACTTTTCAAAGATTACAAAATAGCCCCACAAGTGGATAAATCCACTAGGGGAGGCCGGCCACATTAAGGGAGATGGGAAGTCTCTTACACATTCTTACACATTCTTACACAACATGCATTAATTCCACATTATGTAGAAAAAATTAAATTTTGCTTGTCACTTGGTTTTGCTTTGAAGACTTTAGTGAAAAGAGTGACGGAAATCCTCCTAGTCAAGTCTAGGGTTTTATAAATTTATGATATGGTTATGGATGGTATGAACATCATCCAAAACCACAAAACAATGCATGAAAACCATATAAAACAATTTTCACCAAAAACCAACCATGAACACCAAGAACAAAACCATGAACATATTTTCAAGATTTGTGTATTCTTGGTGATTTTTCAAACCCAAAAACAAAAGTGACAAGGTTTCTACTTTCTAGCTTTAAAAGGATGTGAGAGTGGTTTACAATAAAACACAAACACAACCCAAAAAACCACCCCAAAACCGTGCCCTCCCTTTGGTTCAAAAAACCCCAAATTTTGTTCATAACTTACTCTTCATTCATGCATCTAAAACACCTTTTTACATGCATATCTTTTTCAAATCTTGATTTATATTTTTCAACCATTGAAAAACAAAAGATAAACATACTTTAAATGAAGAAATAATATGTCAAATTAGTTCAAAACTCAATTTTCATTCATGCATACAAAACATCTTTTGCATACATATCTTTCTCAACTATTGACTAACATTTTTCAACTATTGAAAAACAAAAGATAAACTTATTTTGAATGAACCAATAATTATGTCATACATAATATTAATACCCATATGCATAAAATCCAAAAGGACACATTATATATAAACCTTTGGCTCTGATACCACTTGAAGGAAAATTATGAGCTTAACACATGGGATTTCTAAATGACTAGCATGCATATACAATTCAAGATTTATATACATGAGCAACGGAAGCAATTTATCAAAATTATCAAAGCTATAGTCATGCAAATCCCCTTCAAGGTTCATAGGTTTATATATAGTGCATCAAAACATTTTAGTAAAGAACAAAGTGAAAGTTTAGTCTTATACCTCTTGATCTAGACTTGAGACCAAGGATGGACCACCTCCAAACCCTTTGTTCCTTGAAGTCCTTGAGCCTAGCCTCCCTCCTTGCCTCCTCCACTTTGTTAGTAAGAGTGCTCCAAGGTTATCCTTAAGTCTCCAAAGGAGAAGACCTCTAAAGATCCACACCCACTAGTGTAGTGAGATGGATGGAGGAATAACCCAAAGGGTGAAAGATTGTTAGTAAATTCACCCTCTAGGTGGCCGGCCTTTGTGGTTTTAGAGAGCTATTTTATTTTGCCTCTTTGTTGTTCAAAAACTCACAAAAAACCCTAATGAACTTTGTTCTATAAAGTTCCTTATATAGACAAAAGAAACCTAGTCAACAACTTGACTAAATATCTGTCCCAAACCCTTTAAGTGGCCGGCCCTTTAGTGTTTGGTTTGGGCTTTGGGCTTTTATTATTTCAAGTCATCCTATGCTTAAATAAAAGCACAATGGGTTTAGGCCCAATGGGCCCAATTAAACCCCAACGTTTCTTTAAGCCCAAAACGATCTTTTATCGCTTTTATGATTTCTTTAGACTTTCTAAATTAATCACAACACTTAATTAATCCAATTAATTATTTCCATCATCCATTAATTACTCACTACAAGAGTGTATCGGTGTACAATCATTTTAGGTTCTAATTAGCAAGGCAGTGAGGTGATTGACATCAATCTAATTGATTATATTTAATCCAATCACTTAGTGAATTAAAACTTCATTTTAATTCACCTTTCTTCTTTGATGACTACATTTAATCATCTAGAAGAACTCACAAGCTATGAGTGACATCTAACCATATGTCATAGCTACCCAAGCTAATGGAGAAGTTGTTCGGAGAACCTATTCAGTTGGAATTACAATGTAATTCGATCCTTCTCTAAAACAATACTCTCAATCACATTACTAGGGTATGGATATATTATATCAAACCCCTAATGTGATTATTCCTTCTTATATGGTTCAATTGAGTCGTATAGGAACGCTTTCCTTTATTATGCTCGATACTTCGACCGAAGATTCCCGAATCATATCTTAGAGTATTCTTCCTCTCTAATCGAGGATTAGAGATTCCTTGTTGCACATTCACTTGCCTTCATGACTAAGTGGCTTAACCCCAATTATGTCGTGGACATCCGCGAATGGGGTGACTTTGACATAATCAAAGATTAAATACTTAGCCACAAGACAACGACGATGCCTCAGGTCAAAGGATTACTTACATTATTCCAACCATTAGAGTTACTTGCTTGACATGTGAGTAGACCTCCATGCAAGTACTCTCGTTCGATTGTGTTCAGTGAACTCATTCTCTTAATGAGCACCTACATACTTGTCTTAGTGTCACAACACGAATGGGATGAGACTTTCCATTCTTCCATTTGAAGCGGACACAGTATGTACCGGTCTAAGCATTGTCAGTTTCCTTCCGACAATCCAATGACTAGGAACCTTTTTGGACATAATGGTTATGTGAAGAAGGTCTCTGTAGTCTAACATCATTAGATTACTTCTTCAATCGATCCATTGTCCATTGATACACTATTTAGGACATATATCGTTTATTGAGATAGTCCTAATTCGTGTTTTTGCCATTTGATGTATAAGAGTCATCCATACATCGATTCATTTGTCCTTAAAGGTTTCTTCCAAAGATTGACTTTCAGGGCATATTTCCAACACAAACATTATCCCACTTTATCCAACATTATCTCATATTATTTCCAATTGCAAAATGAGTCCTTATCCTATTCTAAATACTTCCCATCTGATTCTAGGAGTCATAATCCATTCAAACACCCTAATCATTTTTCTCTTTGGTTTCTGCCGAACCCTAATATATATATATATATATATATATATATATATATATATATATATATTTCTGCCGTAGTAATTGGGGGGAGAAAACTTGGTGGCACATGTTCTATTCCAAATTGATGCCGCAACCTTCCAGAGCAAAAGGAGAAGGATTGAGCCACATCTTGTCATTCAACCATTGGAGATTTCAGAGTGCTTTCTGTCCTTGATTAGTTTTCATGTTTATTTTAGTCTGTTTTTCAATTATGATGAACATGTGTAACTAAATTTCTTTTTAGCTAGAGGTGAATTCGAAGCCATGATCATATGTTTTATATGAATTGATTACATCCAGTTATTGTTTCGTAAAACATGAATGCGATTTACTTATTTGTTTTATAGAGAACTTATTCTTGTATGTTTATTAAGGATGCATACTTAGTTTGCATTCAGAGATTTGATGCTAGAATATAAGGGAATTTCACCTAATCGTTATGAACTTATACTTATAAGTAGTAAAAGTCACTAGTCATGATTGGGTTAAGTAAATCCATGGCAAGAGTATCATGCTTTTTATAGTTACGAATGCCTTGTCAATGTTTATGATTTTCACAGAACTTAATGACCTTTGATATGTGTCTCTATCATTCTTTTAATAGTTAGGAAACGTAAGAAGGATAATTTGGTTGCGTCGTTGAGTCCAATTCAATGAACTTAGGAAAGTTTGAGAATTAATTAATGCATTCATAACTAATTTGGGGCATTGTCATTCATGGTTTATAGAAAGAATAACTGGAAATTGATTTATGTGCATATGTTCATGTGTGGAGAACAATCCTCTAACTAGCCTTTTACCTATATTTCGTACAAGACCTAATTCGTTTGCTGCAATTTACTTTTTTTTTTTTGTTAAAATTCGTCCAAAAACCCCCCTTAGTTCTTATTTTATTTTAGTCTAGTTTAGTTTTCAGTTTTTAAGTTTAATTTGTGTTGATTAGCATCCTTCCTAATCCCCGGCCTAGAACAATCCCTACTTGCTCATACTACAATCATCTAAATTATAGGGTTTAATTTGTGTGTTAGTTTATACCACATCAAATTTTTGCGCCGTTGCCGAGGATTAGCAAAATTGCTAATATTCCCCTTTGTTTTTGTTCGTATTTTTCTTGTGTTTCTGATTTAGTTTAGTTTAGTTTTCGTTGTTTTAGGTATTAGTTTATGACTCGCATTTCTCAACCTATTTGTGAGCATATATTGAAATTTGACGATGATTTTGAGTGAACTTTGAGAAGGAAAAGGAAGCAACCAGAATTCAATCCACCTAGTTCTAGTTTTGAAACTGAATTTGAAGCTGAAACTGAAACATAATCGGAAGAGGAACAAGACGTGACTGTTGACAATCGAACAATCAAGGAACTTTCAGCCTCAGGATTGGACAATGTTGTTCCCCTTTTCATTCAATACCCTGCGGCAATTGAAGGCAAGACCGATGAGTTTGAATTAAAGTCTAGTTTGGTGTACCACATTCCCAAATATCCATTTTTGAAGAAGCTTTGTAAACAAAGAAACAGATTCCTGAGAATTAGGTGGTACATGTAAAAGAAAATGTCTCTGCAGTTTTGCAAAGAAAGATGCAGCCTAAATGCAAAGATCCAGGTAGTTTCACTATCCCTTGTGTTATTGGTAAGACAAGGTTTGAACATGCTATGCTAGAATTAGGTGCTTCTATTAATGTCATGCCATATTCCATTTATACATCTAAGAATCTAGGAGAGCTTAAAAATGATGGTGTCATTATTCAATTGGCTGATCGATCTAATGCATATCCGAAAAAGAGTTTTGGAAGATGTTTTGGTGCAAGTAGACCATTTGATTTTTCCAGCAGATTTTTATGTGCTTGAGATGGAGGATTCAGCCCACTCTACACCATTGCCAATCTTACTAGGAAGACCTTTCATGAAAACAGACCAAACCAAGATTGATGTGTCCAAGGGAGCGTTAACTATGGAGTTTGATGGCGATATGATTAATTTTAATGTTTATGAATCCGTTAAGTATCCTAATGATGTTCGTTCTTGTTTTTCCATTAATGTGATTAAAAATATAGGGCATGAACGTTTAACACCTATCAAGAGGGATGTATTTAAAATCACCATTGAAAAGGGAATTAGAGTGGATCACACAAGACAAGCCACTGTCCTCAAAGCACCCAAGGCCGAGAGTACCACCTCTGAAATTGTTGACAGTGTTGCTACTTTTGAGTCTTCATCGCAGTACATCGGTGAGCCACCTATTCCAATTCCAATTCCCATTTAAACTACTAGGTTGTTACCTTCTTTGGTTTAGGTGCCCAATCGAATCCAAGTTGGTAGGAGAATTTACGTTGACTTTAGGAAGCTCAACGCCACAATCAGGAAGGATCACTATCCCCTTCCGTTCATAGATCCAATGTATGGAAGTTTTAAGGAGCATGTCGTAGAGAATGTACCCCTCCATGCCGTAGGCCATAGTGAAGCTTAAATGGAGGTATCGTTCGGCTGGAAGACGTTAGAGCAAGCGCTTCTTGGGAGGCAACCCATGTGTTCAAATCAAGTGACTATGGAATCTCTAGCACCTGCAACCAGAATTGCTCTTTCTTACCCTTCTCCTTATTGTTTTTACTTTACCATGATAATCTTGTTAGCTAGTTGTTTGTTATTGCGTTTTTGTTTGAGTCTACTTTTGAAACATTGAGGACAATGTTTGGTTTAAGAGTTGGGGGGGGGGGGGGTAAACAGGTTGCTTTTCATGACTTATTTTCGAGGTTGCTTTTCATGACTTATTTTCGAATTTCACCACCTATCACTACAAACGGTGCTATTCACTGTTTTAAACTGTTTTTTTGTTTTTTTTGTGAATCATATAAAAAAATTTGAAAAAAAAATTTAAAAAGCTTGAGAAAATACCAAAAAGAGTTGTTTTTGTTGCTTGTTTGTATCTTAGGGTACCTTCCAACACAATGATGAGGATTTGGTTTTTAATTGCATGATTGTTAAAGAAAGTTACAAACATGGGTGGAGGTTTGATATGCTCCTTGGTTAATACTTAGTTGTAGTTGTCATTTACGAATTCACATGCAATCACAAAGAAAAAAAATCAATTTTTGTAACATGCTTGGGGGAAGAAACTCAAACTAACGCTACAACCCTGTGAGACTTAAGCCTATTCTTTGTTTCGAGAGTTATTAATCTGTGATAGTCTTGCTTTCTAAAGTCGTTGCATGATCTCATTATTTCTTTGCCTGGCTGCTACTTGGAATGCTTTTTCATCATTTTAGTTCCAAATACTAGAACTCATGCCCGTTTCATTCAAAGCTTAAAATTGATTGCATAACAAAGAAAAGAAAAAAGTTCTTTAGTTACCACCAAAGCCAAAAGCCTTTTCCCTTGCATATGTATTGTAGGTTTAACCCCTTTGAGCCTTATTTAGCCCATTTTCTTTGTTAGCCTGCATTATCCCTACCTAGCCTAGGATAGGAATATCCATACCCTTGTTCTTAAAGAATAGTGAAGCATGACTTGTTGGGAATTCCTTTTGATCTACGATCTGCAGAGAAATAAGTGTGGGGGAAGGATTTGTTCTTTTGGAATCCGGTGAAGTGTAGTGCTTGTGTTTTATGTTTCAAAAAACAGAAAACAAAAAGAGAAAAACGTTGAAAAAGAAACAGAAAAGAAAGAAGAAGAAAAAAGTTGAGAAAAGAAAAAAAAGAGGTTGAAAAAAAAGTGAGAATGACTTCGTAAGTGTTGGTTGTTGAAGAAGGGTCCAAAAATGTGAATCTGACCCTAAAGTTGTATGAATCTTCCCTTTGTGTTTAAAGTTGAGTGCTGCAATCAAAAGTTGAATTCTAAGTGTTGATTTCATTACTTTGCTTACTAACACTTTAAGAATCTTTGTTTATCCTTGATCTTTCTTTGTTAGCCAATACCTTAGCCCCATTACAACCCTTAGACTTTTATCTTGATTGTTATGTTATTCATTATGTGGAGTTTGAAATTGGTACGAGTATATGGAATCTCTGGTTCTCGCTTCTAAGTAGTGGCATTCCGTTTATGAGATCATATACATGTTTGTATTAATAATTCCAGAAAGTGCCTTCTTTGTTATAACATATGTGAGTGCTAGTCTACATATTTACATCAATCTTCTCACATATACTTAGTATAGGAAGTGTAGTCAGAAAATCTAGTTTTATTTCTTTGATTTCAGGTACTAGAGAAGCAAGACATGGCAATTGCTAATCTTCATGCTCAAATGATGTTGGAATATACCTTTGCAAATATAAGTTCATGATTGAGTTAAGTAAATTCCTGGCAAGAGTATCATGCTTTTCATAATTACGAATGTTTTGTCAATGCTTATGATTTTCACATAACTTAATGATCTTTGAGATGTATCTCTATCATGCTTTTCATAGTTAGGGAACTTGAGAAGAATAATTTGGTTACATCGCTGAGTCCAATTCAATGAACTTAGGAAAATTTGAGAGTTAATTAGTGCAATTCACAATAAATTTGGGGCATTGTCATTCATGGTTTATAGGAAGAATAACTAGAAATCGATTTATATGCATATGTTTCATGTGTGGAGAAGAATCCTTTAGCTATCCTTTCATCCATATTTCATTCACAACTTAATTTACTTGCTGCAGTTTACTTTTGTTTTAAATAAATTCATCCAAAATCCCCCCTTACGGTTTTGTTGTTAGTTTAACTTAGTTTTCAGTTTTATAAGTTTAATTTGTGCTGATTAGCATCCCTTCTAATCCTCGGAATAGAACGATCCCTACTTACTCATACTACAATTGCATAATTTATAAGGTTTAATTTGTGTGTTAGTTTCTACAACATCAACTATTCAAGACTACCTTGTTTGTAGATCCCAAAAAATAATAACAAATTATAAAACAAATATCAGTAAATATTAAAGATGAGTAAATGTTTTCAATTTGATGATACATGTTTAAAAGTGAGACATAAATTATAATCAATAGGTTTAAGAGCGTGGCAAAATAATTTGACATGCATGGCTAAAAACGAAACACAAATTGTAATGAATACTAAAATCACATAATGATAAAATAGTGGAATAGCATATAGCAAGTAATGTAAGAACATAATAAAATAAAAATTGAAAAAGTGGGTTTTAGTTAAATGAGCTACCTAGGTAAAGCTTGACTTTTAAACATGTAAACACAACGATAATGGGCAAAGACAATGTGTGGACCGATAAAGAAGAAAAAGCCCTCCGTACACCTTGGAAAATCATTTTCTTAGATGACAAATATAAATAGCTGGATACCAAGGGAACGTTTTTTCAAGGTTTTAAGCCCTATTCCGCAAGGGTGGAGCCATGCTTTAACATTATGGAGTTTGATCGTAGACTTGGAGAGGCCGGTTTGGAATGAAAGATTAATTTGTAACGTTTTCTGGGAGGAGGAAGCAGAATTAATTATGAGCATTCCACTAAGCCTTTTCCAACCACATGATTCACTGATATGGACCGCTGAAAATAATGGAGGGTCCACGACTAAAAGTGCATATCATGTGGCGAGATCGTGTAGCGAAGCGTCTGGAGATGTGGCTAGCGGTTCTCATTTGAATTTTGATATTAAGTTTTTATGGAAAGTTCTATGGAGAGCTAAGATTCCTGGTAAAGTTAAAATCGGCGGAGGTGTTGCTGGAACGCTAAAGGATGGGTGAAAGTTCCTAGAGGAGAAATGATTGATTACGATGATGATGATGGTAAAGATATCAACACGCTGACTACACTTGAGTTCATTGATGATATCCGATGATTAGGTTTGGGATGTCACTTTGAAAAGGACATAGGAAGAGCCCTTAATAAAATATTGAACAATATTATTGATGGCCAAGGAACATACCAGAGTCTCCACTTCACTGCTCTCAGCTTCAAGCTTCTTAGACAACATGGGTTTGAGGTCTCCCAAGGTATGTAATACGTGAATTTTTTTGTTATTTATTGTTATATCCAAGATAATCCACAAATAAAGACTTTATATATAGAACTTTCAAATGTACTTCTAGTCATAACTTGTATACAACTCATATGTATTCAGGAGCTTCACGGACGATAATAGAAGTTTCAAGGCGTGGCTTTGCAAGGATTAAAAGGAATGTTGAGTCAAGCTTCATATTTTTATTTCCATCTTGGATGAGGGCTTTGCATTCGCAACCAATTATCTCAAGAACCTTAGTGGACCTTATGTTACCAATGGACTAGCAGAACAAGTGAGTCACGCACTAGAACTTCCACTGCACGATAGCATGCAAATATTAGAAGCTAGATGGCATATTGAGGCATACAAAAAAAGGCCGGATGCAAATCAGGTGCTACTTGAAATTGCCAAGCAAGATTTTAACAGAGTGCAATGCACACTCCAAAGGTATCTTCAAGAAGTATCAAGGTAACTTTTTTTTCCTCTTATACATACAATATTTGGGAAGAGAGAATCAAACATAGCACTCGAAGTACACTGTATATATGTTTTAAACCATCAAGGTAATTATATGTGTACG